>NC_137251.1:20031073-21231073 GCF_051294905.1 Botryllus schlosseri | reverse complement strand
ACAAAATACCGTTTAAATGCCTGATTGGTTCAGGTGTTGATGCGCTAGATCCCACGTCAGAGGAACCCCTTGCAGCTTCATATGATGGGTCATGATCAGCCTAGATTGCTCAGCGCAAGCCACTCGTCGAGACTACATGAAATACAGTTATATATATAGTCTGTAGTGTAATAGCTCGTTTCAGTCATGTATCTTGATAAGTTTTTGCTGTAAGGAGGTTCCGAGAGTGACTGACAGAATTAAAGTGTATCACAGAATTGCCAGGATGCAATTCAGTGTGTCTGGACGTTGACGTATTGCAGATGTCCTACTATGGATATCAACAGGAATATGGCCGCAGAACAATAAATCGAGTTCAATGCATGAACGGGATGAGTCTCTGATGCGGTTGCCAAATACTTTTCTCGCACTAATACACTTGTTTTCACTTTTCAGGAAGTTGAAACATACTGCCTACAGAAATTGTGTTCGCTGGGTATGGGGATTCTGTGGCAAAAACCAGCGGAAAATCCTGCCTGCATGCGTTGTTACTGCTGTCCGAACAAAATTTACGTCAAATTCTTACAAAGGATTCCAGTTCAGTAATGCCACATTGTGAATATACAGTTGTATTCCAAATAATAAACGCATATAACTCATCGACCAAAATAACTACTGTGTCAGCCAGAAAAGCATATCGGGTTTTATGTCGGTCGGGCAATAGTTTCCTCTCTGCTAATTTTGATTATGCTGCTAGTCAGAGGAGGTGAAATGGTCTCAGCACAATCGCTCAACTCAACAGATTCTGGTCCAGTTCTGATGAGTGCTTGAACTTCTTCGACAAGCTCATTGCAGTGATCTGGAACAGGCATAACAATATGACGAAATCTTATGATGCAGTCAGATCGACGGCAGTTACCAAATGTTGAATTTTCAAGTATCTTGTGGACCGTACATTCCCCCCATTTTTGTACTTCGGGTATTCGACCGCGGTGCTCCTTTTTTCGACATTTTCTGAGTTTTCGAGCAATTTTCATTGAAATGCAGGATTGCCAACTGCATCCTACAAAAAATGCATAATTGATGAGGCTAGTAATTATGCCAAAATCTGATATAGGTTGTTTTGAATAGCCGAGACACTGCAAGGTACCTACCTGGCTTTTTGACTGAAATATGGTTGTAGTGATATAGCTTTAAGCAGAAATGATTGAGGAGGGCATTGAATGATTCACTTCCAGCAGCTTTTCCATTCGGCGATAGATGGCGTATGTCATTTTTCATTCGCGTGGAGTAGAGAACATCGCAAATCCTTTCATATGCCAATGAATCTGAAAATGGATTGTCATAATGGTAAACAACAGAATCAAAGATGCTATTCATTGTAACTTAAATTTAGGCCTATATGTATCATGTATATATGCTGAATGGAGCAGTTTGTTTCTTTTTGATACAGTCAAGTAGGCTATTTCATCTTTAAAGGATGTAACGGCATCTACACTACCCGTAAATCAAAATCTGGAGTATGAGCAGTTTGTGCAGTCTTGCTTGATTCTCAGTGTGCTACCTAAACCACACTTTTGCACGTCCGACTCTGATTGACACATTGGACAATGTTGAAATATGCTCACCAGCTTATTTCTGTCCACAATCACGAACTGGGTCTTCTTGCTATTCTCCAGACATTCCTCTGAATCTGAATGCCTGCAAATCAATATCTTGGTGAAGACTTGGTACAAATATGATTACACTGTTCAACTACTCACTCTGACTCGCCATCTAACTCTGTTGGGTGGAAGCTATCATCACTTGACAGGGATTGGATATCACTTTCACAGTCTTCATAATCCTCTCCAGCAATAGGGTTTGGACAGCGATGAAAAGACACTTCGGGTACCGAATATCGCGTATTCGAGCAACCATACGCGACACCAGATGTACCTCCGTGCCTCATCTTCTTCATACCTTCCATATTCACAATCAAATCCAGTATCAAAATCAATCCCAACACTAATAACTATCTGTTTACCACACTGAGCTATACCAGGACTTTAGCCGTGTCACTCACATGACGTCATTTCATAGCTGAATGATTTCATATCCGTTTTTCAGCTTTTCGATTTATAATTTAAATTACTTGAAAACTATTATGTAATTTCAATTTTTATTATTTTATTCATATTCCTAACCACATAACGTACGATATAAGGCAAAGTCATTTTTAAGATGCAGTTGACCTTTAATTTGGCGCGTTTTAATTCGTCTACAAACGTGAACGAGTCGCGAACACAGTGGTGCGTATACAAGGATCGAACTGGCTCAATGACGGTGTTAAGCCATTTGGCTAAATTATGTTGTGCCGATCCACACATAGACAATATGGGGCGAAGAGGAACGTTATCTTTATGTGTTTTCGGCAAACCGTACATACGCGGCCGTTGCGATCCTGTTGGGCGTAGAGACTCGCCAAGTACGGGGAAGAATATCATAGTGAATCTATCGTGTTATAAACTCAATGATATCGAAGAATTCGTCTTGTCACATGGATTGGATTTCTGTTTGCCTCCCAACAACGTAAAGAGAGAAGAAATATTCGCCGATTTCGAGGTATTAATTGGTCAATTACAACACCATAAACCAGTATCTCCGGAATGTTTTTCCGCAATGAAAGCAAAAATCAGTGATCTTGCACATGCGTCAGTGATGAGCACCGGAGCGGAGTCGGAGCGGAGTTTTGCCAATTTTGTGATACCCGGAGTGGAGTCGGAGTTTACAACAGATATTTTTCCGGAGTTTTACGGAGTATTGTAAGTTTTGTCCCCGATATCTTCCAATAGCTTTGACCAGAAGACACTATTGATTATAAACCAAAACACAGACAGTTGACATCTTGTAAATTGTAATATGACCGGTAACGTGCAAAATGATTGCCAAGTGCATAAAAATCAGCCATCTTCACTGCAATTGGGGACTGGAGAGTAACCTAGTGATCTAGCAAGGCATTTCCGTTGAGCAGTGTATGTAGTTCACAAACTTGAAGGCACCCAATATCATTCGCAGTGCATCATTTGCTCCCTGCCTTGAGATGCAGTCTTTGAATCCACTGCTGAATGTCACCATATTATGAGATAAGATCTCCAGAATCTTCCACGTTGCTGTCATTGCAGTCTTCTATAGTCTTCTATAGTCTTCTATAGTCTTCTATTCCTCCTTGCGTATTTGTTTCGTGACTAATTTTCATGCTACCCCAGTAATTGTGCGAAACATTTACAATCAGCAACATACAGCGGGGCTTCCCTATGGTACAGTCTTTAGCTACCCTGATTCTTCCAGCAAGTTCATGATCATAACGGAATATATCCCATTATCCTGATGACATTCAACATAGTAATAGGTCCATTTTGTGAAAATGTATTCCCAACGTTCGTATCAGTTGAACAAGATAATATCCGATACCACTTTTGTGATAACTTTTCGCAACTTTCATCGTACTTGCAATTTGCAGTGAGAGATATCGATAATAAGTGTTAAATCAATATTACCTTTATATCTGTGAGAAATATACATACAACAAGCAAGTATCTGGATGGAAACAATAATAACTTATGCAATGTGTTACATGATTTAATGACATTGCGACGAATTTTCGCTAGTAAGATCCGCTCACAGAGGCATACCAGCATCTAAGCCCGCTTTAAAGATTTCAACAATACATAAATCACTAAGGTAAGCTGATCTTACCCTGTAAAAACAGAATATTCCGAATTTCTGAACAGCCACACTAAATAACTACAACCGTCTGCTTTGCTCTGCTCGCATCAACTCAACTACGCTTCCTTCAATATTGATTGGCGTAGTCAGTCATCCAGAACTCTTCTGAATTTTTGTCATGTAATGTTTGGTTTGATTGAGAAATGACGTTGATGTGATAAGAAAAATCAGCACCGCAATCAAGTTTCTGCTGCTGATCTGTCTCAGACTCCAAATTCCAGATATCATGTATCAGCTTCAAAATTGGAAGTCACTACCTCACTAGTCATTTAGTCAACTCCAAGGAGCGTCAATCGGTGCGTCAGTGATGCATCATATATGTTTAGTGCAGTTCCATCAACTGTTTCATGGCGATGCGGAACTTAATTTACTGAAACCTGTGATGTGATCGTCGATTTCAGTGATGTTAGTGGTAGTTAGTTCGAACTGACTGGTCTTCCTTCGTCGTTTTAATATAATGGCTGAAGCACCGTCGACGTCAAGTGGGTTACTCACAAAGATGCAGAAAAAGAGTGACGTGTGGAAGGATTTCACTCTGATGCTGCATGATAATAACGGCCAGTATACTGGGTTTGCGAGATGTCAAAATTGCAATGTTCATCTAAAGCATCACAAGTTGACAAGTGGTACGTCGCATCTTCGAAGACATATCGAAGCTTGTAAGAAGAATTGATCGCAGTTGAAATGCAAGTAAGCGAGTAATCAAAGGAGAAGGTGATCATGGGGAACACTGATCGCCGGGTGGAGAATACCGAAGAAGTGCCGGTTTGCCGTGGTGTTGTGCAGAAGACGTTTTGCCATCCAGATTTACGGTGAAACGTAAGTTGGATGAGGAGGCTTCACCTTTGAAGCAGAAGCTGTCAGAGGAACTAAGAGTTGCTATCAAGTGTTATGGGCTGGCTGGCATCACCACAGATATGTGGACCGATCTAAAGGGTCGCAGTTCTATTAGCTTGACTATCCATGTTGTTGGGGAGAACTTGACTCTCAGAAGTAATGTTGCGACTGTTTGGCAATTCACGGATACTAAAAAAACTGGTATGAATATCAGACAGGCTATCGAAAACACCGATTGGGATTCTTCGACAATGGTTTGAATATATTTCGGAGACTGGACAAGATTCTTCGGGTTATCTCGGAGTCTGGGGTTAAGATCCCCGGAGTCGGAGGGACTTTGCCTCAGAGACCAAAGTTGTCGGAGGGACTCGGAGTCTCGAAAAGCAGACTCCGCTCATCACTGACATGCGTATTGTGGCACCCCAGCTGACGCCGGTGATTTTTTGATGAACAAGGATTGTCTTAAAACCATCAAATCTTTACGTTCAAATGAAAAAATTGTCATCACAAAACCTGACAAAGGCTCTGGAGTTGTGATTTTGAACCGGGCAGATTACAACATGAAAATGGAATCCGTTCTCCATGATTCGTCCAAGTTCACCAACCTGGGTCCTGCCGATGTGTACGACAACACGCGCAAGTTAGAAATGAAGCTGCAGCGTCGCCTTCTCAAACTGAAGAAGGATGGAGTACTTCGTTCAAATCTGTACGAGTCCCTACGCCCAACGGGATCGCAACGGCCGCGTATGTACGGTTTGCCGAAAACACATATAAAGATAACGTTCCTCTTCGCCCCATATTGTCTATGTGTGGATCAGCACAGCATAATTTAGCCAAATGGCTTAACACCGTCATTGAGCCAGTTCGATCCTTGTATACGCACCACTGTGTTCGCGACTCGTTCACGTTTGTAGACGAATTAAAACGCGCCAAATTAAATCCGTCCAATGTATTTGTTAGCTCATTTGATGTGAAAAGTCTTTTTACCAACGTACCATTGTCGGAAACTTTCGAAATCTGCGCAGACGCGCTTTATGATGGCACGCTTGAACCTCCGAAACTACCGCGTAAAATATTTCTTGAATTGTTGCAAACTGCTACCAGTAGCGTTGAATTCAGCTTCAATGACACGATGTTCCGTCAATGCAATGGTGTTGCGATGGGTTCACCGTTGGGACCTAGTTTGGCCGATATATTCGTGGGATACCATGAAAAGAAATTGTTTGAAAACGTCGCAAAACCTCTCCTCTATTTTAGATATGTCGATGACACCTTTGTTGCCTTTAAAAATGAGCGAGAGTGTAATAATTTCTTCGAAAAATTGAACTGTCTCCATACAGCTCTACAATTTACCGTGGAAAAGGAAACTGATGCTGCCCTTCCCTTTTTAGACGTCTTAGTAGAGAGATCAGGACAAACGTTTTTAACGTCGGTGTACAGAAAACCTACTTTCACTGGTCATTATAATCGTTGGGATTCATTTTGCCCGAAGCGGCGTAAATTAAACCTCATTTCATCGCTCGTTAATCGCGCCTTGCGCCTCTGCTCACCAGAAAAACTGTCACGCGAATTGGATGATATCCACTTGATTCTCTCCAAAAATGGCTATCCGGACCACATATTAAAATGCTCCATCTCTAGGGTATTGAAAAAATCGGATACAGCTCCAAAATATGGCCCAGAAAAATGCCCGGCATTTTTGCACCTACCTTGGCTAGGTAACGTGTCTAGCCGTTTTGAAAAGCTGATTAAATCGGCTGTTCACCGTTGCTATTACAGCGTTAACACGCATGTAGTGTACACGACGAAACCCTTGTTACCCAACTCTCGAAAAGATGTACTTCCTGCCTTTGATGCAAGTAATGTTGTTTACCAATACAAGTGCCACTGTGATAGTAGGTATGTAGGACGTACATCTCAAAGATTGTTTGAGCGTATTAAGCAGCATATCCCAAAATTGATTCGGTCAAAAACTTGCGCAAATGATCGCACGGAGCTCGCACGTCAGTGCAAATTGGCTGCAAAAACAGACTGCTATGATGATTACCAAGCATATGCTTCGTCAATTGGTCAGCATCTGAGTGAAAACCTTGCCTGTGCACAGCACTATGATGACAATATGTTCACTGTCATTGCGCGTGGTAGGTCTGTGTTTCATTTAAAAGTGTTGGAGTCTACTATTATTCAGTTGAGCAAACCTATTTTATGCAGACAAAAAGATTTCCTCTATAACCTACAAATTTCTCATTAGTGCGTGTTGTTCCGTGCGTGTAATTGTTTATTTACAAATTGTGCTGCTACTATAGTACCGTATGTCCGTATACTTCATAGTTTAATATACATTTTAATAATATATTCATTTAAATAGTATATTCATATTGAAATGAACCCGAATATTTTCGGCTGACACTCGTCAGGGGTAATCGTCAGCAACTAGTAGAGAATTGGAAAGAACATTGTATATCAACAATCGTATCACAAAATATGACGTCACCAGCATGAAATTTCGAATAAGAGAGCGTTCAATGTACTATTTTTAGGTGATACACGAACTCCTTTTGTTGACAGAGTTTTGGTTGGTGTATTTTGATAAAAGTTGATTCCAAGGCACACAAATGGAATTGTGAACGGCCTCGACCTACGATTCGAAATCGGTCGTCTCGATAATTATTCGCACAAATCGGATTATCCAACAGATGTTTGCCGATGGCAGAATTAATTGCCTTTGATCGATCAGCATCAATCTTAAGTGGATGAGTTAAGGGTGAGCTTTTCACATCGCGTGACAAACGTGTTCTGATAAATCTGGGGACATGTTGGTTTATGCGGTCCTGCAGACGTCTTGACGTTCTTCCCACGTAGCCACAATCACAGTGGCACCTATATTCGTACACTACATTACTTTGTTGAAGTGCAGGAAGCACGTCTTTGCGTGTTGAAGGGAGCAGTTGTGTTGTTGTAAAAATCACATTGGTTTTGACTGTATCGTAACATTTACCGACAGCAGAAATCAATTGTTTTTCAAAGCGGGTGGAAATGGGGCCAATCCAAGGTAGATGGATATAAACATCTTTTATTGTTCGTGCGGTGGGCTCTGTTCGTTTTTCTGCGTTGAATTGCGTTAATTTCCTCTCCATGCCGCGGCTGATGACGTGTTCAGGGTAACCGTTATCAAGTAAGATTTTTCGGATGTAGTCAAGTTCTAAACTCAGTTTGTTACCCGAACATATCATCAACGCTCTATGCACGAGTGTGCCTATGAGGTTAATTTTTCTGCGCCGAGGACTAAATGAATTCCAGCGAAGGTATTGACCAACATTTTGGCCAACATTTTCGTAGGGTATTACGAGGGCGAGCTTCTGTCCCAGCGTGAGTCCGCCAAACCACTATTGTACCGCCGATACGTAGATGATACATTTGTCATTTTCAGGAATGAATCGGAGTGTGACCAATTTCTCATTCGCTTAAACTCGCTTCACCCGGCCTTGCAATTCACAATAGAAAAAGAACGCAATAACTCATTATCATTTCTGGACGTATTAGTTGAAAAGCGCGGTACCAACAAATTTGAAACGTCTGTTTTCAGAAAACCGACATTCACAGGTCAATACCTTCGCTGGAATTCATTTAGTCCTCGGCGCAGAAAAATTAACCTCATAGGCACACTCGTGCATAGAGCGTTGATGATATGTTCGGGTAACAAACTGAGTTTAGAACTTGACTACATCCGAAAAATCTTACTTGATAACGGTTACCCTGAACACGTCATCAGCCGCGGCATGGAGAGGAAATTAACGCAATTCAACGCAGAAAAACGAACAGAGCCCACCGCACGAACAATAAAAGATGTTTATATCCATCTACCTTGGATTGGCCCCATTTCCACCCGCTTTGAAAAACAATTGATTTCTGCTGTCGGTAAATGTTACGATACAGTCAAAACCAATGTGATTTTTACAACAACACAACTGCTCCCTTCAACACGCAAAGACGTGCTTCCTGCACTTCAACAAAGTAATGTAGTGTACGAATATAGGTGCCACTGTGATTGTGGCTACGTGGGAAGAACGTCAAGACGTCTGCAGGACCGCATAAACCAACATGTCCCCAGATTTATCAGAACACGTTTGTCACGCGATGTGAAAAGCTCACCCTTAACTCATCCACTTAAGATTGATGCTGATCGATCAAAGGCAATTAATTCTGCCATCGGCAAACATCTGTTGGATAATCCGATTTGTGCGAATAATTATCGAGACGACCGATTTCGAATCGTAGGTCGAGGCCGTTCACAATTCCATTTGTGTGCCTTGGAATCAACTTTTATCAAAATACACCAACCAAAACTCTGTCAACAAAAGGAGTTCGTGTATCACCTAAAAATAGTACATTGAACGCTCTCTTATTCGAAATTTCATGCTGGTGACGTCATATTTTGTGATACGATTGTTGATATACAATGTTCTTTCCAATTCTCTACTAGTTGCTGACGATTACCCCTGACGAGTGTCAGCCGAAAATATTCGGGTTCATTTCAATATGAATATACTATTTAATTGTATATTGAAGTTCTGTACCTCCAAGAAGCTCTTCTAATATATTCATATTAAAACCCGAAGCTTTTCGAGCTGACACTTTTCAAGGGCAATCGTCAGCAAATGGGGAATTTCAAAAACATGCATCTAGCTACATTGCATACAACCAATTATGACGTCATAGAAACAAACAACATGAAATACAGGCAAACCGCGAGCGCAGCTAGTGGACAATTTTCAGATTCACTAAAAATTCCTTCTGCTGACACAAGCGCGGTCGGTGGATTTTAATATAAGTCGATTCCAGTGCAGACAAATGGAAATTAGTGCGGCCTCTACCTAATATCGAAAATCTTTCATCGCGATAGTTTTTAGCGCAAGTTGCATTCTCAGCCAAATGCTTGCCGATGGCAGAGTTCATAGCCATGGCCTGATTACGTTCTAGTAATCGGAGATCAGTTACGGCTGCGTCTTCGCGATATATTGTTAACTTATCGGACTACAAGCTCACGTCCACTGAAGAGTTCGTACTGTCTCATGGTCTCAATTTTTGTTTACCACCTACTACCATAAAAAGTGAAGAGGTATTCGCAGAATTTGAAGTGTTAATGGCTCAACTATATCATCGCAAGGCCAACTCCGCTGATAATTTGCCAGCCCTCAAAGCAAGATTGAGTGATTTGGCACATGCTTATTGTGGATATCCTATTGATTCGGGAAATTTTTTAATGACGAAGGAATGTTTTCGTGCAATAAAAGCACTGCGACAAAATCCAGACATTCACATTAGCAAACCGGATAAGGGCTCTGGGGTTGTAATCCTAAACAAACGGGACTACATACTCAAAATGGAAGCAATCTTGGGTGACGAATCAAAATTCAAGACACTTGGTCCCGCTGCTGAATTTGATAACATCGCCAAGATCGAAAGACGGATACAGCGCCGACTATTCAGCCTCAAGAAAAACGGCTCCATATCACCTGAGGTCTATGCCTCCATCAGACCGGTCGGGGCACAGAGGCCACGTATGTACGGACTGCCAAAAACTCATAAAACCAATGTGCCCGTTCGACCAATTCTTTCTATGATTGGATCGGCGCAGCACAAGCTCGCGAAGTGGCTTATCGATGTTTTGGAACCAGTGCGTTCCATGTACGATTCGCATTGCGTCGCTGATTCGTTTACATTCGCGCACGAGATGAAAACCACCGACCTTCCAAACCCGAATATGTTTCTCGGTTCGTATGATATCGTTAGCCTCTTCACGAACGTGCCGCTGAAGGAGACCATTGATATATGTGCGGACGCGCTATATGGTGGTGGTGATTTAGCACCACCTTCCTTCTCGCGTAAAGTGTTCGTTGAACTTCTTAATACGGCTACTTGCTCTGTTGAGTTTAGTTTTAACGATACCATCTACATGCAAACCGACGGTGTAGCTATGGGTAGCCCTCTTGGCCCGATTTTAGCCAATATATTTGTGGGATTTCATGAAAACAGACTTTTCGCCGCAGATGAAACCAAGCCTCCATTCATGTACCGTCGCTATGTCGACGACACCTTCGTTATCTGTCAAAATGAGACGGAGTTCGATGATTTCTTTGTTAACTTGAATTCTCTACACTCGTCTTTAAAATTCACATTTGAAAAAGAGCGTGCTAACTCGTTACCATTCTTAGACGTTCTGGTGGAAAAACGGGGTAGTAGCTTTGTCACTTCGGTTTACCGGAAGCCAACGTTTACAGGGCATTACATACGCTGGAATTCTTTTAGCCCGAATCGCCGTAAATTAAATTTGATTGGCACATTGGTGCACAGAGCCTTGATGATTTGTTCGGATATAAAATTAAACGCGGAGCTAGAATATATCCGCAAAATTCTAATCGGTAACGGCTACCCCGAACACATCATCAAGAGTTCTGTGGACAGAAAACTCAGTAATTTCAATCCCAACAAATCACAAAACACGAACACACGGTCTGAGGAAAATGTATATATACATTTGCCGTGGCTGGGCCCCATCTCTTCCCGGTTTGAAAAGCAATTGATTTCTGCTGTAAATCGCTGTTACGATAACGTAAAAACTAATGTTGTGTTTACCACCAAACAATTGCTTCCTGCAACGCGCAAAGATGTTCTTCCTGCTTTTCAACAAAGCAATATAGTCTATGATTTCAAGTGCCACTGTGATTGTAGGTACGTGGGAAGAACAACTCAGCGCTTGCAGGAACGCATCAAACAACATGTCCCCGGCGTTATTAGATCACGCATATTGGACTCTCGCGAAGACGCAGCCGTAACTGATCTCCGATTACTAGAACGTAATCAGGCCATGGCTATGAACTCTGCCATCGGCAAGCATTTGGCTGAGAATGCAACTTGCGCTAAAAACTATCGCGATGAAAGATTTTCGATATTAGGTAGAGGCCGCACTAATTTCCATTTGTCTGCACTGGAATCGACTTATATTAAAATCCACCGACCGCGCTTGTGTCAGCAGAAGGAATTTTTAGTGAATCTGAAAATTGTCCACTAGCTGCGCTCGCGGTTTGCCTGTATTTCATGTTGTTTGTTTCTATGACGTCATAATTGGTTGTATGCAATGTAGCTAGATGCATGTTTTTGAAATTCCCCATTTGCTGACGATTGCCCTTGAAAAGTGTCAGCTCGAAAAGCTTCGGGTTTTAATATGAATATATTATTAAAATGTATATTAAAGTTCTGTACCCCAAAGAGTCTCTTCAAATACTTCCGAAAACGGTACAACAAGCAGCAGCTAAATACCATCAATACGCTGATAAAGAGTCGGGGAAGATTGAGAACAGCTTTATCTACAACAGCCTTTCTGAAGGCTTGCATCGCCAAAAAGACGTTACCGAAGTTCATCAAAGGTAGGATAGAGAGGTCTCGAGCACGCCTCACCCCAAATATTGAGCGTGCATTTATATATGATGAAATCGACAAGAACAACAAGTTGCTTGCTACCTTACATCGTATATGTCGGTCACTACAGAAAGAAATTCGTGGATTTTTGTCATTCTTTGATTTGATTCGGTTCACCCGGTACCTGGCATCTATAGATACCATAAAGGAAAAAGAGAACTTGGCTAAGAATGAACGTAACCTGAGCCGTCTTATTACCCAACGCTTTGGCAACAATGCTAGTCCTGACGGGAAAAATATTGTTAACTTATCGGACTACAAGCTCACGTCCACTGAAGAGTTCGTACTGTCTCATGGTCTCAATTTTTGTTTACCACCTACTACCATAAAAAGTGAAGAGGTATTCGCAGAATTTGAAGTGTTAATGGCTCAACTATATCATCGCAAGGCCAACTCCGCTGATAATTTGCCAGCCCTCAAAGCAAGATTGAGTGATTTGGCACATGCTTATTGTGGATATCCTATTGATTCGGGAAATTTTTTAATGACGAAGGAATGTTTTCGTGCAATAAAAGCACTGCGACAAAATCCAGACATTCACATTAGCAAACCGGATAAGGGCTCTGGGGTTGTAATCCTAAACAAACGGGACTACATACTCAAAATGGAAGCAATCTTGGGTGACGAATCAAAATTCAAGACACTTGGTCCCGCTGCTGAATTTGATAACATCGCCAAGATCGAAAGACGGATACAGCGCCGACTATTCAGCCTCAAGAAAAACGGCTCCATATCACCTGAGGTCTATGCCTCCATCAGACCGGTCGGGGCACAGAGGCCACGTATGTACGGACTGCCAAAAACTCATAAAACCAATGTGCCCGTTCGACCAATTCTTTCTATGATTGGATCGGCGCAGCACAAGCTCGCGAAGTGGCTTATCGATGTTTTGGAACCAGTGCGTTCCATGTACGATTCGCATTGCGTCGCTGATTCGTTTACATTCGCGCACGAGATGAAAACCACCGACCTTCCAAACCCGAATATGTTTCTCGGTTCGTATGATATCGTTAGCCTCTTCACGAACGTGCCGCTGAAGGAGACCATTGATATATGTGCGGACGCGCTATATGGTGGTGGTGATTTAGCACCACCTTCCTTCTCGCGTAAAGTGTTCGTTGAACTTCTTAATACGGCTACTTGCTCTGTTGAGTTTAGTTTTAACGATACCATCTACATGCAAACCGACGGTGTAGCTATGGGTAGCCCTCTTGGCCCGATTTTAGCCAATATATTTGTGGGATTTCATGAAAACAGACTTTTCGCCGCAGATGAAACCAAGCCTCCATTCATGTACCGTCGCTATGTCGACGACACCTTCGTTATCTGTCAAAATGAGACGGAGTTCGATGATTTCTTTGTTAACTTGAATTCTCTACACTCGTCTTTAAAATTCACATTTGAAAAAGAGCGTGCTAACTCGTTACCATTCTTAGACGTTCTGGTGGAAAAACGGGGTAGTAGCTTTGTCACTTCGGTTTACCGGAAGCCAACGTTTACAGGGCATTACATACGCTGGAATTCTTTTAGCCCGAATCGCCGTAAATTAAATTTGATTGGCACATTGGTGCACAGAGCCTTGATGATTTGTTCGGATATAAAATTAAACGCGGAGCTAGAATATATCCGCAAAATTCTAATCGGTAACGGCTACCCCGAACACATCATCAAGAGTTCTGTGGACAGAAAACTCAGTAATTTCAATCCCAACAAATCACAAAACACGAACACACGGTCTGAGGAAAATGTATATATACATTTGCCGTGGCTGGGCCCCATCTCTTCCCGGTTTGAAAAGCAATTGATTTCTGCTGTAAATCGCTGTTACGATAACGTAAAAACTAATGTTGTGTTTACCACCAAACAATTGCTTCCTGCAACGCGCAAAGATGTTCTTCCTGCTTTTCAACAAAGCAATATAGTCTATGATTTCAAGTGCCACTGTGATTGTAGGTACGTGGGAAGAACAACTCAGCGCTTGCAGGAACGCATCAAACAACATGTCCCCGGCGTTATTAGATCACGCATATTGGACTCTCGCGAAGACGCAGCCGTAACTGATCTCCGATTACTAGAACGTAATCAGGCCATGGCTATGAACTCTGCCATCGGCAAGCATTTGGCTGAGAATGCAACTTGCGCTAAAAACTATCGCGATGAAAGATTTTCGATATTAGGTAGAGGCCGCACTAATTTCCATTTGTCTGCACTGGAATCGACTTATATTAAAATCCACCGACCGCGCTTGTGTCAGCAGAAGGAATTTTTAGTGAATCTGAAAATTGTCCACTAGCTGCGCTCGCGGTTTGCCTGTATTTCATGTTGTTTGTTTCTATGACGTCATAATTGGTTGTATGCAATGTAGCTAGATGCATGTTTTTGAAATTCCCCATTTGCTGACGATTGCCCTTGAAAAGTGTCAGCTCGAAAAGCTTCGGGTTTTAATATGAATATATTATTAAAATGTATATTAAAGTTCTGTACCCCAAAGAGTATCTTCAAATACTTCATAGTTTGTTATTGTTGCCATTGGTACAATGCGAATTTCATGGTTTGTGATTTTGATTGTTGCGTCATACTTTGCTTTTTGGTTTTGCTTTTAAATCTGTTTAAATCCCTTTAGTGTGCCGATAACTCTTGAAAAGAGGCACCCGAAAAGTCTTCGAGTTATTAAATATTATTCTACAATGGATATTGTATTGAAAGCTATATCCGATACAATAAAACAGCTAAATTTAATTCAACAGATCTCAGTTGTTTAAGCTATTGATAAATTTACGCAGTCCTAGACATGCGCACAAGGATGAGTGAACCGACTATTCTGCATTGTCAGCTGCGTGTAACGAATAGCAGCGTGGTTTATATCAGTTCCTGCCCAAACAGTGTGCACGTTGCAGCCGATGCCGCGCCGAAACATTCATAGGGACACCAGTACTCGATGGTATACTAAGGTGCATCACAAATTTGGCGCATCAAATCAGAATTACTTTACTGGAGTTGGCTGACTAGATATATGGCCTGTGAAATTTTATAATCAATCAGAGGCAAACAGCCTAGTAGGCTACAACTTGAATAATTCGATCCGATGATGAGGAAGTAGATAACCAGCTCACCCAAACGTTGAGTTTTGAGTACTTTTCGGCTGTAATTGGAATAAGTGTATGAAATCCCCAATCTTTAAATTTGTTGAAGATACTAGGAATTTTCCTGTTATCACCGAGATACGTCTTTGAGATCCGTTCTTTGTACAAAACGTGTTTTTCGCCGTGGTAAGATATACTGTATTTTCATGTTGTATTGAGAATTGAATCCTTATACTCAAATAAATATATTTAACGTACCTGGACAGGGCTCATGCACTTTCGGCCCAAAAAGCAATATTCTCCATGTGTCAGTATAGGCATTTCTGTGAATTTGGTCCGAAAGTTCATGTGCCCCGCAGGTCCGTCGATTATATCTGCGGAACCGTAACTGGAGAAACAGAGCTCATTCGAATCATGTTCCGCAGAATACAATAATGCTAGTTGGTCGAATGCCACTCTTCAGATGTGACAATGGCCATTTAACGTAATGAACCTCGCCGACTATGGTAAACAAGTCGTATGCTCGTATCAATATCTGAAGACGATCAACTTTTACTGTTTCTGATTCGACTAAAATTGAATCTACCTTACTACGATCTCGGGAACCGTTTCAACACCAGTCACACCACAGCTTTGAATATTTTTCTTACGTACCTCCACGCAATGCACAAAATATTCTTCATTGGATGCATGGATCAAATTCCTTCAAAGAAAAAAACAGCAGTACTTTTACATCGTCGTTTGGTGAATTCCCCCATTGCCGTATAATAATTGACTGCACGGAGTTTCGAATTGAAACTCCCAGGCACGATCTCAACGCAGCCATTTCCCTGTATAGCAATTACAAACATTTTTGTCTGCAAAATACCTTCTGGCAGTTGCTCCAAATGGTTCCATTACATTTGTTTCCAATGGTTATCCTGGCAACACATCAGATAAAGTGATAACATAATAAGTCAGCTGAACGTGAGTAGGCTATATAATGCTAGTATCAATTCTATAAGCTAGAAATGGATTTTGAGCTAATGTATTTAATATATAGCTTCCACGGCTGATAATTTAGTGAGTTCATCAGTTTGAATCAAGGAAAAGTATCGCAGCACAAAATAATCGTTAAACCATTTGTTACAGGCTGGGGATCTCATCCTAGCTGATGAAGGATTCCTGTTTCACGATCTTATGCCCAGGGATGTTTAGCTGAACATACACCATCATTCCTGAGAGGAAGATCGCAGTTTACAAAGGCAGAAGCAGTCCATACCAGTCGCATAGCCAAGTGCAGAATCCATGTTGAGCGCGCCATTGAGAGACTGATGAATTACAGAATATTAGGATGTATTAGCGCTCCTCACAGAGCATACATGCTGACAAGATCGTACAGACCTGTGATGCATTGGTAAATCTTCAAAGTCCGATAATTGAGGGAGTTTTTGATCCATATATATATATAGGTATATACCTATTCAGGAACTAGTTCTGTTGAAGATAGAGATATGTTAGTCCAGTTCAATTCCGAATTATAAATTGATTTTCTTTTGGCAATAAAGAATAGAGAAATGCAAGTTCGAATTATGACTTGAGTATAGTTGGCTGAGCATCACACCCAGATAAAATTCCTGGAGTTTTGGAATGTTTTGTTTCCAGGTAGGGTCTCTTGATACTTTAAAAATCCGCATATCCTTTGTAGTCCAAACAGCAAAATGTGCCCAGTCACAATTTGTGCAGGGTTGTAATGACTCGAGTCAGACTCGAGTCACGATTTTTTTGTGACTCGACTTGACTCGAGTCATTTTCTTGAAATTGGAAAATGACTCGACTCGAGTCAATATCTGGATTGACTCGACTTGTACTCGAGTCATTACGCGTGACTCGACCCAAGTCATTGACTCGGCTTATTGTATATGACTTGAAGATGAAGAAATTTGCGAATCGTAATGGCTAGATCAACGCATCTGACGAATTCTACCGACATCGATATTTGTCGCCACTGCTTTCGTTGCACTCGTCTGATATCAGATATGCCGCCGCAAAAACAACAGACAATGGTACATATAGTAGCAATGCATTGTACAAAATCATCCTATGATGAAGACCGTAATAGATCCTCCGCAATCAAAGAACTCAAGACTTTTCAATTATACAAACAATCGAAGCAAAGTTCACTTAGAGCCAATGAAATGACTCAGATGGTCAAGTACTTGGAAGAGACTGATATGCTCATGTGTAGATTTGAAGGCGATGATTCTTTGCATTTTTGGGCGACTAGAAAGAATGAGTATCCGATGCTCTTCAATGTGGTTCAAAATGCTTGTCAATTCCTGTATCTAGTGCACCAGTGGAACGTGAATTCGGTAGATGTGGATTTATTCCAAGGCCATGCCGCTATAACATATAGTGTTTTTGTAGTGTATTTTTGAAGTGTAACTCAATGATTTGATCTGCTGTCTGTGAAAACACACAATACCCTCCGTCCATTTGACGATTGTTAGGTATGTGCATTGTGCACGTGAGTAATAACGAATGGCTAATGTTGTGTGATGTTTGTACAACAGGGCTGTTCAAAAATAACTTCTTTTTTTATTTTACTGGGTGGCTACTTGATAAAATTGTTATGTTGCATAAAAAGAACTCTGAATCTGGGTTAATTTTTAAAAGTTGAATCAATGTTATGAGAGGAGAAAATTTTATTTTCGAAAATAAATGGAGTGTTTTTAGTGAGAAATTCTTTCATATAATATAATTACATACTAGTAGTAAGCCGACTATTTTGTCACATCCAAAATATTCTACTCTAATAAATTCGCTTTTTCTAGTTGGAATCAAGCCAATTTTGCTATGAATCATATTTTTACACAATAACATTATCATGAGGTAGTCGGTAAAATTCGAAAATCTCTATTTGTAATTAATCCAAAATTTTCTTTCATAGTAGTAACGCTCCGGCGGCTATTTGGGGAGCTGAGCAGGAAAGCTGACCTTTTTTTAGTCAACCACCTGATAATGTGAAAGAAAAACTGTACCTCTACATAAACATGCATCTGTTGATTCTCTATCAGCTGGTATCTAGACGGGAATTCGTTGGTTCTATATCAGATATTATGTAGACGTGAATTTGTTGATTCTCTATAAGCTAATTCAGGATTGAAAACATGAGTTGAACATGACTTTAATGCAGTGACTTGGACTCGGACTCGAGTCATAACACTTTGACTCGGACTTGACCCTTTAAACGGTGACTTGGACTCGGACTCGACTCGGTGATGAATTGAAAATGACTCGACTTGACTCGAGTCAATACCACAATAGTAAGATTGACTCGTGACTCGGAACCATGTGACTTGGTTACAACCCTGAATTTGTGGCATGCATTTGGGCCTGAATTTGATGCCAATAAGAGTGATTCACTTGTAATTGTCCAGCAGCAGTCAAACAAAAACTCTTTACTGTAATTTCTGACCAAGTTCAAATTTCATGAGCTCATCGACTGTGTTGTTACGATATATCCAAGACCAAGAGCACTTTACTTCAAGCACACCTACTGCCGATGAGGTCTGCTCAGCTACAATCACTCATCAGGTGAAGCACCTAGATATCCGCAAGGAAAATGAACAAAACCGATATTTGCTACATTCACATGAGTGATGCTACAGTAGTCTTGAATAGCTCTTTCTTCGTGGGATAACCCCCACAATATTGAATCCCTATTCATACTATACTTTCCTTGAAGCGATTTGATAAGAGATGGTGGATACGGAGTACCTGTCGTCTTGTTCCTCTCAAAGCAGTCCAAAACCCTACTAAAATTGCTACTTGTCAGTCGAAGAGCCCTGTATTTCCCCCATTCTGCACATTCTCTCTGTTCTGATGTCCTGTTATATATATATATATATATATATATCGACTTTTCAATTGGATAAAATAAAAAAGGGGCAAAGGAAAACGGGAAACAAAAGAACATCGAGATAATCAGTTTTGGGCTCGTGTTAAGCGTCTCCAACGTAGTCGGTCGTGGGCGTCTACAAGCGACAGCCCGCGTTGCGCTAGATCAGTCTCCATTGTCGAGCGCCATGTTTTCCGATTCCAGCCACCTCTTCGCTATGGCTTCGTGGAAATGTGGTTAATGATGTCTTGTTGGCAAGGTAGCTAATCTGCACATGACTAACTTTGTTGGCTTCTATAAATTTGTCTCTATCTTCCAAATGTAGGGGAATCAAATCTTCAATTAAGAGAGGACTTTTTGAATTAGTCGGTTGTTTTTCTGATCTAGGCTCAGGACCAACAATCAAACGCATTGGGCAATCGGCATGAATGGCTCTGAGGCTCGCCCACAAAAAAATCCTATCTTCGCTTGTCGTCACCGAGCGAGATATCGCGGAAAACTGACTTTTTTCAGGAAAGGTTTCAGAAAACCTTTTTACTTCGGTAAAAGCTTGTTTTGGTTTCTGGAGCCAGGAATTCGGGAGATTTTTTTGGGAAGCACTCTGCCTGTTGCAGTAAATCGCAGTTGCTGCCATATGACTGCACAGATAATTCCCATTCGGGCAGTCACAAATCCCTTTATTGATGTTCCCCTGACCGTCCACAGTTAGCTCAACGTTATAGCTTCGATCCTTCATCGAAGCTCTTACTACCCCTGTCACAACGAGGGAGCGAAGTCTCACTTACAAGACAAAGCCTGACTTATATTTGATTTCTCCCTTACGAAAAGCATTTTCTTTCTCATCGAAGAACTTCATGAGCCCGAAGAGAGAAATTACTTCTGTTATGTTCTTGATCTTGTTTGAACAATAACTCAATGCGACGAGGTTGCAATACAAAATCAGTATATTATCAGCAATATAACTTCAAGACAGCGACACGATCCAGAGTGCAGTTAAATGAAAAAGACCACGAGACAACAGAACACAGGGTATAAATACAAGCATGACACACGAGGAAATAATGATTGGCTGAAATTACTAATCCTACAGAAAGAAAGAGTTCTACGACACCGAACGTAAATGCACGAACATAACAGTCCTCCCCTGTAAGTTAGAGGGTTGCCCACATTTACGGTCTATAGAAATCGGTGGGTTTCCTATTTCTAAGAGGATAACGTCTGCCCGACGATCGAGCAGGACTAGCTGCAGGACGTTGTGCCCTATTCCTAACCAATGGTTGCTCAGCTTGGGACTGTTGAGGCTGAGCAACTTCCTGTGTGGCTGTATCATGACCAGTGGAAATCAAGCGTGGTTGGAGTTGGTTTTTGTGCCTCCTCCAATACCCATGATCTGTTTTTATAATGTACACAACACGCCCCAGTATTTCCGTCACCACGCCAGCAACCCACTTTGGTCCGCTTCGGTAACTGCGAGCGTAAACCGAGGAACCAATCTCGAAATGAGTGACTGATTGTCCAGGCGTAACGGGTTTCGATTTATCAAAGGGCGAGCACAAACTTAGCAAATTGCGCGGCTGTCGACCATGTAAAATTTCGGCAGGCGTTTTCCAGTCTATGCCCGGGTGCGGTGCACATCGGTACGTAGCGAGAAGTGTTTGGAGCGCGAAGTTGAGATCTTTTCCCCCGTCGCAATTTTTTATTAATCCAGCTTTCAAAGTCTGGACGAAACGCTCCGCTTCTCCGTTCGAGGCAGGGTGAAAAGACGGTGATACGATATGGCTGATTGCCGAATTAGAGCCAAACGTATCGAATTCATTCGATGTGAATTGCAGCCCGCCATCCGTAACAATTGTTATGGGCAAGCCTTTGATAGCGAAGACGTCCCTCAAAGCGTTGACCACACACAAGGTTGTGGTAGAACCGACATTCATTACTTTAACGAAAGGATATTTCGAATGCGCATCGACGATGACCAGAAACATTTTATTGTTTATTGGACCTGCGAAGTCCAAGTGAATTCGATCAAAGCTTTCAGACGTTTTAGGCCATTCGCGATACTGACGATCAGGCGCTTTCATTACTTTGCGGCAAGCGTCGCAACTCTTCACGAGATTTTCAATGTCGCGATTAATGGAAGGCCATGCGACGTAACGTCGAGCCATCTGCTTCATTTTCGCGATACCCCAATGTCCTTCGTGCAACAATGATAAGGCTCGCGAGCGAAGTGACTGCGGAATTACTAAGCGTTGAAAACCATCAATATTGAGCATAACTATGTCTTCGTGCAGAGAAAGCGAATGTTTGCGAGTCGAAAACCAAGAAAAATCATCAATGAGCGTCTTTGGATTCCAATTACCATGAGTGACAGATAATTTTACTAGTTTCAAGGTTTTGTCCTTCAGCGTCGCGTCGCGAATTTCATTGCGAGTTAACGGTAAGCCATCGAATGCCATATTAATTGCGTGGACGATCTCCGCGTTTTCACGAATTTCCAGTTCGTCAAACTCAGGGTCTGGACCCTTTGGTAGGCGAGATAAACCGTCGGCGTTTCCGTGCTGATTAGTCGGTTTATAGCGAATATCGTATTGGTAAGCCATGAGCGTTAGTGCCCATCGCTGTAAGCGTTGCGCTGTAATCACGGGAATTTTCTTGTCTGGCGAGAAAATAGCTAAAAGCGGTTTGTGGTCCGTTACGAGCGTAAATTTTCTACCATACAAGAATTGACGAAATTTAGTGACTCCGTAAATGATTGACAGAGCTTCCTTCTCGATTTGAGAGTAGGATTTTTGCGAATCAGAAAGTGTTTTCGATGCGTGCGCGATCGGTCTCTCTTCGCCATTGTGCTCGATTGAGAGGACAGCGCCGATTCCGAATTGAGAAGCATCAGTTGACAAAATGAGCTGCTTGTTTACATCATAATCAGCTAACTGCGTAGCGGCGATTACGTCGTTTTTGAGAATGCGAAAAGCTGCGTCGCGGTCTGCATTCCAAATGAATTTCGCGTCTTTTTGAAGAAGGCGGTACAAAGCAGCGGCTTTATTCGTGAAATTAGGAATAAACGCGCGATAATAATTGACTTTGCCCAGGAATGTCTGTAGCTGGCGAACATCGTGAGGTTTAGGCAACTGTTTGATTGCTTCAACGGATTTGTTAGACGGGCGTTTGCCGTCCTTGTCGATTATGTGACCAAGGTACTCGATACTACTTTTGAAAAATTCACATTTCGCGAAGTTGACGGTGAAACCGTACTCGGTGAGGCGCTCAAAGAGTAGCGATAAGTTGCGAAAATGATCGCGTTCATCAATGCCAGTAACGATTATGTCATCGATAAAACTAGCAACACCGGGTAAGCCGGCGATCATGGCATCAATACAGCGTTGAAAATTCGCGGGACTAGATGCGACTCCGAAACACATGCGTCGATAACGGAATAGACCGAATTGCGTGTTGATGACACACAAATTCATCGCATCATCATCTAATTCTAGCTAAAAAAATGCATCGGCAAGATCAATTTTCGTGAAAATACAACCACCCTGTAACTTGTGAAGGATTTCATCCAAGGAGGGCAGGGGATGTTGATCTATCTGAATTTGTTGATTCAATGCTTTGAAGTCGCCACAAATGCGTACTGATCCATTTGATTTAGTGACGGCAACAATTGGTGCTGCCCAATCACTGTAATTGATTGGTTCGAGGATACCTTGATTTACTAATCTATCCAATTCGGTTTGAACAGCGATTTGCCTTGCGAAAGGCAAAGGGCGTGGCTTGTTAAATACGGGCTTGGCATTAGGTTTCAAGTGAATAGTCACCTTTGTCTTGGTGCATCGTCCTAATACATTAGAGAAAACGGAGGGAAATTTGGACTGAAAAGATACCAATTTGTCGTTCGAATCAGAAATGTCAATAGTATTACATGATTGCGATTTGACCATCTGCGAGGAAATTGCATCCAAAGCAGACGTTCCCTTAGCGGTCATGGAGAAAGCATCGCTCCAATCGAGACCAAAAATGTTTTGCCCACGGTGTTCGTCCAGAACTACCAATTTAAAGCCAACTCGAACTTCAGAACCCACCTGCACGGTTACAGTGCAAATACCTTTCACTTTCAGTGGCTTGTCGCCATACGCTACGAAAGAGCAATGGTATGCTGAGAGTTTCGGAGAGCCCAAAGTTTTGTACCCAGTCAATCCCACCATGGCGGAGGGTGCATCAGTGTCCCACTGTGTTGGCAACGGAATGCCGTTGATGCTGGAGTTGATCCAGAGCTGGTTTCCTACGCGTCGATATAGTTGATCGATGTCGAAGGAGAGGAGTGGCACTGAGCAGAAATTGACGGATGTGACCTGTTCTGTGACACTAGGTTTGGTAGACATATGCACACAGGTTTGATATGACCTTTACGACCACATTTCTGACATATTGCATGTCGATATTGACAGTCTTTTCTCTGGTGATCGATGAAACAGCGGCTGCAGGATTTCAGTCTTTCTGGGAAGTTGCCTTGGTTGGATTTGGAAGGTTTTTTCCCCTTCTGATAACTTCCCGTCATTTTGTTGACGACGGAAGTGTCTTTACCGCTACTCTCGCCTTCGATAACTCTATCAGTTTTCAGCGTTCTCACGTATGTTGCGGCTACTTTAAGAACGTCGTCGAGGGATGGATTGGTTTGTGTTAGACAATGCCGTCTCACATCCGAGTGCGGCGTTTCTTTAATGATGAGATCTCGCATTAGCTCATCAACGTAGCTTTGATCACAGCCATCTTTTGAGCATATGAAGTTGCAATCCTTGGAGATTCCGCGTAGAGTAGCGATCCAATCGGCGTACGATTGTCCCGGTTGCATTTTACAGTTGTAAAATTCGTACCTGGCTGCTTGCACATGAATGGAGTCCTTGAAGTGTGTAGACAACTTCTCGGTCAACGCGTCGAAGGTTTGCGCACTGACATCAGCCGCACCAAACAAATTACGTAGGAGCGAGTACGTTTCAGGTCCAACCCATGAGAGTAGACACGCTCTTTTTTTCTCCATGTTGAAAATGCCGTAAATTGCTAGGTGATGGTTGAATCGTTGCAGATATTGGTCCCACTTTTCTTTTGATTTTGCGAACGAATCAAACTTGGGAGCGGCTGCTTCAAATGTTGATGCACCGGGATTCAACCTCTGCGTCAATTGCGCCATCTCTGTCATGACTTTTGCCATTGCTTCGTCATGCTTTGCTTGTTGTTGCACCATCATCTCTTGCTGCTTCGCTTGTTGTTGCGCCATAATCTCTTGCTGCTTCGCTTGTTGTTTCATCTCTTCTCTGTGTCGAGCATTTTGCTGCTCCAGCTCTTCTTTGCGCTGTGCGCGTTGTTCTGCCATCATTTCCTGCTGCTTCTCCAGAAGCTTCAAAATACCCGATTCCATCATATATACAGTATTCGTCGCAGAAATAACTTTGAATCCGACTTCTGACACCAATTGTTATGTTCTTGATCTTGTTTGAACAATAACTCAATGCGACGAGGTTGCAATACAAAATCAGTATATTATCAGCAATATAACTTCAAGACAGCGACACGATCCAGAGTGCAGTTAAATGAAAAAGACCACGAGACAACAGAACACAGGGTATAAATACAAGCATGACACACGAGGAAATAATGATTGGCTGAAATTACTAATCCTACAGAAAGAAAGAGTTCTACGACACCGAACGTAAATGCACGAACATAACAACTTCATCCAAATTAGCCGTAGCCATACCCTTCAACGCAGCTAGTACTGTCTATATATAACTTCCAACGTATTCATCAAACTAAACAACCCGGTCCTTTGTCGCCAGAAAGAATTTTTGTATAATCTTAAAATTTCACACTAGTTGTCGTTGCTTAGCTGTTCGTCCGTGTTTTTGTTCAATTTTTCCTCTGTGTTGCTGCATTGTCTCATTTTATTTGTATGTTATTCCTCACGCGCTCTACTTTTCAAGTTGCTTGTTGCTATATACGCTGCATTGTTGCTATGGCTGAATTTCCATTCATGTTATTTATAAATTTGCATTATTGCGTCACAATTCGCCATTTTGTTTTGAATCCATCTCTGTTCTGTATCCTTTATCGTGCCGGTTGCTCTTGATAAGAGGCACGCGAAAAGTTCTTCGAGTCAATAAATATAAATTTACTGTTAAAAGCCGTGTTCAAGTTCTGTACCACAAACCAGTTATTAAATGAAATTCGCAAGTAGATGAAGCGTCATCCGTTGTTGCGCAGTTTCTATGGCCATTGTCTCTTGACCAATCAGCGTAAAGTTTGGTTTACGGGCTTCGAGTCGGATCCAGGGATATCTAGATATCTAGATATCCCTGGTCGGATCAAGCATTCGGGTATCACTCGTTATGACGCCATAACAGTATGAAGATAATAAAAGTTCAAATATGTACCGTTTATGCTGCCTCAAAAATAGAATGTAGCTTTGTAATACATGTTTGCTATGTTGTGCGATACCACCAATCAGGTCTTCTAGGCTAACACAGTTGAAAATACTATCGAAATTATAATATTCGTGGCTAAATTAACTCTTAAGGCTGTATCAGACGAGGCGATGTCGGCGGAGCGTTAGTGTTTGTTTTATCATCGCTGCCATCGGCCGAATCGCCGCCGATTTTAATTGACAGTGTCAATTAACTCGGCGACATCGCCGGCGATGAGAGAAGTGAGAGATGCGCTCATGCGTATCCATATATAAACCAGTGTCGAGACTTGAATAGCGTCACTTTTGCTCAAGCCGTTTGGCGGACGGACCTTCTGGCGAGGCATTGCGAAACGAATTACTGCGATGTAGTACTAAATTATTGAGCCGCTCCACTTATCCAGTATAAGCCGTGTTGCAAAATCGGATGCACCCACCACCTTCGAGTAGCATCAGCACGCGCATATTCTTCTACAGCTATCATGGCAGTCAAAACTTGTGCTACCTTCAACTTTTTTGACCTACCCTTACAAATACCATACTACCATGGTTCAGAGAAGGTTTCATTCGACAAGACATTGCAGCATGAACACATTGGACAGACATCATAACCATATTGCAGAATTAGTTTAGAATATTTTCGGCTAGTTGTAACTTTGTTTCCGGATAATTTTGACCAGACGTGACTTTTGACTTCAAGTCGAAAGAAAAAAATCGTCAGCTCGACAACCAAAACGGACAGTGTACCCCTTGTTATAGGACTGGTAGCACTCTAAAGTTGTTTTGTAAAAGGTCCAAGCAAATATAAACCAGCCAACTCTAGGCCCTAAATGTATCTAGCTCCGCTGCACAATTGGGATTCTTCGGAATATTTATTCTGTTCGGATTTTCTGGATTATGGACAAGATTTTTCGGATTTGCATGGGTATTTGGATGTTCGTATTCGGAAGGAGTGCTCATCAGAGCTTTGAGCTGTCGGATGGATTCAGATTCTCAGAAATCACTATCCGCCCATCGCTGATCATAATACGGTAGTATGTACGATTGTACAGTACAGTGTACCTGACCTGTACAACAACAAAAAACCGATTCGCAGATGTCAATCATCCCCGAGCAGGTTTAAATGCAACGGGTCAACGCCTTCTGAAACTAATCAAGTGCAACGATCTCTCACATGATGGTAGAGAAATTATCGACCGACATCGCCTCGTCTGATACAGCCTTTAGTGTCATGGAACGTATAAAAACATTTCTTACTACTTGACCCGAATCATTAAACTTATTACTCGATTCAGATTCCAGTACTCGTATCATTGTGCGCAGCCCGAGTCGCGAATAACCTACATCACATTACTTCGTCGATATACTCAGACATAGGCATATTGAAGCGTTCCTTTACTCTGTGAGAAGTGAGAGTAATGCAGGGGTGGGTGAACTGCGTCCGATGGGTCGCATTCAGTCTGCATGCCTTTTTATTGTGGGCTGCGATACAATGCCGTAACAGTAAATAGGTTCATAGAAATATTCCCGTGAAAAGCCTTCGATTTATACATGATTTATACGCAATGTCGGTTTACTCGTTAAAGCATGCCCGAACCTTGTAAAAGCAACTCTACATTTTCGTGTCAGGCTTATCTACTTTCTACTCTCTGGATTGAAGTCAAGTTGGACTTGGCTCTTTGGTCTCGGCTTTGATTTTGACATGTCATAGACCACAAAACTATAGTCCGACTCCCGTAAAGTAATTCTGGTTTAGTGTGTGATATTTGTGATATACCTTTGTATAATGGTGCATGCTATGAACATGTCGGTGTAGAACAGGGTGCAACGTCCACACTGGTTGAAAAACAGTGGTATGAACTATGAGGCTATCTGTTTGATGAAGTTGAGAATTCAAGGATATATCAGTAAGCTCATGTACAATTGTACAGAACATGCATGCAGAGAAGTGGTTTTTAAATTTTAACCGAAACACCAGGGGCACCGCGAGCCAATCTCCAGGGTTCCGCAGGAGGTCAAGACACACAAAACTCATGCATGAGAAATGTGATGACACGTCATTATCGGTTGCAGGTAATAAGGTGCCAACAGTAGCCGAATTGTGAATGCCGCGATTTCAGGTCGTCTATACATACAGTGCCGTATATACGCCGGCGGCTTAGGTTTGAAATCATGATTCCGTCCGTTGGAGATGCCGCGGGTTATTAAAGGTAAAAAAACCTCTGCTCACTTTCGCTTTCAATTTAACATCATTTATACAGCGCAACCTCCCATTGAAGTGAATTACCAACTATTTCCTTCCTTATTCATCATGTATAAGTAACAAAAAACCTCACTTTTAATTGAGTCAAGTCAGCTTCGTGCCAAACACGTTTACAGGTATTTCATAAACAACAACCGTGAACTACTTCCTCAATACTACAATCAACGCAGTAATGCTGAAAATTGTCCTTGTACACGGTGTTCAACGTTGCGGTGCGGTGCGGTGTTCAACGTTTTTCCTACTCAAGGCCGTGTTTCGATTGCATATATAGCTATAGCATACGCCCATCTGGACGACATATATTCATGTTAAATTGGCTACTGGGAACTATCGCGAAGAGTCGTTGTAGTGGTCTGTGCCATTGCTGATTTCTTGAGATGTAGGCTACCTTGCGCACAAAAGTTTTTAGCTGTATCAGCAAGACACACCCGCAGGATTACCATATGCACCAAATTCGCGAGGCAAACTTTTCTGGATTATTTTTCTAGTCTTGCAGAGCGAATATTTGTTCTACCTGGAAAATTAATTTCGTCAATAATATTGGTTTGGTCATATATACATATTACTATAAAATATTTATCCATTCTTAGTAAACGTGATCAGATTAACCGTTCGGGCTGATGGAGGGGTGTCTTCGAAGATTTTGGGCACTAAGTTAATAATGATGAATCTTCCGGTTTTTACTAATAATAATCCACAGCTGCAACACCAATGGGTTGCGGGTTCGAGTCCGACCGTAGTCGACTCTAGAACTCCTACCTAAGTGTTTATTTAGGCTCCTACTCGCCATCTAATACGTGTAAGCGGTGTTTTGTAAAAAGCCTAGAAGTGGGCCGTGCAACAAGTCGGCATCTATACGGATAAAAAATGAAGAAGATTAGCGTGGTGTAGTTGACGATAGTAGTCGACAAACACCATAAATACCAGAAACAACAACCTAACCCTATGATATTAGAAACGAAAAATCCAAGTCACCGAGAATACAATTTTCAAGTTTAATTAAAATCTCTCATATTTTGGGAACCAATTCGTTAATTCAAATTGCATGTTGACGGCCGCCAACACACGCTAATTTCATTATGTGTAGAGGGCCACATAATTATTGTTTAACGGCTGCATGCGACCGTATGACCCCCTGGCTACGTCCCTGTAATTATGCACACTGCTCTATTTATAAGCATCTCGCGAAGCTTTTCGCTATATGTCTGAACGCCCGCGGCGGTTTTCTCAATAAATCATTATAGACCAGTGGCTCTCAACGGATGGTGAATTCCCCACAGGTGGCGAATTCAATGGTTTCTGGGGGGGAATAGATTAGGGTTGCCATACGTCTGGAATTTCCCGGACATGTCCGGAATTTCACTATTCAAACTAGGGTCCGGGAGGAATTTCTAAAATATGTCAAATGTCCGGAATTTTGAAGACTTGACGTAGGCTCATAATTATTTCGTAAATCAGCATGAAACAATATTTTTTGGGAAAGTTTGTGCTGATGCATGATATTTTTCTTCGCGCTGCGCGCAATTTACTATCACATTTATTGATTTTAATATGGAAACTATACCACCCTTGCAAAAACTGCAATAAAATATAAATGAAAACAACCTTCATTTACTGGAATAAGCCTAATTGTAATCGCAATTATAGGAGAACGGGGGTGGGGGTCGTTTGCCTTTATTCTGGGGTTTGCGATTATGTTCAACGTAATCAACTTCCAAATAGCCCGTGAGTAAGTCTGGGCAAAAGTGCTGACTTCCTTTAGTAATCAGCTCGTCAGATTTTGATCTGGTCCACGGAATATTTTCTAATTGGCGATGGAGTCGCGACCATAAAAGGCTGAAAACCACTGGGTGTGGGGTGTTTATAAAGCTCCGTGGTGCGCACCGGCATAAGGCTGATCAACAATTTTATCGGTAAGACATGAACATGACTTAACGATGTGCAATTACGCTCTCTGTATTTTCGAACTCATCATCCTTCACCAGCTCTACCGCTAACTCTAATTATGCGGGCGGAGAATAGTATCTATATAGTAATATATGGAACGACCAATATTATTGACATAATTCATTCAAATAATTTAACTAGCAGATCCATATAGAAACCAGATTCATATAGCAAGCACCCCCCTATGAAGTTGCATCGATTACTGTATAGTGTGGGATCAAAATTATTGTTTATTTGGGCGGGAGGGGTTTGAAAACATGTGTTTTCGTTTACGGTTGCACAACACACAGCCACATACTCCTAAATTGGATCGTGACCTCCTCTGGTCTGTGAGCTCTGCTTTGCTAGTGTGATGTCACGACTCATTTTGAAATCCACTAGTGGGCGCTAAAGAGTGTCTGGAATTTGGGTTGCTGAAATATGGTAACCCTAGAATAGATGCATTTGTTAAACATCATAGTCTACTTATTTACCAAGACACAAATGGCGATTACCGTTACCAGTTAACTGTGCTGGACTGTATGTATCGAGAATTATTTTGCGTGTTGTTCGCAAAAACAAATTTTTAACTGTGGATTACCAATGATGGCGTCACAAACGCATTCAGTATACGACCAGCATGACATGAAATAACGCTTTCGCTTAATGTTGCGGGTTACCAGTTGTTCTGACCCGGAGATAGGCTTTATTAAATTTATTCTGTAACAAACGGCAAATGAGACAGTAGGAACAGTTCAAATACGATAACGCAAGACCCAACACCTAAAGCAACTAACAACGGATTACCTACTCACAGCACTACGTAAGGAGAGTGAGCGTAATCAACGTGAATCAATGAACTAATGATGGAAAGTGCAGATAAGAAATAGTTCACCGGTATCCGCTCACAATACGTGTTACGTTGCAGTTATAGGGGAATGTTTTTCGTACTGGTGTGGTTGGTTGTCTTGTGTACTAAAACCAGAGGTGGTCAGTAACGAAGTACTTCTCCTTTTTCGAAGTACTCAAGTAGTTTTCCTCTACGTCTGGTACGTACTCAAGTAGATCTGATTTTCGCTACTTCCACTTCTACTTCGTTATATTTTGTTATCTACTAACTTACTTTTCGCTATTTGCAGTTTGTCAAGTAGAAGTAGTTCAATCGTCCTATCAGGTTGATAGCCTGAGGAATTTCGCGGCTGTTTTCACGGAGTATCAATATTTAATTTTCATAAAAGTTGAGTAAAGCGCAGAATCTTCGTCGTGCTTCGCGCGCAGTGGCTACGGTATAACCAGTATGATTTCACGAAAGTATATCGGTGTATATAATTTAGGTAGCGGGTTGGCGCGGTTTCGTTCACACCACATTGTCGCCCTTCGCCCATATGAAATATTTCATCACAGTATATATGGCCCATCATAACGTTTGAAACTGATGTTTCGCAATCTAGCATTTACTTATCATATCGTAATCTAGCATGTCCATGGCGTGTCCTAATCTGAAAAAGTGGACTCTAACTTTTTTTTTTAGTTTTAGAGCTGTTTTAGCACACCACCTTTGAAACTCTCTGGACTGAAGACGCGAAATACATGTTCCGCTTTTAGAAGTAGTATTTATAATTCACTTTCAATTCCCAGTATCATATACTTTGAGTTCTAATTAATATCAGTTCTTTTGTCTAGATAGCATACATGTTGAAGTATATAAAAGCAAGTGTGGTAATGCCTTTACTTTCCGGAAATAAAGCTACTCGATATGGCATTTTTACCGTCCACCATATTTTTTATTAACGTTTACTAGTCGCGCAAAGTGTTTACACCGTATCCAGTACAACTTCTCCGTATTGCTCTTCGACAAAACTTACTACGGGCCTTATAATATGGGGGAGGGCGCCATACCATGATATTTTCTAAAACGTGCTGCTCGAGAAAATAAAGGATTATTATAGCATTTCCATATCAATACTATCATTTTCATCCCATGATGCGGACGAATGCTTATGCTGTCGAAAATTGGATACCTCCTGGTATGCAGCAATATGAATCAAGCTCGGCAACTTTCGCACAGCTCAATTTGCACCTTTTGGCAATCAGTGTAAACGAATTAGGATCGTTTTCACAACTACTTACTTACTTGAGTAGATTTAAAGTCAGTCAATTCTACTTCTACTTCAAGTAGTTTTAGGTTGCTTTTGGAAGAATTACTTCTACTCGTCCTTGAGTAGATTTTTTTCGTCGCTACTTCTACTTCTACTTGAGTAGTTTTCTTGACTACTTTGACCACCTCTGGCTAAAACAGGCAAATAGCTGTTCCGTAATGACAAAAGTTAAAAGGCAATATGACGATAGCTTTGGGTAGTGGGGAATGAAGACTCGGAATAAATCTGAAGTGTGGAACGGAGACAGCATAGTTGGTAACCAATGTTTTAGACAGATATATAGCTAGCAGAACACATGTCAACTCCATCCATCAGTCCATTATTAAGTTTAAATGATAAGCATTTGCCTACGACAGGGGCGGGCAACTTCTCCAGTCGGCGGGCCTGACACAGGAAAATTAAGTACTTGTCGGGCCGGATTGCTGAATTGATGCATTATTCGTACATTTATTCACATTTGCAAGGAAAAACTCCTATTTACTGTATTTAAACGACAGTAATGTCAATCCAAAGCCATTTCTCGCCGATAATGACGAAGACAATATGGATTTGAGAACAGCATTGTCATACAGGCGGCGCCGTGTCTGCTTCTCTCTGATCAACACACGGTGCAATCCTTAATTAGGTTTTCAAGGCGTTCGATAAGCTCGGTAATCCAAATTTACCATGATTCATTAGGGTTGAGTTCATCGTAAATGCCTATAATGCAAGTCTTCTCGCTTCAACGAACTTATACGTAAGCTTAGGGTTACCATATTTTGGAAATCTGAAAAGAGGGCACTTTTTCAGACTTGCAATACCGGAGGCAAAAAATGTTCAATTGTCACCACTTCGTGGTCGGTTGACTAAAAAAAGTCAACTTTCCGGCACAGCTCCCGCAATAGCCGCCGGAGCGTTACTTCAGTGCTGATTTACTGTATCTTAGTCGAATTTTTCCCCTATATTTAACCAAAATTATCCAAAAAGAGGACAAAATCTTGAAAATGAGGACATTTGAGCGTCATTCGAGGAAACTTTCGTAAAAGTCAAAAAAGAGGACAAATCCTCCTAAAAGAGAACGTATGGTAACCCTACGTAAGCTCCACTCTCGCACGTTGCGCACACACGTATAGAATAACATACAGTCAATAAATTTTGACGTTTACGAAAGTAGTGGGGAATTTCGGCAGACTGAGGCCGCGGGCCACATTGTCATGTAAGACGGGGAACTGTCCGCGGGCCGGACAAAATCCCGTCGCGGGCCGTATGTTGCTCCTCCTGGCCTATGACATCACAAATGCAATGTAATTTGCAAGCTGCGTACGATAAGAACAATATACGGACATTGTACAATATTGCACACCAGGTCGACATGTTCTGAATCATAAACTTGTCTGTTCATTGTGATAGCTAGTCATTGTTTCATTTTAGTCCGGATCTGGTACAACCCAGTACACCTCATCTGTGTGGTATAGCCTTTCAAAATGTTGGTGCACTCGTGGGTGTACGATACACCCGGCTGAAGAGCCTCTGCTTAGACAATCAACATGGCCCCGAATCTCATTCGACGACCAATTTTTTTTTTCAATTTCATGACATTCTCACCAATTCTTCATTTTTCAGCAATTTCAAAATCGGACCCGGTTCTGACTATTACAGACTGACGGTATCCGGATTCTCCGGTAACGCAACCGACCATCATTTCGCAGATCACAATAACCAACAATTCTCAACGAAAGACGCCGATCACGACATCCATCCAACACTCAATTGCGCTTCACACCATGAGGGAGGATGGTGGTATCGCGATTGTGCAAACACCAATCTGAATGGAAACTTCTACAAAAGTAATCACAAGGGAGTATATTGGCCTGGGTTTCTGAGCTATTCGGATAAGAAGTTTCGCAGAAGATTGTGAAAAGAAAGGTTATCTTCAATTTGCGCGATGCTTGAATCCAGTCAACAAAATTGGAAGCGATCGCTCTGCCTGATATACGCTTTCGATGTCAAAATGATGCTTCAAAAGATACAATAATCGCACTTCAGCTGCAGATTAAATAACCTTTATTGTCGCCGCATTAATCTTTCCGCTACTACAGCTTACAACCGCTATTAACTTTGTCGCCACTTGAAGCATTGTTGCAGTCTGCCAGATACATTAACCCTTGTGTTGGAAGTCATTACAATGCGGACAATACTTTTTCATTACCAATGCTAGTCTTGTTGCAATTCATTACGAGAAACAAAGCATATAAAGCACAGTCAAAAGTGAGAAAGCCAGTCATAGGAAGTACATAAAACGAATTAATTACAGTGCCTTTAAGCAGTTTTAAAGTTGTCGTTCATATACACCGGAAATGCTATGGCAAACAAGAGCAATTTTCCTCTAAATTTTGGCGATCAGGCATTCCATGTAGAACTAGTTTGATATGCTCTGGAACTTTGTGATTTGTGACGAATGTGAATTATGCATCAATGCGGACCGCTGGATCAACCGCAAGAAGATTATTCACGCAATCAACTGGAATTTACTGCAGTAACACTCACACAAAAGGTAATGTAAAAGCTTTGAGCGTTGCACAGCAATCTCATATCCATCACGAGAAGCGCCCGTCCAAGAGTATTGAGAGGCATGTATCCGAGTAATAAATTACTTGTAACTCGAAGTTTCGGTTTTACCACCTAGATGGAGACCACGGAAGCAATCTGACATATATCCTGAGGTGGTCAAAGTCATCACGAAAGCTACTCAAGTAAGTAACTAATTGTGAAAACGATCGTAATTCGTTCGTATGGATTGTCAAAAGGTGCAAATTGAGCTATTCGAAAGGTGCCAAGAAAGGTATTCAATTTTCGAAGCATAAGCATTCGTTCGCATCATGGGATGAAAATGATGGTACTGATATTTAAATGCGATACTAATTCTCTGTCTAATCGAACAGCACGTCTTAGAAAATATCATGGTACGGTGCACTTCTTCATATTATAAGGCCCGTAGTGTAGTCAAAGAGCAATGCGGAGAAGTTGTATCGGATACGGTGTAAACACTTTGCGCGATTAGTAAACGTTATTAAAAAATATGGTGGATCGTAAAAATGCCATGTTGCATAGCTTTATTTCCGGAAATTAAAGGCATTACTACACTTGCTTTTATAATTCAACATGTATGTTCTCCGTAAAAAGAACTGAAACTAATTAGAGCTCAAAGTATATGATACTGGGAATTGAAAGTGAAATGTAGATACTACTTGTAAAAGCGGAAAATGTATTTCATGTCTTTAGTCTAGAAAGTTTCAAAGGTGGTATGCTAAAACAGCTCTAAAACCAAAAAAAGGTCGGAATCCACTTTCCAGATTAGGACACGCGATGAACTGCTATATTATGATATGATAATAAAATGCTAGAATGCGAAGCATCGGTTTAAAACGTTATGATGAGCCCTATATACTGTGATGACGCATTTCATATAGGCGAAGAGCGACAATGCAGTGTGAACGGAACCTCGTCAACCCTTTAACTAAATTATATTCACCGATACTTTCGTGAAATCACACTGGTTACTCCGTATCAACTGAGAGCGAAGCGCGACGAAAATTCTGGGCTTTACTCAAGTTTTATGAAAATTAAATGTTGATACTTGGTGAAAACAGCCCCGAATTTATTCAGGCTATCTTCCTGATTGGAGCATTAAACTTCTTCTACTTGACAAACTGGAAATAGCGAAAAGTAAGTAAGTACATCACAAAATATTACGAAGTAGAAGTAGCGAAAATCAGATCTACTTGAGTAAGTACCAGAAGTAGAGGAAAACTACTTGAGTACTTCGAAAAAGTAGAAGTACTTCGTTACTAACCACCTCTGCTTACGACTCAACAGTATAGGCCAGACCGGACGATGTATCGGTGTCTGACTATTGCTACATTGATACTGAGCAGAGTGTAAAACGGGTTTCTATACTTGATACCGATATTATCCCATTAACAAAGTTATACAGCAGTAGCCAACCACCAAATCGCACGGATTTGGTTTATAGGATACAATAAACATATGAAATCAAGATTGACCCCTCACCCCTGCTACATTTTTTACTTAAGACAATAATATCAATTTTATTGACTCGTGGAATAAGCACTGACTACCTATACATGTAGCATAGGCCTATTTCGCTCTTGATGTGGTTTGATTGCGGGTCAAGCTCAGATGCAGCATGGAGTCAATAAATATTCACAAACGGAAAGCTGGATATTTCGAGCAAACTTTTATAACAAAGCAAGTGAAATTTTTGCGATTCTGTGTGTGAACCTCTAAATTTCTTAGGTTCACACACAGAACGCGAACGTGAACCTCACGTTCACACCATCTCTACAATGAACCACCCGTGGTAGATATTCTGGCGACTGCTTAATCAGTCCTCCATTGATGGGCAGGATTAATCATTACACCGGCCAACAAAAAATATTTTTTCTGAGTGCCAAAGATATTTTATTGATTTCTGGGTATATTTGGGCTGCTGATACCCAAAATGACATCCGTTTTTCCGAATTGACTCTACTTTTTGAGCGTATCCGGACAATACCGAGAATGCTATTACCGAGAATGCTATTACCGAGAAGGACAATACCGAGAATGGACATTACCGAGAATGGACAATACCGAGAATGGACATTACCGAGAATGGACAATACCGAGAATTGACATTACCGAGAATGGACAATACCGAGAATGGACATCACCGAGAATGGACAATACCGAGAATACTATTACCGAGAATGGCTATTACCGAGAATGGCTATTACCGAGAATGGCTATTACCGAGATTCCTATTACCGAGAATGTCTATTACCGAGAATACTATTCCCGAGAATGACCATTGGTGAGAATGGACATTACCGAGAATGCTATTACCGAGAATGGCTATTACCGAGAATGAATATTACCGAGAACGCTATTACCGAGAACGCTATTACCGAGAATGTCTACTACCGAGAATGCTATTACCGAGATTGACCATTACCGAGAATGGACATTACCGAGAATGCTATTACCGAGAATGACCATTACCGAGAATGGACACTACCGACAATACACTTTGACGCACTAATGCTCGGCGACCTCACGTCCAAGAGACCACCCGAGGGTGTCGACGCGATAAGCGATCTCCCCATTTGCTGTACAGACTAACCGAACCGATCGGGCTCGGAATAGTCGTTTGAAAAATCGCAATTTTCGACTTTTACACCCGTTTTTACGAAACCTTCGAAATTTCCATCATTGTTTTACGTATGTTAAAAAAATGAGTGGTGTAGCTAAACAGACAGTGACGCAATGACCTAGATTTGTTTTGCTACACGTGTTACGAGAACACGTTGAAAATGAAGCGATTTAATATGTGAAATGTCACCAAGTGGACTTACAAGGAGTGTTTATGGTATGACGTTGGGAGATCAAGATAAACGCCGGTCACCAGCATTAGGCTGAAACTTCGCGCTTGTGGACTCAAGGTAAAGTCAATTTTCATGCAACCGTCATCAGTCTTGTGCACACATTACCTGTAGAGTGCTAAACCGGAAAAAACTGTATTTTCCTGAAATATCACCATGATTTTATGTCGTAATTCGATCGGTAGACTTTTAATATTTCAAAACGAATTCTGTAGCTGCATTTCTTGAAATACGTGGCCGTGGCTTGAAAATCCGCGCCTGTGATTTGACATGAACGACTGCCTAAAATATGTTTCCTCAAAGATAGGTGGTCGCGAATATACTATTAACGCGTAAAAGCTTCCGACGATATCTTTGGATATATTTGCAACATATGGCCCCAATATTGAGAAAGTGATTTTCGAAAATCTAGAATAGTGGTTATGTATATTGTGTATCACAGAGGAAAATATACTTCGTGGCGAGGTCTCAATAACTTTGCTGGGACTGATTAGGGATTTATAGTCTGTAATTTCTATCCCAGACTATTGTCTACAATTTTGCGGGTACAAAGAACTTCAAATCCCAACATTTCAAAGTCAGCCTGACTGATCTTTTAGTACTCTAACTTTTCTTCGCACAAACTCCAACATAACATCTCTCAGCAGCAAAATGTTGGTATCAGTGAGCTATTGGCAATTAAAAGGAGTTTGCACAGTACGATATATTTCATATCAAACCCCGTTCTGTTGATGTGAGTACGGAAGCTTTTGCACTTATGAAGCGAAACTGCCTCACAATTTGCCTGATATTAGGTTATAAATCATTTTGCAAATTTAGAGGTTTCGCGTACCCCCTGAAAATGCTTCGCGGAACCTCGGTTGAGAACCACAGGTCTAGATGATGCATATCAGTAGTTATGTAGATCGGTCGCGAACGGCCATTGGTTCTTATGGGCGGGGTGGCGATTCGCCAGGAAACCCGAGGTGGCGATTCGCCTTTTTAGACCCCCCTCTGGGCCGCGATTCGCCATGTGTTCTTATGGGTGCGGTCGTGATTCGCCTTTTCGGGTATAGGCTGCGGCGGTGAGGTGCCTGAAAACCCGGGGTGGTGACTCGCCTTTTTTGCTATAGGCGGTGGTGGTGATTCGCCTGTCGTGTATTCTTACGGGATCTGTGGTGATTCGCCATGTGTTCTTATGGGCGGGGTGGCGAGCTACTGGAAAACCGGGGGTGGCAAGCGGCACTTATTTCTTATGGCGGGGGTGGCGAGCGGCTGGAAAACCGGGGGTGGCAAGCGGCTTTTATGTCTTATGGCGGGGGTGGCGAGCGGCTATTGTGTCTTGTGGTCGCACGGTAACCCTTTTCAGTATAGACAGCGGTCGCACGCGGCTTCGTTGTTGGCATGTCGTACTTCGTGTTGAATATGTATCAAGTAAATAGTCATGTGAATGAACCTTTGTTAATGTGTATATCGTCGTGTATTATTACACGGTCTCTACTGATTCACCATGTGTTCTTATGGGTGCGGTCGTGATTCGTACTTTCAGGCATCTCTCGCGCAGTGTTGAATATGTATCAAGTAAATAGTCATGTGAATGAATCTTTGTTAATGTGTATATCGTTATTCTTATGGATGCGGCGATGATTCGTACTTTCGGGTATAGGCTCCGGTCGCATGATAGCGTTACAGAGATAGGGATCGGTCGCATGCTAATGTTTTTAGGTACACGTGCGGTGACATGCTAACGACGATAATGTGTCTGTCATGTATTCTTACGGATCTCTGGTGATGTGCCATTGTTTCTTATGGGTGCGGTCGTGAATCGTACTTTCGGATATAGGCATCTCTCACACGGTGTTGAATATGTATCAATAAAATAGTCACGAGTATCACTAAACAGGAAATTCACTAAACCGCAGTGCATTGTGCGATTTTGAAAAACAGATGTTTGCGCTTGCGTTTTGATATGTCTGACCTACTAAATACGTCCGTTTTGCGAACACGGTTTGTTGTGAGGATTACGCGCTCGCCCTATATTTCGAATGACCTGTGTGCTGAATTGTTTCACATTCTTGCGTGCGGGTGATGGTGAGACGTCACCTCATCAGCGATCACTATACTTACAAGGCACCGGTTGAGCGATTGGGCATGTTTTTTGGGGTTCCCCTTGTCTCACCCTCACCCGCACGCAAGAATGTGAACCCAAAAAAACATGCCCAATCGCTCAACCGGTGCCTTGCAAGTATAGTGATCGCTGATGAGGTGACGTCTCACCATCACCCGCACGCAAGAATGTGAAGACAAAGAATTGAAACGGTGAGTTATTACTGTTCACATTCTTGCGTGCGGGTGAGGGTGAGACAAGGGGAACCCCAAAAAACATGCCCAATCGCTCAACCGGTGCCTTGTAAGTATAGTGATCGCTGATGAGGTGACGTCTCACCCTCACCCGCACGCAAGAATGTGAATGTTTTAAATCGGTACAACTCTAATCCTTTGACAAATCCCTTAACGCGTTTATGTTGAATCGAACGTAACCCGAATATTACTGACGCCGACTTTCAGCCGCATCGAATTATTCGCACATTCCGCGCCACTGTTTTCACACTTATAGAATCAATACCAACTATAACTCTACAAGAATCAAGAATCACAAGTATGTGCATTACACAGTTATTGTCTTTATTAACTTGAAATCAAACACTTAACAAAAACACGCAACTAATCATTTGGCAACTCTAACATTACCAAAAAATTCCAGTATTGTTGATTGAAAATCCTTGAGTCATTATTATCAAAAATGTTATAGTACCGCATCGGAATCCATTGGCGGGATGTACTAAAGGTAAATCCAGATAATCCAAAATGAAATATTTGGACTTTGACAAACATGACTACCAACTTTGATCCAGTCACATTTCAAGATCATACTTTGAAACAATCCTTGAAACTTACAACTCTATTCACGACTGAGTTTTCCGTTTATCATCATGGAAAACAAATTCATGTGACAGTTTGTGACGAAATGAAAATAGATTTGTGGTTTTAATTGAATTGTGACTGTGTTGTTTTAATGTACGTTTCAACAGGTAGACTTGACAATGAACAACAATTCGACTCACAAAAAATGTTTGTGGTATGATTTGTCACTGGTGCGCAAAGGGTTAGGAATATTTTTGTATGATAATATCTTCTAGCTGTTTTGTTGTGAGGGCAATCATGTGATGACTCAGCACTTTTCGTTAGCAATGTAGATTGATCTATGTGAAAGATGTAAGGACCGTGACTAGAAAACATATGTACTTTCTTGTTGGAGTAGCTGATTTACTGCTATGGCGTTGACATAACCCTCTGGAAGTGAGTATGCTTTTCTTTCACGAAAGTTTACGTGGCTCGTTGTAATAAATCTGTGTTAACTAAACTCGGATGGATACCGCAATTGTGCTGGACTTACACATGGTATTCGCATACTGTGCACATACAAACTTTTGTGTAAACAACTCTGATGTTTCTGTTCGTACTAGTTCTGTGTTGAACTATTTGATTATTAAGATACATGAACACCCATTTAGACAATAAAGTTCTTGTGATATCGAAACAGTTTGAAAGCACCACCAATCATTTTACAGGTTTGTAGTATGGGAATATTTTCATGTGTCATGAATATCTTTCGTATACACTTAGTATGAAATGAGATGTGTGGAACAATAATTAGTGTCGTACAAAGTGTTGTGTTTGATTGCTTACTTTTTATCAATGTCTTTGTGATGTTAAAAGACGACTGAGTTTTCATTTACATTAAGCGGAGAAACTCATGTAATAAATTTTACTCATTTGAAAATCGACTCGCGTGAAAATACCGATTAACAGTATCAATATGAGCAGTATGTTATTTTTCGCGATATGCAACCAATCTTCTAAGCATAACTTGTCAAAATTTATCGTGTCATAGAAAAGTCGGCTGTTACGAATTCGAAACAAATGTACTTCGGTTATCACGACAAAGGGAATTGAGATCAACGCAGTATTTCGGAAGTGAATGTGTATCGTTTGGTATGTTCAGCAATCACTAAATGATAAAAATATGAAACTGCGCATAGGGGAGATGTGGTACCGATGGATCAAAAATTGGAAAATGATCGCTGGCCCCAAAATGTTCAGCCGAAAACAGCAGGTCTTTTGCTGGCTCAGCACTTTGATACAAGCTCTACCTATCGCGCACATATACATGAATACCCGTCTTTTCAAAAAATATTTATGGACGTTCAAAATTTGTTGCTCAAACGTGTCATCGGTCCCCACCCGGTGGGTCCAATGGCACACGACCCGGGGACCTATGACACATATACCCTAAATACCTCAGATGTGACAACTTTTCTTGCTCAGTATTACGATCTAAGCTACAGTAAGCCAAAGAAGAATGTTTATCGCAACTGTCAAAAAAAAGAATAAATATTAACTCAAATGTTGTCATAAAATCACATTTCGATTTAGGCTCGGACTTATAAATTTGAGGGTACATACATATTGCCCGAAAATCGACAGTGTGACTTCCAAATACCTCGTTATAGCGATAGAACATCATATACAATTATTACATAAAGAATTTCTGTACGTAGGCATGTTTCATTTGTTTTATGATTAGTATGCTTGATTATTTTGCTTGATTTGGCTATTGTATCATCGGTCCCCACCCTACGAATTTTATACGTGAATCGAAAAAAATTCCACTCAAGGAAAGTACTGCAAAAATAATAGGTGCCATTATATAGCCTGATACAAGCCCTACACTTCACAATAAAAATGATTGCTGGTTTGTTCGTGTTGAAGGTTACAAAGAAAAATGTATATGTCGATATAAATTTACTTTACACCCCCCAAAACAAAAAACATCTGTGAGAGACCCCATAGCTCGCGCACGTCGAATTTTTTTGTATGTGAGGAAAGATTTTGCCAGCAAGCAGTTGTAGACAAGTTCACGGATTGTAATCATGGAATGATCATAAAGAATTTTCAAAGTATTTTCGGTCCCAGTGATCCATCGGTACCACATCTCCCCTACAACTCGGTTAGGTAAACGATACAGTCACAAGTCGGATGTGATCTCGATTTACAGATGACAGCTTGATGATGTATAGCTCAACCACTCCAGTGTGTGTGTTTATTGCAAAGTATTTGACACAAACAAAATATTGAACGAAGGCCCACCGCTTGGTTTCATTACAAGGTGAGTGAAAATTGTTTTCTGTTGGTCAGGTATGATTTGCATTTAGAAAAACGCTCTACGCCGATTAAGCGACGCTGTTTAATATCATAATCCGATGACTGAGTGAAATTTCCTTATGGTTTGATTTAGCTAGTTAATTACCGGCGATTCAATCACATACAAGTAAGATCTTTTACGGGATGAGTATTGTGACAACATATACTTTGACGAATGACAATGGGGAGAAATTTCCGATTTCTTTGGTCGTGAGAGTTCTACAAATATTTCCGGCATACATTTAGCAAGCAACCTACAATATTCTTTTGTTATGGTAATGACTTTCGCAAGTTTGGTTTTATGATTACAATTACTTATTTAAATGATAATTTATGATCACTACTTTGAGTAACAATACAAACACATTTTGTAGATTTCAGTGTAGCGCCTATTGCGATTTTGTTAATGTTATGAGTTTTGTGTATTACTCAAGTCTAGTAGAATAGGATGCGTCCAGTAAAGATATTCCAAACGAAATTGTTGTGTCATCTTTAGTCTTGGTTACTGGAAACAACTACATTTGTAAAAATATTTTCTGATATCAGTAATACACAGAGTGATTTGTACCAACACGGAATATCTTTCAAACCAAGAACATTTCAGACAAGTATAGTTTTACAAATCAATATGTTGATAACCACGGTGGTGAAAAGTTTGTTGCTGTCATAATAACCTTTACCGCAACACCGGGTCTAATTACCGCGAATAATTTAATAATCAAGTGTTATGAGTTTTGTGTATTACTCAAGTCTAGTAGAATAGGATGCGTCCAGTAAAGATATTCCAAACGAAATTGTTGTGTCATCTTTAGTCTTGGTTACTGGAAACAACTACATTTGTAAAAATATTTTCTGATATCCGTAATACACAGAGTGATTTGTACCAACACGGAATATCTTTCAAACCAAGAACATTTCAGACAAGTATAGTTTTACAAATCAATATGTTGATAACCACGGTGGTGAAAAGTTTGTTGCCGTCATAATAACCTTTACCGCAACACCGAGTCTAATTAACGCGAATAATTTAATAATCAAGTCATGATCAACTATTACATATGTCAAATCCATGTGTCAATCCTTATGTTTACAGCATGATAACTTTCAATGTAATACCGGTGTTCGATCGTAAGAAATGAATTCTTAACTACGTTGGTCAGACATTCAAATATCATATACTCAAAACATATGTTAATCTCAAGTCGCCGACACCGAGAAGTAATTACTTTTGTCTTACAAAATATACCACATAGTAATTTTTTTTGTCTTGCAGAGTAGTAACGACTTTTACAGTTGAATAAAAATACGAGTTGGTGGACTATGAATACAACCGAACTTGCTATGGATTTTGGATTGTGGTGATTACTCGCGTAGTAGTCTTGTCTACTTTTCATAAGGATACTTTTTGCTTTGGTTGGGTAAGTTACAAACGGATTGACTTGACAAGGTTTTTTGTATTTTACTCTTTTGTTTATGGGAAGATGTTAAAATGTTGAGACGTAATACTATTTCCGTTCACTCGATTACAACAAAAAAAAAATAACCTGATAGTTTGTTCAAGGTTTCGACAAATAGATTGAAATATTCCGATTTAACTCATCGCGTTGCAAGTCGATCGCGGTATGCACAAGTGGTTGTCAAGTTACAAATATTTACAACAGGTGCTATTTCATTGATTGATTCTATTGTGTGTAGTAACACATTGAAATATCGCGATAGTATTTACTGAAACTCTATTTGATAAACGGAAAACTCAGTCGTGAATAGAGTTGTAAGTTTCAAGGATTGTTTCAAAGTATGATCTTGAAATGTGACTGGATCAAAGTTGGTAGTCATGTTTGTCAAAGTCCAAATATTTCATTTTGGATTATCTGGATTTACCTTTAGTACATCCCGCGAATGGATTCCGATGCGGTACTATAACATTTTTGATAATAATGACTCAAGGATTTTCAATCAACAATACTGGAATTTTTTGGTAATGTTAGAGTTGCCAAATGATTAGTTGCGTGTTTTTGTTAAGTGTTTGATTTCAAGTTAATAAAGACAATAACTGTGTAATGCACATACTTGTGATTCTTGATTCTTGTAGAGTTATAGTTGGTATTGATTCTATAAGTGTGAAAACAGTGGCGCGGAATGTGCGAATAATTCGATGCGGCTGAAAGTCGGCGTCAGTAATATTCGGGTTACGTTCGATTCAACATAAACGCGTTAAGGGATTTGTCAAAGGATTAGAGTTGTACCGATTTAAAACATTCAGATACGAATCGACTTGATTTGTGTAGTGAGTTTCATTTCAAGTTGATAAACTAACACATTGATTGAATATTTTCATGGATCTTATCACGCAACTAAAGTCAGCCACTATTCTGGAGGCGTGAAACATAGCGATCGCGGGCGAGTGACAAATTGTTGGTTTTCGAATCACCGTCTGCGACGGCTCTGTGACAAACTTATTACCGAAATATTACCTTGTGAGCGGGTATGAGGGATTGGTATATGTCTGAAGCATTATCCGGTGAGTGGTCGTTGGATTTTAAAATTATATCACACCCTTTTGAATAAGCGTTCACTTCACAAAGGATTAGGGTTAGAGCGGAAATAAGTGACAATTTGTCGCTATTCAAGTTACCGACACTGGCGGTCAGTTATTCGTTACTTAATAAATCTTACGAGTGAAATCAAGTTCCGTACCAAACTATCAAAATATTACCTTGTGAGCGATTGGTATGTATGTAACATCAAGTCACGAATGATGGTTATATCTGGGACATTATCTTGTGAGTGATCGTAGCATTTTACAAATATTTCACACCTTTTTTTGAAGTGTTAGTTTGTGTGCACGGTTATTGTTGGTGTTGGAATCGCCGTCTACGCCGGCTCTGTGACAAAATAATTACCAAAATATAATTCTGCGAGTGATGCTCACGAATATTTCACCGCGTGAGCGATCGATATGCCTGTAACACCAAGTCGCGAAAGATGGTTATGTCCGAGGCATTATCTTGTCAGCGATCGCGGGGTTTTGCAAACTATTTCACACATTTTTGAAGTGTTAGTTTGTGAACGCGGTTATTGTTGATATTCGAATCGCCGTCTACGCCGGCTCTGTGGTAAACTAATTACCAAAATATTACCTTGGAAGTGACTCCTAGATTTAGCAAACTATTTCGCACTGAATGGAATAGTGTAATATTCGATAGTAGCACGCGATTGGCCGTGAAACAATTCAGCGCGCAGGTCATTCGAAATATAGGTCGCACGCACTGCTTAATCCTCACAACAAGCCACGTTTCCGTTTGTGCGGTTAATTGTTGGTGACTCGTACTTATTCAACACCGCACGAGAGATGACTGAAAGTACGAATCACGACCGCACCCATAAGAACACATGGTGAATCACCACAGATCCCGTAAGAATACACGACAGGCGAATCACCACCACCGCCTATAGCAAAAAAGGCGAGTCACCACCCCGGGTTTTCAGGCACCTCACCGCTGCAGCCTATACCCGAAAAGGCGAATCACGACCGCACCCATAAGAACACATGGCGAATCGCGGCCCAGAGGGGGGTCTAAAAAGGCGAATCGCCACCCTGGGTTTCCAGGCGAATCGCCACCCCGCCCATAAGAACCAATGGCCGTTCGCGACCGATCTACATAACTACTCATATCAGTATCAGTTTATTATTATTTTCATCATTTCAAAACACCACAAAAACTGCGATACAATGAAAAGATAAGAAGGTGACGAAACGACTTGGAGTAGTATAATTAGCTTTTCATTTAGGCGAGATTGAACAACTTTGTAGCAGACGTATCTAAGTAGTGGAACTATAGGCTACTTATATAGTGAGAGGATATTTTTCTTCAGCTGAATACTCATTTATTCACCAGATACACAGAATGGCACGCTGACGGCACATTTAAAACAGTGCCAAATCTATTCCGCCAGATGTACACGATTCATTTTACAAAAGGCCATGAAACGTTTCCTGGGATTTACGCGCTCTTGACGCATAAAGACGTCAATATGTACAAAGATTTACTGCAGGTAGTGGTTTAACAAAGATTTCTTTTCGATGGGTTTATACAAATCTCTAGGCCAGAGATGCCACTCCTAGTGATTTTACACTACATTTCTTGGATTTTGACTTGACCTAGTGTTCTAGTGTATTTTATTTTATCAAAATTCTGCAAATCTAGTGTTTTTTCATGAAAAAATACATTCAAATAAAGATGTTATTTTGATGTGCTTTACATAATCTACTTTAAGGAATAATAATTATTATCCGTCTACACTTTGTCATTTAGCAAAAGAACAAACCCCATAGTTAAATTGCCTTGCTGCCCATCATTTTTATCAGTAGCAGAGTGAATTGAAAAATGACCTGACGTCATAACGCTAAAGTCTGATTTTGCATGGGATATTCTTGCTTGCCCATAGTGATTTGACTTCAACTGTTTTCATTTAATAAAATGTTCCAGTATTCGCTTTATTTGATCCTTTGACGATGGAAAAGCTAGAAAACCACCCATTATAGTCCTTATTATGTGAGTGTATGACGCTACACCACTTTTTATATATCCTTCACTCGGATTGGATCGAATTTGATGGATATTATGCTCGCGAGAATCTGTTTTAGTATAGAGCCGAAAAAAATTGCTATTGGGAAATAAATAATTATGATCAATATTGTCTGAAGTGAAAAGGATTTCAGAAAACATGCTGAATTTGTCATTTGTTAAGTCTTCTCATAATTTCATTGGTGTTATAATAAAAGCATCCCCTCATATTTTATGTTTTGTGCAATAGATTTGACCTAAATTTCAAAACTTGTTGATCGTAAGAGTCTATTGAAACCTTTTAGTTGAAAACTAGTCGTGTAGAAGATGCCTAAAAGTGACGTGCAATGGGGCAATATTCTATTAGGCCTACGTAACAAAACTCGCGCGCGTACTAAAAGCGTTAAATAAAGCCATATATATTCACATATGATTGCTTTACGCAGTTGCAAATTACACACATAGTTAGATGAGGTCCAGCACTTCAGCAATGATCATTATTACGGAGTTTGGTCTTGCGTAAAGTACCAGGGACTAGTGCTAACACTGCACAGATAGGTATGTGACTCACGGAAGTAATAACTGCGCCCGACCTTGTAATAACAGCTTGTAATAACAAACAGTTGTATCATAAGTTTGGGATGTGATACGAAGTTACTGTTGACTTCAATGAATAGCTGTATCACTTATATGGATTATAAGTCGCGCGGAAGATGTTTCAAATTGATATGAAATGCAGCAATACTATATTACGTAAGAGAACTAGCAGTTTCAAATAGACATAATATATTTACTTGCGATGGCCCTATGCAGCTGGAAATTACACATATAGTTGGTTGTGTACGATCAATATGATCTATAAGACCAATAACATGGAGTTTCGTCTCATGTGAGGCAGAATAAACGTCCGCAGGAAATACCAACTATACTCGAATTACAATGCGCACTGCCTTACGCGATGCCTTTGCCGAAATGGCGTAAATTACGCCAGCCGCTAGTCATGCTTATCACAACAACTTTCCTATATTGGTGAGCTCGACTGCGTACAGCCGTGTAGCTATCAAACCGAGTAAAGTCTTGTTCTAATGCTGAAATTAATGTAGCCAACACCGTAATCGGCCAGATTCGGTTTTCATGATACAATATCAAATCAAGGCAACTCCCGTACGCCTGCTAGATTTGACATTTCACATCGATGCATTCTTTACCTAAATTTCATTGAATTAAAAAAATTGATTAGTTGAATAATCACAATTTGCACATGTGGTATTGTTGCTTTTTCTGGTATTCATACAGTTTTTTTCTGACAACAATGGTCATTTACACTAGGCCGCATACAGAACGCTAACGTGAACCTCGCGTTCACACCATCCGTAGCTTATATAGTGGTAGGCCTACATTTAGAAGTTTGCTCTACTCTACAATCTCTACATAATCAACTATATAAGGCGAATATCAAATAATGATGCATTTAATAACAGGTGCTAAAACAAAAAAGGCCTTCATTGCAGCCCACAACCCTTATGCACGACTTTGAATTGGCAGCCATTCGGGCATTCTCTGATGAATTTCCGAGTGTGAAAATTACGGGGTGCCTGTTTCATCTCAGCCAAAGTGTACAAAGAAAGGTGCAGGAGTTAGGATTGAAAACTCAATATCTATCTGATCGCGACTTCTCCATTCAGGCAAGCCTTTGTATAGCCAATGACGTTATCGCCAAGTGATAATGACTTTAGGTTTTGTTACAGGTAAAGTCCTTGACGGCCCTGGCTTTTGTGCCGGAGTCAGACGTAGAACGTTGCTTTGGTATATTGACTTCCTCTGGCAATGGCTGGCCAAGTATTGCCGACGAATTGGCTAATTATTTTCGAGATACATATATAGGTAGGCTGTAGCACAATTCTATCGATATAGGCCTATTTCAATCATTATCTTTTCTGCGTTAGGTGGCACAAACCATCAACAAGGCAGTGTCAGGCGGGCACTATTCCCACCCAGCGTGTGGAACGTGCGGCGACGTACCATCGATGAGATGCACCGAACGAACAACTCCGTTGAAGGGTGGCATCGTGGCTTCGGCATACTGGTTGGGGGATGCCACGTGAACATTTGGAGTTTTTTAGAATGTATTAAGTAAGTTTTTTATTGCATGCTGCTGTAGATCAGCGGTCCTCAAACTTTTTTAGACACGCCCCCTTGATGATAGTGAAAAATTCCGCGCGCCCCTTATCGTCATATCCGAAAAAAAATATTAAAAAGAGCAATCAGTTTTAATCACATGATTAGCATTCTCCCGGATCAGCTATAACTTTATTACCTCCGCCCTAAGATTCAGGCATATTATACATGGCATACTAATTACAAACATGGCATATTTTTGAAGGAAGGATGTCATACAAAAGCAGGTGGACTTAATTCAAACTTTCTCTGGCCATGGACCGCCTACAAGAAAGAAGAAATACGTTACACTGAGCGAAAATTTGAAGCGACTCTGTGAGGAAACATGGACGAATGACACCATGCCAGAAACTTTTCTGAAGAGAGTGGCACATAATCTTAACTGAGTAAATATATAATGGCGATCAAGACAGATTTAGCGTAACGCCGTGTCTATTGAAACTGAAATCACCAGCTTTCGGAGCCCTGCTCGTACCTGAGGTTTCTGACGACGGAGCAGAGCTCTGCAAGCTTTCGAATTTTAGGTTTCAATAGACCTAAGTGATGCTAAATCTATGGCAATCACTATTACATATTTACGATCTGAATCTCTCGTGTAAAGTCAATTAGAGTGTCTTTCACTTCGTTTGTTTCGTTGTATTTATATGTCAGTCATGCCATATAAATAATAAACTTCAGGTCTACTGAACGAATGATTGTTTTCCAAAGTGTAGACTAGATTTGTTGGGGGATAGTGTACATCCGAAATTCCTCAGTCTCTTATTTCTGCAAGCCCTAGAAGTAACGAGTAGGCAAGGAGAGGCGAGAAAATATAGCACGAATCCTATATCACCTTTGCATACGAGCAGTCAGAGTTGGGGATAGTACATGCAGTGTGATGAGTGTGGAATATAAGATCATAATCTATCTCAGGGCTCGGCAACTGTTCGTATGCTGCAGCGCGCCAAACATTTTTAATTTTGTCATATTTATCGTTTCAACCCAGGAATCCCACCAACCGCCTATCTGCTGCTGACAATGGCATCGGTTACGCCCGTGCTTCTTACAGTAATGGTAGCGAAGGGTAAAAAAGTTGGTCGCTACTGCATTACACGTACGTAATATGGTACGTAATCTGTACGTAATGTGGTTATGGTCTATGGTTACTTTGGTCGTCTCCGAATCCATGGAGACAAAAGCGCACAATAGGCCTTTTGCAGGACTTCGATCACGTGACTAGATACGCATAGCAACAACAAATTGGTTAGCAAGCTACTTTCTCGCGCACCTGCTTCAGTGCTAAATATCGCATAGTGTACTGTTGATTTCTGGTTGTAAACGTTTCGGAAATTTGTTGAAGAAGTCATCAGAGATTCACCTATGCTAGATGTCAATCATGTACAAAGCATTTCGAATGAAATCGTCAGAATTACGCAGAAATCCATCGGTAACGTAGTCGTATCACGGTACTCAACTCTGATCATATGTACTTAAATTTATGCATTTGAAGTGAAGCGATTGGCTTATATTCTGGTAAGAGTATTTGTTAGTTCAAGCAGTACTATTTGTCTGTTGTGGAGCCTGATTTTGGATGGAATATATGGCTGAAGCAGCCGGGACCCTCTAGGATCAGGATATACTGTCTGCTGGTTTGGGTGTGGGGTGCTGCTGTAAAACAAATGTCGCTGAACATATCGGAAGTATCTTTTGGGAGAACCTGCCGTCAAGACTAAGCAAATCAGTGCACTTTATTGTTCCCTTATACAATGCCAATTTTATTACCACTACTTCGCAACTGCGATTGAAGTGGATTTGACAAATCACACTCGATTTTGATAAATAGTTGATGTCACATATGTGCGATATTTAGCGAACTAAGGGAAGTAACTATCATATAACTCTTAGAGCAGCTCAAACGCAGTGACAAGATCGGTCATCCTATACCCAGACGTGGTCAACGTGGTCATTGTTGGGAACCGAGTAGAAGCAATGCCTTAATTTATACTCCAGTACAAGTAGCACTAATTACTTCCAGGACAATACTTCAAGTGGAAGTAGAAATGAATTTCTGAAAAGCGGTCAAGAAATTCGTTACATGAAGTAGATTTGGTTGAGGGTCACTTAGTTTTAGAAATTGATGCCATGTGACAACTGTAAACATTGCATGTTGCATCTTCTTGATCAACGCAAAAGGGTGATGACACCACAAATAAGTGCAATTTTCAGAAATTAATTTAGTTACCGTGGTACTGGGGCTATTTTGCCCAGTTGTTATGACAACCTCACGCTTGAAGGGGATGCAATCATGCGCCAAAGCTACCTTCTAGTTGACAAAATCCCAAACCTGACAAAAAAGTACTACCTAAAAAGTGTCAAGTAGAAGTGGAAGTAGCCTAAACTCATAATGACGCTAGTACTCAGGTAAAATAGTACTTCGTTGCTGACCCCCTCTGTGTATTGGCTCATCCAACTCAGAAACATCCTCTAAAGACGACTAACATTGTTTCTTTCGCATTGACTCCGTAATATTCTGAACTTATGATATTCTTTGATTCATTGAATTTACAAATAAACTTGCAAAGAAGATCGATTTATTAATTTTTGTGCATTCGATACTCAGAGCATAAGAAATAGTTGAAGAAAAATGGATGTTAACCTTATCAAGTTCAATAACTGCCGAGACTGTTATGCCTATGTATTTTCCTCTACCTTCATAGCCACTTGTCTAGACATATTCATAGCATCCACGGAAGCTTGTCTTGCTGTACACGCTTGTCTTGCTGTACACAAATGAAATATCATTTTCAAAGCAGACATCAACATCGGGAAAGAAGTTCAGGACAGTTAGTCAGTGCTCAGATCATCTGCTGACATTTTCTGTTGGCATGAAACCACGCTGCCTTCCACCGCATAACCAAATTTTATGTGGTGATAATAATTGGCTCCAGGTTGAATTCTTGACGAGGGCATCATCAATTTCTTAGTTGCCTATGTTCGGCTCTCTTGGGATAATCCATCAGATCATTATTCCGTATGCATGTGGTATAGCCATATGTCTTGAAACTCAAGATATTTGCACTGTGCCATAGAGTGAAGTAATCCAATCCAGGCAATCAATCAAGTAATCCAGGCCCGGGACAGTTTGTTTCACCCTCAATTGGAGCTGATGATCATTTTCCTTCGGGTAGTGGCACTTGGCAGCATGACAGAATGATCAATAACTTGTAATATAGGTGTAGAGGTCTAAACATTTTGAATTGTTCAACTGAGAAGTCATACAATAGCTTAGGATATTTAATATATATATGGTATGTAGCACATTGCATGAATTCATAACACATCAACGTACTGGCACTGGCAGTCATTGTCTCTTAGGCTTAAAAATAGCAGTATCCTATATTGCAATCGATATCAATCATCAAAATGCTGCAATGATTACCAACTACCGCTACAATACAACTATAGTATACTATCCACACCTAACTTAATGCTGCAATAAATATCACGCAGTCAATGTCCTGCAATGTCGAATTTTGTGTCATAAAATCATAGTTGACTACCAAATAACGGCTACAATGTCGATCATTTTGACGCAAGGAGTTTACATAGTTCATGAATCAAAGACATCCATCATATTTGAATCCTTGCGCATCTCCATGACACTTGCGAACGTTTACAGCCCGAAAACAATAATATACTGTATCCGAAATACGGCTACGTTAACGACGGATTTCTGCGTAATTCTGACGATATCATTCTATGTGCTTTGTACAGGATTGACATCTAGCATACGTAAATCTCTGATGACTTCTTCAACAAATTTCCGAAACGTTTACAACCAGAAATCAACAGTACACTATGCGATATTTAGCACTGAAGCAGGTGCGCGAGAAAGTAGCTTGCTAACCAATTTGTTGTTGCTATGAGTATCTAGTCACCTGATCGAACAACTAGCCTACCATATGATCAGGACTGAATACAAGAAAACGCATTGCTCTATCAAGTATGCCGGACCCCAATTGTGGAACAGCATCTCGCCGGCTATCCGACAGTCGTCGAGCATGTCCGCATTCAAGTCGAAATACAAGCAATTTCTTCTAAATCCATACTAGCCAGTCTTCAGGATGACCGGACCACGACCTAACATCGACCGCGCCCTCCGCCACATGCCACCCCATTTTGTCGCTTGCGTCTTATATTCTCTGCATTACTTTTCATTCAGTGTGCATGCCTCTTATTTACTTCGCCTAGGCTAAGGTGGGTGTCTGATCTTAATGGCTACTCCAAGTTGTTTCGACACCTTCCTATCTTTTCATCGTATCGCAGTCTTGTGATGTTTTGAAACGATGAAAATATTAATAAACCTGACTGGACTGTTCGGTACCATAGTCATACAGTGTCAGTTCCATCAAATATGTTACGATGATATGGTAATATACATTCTCGGTAACGTCCATTCTTGGCAAAGTCCGTTCTCGGTAATGTCCATTTTCGGTAATGTCCATTCTCGGTAATGTCCGTTCTCGGTAATAGCATTCTCGGTAATGTCCATTCTTGGTAATAGCATTCTCGCTAATGTCCATTCTCGGTATTGTCCATTCTCGGTAATGTCCATTCTCGGTATTCTCCGTTCTCGGTAATGTCCATTCTCGGTAATGTCATTCTCGGTAATGCCCGTTCTCGGTAATAGCATTCTCGGTAATGTCATTCTCGGTAATGTCCATTCTCGGTATTGTTCATTCTCGGTAATGTCCATTCTCGGTATTGTCCATTCTCGGTAATGTCAATTCTCGGTATTGTCCATTCTCGGTAATGTCCATTCTCGGTATTGTCCGTTCTCGGTAATGTCCATTCTCGGTAATAGCATTCTCGGTAATGTCCATCTCGGTAATAGCATTCTCGGTAATAGTAGGGAACCCTTTTTGAGAAATCGATATTTTTTATGTATGAATTATTCATTTATTTTATTTTATCGTCGTAAGTAGAATACTTTGAATTACGCAGATTTAGAATATTCTCGGCGAAATGTGCCTCACTCTGAGGGAGTACCCGACTGAAAGACAAAATCTGCTCTGGAACTGGAGCTTGAATAACATTTTACGGTACAAGAGAGAAAGAATTACTTCCGTATTTTAGCCAATAGGATGAACTTTTTTACTGCAAAGACATCGAAGGGCTTTTGATGAAAATGGAAGTCCCACAATATAGACATCAAAAGTGGCGCTTATTCATAGACAGTTCGAAAATAAGTTTGAAATGTGTATTGGTTCGTAATTGTAGCCCATATTCCTCTCCAAATTGGTCACTCAACAAAACTAAAAGAAGAGTACAACTGTATTAAAACGGTATTACAGAAATTGGATCATGACTTTCACCAATCTGTGTTATCTGTGTAGACTTGAAAATGGTAAATTTGTTGCTCGGCCAGCAAAGCGATTATATAAAAGTAGTATATAGGATCGCTCTGGGTGTGCCTGGGGTTCTTATGGGCCCGCTCGCACATCGTATTGAAAACTCGTGTTGGCACATCGTACTTTTAGACCCCCCTATCGCTCGCACATCGTAATGTGTTCTTATGGGTGCGCTCGCACATCGTACTTTCAAGTATAGGCTGCGGCGGTGACTCGTATTGAAAACTCGTGTTGGCATATCGTACTTTCGGGTGTAGGCATCTCTCGCACATCGTACTTTCGCATGTCGTACTTTCGCGTATAGGCTGTGTTGGTGATTCGCTCTGTGTTCTTATGGTTGCGTCGGCATATCGTACTTTCGGGTGTAGGCATCTCTCGCACATCGTACTTTCGCATGCCGTACTTTCGCGTATAGATTGTGTTGGTGATTCGTCATGTGTTCTTATGGGTGCGGTCGTGATTGGTACTTTCAGGCATCTCTCGCGCGGTGTTGAATATGTACGAGTCACCAACAATAACCGCACAAACGGAAACGTGGCTTGCAAGAGGATTAAGCAGTGCGACCTATATTTCGAATGACCTGCGCGCTGAATTGTTTCCGTGCAGTCGTGTGCTATTATCGATTATTACACTAATCCAGTCAGTGCGAAATAGTTTGCTAAATCTTGGAATCACTTCCAAGGTAATATTTTGGTAATTAGTTTACCGCAGAGCCGGCGTAGACGGCGATTCGAATATCAACAATAACCGCGTTCACAAACTAACACTTCAAAAAGGTGTGAAATAGATTGCAAATCCCGCGATCGCCGACAAGATAATGTCTCGAACATAACCATCTTTAGCGACTTGGCGTTACAGACATACCGATCACTCACAAGGTAAAATTCCCGCAGTAAGTTTGTCACAGAGCCGGCGCAGACGGTGATTCGTAAACCAACAATTTGACACTTTCTGGTGGTCGCTATATGTTTGACACTTCGGAACGCGGTTGACTTTAGTTGTATGATAAGAATCATGCGAAAATACAAGTAATGTGTCAATTTGTCAACTTGAAATGAAACTTACTACACAGCTCAAGTTGATTCGTATCTGAATGTGTTAATTCGGTACAATTCTAATTATTTTAGAAATCTTTTCGTGATCTTTTGATTCGACCGTAACCTGAATATTACTGACACCGACTTTTAGCCACATCGAATTATTCGCACATTCCACGCCGCTGTTTTCACACTTATAGAATCAATACCAACTATAATTCTGCAAGAATCAAGAATCACAAGTATGTTCATTATACAGTTATTGTCTTTATTAACTTGAAATCAAACTCTTAACAAAAACACACATCTTATCACTCGTCAACTCTATCATGAAAAGCCTCGAGTCCTTATTATCAAAAAATGTTATAGCGCGGTGTCGGAATCCATTCGCGGGATGTACTAAAGGTAAATCCAGATAATCCAAAATGAAATATTTGGACTTTGACATAATCTGAATTGAAATAGGATTGACAAACATGACTACCAACTTTGATCCAGTCACATTTCAAGATCATACTTTGAAACAATCCTTGAAACTTACAACTCTATTCACGATCCTGCTTTCCGTTTGTCAAAGAGATATTTTAACATCGTACCATACTCAAAAGAATTATTCACAACATTAACAAGTGTTTAAAATCTAGTTCTCACTCACTTGGCTATATCACTACAACTCGCAAACTTGAATTAATTCATCCTTGTGGTATTCGCATGACCGATAATTTTTATTCAACTGTAAAAGTCGTTACTAATCTATAACACAAAGTAATCACTACTCGAGAAATCTAGTTTTCACTTACTTGATTATATCACTACAACTCATAAATTTGAATTAATTCATCCTGGTTGTACTCGTATGATCGGTCTTTTTTTATTCGATTGTAAAGGTCGTTACTATTCTGAAGACAAAGTATTTACTAATCGGTGCATATACGATTTGACTTGAGCATATTATATTTTGAGTATACGAGATTTGAATGTCTGGACAATAACTGAGAAATAATTTATCACAATTAAATCCGTAAAAGATATTTGAATGTCAGCATCTCTTTACGGTTATAGTTACAACCACATTACCTAATTTACTCGACCAACTCGTCATGATCATTCCCGAAATCAACACAAACATGACTACTGACTTGAGTCAACCACAAAACAGCATCAAGTTTTAAATCCGCTTGTATCTTACGGCTTATTTGAATGCGGGTTATGTTTTGTTGTAATTGAGTGTACGGAAATAGTATTACGTCTCGACATCTCACCATCTTACCATACTCAAAGAGTCAACCACGAAAACATTGTCAAGTAAATCCGTTTGTAACTTACCCAACCAACTCAAACAGTATCAGTATGAAAAACAGCCAAACATACACGAATCCATACAATCAGTAAAACCTAAAATCCATAACAAGCTTGGTTGTATTCATATCACTACACATCTATTTTTATTCAGCTTGAAAAGTCGTTACTATTCTGTAAGATAGAGGAATTACTACGCGGTATATTCTGCAAGACAAACTAATTACTACTCGGTATATTTTGTAAGACAAAAGTAATTACTTCTCAGTGTCGGCGACTTGAGATTAACATAATATGTTTGAGTATACAAGATTTGAAAGTCCGACCAACGTAGTTGAGAATTCATTTCTTACAATCGAACGATGGTGTTATATTCAAAGTTATCATGCTGTGAACATAAGGATTGACACATTGATTTGACATATGAGATTTGTAATAGTTGATCATTACTTTATTATTAAATTATTTGCGTTAATTAGACCCGGAGTTGTGGTAAATGTTATGACAGAAACAGACTTTTCAGTACCAATGTTATTAACATATTAAGCTGTAAAACTATGTGTGTCTGAAATGTTCTTGATAGGAAAAATTACTCCACCTCGGTAAAAATCACTCTGCGTATCGCGGATATCAGAAAATATTTCCAGTAACCAAGACTAAAGATGAAACGACAATATCGGTATTATTACATTCAACAATCAGTACAATTATTAAAATCTATCGTTTGCGATAAACAGCACTAAAGATGTAATAATTCCAGTATTCATACATTGAACATCCGACACAAAATGCTTTATTATCCCGATTCCCAACGGGTAATTGAAACGACTAAGTGTAGAATCAGTATATCAAAAAATCGTTACTATTGAATCCAACGATTTATTGTCGGAATTTGTGACAGAGAATTGAAACATATGCACTTTACAGAGTGTGAAAATATAACTTTGAGTATCGAGTACCGTTCGAAGCTAGCGATCAATTCTTAATCATTTCAGTAACTCCCCATTGTGCGTGCTAAATGTAAAATACCGCGAGGTTATACACTCTAAGACTTTGATTATTGCAAAAGTAAATTGTGATATGTTTGTTAGATGCATCCAATTCAACTAGAAGTGTCTAGTGCCCAACACTCGTAATATCGAAAAAAGTACTTGCCACACTGTTATTTGCTGAACGTGTTTTGCATTGTTGTTCATTTCTAGTATTGATTGAAATCATTCTCGAGCCCTCAAATAATAATTCCCGACATGAAACCAAGCCGCTGAAAGTCGTTACCATCACGAAGAAACAATGTGTACGATGTTTGTCAAATGTGTCCTACCTGACCAACAGAAAACAATTTTCACTCACTCGAAATGAAACCAATGTGATGGCCTCCATTCGATATTTTGTTTGTGTCAAATGAACACATTTGCGTGGTTGAGCTTTAGATCCTCAAGCTGTTATTTGTAAATCAATTTTTCAGTAAACTTGTAAATGTATCGTTTAACTAACCGACATTTAGTGATTGGGGAACATACCACTCTGAAATACTGCATTGATCTTAATTTCCATCATCGTGATAATCGAAGTACATTTCGTTCGAATTCGTAACAACCGGTGTTTCTACGACACGATAAATTTTTGACAAGTTATGCTTAGAAGATTGGTTGCATATCGCGAAAAAAATAATATGCCTCTCATATTGATACTGTTACTCCATTGATCGATATTTTCAAACGAGTAAAATTTATTACTTGAGTTTCTCCGCTTAATGTAAATGAAAACTCAGCCGTCTTTTAACATCACAAAGACATTGATAAAAAGTAGGCAATCAAACACAACACTTTGTACGACACTAATTATTGTTCCACACATCTCATTTCATACTAAGTGTATACGAAAGATATTCACGACACATGAAAATATTCCCATGCTACAAACCTGTACACTGATTGGTGGTGCTTTCAAACTGTTTCGATATCACAAGAACTTTATTGTCTGAACGGGTGTTCATGTATCTTAATAATCAACACAGAACTAGTACTAACAGAAACATCAGAGTTGTTTACACAAAAGTTTGTATGTGTACAGTATGCGAATACCATGTGTAAGTCCAGCACGATTGCGGTATCCATCCGAGTTTAGTTAACAAAAATTTATTACAATATTACCACGTAAACTTTCGTGAAAGAAAAGCATACTCACTTCCAGAGGGTTATGTCAATACCATAGCAGTACCCCAACAAGAAAGTACATATGTTTTCTAGTCACGGTCCTTACATCTTTCACATAGATCAATCTACTTTGCTAACGAAAAGTGCTGAGTCATCACATGATTGCCCTCACAACAAAACAGCTAGAAGATATTATCATACAAAAATATTCCTAACCCTTTGAGCACCTGTGACAAATCATACAACGAATATGTTTTGTGGGTCGAATTGTTGTTCAGTGTCAAGTCTACCTGTTGAAACGTGCATTAAAACAACACAGTCACAATTCAATTGAAACCACGAATCTATTTTCATTTCCTCACAAACAGAAAAATAAATTTTATTCCGCCAAAACATGCTTGTAACCAATCGCTTTCAGTAAACACACAACACCATAAAAGTATTTACTTTCTACAACATAGACATTCCGATGTAGTCAAGAAATATTTTTATTAATCAAAATCATCGACTTCTGTTTACGGCGTTAGTGTTTGCATGTCATATATGTGGGATCCGTATTAAATTGGACACGACGCGACTGAATGTAAGGAGATAGAAGTCTATCGCATAGATTTACATGTGGTCTTCGCTACGGTTTCAAAAAACTAATCATCTCTTTTGCATTGATCGAGACCGAGCAAGTTAGTTAATGGCCATGATTGTGTTTGTCATATGCGAATGATAGGGTTACTGTCAAATCTACATACAACAACCTTCTGGCACTCATAATAGCAATTTCATTCTCTCCTTTCGTAATTGTAGACTCACGACAAGTATATTGTACAACTCGACAGCTACGTTTAACAACACCAACGACACTAAACATACGATACCCACCCAAGTAAAATTACCATTTTCATCTGGAGGTCAGTCGTTACCTGAGTAAAAATACCATTATTCTTTGGAGATTTATCGTTTAATCAGAGTAACAAAACATTTTCACTTGGGGGTCTATCGTTTCCAAGAGTAACAATCCCCCTTTCCTTTGGAAATCTATTTTTTCCTGGGTAACAAACCTTTTTCACTTGCAAATATATTTTTCCCCCCAGGTAACAAACCTTTTTCGCTTGGAAATATATTTTTTCCTTGAGCAACAGACCATTTTTACTTGGAAATATAATTTTTCCTTGAGCAACAGACCATTTTCACTTGGAAATATATTTTTTCCCTGAGCAACAAACCATTTCACTCGGCGGGTCGTCGTTTACCTGAGTAAAATATCATTTTTCTTTGGAGATCTGGCGTTTACCCATTGTAACAATACATTTTCACTTGGAAATCTGTCGTTTACCTGAGTACCAATACCGTTTTCACTTGGAAATCTATCTTTTCCCTGGGTAACAATACCCTTTTCGTTTTGAAAACTGACAACCACACCGGTCAATTTGATATTTTTTGTATATTGTTACAACGGACAGTGACAAAATATACACCAACAACGACTCCGATACATTTGTCTAATCAAATATTCACTTGCTCTGATGCACCCCATCAAAATCATTGGTTACTCACATACAATAACAATGTGATGTTGTACATCGACATGTATGTTTTCGGAATTGGTGAATAAAGGGGTTTCCGATATGTCCGTGATGTCCGGGTTTGTGTTTTGGATTTTCCAGAGTCAAAATGTCTGAATAAAACACCTCCTCGACTTTGGTAACTGGTTGATACACGGATAATGGTGTTCGCAAAACGGATGAATTTATGTTCCCCATCGCGCTGACAACATCGGGTTACTTGTGAGTTTCCTCGGGTCAGTTTACTATATTGTGTCTTTACTGGTCAATACATGTCGCTCCAGTCAGCTGAAACCGGATCACCAATATGAGAAAGTGTGGGGGCCGGATCCGGATATTCACTCATGACCCAACGACCGATATTCAAGTAAACATGTTACAGACCGTGTTTTGTCTCCATGAAAAATACCAATGCATACACCATCACATCAAGTACGTCACGATTGTTCACAAGTATTCGCGTAAACCAGGTGTACATACAATGTGTCGGTGTACAAACATCACGGAAAACAAATTCATGTTCTCAAGTCTCATCATGCGACGACTCTGTACATTCAATGTGGGCATAGATGACACACGATATGATACAATGGATAGTGCATTATGCATACCGATATATTCTCAGTCAAATATGCGAACCATACACAACCATATACCCTGATTTTCGCTGAATATCCACAACACCAACAAATCTGTACATTTCTTTTCCCTTGACCTCGATGATAGAGTTGTCATCCCAATGTACCAATCGAGTGTATGGTTCATCAGGTGTAAAATCCAAATCAAATGTCACCAAGGTATCGTTTTTCATTTTCAATATTTCCACCGCTGCATCTTGTCTGTGTCGTAAAACCACGGTGTGGGGCCAGAGGAATCTATGGAACGTTACGCGTAGTCCCATATTCACTCGTGGATATAGTCAGGTAACGACAACGTTTTCTCAATGGTCTGTGTGGGTACACCGTTTCAATACGTAGCTGGATCAACTAGACCAAAAGTTTCCAACCGCGGTTTATGTTGACCTGTAGAATTACGAGACAGCGCCCTCTTGTGGCGTGATTAACACGAAATCAGTCTTCGACTCGCAGAGATTCACCTTGGATTACATTATCAAATCGTAATCGAACTCGAGATTCACACACACACACAGAGTCCATGTTTACGATTTCAAAGCGGAGTCACTGCTCACGATGTTTATCTATAGTCGTTCTGTGGGAGTAGCGACATCTCACATATTGATCGCGTGAAAGATTGATAACGATGGTGATCGCCAAATACATTACGCCAGGTGAAACACTGCGGTCTCAGCAAAAAAGTTCGCAGGTTAGGACGAACAATACGCGGAGGGATTGAGCGAGTTACGCAACCCGATTATGTCGAAGTCTGGATCACGATACAAGTCTACCTGAGAATCCGAACAATCTTGCAAAATCAAGGTGTGAATCCGTGAAAGGGCTGTACTCGTGTGAGATTGATTTTTCACAAGTTGGGTGGAGGTCGGTTCAAACTAAGACCATGTTACGTCCAAATATGGCTGCTTGCCTGTCTCCAAGTCATCTATGCCCACATTGAATGTACAGAGTCGTCGCATGATGAGACTTGAGAACATGAATTTGTTTTCCGTGATGTTTGTACACCGACACATTGTATGTACACCTGGTTTACGCGAATACTTGTGAACAATCGTGACGTACTTGATGTGATGGTGTATGCATTGGTATTTTTCATGGAGACAAAACACGGTTTGTAACATGTTTACTTGAATATCGGTCGTTGGGTCATGAGGGAATATCCGGATCCGGCCCCCACACTTTCTCATATTGGTGATCCGGTTTCAGCTGACTGGAGCGACATGTATTGACCAGTAAAGACACAATATAGTAAACTGACCCGAAGAAACTCACAAGTAACCCGATGTTGTCAGCGCGATGGGGAACATAAATTCATCCGTTTTGCGAACACCATTATCCGTGTATCAACCAGTTACCAAAGTCGAGGAGGTGTTTTATTCAGACATTTTGGCTCTGGAAAATCCAAAGCACAAACCCGGACATCACGGACATATCGGAAACCCCTTTATTCACCAATTCCGAAAACATACATGTCGATGTACAACAGCACATTGTTATTGTATGTGAGTAACCAATGATTTTGATGGGGTGCATCAGAGCAAGTGAATATTTGATTAGACAAATGTATCGGAGTCGTTGTTGGTGTATATTTTGTCGCTGTCTGTTGTAACAATATACAAAAAATATCAAATTGACCGGTGTGGTTGTCAGTTTTCAAAACGAAAAGGGTATTGTTACCCAGGGAAAAGATGAATTTCCAAGTGAAAACGGTATTGGTACTCAGGTAAACGACAGATTTCCAAGTGAAAATGTATTGTTACAATGGGTAAACGCCAGATCTCCAAAGAAAAATGATATTTTACTCAGGTAAACGACGACCCGCCGAGTGAAATGGTTTGTTGCTCAGGGAAAAAAATATATTTCCAAGTGAAAATGGTCTGTTGCTCAAGGAAAAATTATATTTCCAAGTAAAAATGGTCTGTTGCTCAAGGAAAAAATATATTTCCAAGCGAAAAAGGTTTGTTACCTGGGGGGAAAAATATATTTGCAAGTGAAAAAGGTTTGTTACCCAGGAAAAAATAGATTTCCAAAGGAAAGGGGGATCGTTACTCTTGGAAACGATAGACTCCCAAGTGAAAATGTTTTGTTACTCTGATCAAACGATAAATCTCCAAAGAATAATGGTATTTTTACTCAGGTAACGACTGACCTCCAGGTGAAAATGGTAATTTTACTTGGGTAGGTATCGTATGTTTAGTGTCGTTGGTGTTGTTAAACGTAGCTGTCGAGTTGTACAATATACTTGTCGTGAGTCTACAATTACGGAAGGAGAGAATGAAATTGCTATTATGAGTGCCAGAAGGTTGTTGTATGTAGATTTGACAGTAACCCTATCATTCGCATATGACAAACACAATCATGGCCATTAACTAACTTGCTCGGTCTCGATCAATGCAAAAGAGATGATTAGTTTTTTGAAACCGTAGCGAAGACCACATGTAAATCTATGCGATAGACTTCTATCTCCTTACATTCAGTCGCGTCGTGTCCAATTTAATACGGATCCCACATATATGACATGCACACACTAACGCCGTAAACAGAAGTCGATGATTTTGATTAATAAAAATATTTCTTGACTACATCGGAATGTCTATGTTGTAGAAAGTAAATACTTTTATGGTGTTGTGTGTTTAATGAAAGCGATTGGTTACAAGTATGTTTTGGCGGAATAAAATTTATTTTTCTGTTTGTGAGGAAATGAAAATAGATTCGTGGTTTTAATTGAATTGTGACTGTGTTGTTTTAATGCACGTTTCAACAGGTAGACTTGACACTGAACAACAATTCGACCCACAAAACATATTCGTTGTATGATTTGTCACAGGTGCTCAAAGGGTTAGGAATATTTTTGTATGATAATATCTTCTAGCTGTTTTGTTGTGAGGGCAATCATGTGATGACTCAGCACTTTTCGTTAGCAAAGTAGATTGATCTATGTGAAAGATGTAAGGACCGTGACTAGAAAACATATGTACTTTCTTGTTGGGGTACTGCTATGGTATTGACATAACCCTCTGGAAGTGAGTATGCTTTTCTTTCACGAAAGTTTACGTGGTTCCATTGTAATAAATTTTTGTTAACTAAACTCGGATGGATACCGCAATCGTGCTGGACCTACACATGGTATTCGCATACTGTACACATACAAACTTTTGTGTAAACAACTCTGATGTTTCTGTTAGTACTAGTTCTGTGTTGATTATTAAGATACATGAACACCCGTTCAGACAATAAAGTTCTTGTGATATCGAAACAGTTTGAAAGCACCACCAATCAGTGTACAGGTTTGTAGCATGGGAATATTTTCATGTGTCGTGAATATCTTTCGCATACACTTAGTATGAAATGAGATGTGTGGAACAATAATTAGTGTCGTACAAAGTGTTGTGTTTGATTGCCTACTTTTTATCAATGTCTTTGTGATGTTAAAAGACGGCTGAGTTTTCATTTACATTAAGCGGAGAAACTCAAGTAATAAATTTTACTCGTTTGAAAATATCGATCAATGGAGTAACAGTATCAATATGAGAAGCATATTATTTTTTTCGCGATATGCAACCAATCTTCTAAGCATAACTTGTCAAAAATTTATCGTGTCGTAGAAACACCGGTTGTTACGAATTCGAACGAAATGTACTTCGATTATCACGATGATGGAAATTAAGATCAATGCAGTATTTCGGAGTGGTATGTTCCCCAATCACTAAATGTCGGTTAGTTAAACGATACATTTACAAGTTTACTGAAATCTTGATTTACAAATAACAGCTTTAGGATCTAAAGCTCAACCACGCAAATGTGTTCATTTGACACAAACAAAATATCGAATGGAGGCCATCACATCGGTTTCATTTCGAGTGAGTGAAAATTGTTTTCTGTTGGTCAGGTAGGACACATTTGACAAACATCGTACACATTGTTTCTTCGTGATGGTAACGACTTTCAGCGGCTTGGTTTCATGTCGGGAATTATTATTTGAGGGCTCGAGAATGATTTCAATCAATACTAGAAATGAACAACAATGCAAAACACGTTCAGCAAATAACAGTGTGGCAAGTACTTTTTTCGATATTACGAGTGTTGGGCACTAGACACTTCTAGTTGAATTGGATGCATCTAACAAACATATCACAATTTACTTTTGCAATAATCAAAGTCTTAGAGTGTATAACCTCGCGATATTTTACATTTAGCACGCACAATGGGGAGTTACTGAAATGATTAAGAATTGATCGCTAGCTTCGAACGGTACTCGATACTCAAAGTGATATTTTCACACTCTGTAAAGTGCATATGTTTCAATTCTCTGTCACAAATTCCGACAATAAATCGTTGGATTCAATAGTAACGATTTTTTGATATACTGATTCTACACTTAGTCGTTTTAATTACCCGTTGGGAATCGGGATAATAAAGCATTTTGTATCGGATGTTCAATGTATGAATACTGGAATTATTACATCTTTAGTGCTGTTTATCGCAAACGATAGATTTTAATAATTGTACTGATTGTTGAATGCAATAATACCGATATTGTCGTTTCATCTTTAGTCTTGGTTACTGGAAATATTTTCTGATATCCGCGATACGCAGAGTGATTTTTACCGAGGTGGAGTAATTTTTCCTATCAAGAACATTTCAGACACACATAGTTTTACAGCTTAATATGTTAATAACATTGGTACTGAAAAGTCTGTTGCTGTCATAACATTTACCACAACTCCGGGTCTAATTAACGCAAATAATTTAATAATAAAGTAATGATCAACTATTACAAATCTCATATGTCAAATCAATGTGTCAATCCTTATGTTCACAGCATGATAACTTTGAATATAACACCATCGTTCGATTGTAAGAAATGAATTCTCAACTACGTTGGTCGGACTTTCAAATCTCGTATACTCAAACATATTATGTTAATCTCAAGTCGCCGACACTGAGAAGTAATTACTTTTGTCTTACAAAATATACCGAGTAGTAATTAGTTTGTCTTGCAGAATATACCGCGTAGTAATTCCTCTATCTTACAGAATAGTAACGACTTTTCAAGCTGAATAAAAATAGATGTGTAGTGATATGAATACAACCAAGCTTGTTATGGATTTTAGGTTTTAGTGATTGTATGGATTCGTGTATGTTTGGCTGTTTTTCATACTGATACTGTTTGAGTTGGTTGGGTAAGTTACAAACGGATTTACTTGACAATGTTTTCGTGGTTGACTCTTTGAGTATGGTAAGATGGTGAGATGTCGAGACGTAATACTATTTCCGTACACTCAATTACAACAAAACATAACCCGCATTCAAATAAGCCGTAAGCCACAAGCGGATTTAAAACTTGATGCTGTTTTGTGGTTGACTCAAGTCAGTAGTCATGTTTGTGTTGATTTCGGGAATGATCATGACGAGTTGGTCGAGTAAATTAGGTAATGTGGTTGTAACTATAACCGTAAAGAGATGCTGACATTCAAATATCTTTTACGGATTTAATTGTGATAAATTATTTCTCAGTTATTGTTCAGACATTCAAATCTCGTATACTCAAAATATAATATGCTCAAGTCAAATCGTATATGCACCGATTAGTAAATACCTTGTCTTCAGAATAGTAACGACCTTTACAATCGAATAAAAAAGACCGATCATACGAGTACAACCAGGATGAATTAATTCAAATTTATGAGTTGTAGTGATATAATCAAGTAAGTGAAAACTAGATTTCTCGAGTAGTGATTACTTTGTGTTATAGATTAGTAACGACTTTTACAGTTGAATAAAAATTATCGGTCATACGAATACCACAAGGATGAGTTAATTCAAGTTTGCGAGTTGTAGTGATATAGCCAAGTAAGTGAAAACTAGATTTTAAACACTTGTTAATGTTGTGAATAATTCTTTTGAGTATGGTACGATGTTAAAATATCTCTTTGACAAACGGAAAGCAGGATCGTGAATAGAGTTGTAAGTTTCAAGGATTGTTTCAAAGTATGATCTTGAAATGTGACTGGATCAAAGTTGGTAGTCATGTTTGTCAATCCTATTTCAATTCAGATTATGTCAAAGTCCAAATATTTCATTTTGGATTATCTGGATTTACCTTTAGTACATCCCGCGAATGGATTCCGACACCGCGCTATAACAATTTTTGATAATAAGGACTCGAGGCTTTTCATGATAGAGTTGACGAGTGATAAGATGTGTGTTTTTGTTAAGAGTTTGATTTCAAGTTAATAAAGACAATAACTGTATAATGAACATACTTGTGATTCTTGATTCTTGCAGAATTATAGTTGGTATTGATTCTATAAGTGTGAAAACAGCGGCGTGGAATGTGCGAATAATTCGATGTGACTAAAAGTCGGTGTCAGTAATATTCAGGTTACGGTCGAATCAAAAGATCACGAAAAGTTTTCTAAAATAATTAGAATCGTACCGAATTAACACATTCAGATACGAATCAACTTGAGCTGTGTAGTAAGTTTCATTTCAAGTTGACAAATTGACACATTACTTGTATTTTCGCATGATTCTTATCATACAATTAAAGTCAACCGCGTTCCGAAGTGTCAAACATATAGCGACCACCAGAAAGTGTCAAATTGTTGGTTTACGAATCACCGTCTGCGCCGGCTCTGTGACAAACTTACTGCGGGAATTTTACCTTGTGAGTGATCGGTATGTCTGTAACGCCAAGTCGCTAAAGATGGTTATGTTCGAGACATTATCTTGTCGGCGATCGCGGGATTTGCAATCTATTTCACACCTTTTTGAAGTGTTAGTTTGTGAACGCGGTTATTGTTGATATTCGAATCGCCGTCTACGCCGGCTCTGCGGTAAACTAATTACCAAAATATTACCTTGGAAGTGATTCCAAGATTTAGCAAACTATTTCGCACTGACTGGATTAGTGTAATAATCGATAATAGCACACGACTGCACGGAAACAATTCAGCGCGCAGGTCATTCGAAATATAGGTCGCACTGCTTAATCCTCTTGCAAGCCACGTTTCCGTTTGTGCGGTTATTGTTGGTGACTCGTACATATTCAACACCGCGCGAGAGATGCCTGAAAGTACGAATCACGACCGCACCCATAAGAACACATGGCGAATCACCAACACAATCTATACGCGAAAGTACGGCATGCGAAAGTACGATGTGCGAGAGATGCCTACACCCGTAAGTACGATATGCCGACGCAACCATAAGAACACATAGCGAATCACTAACACAGCCTATACGCGAAAGTACGACATGCGAAAGTACGATGTGCGAGAGATGCCTACACCCGAAAGTACGATATGCCAACACGAGTTTTCAATACGAGTCACCGCCGCAGCCTATACTTGAAAGTACGATGTGCGAGCGCACCCATAAGAACACATTACGATGTGCGAGCGATAGGGGGGGGTCTAAAAGTACGATGGGCCAACACGAGTTTTCAATACGATGTGCGAGCGGGCCCATAAGAACCCCAGGCACACCCAGAGCGATCCTATATACTACTTATAAATACCCATATTTCATCGGCTTGTGGGATAACCGAGCGCACACTAATCACTGGGTGAAGAAAGGATGGCCACCTAGTGATTTCATGAGAGTAGGTGAAGCTAACATCACAAATGGACCTTTAGTTGTATAGAGAGAATTTCATCATTCCACCGCTGCACATAAAACTTGGCTTGATGAAGCAATTGTTGAAAGCCTTGCCTGCAATTGGGGATTGCTTCAACTATACTTGCAAAATATTTCCTTTTTGGACCATTGAAAATCAGGCATTTTTGATGGCCCTCAGATCTGCAAATTCATAAACGCTATGCTTTTGTGCAGTCCGTGACTTACATAGAGTCTGCTGCTTGGCAATAGTGCGGAGCGGATCGAAAAACTATCTGGTCCGGCTCCGATCCGGTTTGTCAATTCTCCGGCCCAGCTCCAGTCCGGCTCCGATCCGGCTCCGGCCGTATCAGGAAAAAGTACTGATCCGGCTCCGGCCAAAAATGAAAAATTCCGACCGGAAATCCTGCCCAACACGGTAGGTTGGTTCCCTGAATTTATAAATATGGCTCGTTTATTTTCGCAGTGGCTCGGCGGTTACTTACGTGTGGTTGGCTGGTAGTTATTTAGTTACAAACGTCATGCTTATCCATAAAGATTCTGGCCTTATCACAAAAGTACTGATACGGCTCCGATCCGGCTCCGGCCGTATCAGAAAAAGTACTGATAAGTTCGGATCCGGTCCGGCCAAAATTGAAAAAAATCCTGCCGGATATCCAATCCGGCTCCGGTCCTTGCTCCGCAGTACTTGGCAATCGTTTGTTTTAGTCACACGGAACTTTCTTGGTAACCGAAAAGCTGGAAATTACCAAGAATTCGTCGAATATATGAATTCCGACTTGAAAGATTCAGGTGTGAATATGAGTATCAAGGTTCGCCATCTCTTCAGCCACTTAGATCATTTTACTACAAACCTTCGTGGTTTAAGTGAAAATCAGGGATAAAGGTTCCACCATGACATTAAAGTCATGGAAGAGAGGTATCAGGGCAGGTGGGATGCACATATCATGGCCGACTAATGCCGGAGTCGCCAACGTGACTGCTTGTCTGCGCCACATTCCAGAAAGCTGTACAAAAGAAAAAATTTAAACATCGACTAATTTTTCTTGTATTACGGTTCATCAGGTATATGATTGATTAGCGCGCCTTAATAGTAGTGTATGTTATTTGACGTCACCTGTTTTGTATTTAAAAAATGTGTTGTTTACTGCTAATATCGCTCAATTTTCATAATTCTTTCTTGATTTTCAGATAAAACAGACCTCGCGTATAGAAGGCTCTGTGCGTTAAAAGATTGCGTCTCTAACGCTATCGCATCAGAAATAGAAGAATACCGTATGCACCCACTGGAAAAGATTGATGTGAATTCATCTAAGTTACAGTGTATAAAGAGAATTTTAACTATGTCAGAATTTGCGTATTTTTAGCTTTTTTCCAAACAAAAATATGGAATATCTCATAGAATAGAATCACTTCGGAAAACTAATGTCATTTTTGGACTCAGTGACATAGGAATACCCTGAACTCGCAGTATACATATATCCGTAGTAGACAAAAAGAATTTCCCTTGTGTCAAAATTTGTGTATTTTTGGCACTTTTCGAACCAAAAATATGGAGTATTTTAAAAAATCGAGCTAATTCGGAAAAACCAATGTCATTTTTTGGGTTCAGCGACATAAAATACCCTAAAATCGTTGAAACTTTATTGGCACCAAAATTTGTGTTGACCAGTGTTATCAAGTAACAATGTACTTTTCCGGTACAGCTGATTCAATTGACCGACGACCGTAAATTGACTTGTATTTGGCTTGACGCGTATTTGGCTGCATTATCCATCAATTGTTTCAACAATATGTAGCAGTTGCCTGCTAAACATATACCTATCCCATTCGCTCTCACCGCCCAATTTCATAGCCAGCGCCCCCAATCGCCCATTTCATGGTCAGCGCCCCCTTCACGCTCACGAACACCTCGAGGGGGATTCGGAGTATGTTCAAATTAGGATATGTATCGGAGTCGTAGGCGCCGACTTTTATTTTTGCATGGGGTGGCGGCAGGCGCGTAGCCAGGGGGTGTCGAAACCATGTCCTTTTGAAACGCAAAACCCCGTCCTTTTTTTTGTTTTTGTTTTTGGGGTATTCATGGTGTTTGTCGACTACTATGGTCATTTACACCAAGCCGATATTCTTCTTATTTTTCCGTAACTGCCGACTTATAGCACGGCCCACCTCTAGGCTTTTGTAAGACACCGCTGACGCGGATGAGGTGGCGAGGATGAGGAGCCTAGGTAAACCTCCAATACTTAGGTATCGTAATTCGGAAGTCGACCTCGGTCGGACTCGAACGGTGTTGCAGCCGCGGATCAGACATGGGGTAATCGTGATTAGTAATCGTAATCGATTACGACGATTACAGCACTTCGAAGTAATCGTAATCGCAATCGATTACATTCGAAAAAAATCCGAAATAATCGTAATCGTAATCGACTGCTTCACATATCTAATCGATTTATTTGTGAAAGAACGATTACTTTTCATTTGTGCAATGCCCATGACATAAAGTAAACAATCGTGAACAATGATGAGTGCGATTTAAAACAGGTTTTGGAGAGCAGAAATGTCGGATTGTCGAACGCCTCTGCTCATTATTGCGTCACAACTCCCAAGTATTAGCTTGGTTCTTCATTGCGTAACGAATTATCCGCACATAGTAAATAGATATTCGATATACATCTAGTACTGTAATCGTAAGAACACCCGCTATGCATTATGCCAGGTTATCAATACACTGCAGGCGCCACTACCTCGCAGCAGGATAATAATCACCACTCTGCCTAGTTTCGAATAGTAACGTATGCACTATGTATTGATGTCTTGTTATACTTAGGTAAACGCAGTTCGACCCTTGCTGATTGGCGAGCGGTAGGCCTATTTAGGTATACACCGGGCAAAGATTTGAAATTTTTTACTCGTCAAATTAAACATGACAATTTCTACATCGAAACATTAAAAACCAACGGCTGCTGATAAAAATCATAACCGAGCCGTTATTCTCCGTTACTGGTGTAACGGCAGCTCGGAATATCTGTAATAAGTGGATTGTAGGCAGAAGTCTATGTTTACCTTATCATATTTTCATTCGGCCCTACTTGAAACGGGCAACAATTTCTATTTCGCAATTTTATACTCAACATTTGGATTTGCCACTTTAGACATCCACTTACACACCATGTTAGCGTGGATTGCAGCTAGAATCAGTACCAAAACAGCATTTCGCCACCCCTTTCTATAAAATGGTGATCTTTGGCCCCCCATAAGGCGACCAATAAAACTTCTGGCGGGTGAAGTCCCCAGACCCCCCTTTAACGACCGGGATTTTCACAAGAACTGGAAAACACGATTTGATGCGATATGGATTCGATGTGTATTTGCTGTGCAGTCGCGCCAGGCGCGAATATTTAGGCACGCAATTTACAACTATAACTGTAGGGGAGACCGGGGACAAATGTAACTAGGGGCAAATGTAACAATCGACCTCACCGCTAGTAGGGTGGAGATATCGCCTTGTTATTTTGAGTGCGCATGCGGTAGTTATCTCTCCTAACATACCTGGAGTTACGTTGAGCTACGACGCGCAACCCCGGAATAACTTGAAAAAAAACGAAATTTTGGACCCTTGAGTAAATATTTTCTGGTCTGGAATAATTTGTTCTGACGGATAGTACCTCGAGTAGTTACAACGTAATATATGTAGCTGGAACAATGTTACCATAGTCTACCGTGATGATTGGAACGCTAGGACTTGCGTCGCCGGGAAGGTACCATACTAAGACGCTAATCATGGTCGAGCGTGTCAGGGGCAATCGTAACACTCTGTTACTTTTGCCCCGTTAAAATATCTTTTCAATGCTGAATATCTATATTCGTGAATTGCCTTATAATAGATTCAAAAAAGCCCTACTTTTGCCCCGTTAAAATATCTTTTCAATGCTGAATATCTATATCCGTGAATTGCCTTATAATAGATTCAAAAAAGCCCTACTTGATCACCTCTTGTCGTTACACTAACACTGTTGCCCTACCTCGCCCAGACATTGCTTCATTGATCATTTGCTACCATTGTTTAATTTTTTTTCTATTTTCCTTTCGTAACTAAACATTTTTTTACAGCCAGACTGTTCTGAGTCAAGTGTACCTGTTTGATGCTGGTGTGATCAGACTAGATGACCTTCACGGTCTTATCGATCATTCCTATCTAATACCGAATACTGTGCACGCATATTTTCTGTACCACCATCACTGCCGTTTGTTATGTATTTTGGTTCGATGAAAATAAAGACTCTCTCTCTCTCCATATTCATATTTTAGTATAACCATTTATCTATTGAAGACCAATCTTGCAACATCCATAAGTTCGATACCAAAACATATAATACCTTGCCATACCAATTCTAACATGATCCTCTGTCGGAACGGCCATACAGCAGTGGTGATGTGAATCTCAGGGTTCGGTTATTTCCGTGATTCTACTACCCTATCTCGTGTTGATCGACTTTTGTTGTGTCGACCTTCAAGGGTCATTTAAGAACTTGCTCATGACTGAATCCTCATCCCCTGACTTTGAGCATGGCCCGCTTACATTTTGTCATTTGTTCTGAACAATTTATTTTAATTTTGTACAGAACAGAAGATTGTCATTAGCTTTGACGCCACACAATGTTGTGTTCTCATTTTGCTACACTATCATCGGCCCATTCAACCAAAATATTTTAGCCGAGTCGGTTTCGCACCTTCGCAGGTGACCGAATGCCCAATCCATTGCGCACGCTGAACAAAAGCACCTTGGTAGAAGATGCCTAATATGTGTAGGAAGATGATGGAATGAATGTGGTTCTTGTACACTTTGAGCACATTAAGAAGGCACGAAGAGTGATACTATGTATTCAGATGCCAAAATTCTATGGGGCGTAGCCTGTGAGCGTTCAAACTTCTATTTCTTTAGTTTAATGCAATAATACAAAATGTGCTCCCGTTTTATTTGTTCATTTTGTTTGTTTTAGTTATAAATAACACTGTTATAATTGCCCCGCATAGATGGTACAATTGCCCCTAGGTACTGGGCGATTGTAACATTTGAGCGGCGATTCTCGCGACCCAAAATTTTCATGATTGAGTGTTGATTGAGTTCCATTTTAGTTTTCATATCAACTATCGAGTTGTTGGTGGCTTCTTTATATAAAACTTTGGAAATGAAATTTCCACGAGAACAACACGTAATATTAGAAAATCCAAAAAGTGATTCAATTGTCCCCGGTCTCCGCTATTGTGTATTGGTAATTCTGACCTACTTTCTGCTATATAATAAAAAGATATTGGAGTCGCCCTAACGTAGCATACGATAAAAGTAAATGAAAAACTTTCGTGAATCGCACCCAGAAAATGTCATTTCTACACGGGGTTCATCATTTTCGTCAGTGGGTGAACGGTTGGCATTTGTATTGTGGGGCTGAGATTGAGAAAACTATTCGTCGTGACCATCCAGCGCGGCTATGGACAATGAAAAGATACTCAATGTTTCGGTCAAGATGGCAAGTCTTGGTGTGTCGTGTCGCCCCGAAATGCCTATTTCTGTAAATCGTGCAATGGTATGTCATATATACAGTAAATGATGCCATGACGTCTCACTTAAAAAGCAAGACCTTCTCTCATGAGGCCTTTTCATCGCATTGTTGTCTTCCAAAGATAACTTATAAGAAGCAAAATAAATGTAATCGTGAGTAATCGTGATTACTTCTCCAAAGTAAACGTAATCGTAATCGACTACTTGCGGATTTTGCTGTAATCGTAATCGTAATCGCGTGATTCAGAAGTAATCGTAATCGCAATCGATTACAATCATGAAGTAATCACTAGGGCAATTTTTTTTTGACATGTCAAAAAAAGTCAAAATTAGGTCAAAATTGTAGCGTTAGGTCAAAATTTGTCAAAATTTGTCAAACATTTTTTGACCTCTGCATTTCGTTTGTACCGTAGATTTTGCGCTGTCGGTGAACTTATCATTTGATATTTTACAGCTTGTAGCCTACTTTATAGGCCTACCGTTGTAAACGGACCATCGTCTGCTCATTGTGAATCATATATGGTCAAATGAAACAAATAGAGACATGGTTTTATGGTAGGCTTACCATATTTTGAAAATGCAAAAAGAGGACACTTTTTCAGAAATTTGCAAGATACAAAACCGGAGTAGAATTCCCAAAAACCGGTGAATTTTTCCCACTTTGCGGTCGGTTGACTGAAAAAAAAAAGGTCATTACTTCCGCTCAGAGCTCAAAAACACGTTTTTCACTCCACATTGCCAGGTGGATGACTAAAAAAAAAAGGTCATCACTTCCGCTCAGAGCTCAAAAACACGTTTTTCACTCCACATTGCCAGGTGGATGACTAAAAAAAAAAGGTCATCACTTCCGCTCAGAGCTCGAAAACACGTTTTTCACTCCACATTGCTTGGTGGATGTCTAAAAAAAAAAAAAAAAAAAAAAAAAGGTCTTCATTTCGCTCACAGCTGAAATCACCGCTTTTCCTCCGAAATACCCGCCGGAGCTTCACTTCTGCGCTATTTTACGTCATATCACTCGCAATTTCCACTATATCTGACCTCAATTTTCAAAAAAGAGGACAAAATCTCAAAAAAGACGACAAAAGGGCGTCCTCCGAGGACACTTTCAAAAAAGTCAAAAAAGAGGACAAATCCTCTTAAAAGAGGACGTATGGTAAGCCTATTTCATGGTCAACGTACCGCAATATCCTAGCTGAAGCAAGACTGCTTGGACATTGCATGGCTCTTATATCAAGAAGCGCAAGCTGAAAAATTGTGATATAGACAACATTGTCAGAATGAAGCAACACGGTTTGTCACCAGCAGTGTTGTCAGCTTGAGTGTTGTCAGCCAACAAATGCTGCTGTTGAACGTTCTTTCTCCGTTCTTGGCAAGCTATACGTAGTAAGGACAGAGACTTTCTACCCGAGAATGTAGGAAAGGATCTTTCGTTGTACTACCACAAATTTTAATTATTTCCACCAGAATACGTAATGTAACTACTGGAATTCTTCATAGGGCCAAATTTCGTTAAAATACTAGTTTTTCATGTAGAAATCTGTCAGTTTTTGAGCCAAAAACGTTTTTTCAGGCCAATTTACTTTGTAAGGACAGACAGTTCCAACCAGAAATGAAGATAAGTAGTACAATTTTAACATTATATGCGAAAACACCTAATTTGCATACGTGAGGTCAAAATTTGGTCAAATTTCAGTTTTTTTAGGTCAAAAAAGGTCAAAATTTAGATTTTTTAGGTCAAAATCTTCCGTTTTTTAGGTCAAAAAAAAATTGCCCTAGTAATCACCCCATGTCTGCCGCGGATTACACCACTGCGCTATCTCGCCATTACCCCGTCATTTCGAAATTACCAGTCTGATGCTAATATTCAGTTGAGATTCAACATGTCGTATTATCAGTGTTACGCACGGCCGTGACCAATTAGCGAGATTCGTCTGTGCACGCGACGCGATCTCCCGCAGAGATCATTGCGAAATTAGGTTATTGATTGCCGAACGCTCGGCATTTTGCCGGACTGAGTATTTGGAGTATTTGGTTGTATTTGAAGAACGATAGAACTACATAGAACTATAACTATTAGAAACTAACTGTACTTTGTGATGGAGAACCCTGAACAACGAGATTGGACATCCAGAATAGACTGCATGGAAAAAAGAATAACAAAAAATCTTGAAAGCATGCTGCAATCCATCATCGAAAAGACCTTTCAAAACTCGATGGCAGAATTTCAAAAATCGATCAACGATGGAATTACCAAGCTGTCTACTCGTATCGACAAGCTATTTACCAGATCTGACTTGATGGCAAAAGAGATGAAATCCCTTAATGACTCCATGGTGAATATCTCATCTGAAATGGCAACATTGAAGACGCAAAACTCAATGCTGGATAAGAAAATTGAAGATATTGAGCAAAGTCAAGTTTTTATTTGCAAGGAATATGAAGACCAGAAACAAAACATGAATAAACTTGAAGGATTACTAAAAGATCTCGAAACATGGAAAACATCCGTTGAGGAAGATGTGAGACAACTAAAACAGACCAGTGAAGAAAATACATGTAGTACGGATGAAATTGACTTGCATATGAGGCGAAACAATCTTGAATTCCATGGGATACCTTTCACAAAAGAAGAAAACACTGACAATCTAATCATTCGTGCTGTCGCAGTTCTTGGGATAGATATCACAGCCAACGATATATCCATTTCTCACCGCTTGCCTTCTAAACACCAGAGCCTACCGCCGCCAATACTGGTCCGATTTACTTCATTGAAAATGAGGAATCTCATCCTGAAAGCACGAATCAAACTATCGAAAATTAAAGATTTTGGGATCCCAAAAATGACTTCACTGTTTATCAATGAAAATTTGACCAAGAATGCTCGTGACCTGCTCACCGCTGCCAAAACTTTCAAAAAGAAACACGATTATGATTATTTATGGATAAACAATGGCCGCATATTCCTAAGAAGAGCTCCTGGTGAGGAAAAAAATTCATCTTCGTTGTCAAAATGACCTTGACCAGTTGCAATAATTCCTCGCTATCATCTACTCGCAGTCTTCTCACATCATTGCCAATATGGCGAGACGACGCTGCAAAGCATGCTTTGAATATTGCAAATCTGATGACCCAACCCTTAAATGTGTTATCTGTAACTGCTGGTTACACCAGAGATGTGTGAGTGCTTCTAATTTTCATCCTAATAATACTACTGCCATGCTGCATTATTGTAATGTTTGCCTAAACAATAATCTTGCTCTTGGTCATTCTTATGAAACAATGTGCCAAACCACTACTTCCCCTGCAGAGATCACTGATAGTAACAAATTATCAACTAAACAAGTAGAGCTTAACAACCTAAATGCATGTAAATGTATTGATTTTACAGCTGATTCTATTCAAATACTCAAGACCAACCATTTTGCTATTGGTCATGTAAACATTGTATCTTTGCAGAAAAACTTCGACAAGCTTCATGAATTTCTATGCTCACTGGATATCCCAGTTACATTACTTGCAGTCTCTGAGACCAGACTTCAGAGTGACCCAATTAGTAACATAAATATTGATGGCTATTCTTTTATTCATAGCCCAACCAAATCCAAGGCTGGTGGAGTGGGTTTGTATATACATGATGATATAACTTACCAAGAGAATCAAGAATTTGAAATAAAAGGCTGTCAATGTGAACAGCTATGGATTGAAATTTCTGGTATACCAACCTTCCCAGACTCCATTATTGTTGGATCAATCTATAGACACCCAAGGGATAATGTTTCCAATTTCATGGAACAATTTTCCTCGACCTTAGAGTTATTGAACAGTAAAGATAAAAAATTCATTATCACCGGTCACTTCAACATCAACCTATTAGATGCATCACCCATGGTCAGAGAATATCTAGACATGATATCAAGTCACGGCAGTGCTCAAATTATAACCCATCCGACAAGAGTCACAAGAACATCTAAAACACTCCTGGATCATGCCTATACAAATATTGCTGATCAATCAATATCCCCTTTTGTTGTAGAATGTAACTTGAGTGATCACTATCCAATATTATGTCAATTTGGATCTCGTCCTAAACGCTTGAGACCTAAGTATATGCGCAGAAATCTGCACAAAATTGACCTGACCTCCTTCTACTATGACCTTGACTGCCTGGCAGATAAAACCGATGCTGTGATCCTCCATGATAACAACTTTAATGAAACATTTGATTGCTTCATGAAAGAAATCTCTTGTATTGTAAACAAACATGCACCTTTAAAAACTCTATCAAAGCGTCAACAAAGATTATCAAATAAACCTTGGTTATCTCTTGGCATACTGGTATCCATTAAGCACAGAAACAGACTCTACAGATCACTGAAAAATAAATGGTCAGAATCTAGACAATTGCAATTCAAAAAATATGCCAACTTACTCTCTCAAATCAAAACGAAAGCAAAGGAACTATATTTTAAGAAACACTTTTCTAAACATTAAAATAATCCACGTGAAACATGGAGATCCGTAAATCGTATTATCAACAGAAAATCCAACTCTCAGGCACCTAACAAAATAAAAGATTTTGTTTCTGATCAAATGGTCTCTGATCAGTCCCGGATGACTGAGATCTTTAATAGTTTCTTTTCTACCATCGGCACAAAACTCTCGGAATGTTGCTCGAATGAAGATGTCGATCACCATCGTATTTTTGGAAAACGCCCAAGTTCATCATTCTATCTTCAACCAACGTCACCAAATGAAGTCATAAGTGTTCTATCTACACTGAAAAACAATAAAGCTCAAGGTCACGATCAACTTCCTGTCATTATTGTCAAACACATAGGAATTCACCTAGCAGATACCATCGCTAAATTATTCAACTTCTCATTTTCTTCAGGGATATTTCCTGATGACCTGAAGATTGCACGTGTGATATCTGTATTTAAATGTGGGGACAAAACCAACGCAAGCAACTATCGACCCATTTCGATATTGTCACCGTTTGCCACTCTGCTTGAGAAAATATTATTTGAGAGACTTAACAGTTATCTCAATAAAATGAATCTCTTAAACTCAAATCAATATGGTTTTAGAAATAACCACACAACCTCTCAAGCTATTTTACAGGTTACCTCAAGGATATATGAGCTCATTGACTCTAAAAATGTTGCCACTGGTGTGTTTTTAGATCTGAAAAAGGCATTCGACTGTGTCAATCATTCCAAACTAGTTGATAAACTTGAATTCTATGGTATACGTGGACTTGCAAAAATGTATTTCGAATCTTACTTAAATAATAGGAAACAATTTGTTCATATTGAAACAACGCGTTCACAATTACTACCCATACAGACTGGTGTACCTCAGGGATCAGTTCTCGGGCCCCTGCTGTTCATAATTTACATCAATGATATTGGTCATTTATTTGACAATGACATCACACTGTTTGCTGATGACACCAGCCTAGTTATACCCGGTAAAAATTTATCTGATGCATTTGACAACATTAACACTAAGCTATCGACAGTGTCAAAATGGATGGCATCTAACCAACTTCAGCTCAATGCCTCCAAAACCAAAACTCTCGTGTTTCATACACAAGTCAATCGCAGTGGAATTATAGTAAATAACGCACATCTTGATACTCATAAAACTGTTAGATATCTTGGCATTATCATTGATGATAAACTCGGATGGTCTGATCATATCAACAATATAAAAACTAAAATCTCGCGTGGTGTCGGGGCTCTCTATCGCCTTAAAAATTTAATTCCTCATAAAACTCTCAGATCAGTCTACTATGCCTTAATTCACTGCTATCTTCTTTATGGGATCCTGGTTTGGGGACCTTCTGCGAAAAAACATCTGCAGAAATTGCAAGTCTTGCAAAACCGAGCCATACGAATTCTCTGTCGGAAATCTAGATATGAGAATTGTAATAGCATGTATCGTAGCGTTAGAATATTGAAAGTTGAAGACATTTTCAAATTTGAGGTAATGAAATTCATGCATAGCTATCATCAGGGTGAACTGCCACTATATTTTGATAATCTGTTCAAGATACCTTCAGATACCCACCAACATCATACCAGATTTTCTTCTAACCTGTCTCTGTCTGTGCAACACCGCTCTACCAGTCTAGTACAAAATTCAATCAGTTTTATTGGTGTCAATGTTTGGAATAAGCTGCCACCTAATTTCCGCAATTTAGACTCTTGTGCTTTTAAAAAACAATGTTTTCATTCTCTTATCTCTAACTACCGCTAAATTGTATTTGTGTTGTATTTCAAATTGGTCCATGATACTGTGTCTTATTTTTCCTTTCGTTTGTTAGTTTATTTTAATTTTTTTCTTTTTCATTAGTTATCGACTGTGAAAATTGCTCCTGTCCCGGGTGGCTCGGCTCTGAAGACTTGTCATATCGAGCCTCCCGTCTACCTTGCATGTCGCATTTCACTGTTACATTTTTGTAGTGTTATGTTGATATGTAATGTATACGAATAAAGATTCTCTCTCTCTCTCTCTGAGCAGTAACATGGCTCAACAATTCTGCAACACGAAAGACAGACAAGAAGTATGATTAGAAACGCGTGCGACCAATCAGTAATTATCTCTTGCCGCCAACACAATGGGTTTTTACTTGGTATTGAGTAGCTTGCATCGCGACAATTGGTTGCTGATTAAAACATCGATTTAGACTGCATTGCTGCATTTCCCGATTTACGTTCGCAAATCATAATTGGATTAATATTATGGGCACTGAAATAAGTTCCAACTACCAGGCACACACAATAAAACACTGTTCAACTTTGCGCTCAGAGAATATTTATGACAAAAATGGTTACCAAAATATTTTAAACGCGGCTTGCGGCCCTCATCGATGCAAATATTGCATTTTAATTAGTAGAAGGTGAACGTATATTTGGTCGTCAAATCGGGGTAGAAGATAGTGTTTCTCAGAGCGCGTGATGAAATATACGTTTCTAGCAATGAGGTCGAATTTTGACATTTCACAACGATCGTTAGTTTGCTGAAATCAGTATCAGTACGCTGTGCGAAATACATAGTAGTGAACAATTTTATCGGACTGCACAATCGGCCGGCAAGGGTGCGCTGATACCGAAATTGCAGACATGCCGCAAACCCGCAATATTTACAATTACAGGGTGCGCGAGTCATACTTAAATACCCAGATTCGGCAATGGCATGGAGCACAATTTGTTCAGACGCGGGCATAAGTTTTAATCAAAAAGATACATAAACACAAACAATATTACACTCAGAGATTGTTACTGTTTGGCGAAAGTGTTTCTGAGGACGGTAGCAGGCCTGCATACGGACGCGCTAAATCAAATCACCGACGATAGTGCACATGAGGTATCGATGACCCATTTCGCATACAAATGTTTCTCACTAATTTGAAGTACGCAGCATCGATAATACGCATTGTGAATGGACGTTTCAAAAGGACGGGATTTTTAGTTTCAAATGAGAAACTCACTGCCTACGCACGTAGTGTTTTAATGCCGACAACGCGCTGGTTAATATCAGCCCCGGGCCTACGGCCTACGTAGGTCCCAATCAGCCAGTCGAATTTGATCGTGAAATAGTGTGACTTAATTATCAAGGTGTTATTGCAGCAAGAGCAATATGGGCGCATGCCGCAAACCTTATTAATGGAAATACAAATCCCGATGGTTTGAGATTCGATCCGCGATATGGTTGCGCCCGATAGAGGCCGTCCAGCAATGAAGTTTATTGAACAATGAACATAGAAGGTTCCCGCTCAAACTAATCGAATAAATTCAGAATTTGCGCCACAGAGAATCTCTTGTTGCATCAATATTTGACAACGTAATTCAACGACATGTATTGCACAATGCGCAGTATTAATAACAAATCAAACACTGACAAGTGACATCTAGGGAATACGAACGTATAAAGCAGACAAGAATTAGTAGCCTACAGATGATAGCAAACGAGAATGCGCGCATATATAATCAGTAATTCCTCAGCTTGCGTACAGCACAATGAGGTTCCGAGTCTGACATCGCGACAATTGTTTGCTTATTATAACGACGTTTGAGCTGCATTACTGATTTCCAGATAAAAGTTAGCAAAGCCTTGTTAGAGTAATGAATATGCGCACTTTGCGCAGGACTGACTGTCTCTTCGAAGGCATACACAAACCCACTTTCCTATTTCGCGATCGCGCTCCAATTAAAAAGACCATCACGAAACTAACTCAAGAATTATTTTGTAAACGAATATGCGCGCGAATACAGCTTAATTGAGAGAAGTAGAACGTTGATTCGTTCGTCTGGTCAAGAGAGGAGATGGTATTTCTCGGCGCAAGCGTGTCGAAATCGTCGCCGTCAACGAGGTCGCTTCGATTGTATGATTATTAGTGATTACAAATCACGGATTACACTTTATTGGGCGTTCTAAGCACTAGTTCGTCGTCGCCGAAGAAGCTGAGTATTCAATTATTCACGCGCGCATCGGTTAATGGTAAATGGTTGGCATTTACGCGATATCACGGACTCGCTAATTGACAGATTAGACGGCGGGCGTTTAAACATTTTGCATGGGGTGGCAGCCACCCCATAATTGTGTCATGGGGTGGCTGCGCCACCCCGCCACCCCGTGACTCGGCGCCCATGATCGGAGTATTTGGTGTATGTTAAAATTAGGATATGTAGCATCCTTCATTGCTCGAAAAGAATGTTGATGCTATACGCGATATAAAAAAGAGTAGTCCCCTGACCGCGAACTAGACACAAATAACTTGAACCATTCCTCTTCGAATCACATACCAATCAAGTATGTAACTTGAGCAGATGAAAATAATAATAATACCGCCCAAGTCAACGCAAGAGTGAAGCCAGCGTCACAGTGACTGACTGACTACCTATCAACAACGTCATATGTATCAGTACTACAGAGCACACATCTCGTACTTCGCAGAGTCCAACTTTATTTCGGATTCACCATATATTAAAATCGTCTCCACTATCTCGATCGATATTTTGGCGTTGATGCAGGTATCAACCTCAGGTGTATTTTGAGGCCGCATCTGCATAAAATGCGAGGAATGATGCAATAAAATCTATATATTTCACTGCAAGTTGAAAACAGCGCTCACACTCCCACGTCGATGTTTATGGAAACATCCGTGACTCATCTATTTCAGCTAATGTTTCGTTCAAGAAATTTAATTTCAGGAAATTGTTGATCGCAAACATTCCTTCTTTAGCAGACAGGTAACGAGCGAAGCCGTGTCTTCAATTATCCGCGTAACGACGAAATGTCTTCACAGTATGTGCGTTATCATCGATTCATTAAGAAATGAGTATCTCCAGAAACGCGAACCGTCGGTGAAACTGCGGCTTTTCCAGGATCCTCTCGAACCATCCCATGGTAACATGGACAGCACGTACCCACAGGTGTAGTCCGTTCATCTACGGATCTCGGTTATGGTGACGTGAGATCCGGTGACGGCGACTCTCCTCCTTCTGCTGTTGTTCACGAACGAGATGTTCGGCTCCCACATGCTTCGTTGCGAGGCGAGTTTCGACTGGCCCAATGGATTGGGTTCCAGTGGGGGTAGCGTCCTCCTCTCGTGTCTGGGACCGAAGTTGGGCCTGTACAGGGTCAAAGGTGGGGTACGACTCAGAGGAAACGAGTTGGTCCGTTCTGACGTCGAAGCAGCTCGGATCAAATCCGGGTTCAACAGTGATGACCTGCCGGTTCCTGGTTGCGTCACGCGCATGCGCGGGTATCTCACCACGTAGCTCCACGTAGCTCTCTCTGCCGCGATCTGCGCCTTGCGAGCGTTCGCTTTGGCTTCTTCGCGAGCTTTTCGGATCACGTTATCTCGATCGATAGTTTTCTGCCTTATTTTCTCTGCGAGATTGGTACCCGGTTGGTGTTTTGATGGGGCGCTTTCTAGGTCATTCATGCCATCTGTGACTTCATTGCTCTTTATATCGCCCTCTTCTGTTATTGCGGGCAAGTTCAGATGATTGGCGGGCAACTCTGCCTTGCTGACGTCAATACACGGAACTGACTCTGTTTTATCGCCGCACGGATCGTTTTCCATCTCGGACGTTCTCTGCTCGTTTGTCTCTGCTGATATCTCCGACTTTACTTCTGACTCTGTTGATGATGTTTCGGTTTCACTTCCATTCTCGACTTCGACTCTCGAGTTCGTATCGAGGACCCTCGAAATCTCCTCGTTGCTCTCTGGAATGTCGACTGTCACGTCACCATCGTTCGTGGATTCACCGTTGTTACGCGAATCACGTTCGCTCTCGGTGTCGTCCAGATGCTTTTCGTCTCGCAGAACACTATCTGTGACTTCACGCGTGGGTCTGATTGCGCTGTTTGGCTTGAATTCTTCTACCGTGACGTCATCGCTGAAGGAGACTCTTTTTGTCTTTACCGCGGTGTCCGCGAGCTGTAAAATTCCTGCAACAGATCGGCTGCATTGAGTGGACTTGTACAAACTACTTGATTTTCAAAATGATCAAATATACATAGGCTACACGGAACTACAGCAAGAGCTATAACTAAAAACTAACGACCCTGAAAAATCCGCAGCTAGCTAACTAAAACACAACTACCGGTACCTATAGCTTAATTCGGAAGTAACTCAATAATTTTTATTTTATCGGAATTGGATCGGCTTTCCCTATACACATCAGTATACGCTTGAAGCGGGAGGTTTTTTCACAGCCAACACACCCGTGGCCACACCACTTTAGTAGTGTTGACTATGGTAACCATACGTTCTCTTGAAAGAGGATTTGTCCTCTTGTTTGAGAATTTTGGTTGAGATTTAGGAAATGAACGGCCAAGTAACGGTCCGACGTTGTTTTCGGGACTTGAACAAGAAAAATGACTTTTTTTGTCAACCAACGGAAAATCTCATGGAAAGCCGGCAATTCGGGATTCGAGCTAGAAAGATGTTCATTTTTTTTAGTTATCCGACCACGAATTCGGGAAAAATTTACCATATAGTCAGGAAAGTCTGAAAATTTTGAAAAATGTCCTTTTTACACATTCCCAAACTATGGTAACCCTAGTGTCGACTCTGAGATAGCATTGGCTGCAAAGACATCGCACAATAGACAACCTTTCAAATCGGTTTTCCCCATTCCGATCTCGATAATCTCTCTTTTAATCGTCGGCAAAAGGTTGCGCGTTGACGTCAAATGAGGAATATGACTTATTTTCACTCCTCTCACGTAATCGTTCTGGTCCGATCCTACAACCAGCGCGGGAACAGCGGCGAGTGTCCCGAACTGTCGATGGCGTGACGATAGCTGATTCGACGAAACGCGATGAGGTGATCTGTGGTTCGAGTCCAGGCGATCACGTGACTTGAGCGCTGGCAAAGTGACGACAGAAAGTCCGAGACGGGTTTTGCTAGATTTCGCTCTAGCTAATCTTGTGTCGTCTGGAAATAGAGGCTTGTAAAAAATATTTTGAACCCAAGCCTGAACGGCACAGCGGCATCTGATTTTCAGTGACACCCAACAACAGGAGTTCTCAAATTGGGGTAGGCTACGCGTAACCGCAGGGGACACAAATATAAGCATACCATATGAATTTGGGTATTATTTATTATTCAATGATTGATTAGTATATTCATTTTGAGATCAACCCGAATATTTTCGGCTGACACTCGTCAGGGTCAATGGTCAGCAAAAAGAGAATTGTAAGTAAGAATGTATATTAACAATCGTATCACAAAAGATGAAGTCCCCGGCATGAAATGTCGAATATTATCATCGGACCGAAGAAACACTTGAGCTCAATGTAGTATGTTAGATTGTAGCCTACACGAACTCTTTCTGTTGGCAGAGACATGGTTGGCGTATTTTGATAAATGACAGCCCCAAGGCACACAAATGAAAATATATTTTATGATGCTATTGTAGATATAAAATGTTCTTTTTAATTCTCTACCAGTTGTTGACCATTACCCCTGACGAGTGTTAGCAGAAAATCTTCGGACTCATTTCAATATATTTATACTACTGAATTGTATATTGAAGTTCTGTAGCTCGAAGAAGCTCTTCAAATATTGCTTGATGTTATTTTAATCACCATGCTTTTGCATTGCGTTGTAACGCTACTGGTCTGTACTGAATATCTGTTACTATAGAAGTAGTGTCATCTGCAATTATGAGAGCGACTTGATTAGCGCTTTTGTAATCTACACGGTTTTCTAATGTACAATGATGAAAAGGTTACAGATTATTGGACTGGCCTAGTGTCGTAAAGTCACATCTAACAGTGTCACAAATATGTGGAGAGTCTATTGCTCTTCCCTTCCACTTACAATTGTTAATTGTAAGCACGGTTTTAGGGATGTGCACTGCATATGGAAGACCAGCGGTTCGTGTCAGACTTTCTGTGGAACATAATTTACAAGTGTGCCTTCCCCAAACGCTTCAAAAAGTATATGTAGGCTAGTAGTGGAGTAAAGTCAAGCTCAACCATCGCAGTTAAATGATGTTTGAAAGTGTAAATGCATAGTTTGTTGCATTTTGGCATTCAATTGCGTAGGCCTACAATATGGGCAAAATTATTTTCAGAGGTTTGTTTGTTTGATATTCATGGTGTTTCGACTACATTGATCATTTTACACCAGGCCGATATTCTGTATTTTTGATTCCGTATGTACCGACTTATAGCACGGCCGACCTGTAAGCTTTTATTTCGTCTAGTAACGAGCTCATACGTTCTTGCCACCAAAGAGTTCTTCCAGAAAGAAATAAACTTTCGACATGTTTACCGCGGGAGCCTTGAAACCTAGATTGATCGAATAACTGCTTTCAAAACATTTGAACAATGCTGCGATTATTCACCACAGCATGCTGGTCAGAAAGAGCTGTGAATATTCTTGCCTAGCATTAGAGCGCGACCGATTATTTTCAGCTCGCCGATAATATTCAGTCGATATGAAAGGAAAGAAATATCGGGATCTGTAGTAGGGAGTCAGAAACTATAATCTGCGACTGCTAGTCTCTAAATATTGATCTAATTCTTATCGCTTACAGGTGTCAAGTTGCGTCCCTTCTAGTTTATTTCATGTCCAAGCTTAACAATGGCTGTAAAGCTGCCTAAATAAATGCTATTAAGTTTTAGAGGTATGCCTTAAACTATATGCCAACTCTCGTGAATGTCGGTTGACTATGTTGGAGTTATCGGCTTTAGTCTAGCTTTAGTTCGGATGTAAAAATTATATTTGAGGACGTGAACTTTATTTTTCTTTCGACCGCATATGGGTAAATACTTGAACCTTCAAATACATTCTTATTTCGTATGACCTCGTAATGAGTGGTTCTCGAATCCCGACTGGCTGGACTGGATGTGAAATAATCAAATCACTCTGGTTCTCGATTTTGCCTGCACTAGTTAGTAAACTTTCAATAATTTCTGTCGGCAGTAACATTAAAAACACAATCAACATTCCTCTCTCTATCCCAAGCCTTTTCTACCATCACCTCTGCACGTTTGAAACTAATATCCGATAGTAGGCGATTCGCACCTGTAGACTGTTCATTGCCAACGCCAATATTTAAGCTAGTCGAAGCCTTGTAAGCGATTTCATTGCGATATGATGGATTGAGGCATAAATCATTCAATTATTTGAGCAAATATTATATTTTATCAGCACAAAGACAAATTCAGACTTTTGTTTGAATTATCCGCCGTGAACACCCAAACCTCGCTTTTACTATCGCCGTTCTAGGTGCGTGTCGGATTCAAAAGACTAACTCAAGTCGCCACATTCCTTTTTTTTCCGTACATCGTAATCTTGTGGTGTTTTTGAATGGCTAAATATCAACAAACGCCTGACTCACTGTACGTACATTTCGCTCCAGGGAAATCTGTGATCCACTTCGAAGCGCCACTAGATGGCGTTACCGCGACCCATGTTTGCTTTCGCCTTAAACTACATATCGGTCATCGTTTGTTCATCATACACAATATTCAGACATTTCGCAGTTATAAAGCATGTTGAATATAAGCACATGGACGTCATAATAGAGGTTTAAGGCTCTCGTAACAAAAGGTTCGTGTTGCCCAATAATATGAGAGTAATGCCTTCATGAATCAATATCGCGTTGCTGTCATTTGGGGCCTTCATCTTATGGTTTATCTCATCCCTTTATTTGATTTGATTTCGCAACTCATACATATTGCTTTGAAGGGTTCATCATTGTTTTGATATGCACTTCTCATACTACAACTTATCACAGCACATCAATAGATATACAAACTCTCTGCCGAGTTACATACAATAGCATTAGGCGCTATTACATGGCGGCGGTATTCATATTTAAATGAATTTACGGAAAGTAAGCCTTCTTTAGTATTGCTGCATTTCATGTGATACTCAGGGCACCGTAGAGCACAGTCTGATATATAGCAGAAAGTACTTTTGTGGTGATTATTGATTCTTCCTAATCACCTAATTATTTCAGTTGATTTTGACTCACGATGATTACCTATATCAGTGATTCGCAAACTGTGTGCCGCGGCATACTAACCGCCACACATTCTCAGGTATGTCGCGAATCTTTTTGCAATTTTGAAGGAAGGCTTCATATTTTTTTCAAAAGGCGGCATGCATGCTAGCATATGTGACTTGAAAGCGCACTAACTGATTCATATAGCCGATTAATAAACACATGTGAGTGACCACTACATTCATGGAACCAATCTTGGCCATGAGTTGGGTGAATGTTAAGGCAAAATTGGGCTGCTATATTTAACGGAAAGTCTTCAATTCGTTTCACGCACCTAATGAATCATCTCATAAACAAAAACACTCCACTATCTTAACGTCAACTTGCAAATCAATATTACTTCTTAGGATTCGTTGTTCACAACTTTTGGATGGTGCGAATCCAGCAATTTTTTTTACAAAATCACAGCTCATTAATTTACGAAAACGATGTTTCCACGAAAATGGACGAGTTATGCCTGTCTTCTTCCAAATTTGTTACCATGGGTGCAAATGTAAAAGCAATCAGGATTTATTGCTACGTGCATTGTTGATCCACATGACCATGTGAACCATATATCCACTGCTGCCAAGGATGGTAATTGCACCAATGATGCTGCCGAGGATGGTAATTTTCATTCTCAGAGTTTTTGTAACCGTCTGCAATCTCAAGAAATCTTACGGAGTACATAGAGTGAATCTACGCACATATAAGTTCGGAATAGTTGCAAGAGAGTTCGCTATATTTACAATATAAAAGAAAATTCGAAAAATATCAAAATACACGTAACAATGTCACACATTGAACACTAAATTTTCTTCATCCAATCAACCAATTTGAATCGACGGATAACATGATTGAAAAGCAAATGCTGCTTCGTACCTCGAATAGTTGATACACGAGTCTTATGACTTTTCTTCCTTCGGGTTCTCATGTCAATGCGATCAGATGCCGCTGACAATCTAAGGGTTGTCATAGTAACTTTTCACGTCGAATAAATTCAAAAACAACGTCGTCCTCTGATCCGCAGAGTCGCATCAGACAATTTTTTATACGTTGATTTTCAGAACCCAACCAGATTGACAGAAGTCTGGTTCAATGGGCTATGATTTTCTTAACACTATCAATCCAAATTGCGATTTCCCTGAAAATGCATGAAGTTGTTGCGTGTAACTTAAATAACGATCCTACAGCCATTACATGGCGTCACCCGTTCGTGCGATTTAGCGAAGTGATCGACCGATAATACAATCTCTCTGTATATATAAATATATATTCGCTGAACAGTATAGTGACTTTCAAATTGACCCAACAACCTTATGACATTCGAGCATACAGTATTCATCGCTTATTAGACAAATATTGATCTAACCTTTCTGCGTATCTATATTGTCTTTAATTATGTTGCGCGAACCGAAACAGTGCCTTGACTTGTCAGAATGAACACATCGCTATCTCAAATGACATCAGACAGCGTACGCAATACTAAACGACTAAATAAGGTTCTTTACATTCAAAAGAAAGATAATATAGCTCTAATTAATTGACAACTTGGAATATTTGTCGGTTATGTTGATTTCAGAGTCGATTGTTATAGGCTAGTTGGCCCTGATGATTTGCTTTTGTTTTCTTAAGATATCTACAATGAACTGAAAAGTTGTTAGCATCAGACGCTTCGTTTGTTAATGCTAAGGGTTCCGTGTCCGCTGAGATAAAATTTTAAGATCGCATCAAGAAACGGCATTAGCTCCACTCACATATGGCCATCTGCGCTAATGAATGCATGTTACCCTATAATCGTATACGGCTGTAACCATGAAACGTCCACTTAGCAAAAACAATACAGTTTATAATACAAACATAAGACACAATGAACAGGTACAAGAGGCTGTCAACACAATCATATGTGAGGTCCATCAATCTCACACCCGTCTTATGGACTTATGGTGAAGTATTAGTATCATAACCAGGGCTTTGGAGCAGCCGTAAATTTGCATTGCTCCAGCTACGGCTCCGGAGCTTTCTTTTATCATACATTAGCTCCGGCTCCAGCTCCGTAGTCACATTATTACCACTGCTCCGGCTCTAGCTCCGGCTCCGGCTCTAAAAACTATCGAAGGTATCTGTCTAAAGTGGTGAGCAGTCCGCGGCCTGTGGGTCATATGTGGCCCGCGACAAGGTTTTGAGTAGTCCGCGAGCTAATTTCCCATTATATTATCGAAATTGAATTGCTCAGATTGTGAACTTGCAAGGCCAACCAAAAATATGATTAGTCTGGCCGCGACACTTGGGATGTTGATGACTAAAATTTCAGTTCCGACGCATTATTGGCAGATCCAGGGTCCAGTCACATTTCTAGTAAATCGTCGTACCATAGCCTTTATAAGGCTATGGTCGTACATTACAATAAACTAAAAAGTAGTGAAATTTTTCTTCACTCTCCGCTTGTTTAATTGTCATACGATTTCTTGCTTTGTAGCCTACCCCCACCTGAAAATGAAAAAAACGCCCGATTTAGCCGATTGAGTCTAACTATATTCGCAATTACGAAATAAAGTATTTTCGAGTTTGCGCTCGCAGAAAGATCGTCGACGATGAAATGTAGGCACAAAGTGATTAGCGGAAATCTTCGATATCGATATGTCCAGATGCCGAATAGTCCTATCCTTGCAAACTGAGCCCAGCGGGCGATATACAGTCGACCCGCAATATACCCAATTAATAATAATATTACCTTTGGAAATTTTACGCGCCTGGGGCGGCAAGTGGGCGGCGCACTCGTTCGTCAATTTCATGTGGCCCTTTAGCCGAAAAGGTTGGCAACCCCTGATCTATATAGATTACTAATCTACCCGTAGGTTAGTTACCTAGAGTAATCTAGAGCAGTGGTTCTCAACTTTTTTCACCTCGCGGACCGGTAAAATTTCAAAAAATATCTGCCGGACCGGTGGACTTTCGGAAATTGAAATCGACCCAAAATTTAAGTATGAAGCCGTTTTTTGCAAGTATAGGGTGATAGCGAGTGACATTTTTTAGGGTTTTGATCGTAATTAATTATGTTCATGATGGCATCCACGTGGTTTTACGGTAGTGAGTCTGCTCAGTCGAGGTAAAATAGCCTTTCCCAAATAAACGTGCTACCGCCAACCGTCTTTCGCGCCGTTTGCTGTTGATTTAACCGACCACGCCAACTCGAATAATATTCTTTTCTTCGACAATATCGAGAAAAGAATCGTTTCGGAGTCTAACCAAGCACCTTGTCATTGCCCACTAGCCTACCACCAGGCGTAGGCCTCTGGCTATTACGGATACAATGCGCCTCACGAGAACACCTGACAACAGCCATACCTGGCCCATGGCCATACACAAAACCAGTGCCGAAAAGGCACATCGTCAGTCAATCCCTCGAAAAACGTTGGCCTTGGGCCCCCCACGGTTAAAAGGATGCTTTCGTCAGTACTTTTGAGCACATCAATTCTACTCAGTGCAGGCAGAGAGTTTACGTAGCCCAGTGGTTCCCAACCTTTTTTGTCTCGTGGCCTCCTTGACCGATATTTGAGCTGAAATTCCCCCCTATGAAAAATTTGCCGGTGACTAAAAAAGTTGCTTTTTAACGCACAACCATTGTTGACTGAGCAATTACTGGACAATCATATTCAGATACGTCCGAACTATGTCGAATGCGGACCGCACTACCTACACTATGGTAAAGTACAGCTAAACTTAACTTGTTTTTTTTTTTACCGGTTTGGTAGCCGCTGACGAAACATAAATCACTATGAGCCCGCTTGCTTTGGCGTTGAGTGGAATCGATGAATTTGATATGTTTTTCACATTAGCTCATATGTTGACTTGGAAAGGTAAGGAAAACAATTTCACCAGCGGCCTTGTGCTGAATTCGGCTTGACTTTTTCCTGTTTAGTAGCAATTTCATCGGGAGGCTGTGTAGGGCCAGGCCAATTTCCTGCATTTTTTATATTCCATGGCGGCCGACTTATAGCACGGCCCACTTATAGGCTTTTATAAGACACCGCTAACACGGATGAGATGGCAATGAGGAGCCTAAATAAACTCCTAGCACTTTGGTAGGAATTCTTGAGTCGACCTCGGTCGGACTCTAACCCAGAACCCATTGGTGTTGCAGCTGTGGAGTTTACCACTGCACTATTTCGCCACACATTGTGAACCCTGTGAATCTTCCGATGCAACGCCAAAGCCACTTTTCCCCCTAAAAATTTCAAAATACCTTCCGGTTGTGAACCACTGACGTAGCCTAATCGCGCCATGCGCGGAAATTTTCTATAATTCATGACCGAATCAGTCAATAATATTGTTAATTGCGTACATATTACTATAAGTTATTAGATTACATATTACTATAAATTATCAGATTATCCGTTAGATCTGAGTGAGGTGTCGTCTTGGAAAATTTAGGGCATGTAATCAAATTAAACATATTCGTACTGGAATGTTGCAAATAATTACTTCGTGGCATGCCATTAATTCATTACCTACTGTCTGTTATATAGTGAATCGCGATTGAAATCGCCCAAGCGTACTAAGCTAAAAAGACGCACAGGATTCCAAATTGCTATTTCTTCGTTGGAAAATACCTTTTCACTGCGGGATGGCGTTTTACCTGTGGGGTACAGATTGCCTGGATAGCGAAATTTAGCTCCAGCCATTTAGGGGCCTATGGACAATTTGACATATGCATATCAAGGTTTTCGTTCTACAAAGAGCATACGTTTTAGGCCAAGGTGTCCCCGCTGCCAAATTTTGGCACACTTTTTGCAGTCCTATGTTAGCCTAAACTTCATCAGTTGTTGGTACGTCGTGGCGCGGCAATGGCTGACGCCGAAAATGCCTAATCTTATAAATCATGCGCATTTCTTGGCGGAAGGGCACCCAATAATCAAGGTATTTAGTGACACAAAATCGAACAGAGCGTGAAAAAAAATTTAAAAAAATTGGATGAAGTTTCAACTAAAATACTCCATAATTTATGTTCATTCACGAAATAACTTTAGGCCTCCTTCAAGCTTGGCCCCCATCAATTGGGTCTTTGTGGTGCGGCAGTTACGATAGGGCCTAGGCTACTGCACAAAATGAATGAATGGAAAACGAATCATCGTGCAAACTGAGCATTTTAGCGAGTCAGCTCGTACTGATCGCTTGCATGTCGTCAAATGACACGGCTTGAACTTAAAGTCGAATGTTTCCAGACCTAATGTCACCTCACGAAGTTCTCAATCAGTTTAAATTTTGATGTTTTATTTATTTTATCAATGGACAAGCCGTCAGCATATTGCTTCTTGGAATTAAGGTATAAAATTGCAAAATGCCTGGCGGACCGGCACCGGTCCGCGGACCGGCGGTTGAGAGCCACTGATCTAGAGTCTGTCAGGCGTCAGTAACATCGGATGCAGCAACGAAAACATAAGTGACGCCGTGCCGGCTTGTGACGTCATAATGACTAATTGTCAATTGTCGATAACATCATAGATGCGCTAGATCGCACTTTACTCCATGCCATTGCTGTGTACAGCATTAAAAATCTGATGTGGCGTTTCAGCACTGGCACCGTACTCGTTAACATTAACCCATGCAGCTGAATACAATCTTTGAATGTGCGATTATTATTCCACTGTAACTGCAGTAAAAGCAATATGGGCGCATATCACGACCTGATCAATAGAAATTCGATCTGTACCAAATAGCCAATGGTTTGAAATCCGATATTGATGCACTCGTTACCAGTCCATCCGGTGTCGATCAAGTTTATCGGAATCGCCTGCTGTTGAATTATGTGAACTCAGAAGATATGGTTGTTGCATATATAATAGCATCTTATGAAATACGTCGGAGCCGGAGCTACCCGTCCAATAACTGGCTCCAGCTCCGGCTCCGGCTGAATTTTGTGTGCAGCTCCGACTCCGGCTCCAGCTCCAGGAAAAATGCACGGCTCCGGGGCTCCGGGCTCCGGCTCCGGCTCCAAAGGCCTGGTCATAACACAGTCTTCACTGCCTTTCATCTGAGATTTCCTCGCTCGTATATTGTCTTTCTTGTATGCGTCCTTCGTCGGGCCTTTCTCCGGACTGAAGACGCCGTATGAGCAACGATGCAGGGTATAGGAGGTGTCCAGATAATAGTCCACCTGACATATCTATGCGACGTTGGCGGTGGCTTAACCAACTGCGCCATTTCAACTTGGATGCAAGCCAACTGTTATTCTGATTGTGAAGAACCGAAACTCACTGATCACATCTAAATAGTGGGTGCTAGCGCGTGCGTGCGGCATTTCCTTGTATTTGTTTATTCCGTGTGTGTTCCAATTTAATTTAACACGCGGCTCAATCGAACATTATTCTGCCCGCCAGGCGATTTCATCCGGCCCGCGAAGCAATTCTGAGTGGATAGAAAAAGAATTATATTATCCAGCAACAAATCAGGCATGTCGGTCCCATGGCAACAAATCAGTGATATGGCCACCCTATATCGAGAAGGAAAAAAGACCACACTGACTTCAGAGATATGTGTCAAAATGAACCAAAAAGTATAGTTATTCACAAAGGCGAAAACGCCAATGCGGAACCGTTATATGCAGTTTACATGGAGAATATATTAGTTACATAAATAAATAATTCAAATATCTATGGTCGCACTTCTTACGATTGAGCTTCTGACCCAATACGTCCCGGACTTGAAGAAACCCGACTCGAGATTTCATATTATTTACCAAATTCCTACCTTCGCGTTTACAGTTGAATATCTTGTATTCATCACAACGCATACGCCGGGCTAATACCAGATTACGACTAAAGCAAGTGTAGCATGAAAATATGCCCCCTTATATCGCCGTTAGACCCAATGTTTTAGCGGTTCGTAACTGTATTATCTTTGCCAATTGCATTGCTCGCGAGTAATGGTGTTGCGACTTGCTAGAATAAAACCGCCATGATCGGTGTATTATCTTTTTATGCTTTAAATAACAAAGCAGGGGCGGCCAACCCGCGGCCCGCGGGCCACATGTGGCCCGTGAGAAGGTTTCGAGTGGTCCGCGAGGTAATTTTCGAAATTAGTTACATTATCAAAAATGAATTGCCCAGATTATGAAACTGCAAGGTCAACCAAAAATTTGATTAGTCTGTCCGCAAGCCGCAACACGTGAGATGTTAATGACTAAAATAGCAGTTCCAACGCATTGGAAGATCCATGGGCCAGTCACATTTTGGTAGGTCATTGTACATTACACTAAAGTAGAATGTTTTGCGGGAGATTTATCTCAAGTAATTTTTTTTTCACGCTTCGCGCAATATGTTATCACTCGATTTCTTGCTTTTAATATTGTAACATAGTCTACCCCCTCCTTAAAATTAAAAAACCTATGATGTACCAGATTGGGTATATCTATATTCGCAATTACGAGAGAAAGTGTCGTCCAACATGCGACCTTGCGTTTGCGCTCACAGAAAGGCCGTCGACGTTGAAACCTAGGTACAAAATGTTTGACGCACGTTGGGGAAAGCTTTCGATATCGATATGTGCAGGCGCCGAACAGTCCTGACCTTACAAACCGAGTACAGCTATGAGCAGCAGACCCGCAATATACTCAAGTAACAATATTATTGACCGATAAACTTTCAAAATTTTTCGCGCTTCGCGCGGCTAGTGGTCCGCGCTATATTTCGACAATTGCATCTGGCCCCTTGGCCAGATAGGTGGCCACCCCCGTAATAAAGTATTTAAGTGCGAAGCAATGACATGAGGCAGTATTTTTAAATCAGTTGACTGGTCCGACCTGCGATCGATATCAAGGCTTCTATCCGGCCCGCGACGCCCCTGGTGTACATACTTTTGTAAAAAAAACATGTAGTATGAGACTACGGACGATTTGCATCCGATAGAGTCGACGCATATGATGTGAAGTGGTTGGAATCCTCGCAATGACAGGGGCTATAAGCCCTATTAGTCAAAGGAGCCATACTTACTCTACATTTTCAATTGCCAATATCAATCCACTGTGACGTCACAGTTTAAGATTCGTGAGGTCACCGCTAAAAAAAATAAGAATAAAAAGTTATTTTAAACAAGCGCCATGTTTTAAACATGTTTGTTTTAAATTCATTTTTTTAAATGCAACCCTAATCGTTATACATCTAACTTTGTGCCTTTGCCTATACGTTGTATCTACATTCGCCTACTTTGTGCCATGATATCCAATTAATCGGAGTAAACGGCTGTGTTTGATTGATACCGGCGTCACCGACCGTCATGATTAGACAGGCTTCTGCGCCCATTATAGTCGCAACATGATCATTTCGCGTGTCGCTCAGAAATCATTCATAACAATTGTCTCAATAACAAGCAAAGACGGAAGACGGAAAGCAGGGTTAGAATTAGCAATATGACATCCCGTGACGTCATAGGTTCGTGTTTACGTTCACGTTCGCATAGAACAGATATGGGCATTGTGTAGAACGCGATGCGATTCCGAGTGGCCCGCGAAAAGTTCCCTGGAATTTAGACCATACAATCTATTTATTAATTTTCATGCATGGACAAAAACTAGGGTGTATAAACTGAACTGGAAACGCGTTTGCAGTGAAGTCTGGTTCATTTATGCAGCCTGATTATGAGTATCCAGGTCCGGTCCAATATAGCAAAGTATGACGTGACAATCACAGTTACTGTTTCCATATTCAAGTTCAAATCTTGTTTGTTACCAGGCCTGCGCTTTGTACTGTTACGTCATATGTTTACAAATTCTAATTAGCAATATAATGCAGTCGGTGCACGTGATTAGCGGTCATCCTCCCTCACAAATGATGTAATGTCAAGCAATGAAAGATGCGGCTGAAGGGCGACATTTCAACAAGATCCGGAAAACTAAATATTTGTTTACTGAAGTCAGGCGTGAACCGGTCTTTTTAATTCATGATGAGCACCGAGCATGGTCCCGTGTTTAAGGAATATAATTTGAGTCAGCATTATGAGAAAAAATCATGCTGCGAAATGCATATGCACTCGGATCTGCTGGAGGCAGCAAGGCTATTTTATTTTGCCACACATACCGCAGCCATACCACATCCGCTACAGCATGGGTTAGCAATGTCAATCACTTCTTTCAATTTAGACATAAACTACATGCTGCAGAATATAGTCTAACTCTAAACTTTAATCCTGGCCAGCCAATATATTTTCTGTTTCACATTTGGTCAGCCGGGAAAAATAATTGCTCATTCTTGTCATAAAACCGCTGAAAAAGGCTCGGATCCACACGAGTCAGAACATTTCATTAGTTAGCACAATCCCTAATTGATATACGCTTATAACCGCGGTATCGGGATCTTTATTCTAAGTTGGATAATTTCCCATGTATATCGTATATTTCACTTGACTTGAAATCGTATTCATTGAAACCAGAATCTTGATTCACTATTCACGAACCAAACTCGGAGAATCCTCGTCTACAACTTAGTCAATGTATCGATTATATTTCTCTCAACGCATGTGTTAGGCCCAATTCCGAAATAAAAATGAAAAAGAAGACAAATTGAAATATGCGAATAGGTATTGCTGCATTCAATCGTTTAGCCCAGGGGTTGCCAACCTTTTCGGCCAAAGGGCCACAGTTCATTGACGAAACATCGCACGGGTCACTAGTCGCGCCAAGCGCGAGAATTTTGCAAAGTTTATAGGTCAATATTATTGTTACTTGAGTATATTGCGGGTCTGCTGTATATTTCTGGGCTCAGTTTGCAAGAACTGGAATATTCGGCCACCTGGGCATATCGATATCGAAAGCTTCGGCCTACATGCGTCAATAATTTTATGCCCATGTTTCGTCGTCGACGGTCTTTCTGCGAGCTCAAACGCAAGGTCGCCTGTCGGACGACACATTCCCTCGTAATTGTAATCATAATTAGACTTAATCTGGTACATAGGCGTTCTTTCATTTTCAGGAGGGGGTAGCAATATTAAAAGCAAGAAATCGAGTGACAAAATATTGCGTGAAGCGTGAAGAAAATTTTTACTTTCGATACATCTACCGCAGAATATTCTGCTTTTTGTAATGTACGAAGATCTACCAAGATTTGACTGGTCCATGGATCTGCCAATGCGTCGGAGCTGACATTTTTGTCGTCACATCCCGAATGTTGCGGCCAGATCAATCAAATTTTTGGTTGGCCATGCAAGTTCACAATCTAGGCAATCCATGTTAGATAATATTAATAATTTCTAAAATTATCTCGTGGGCCACTCAAAACTTTCTCGCAGGTCACGGGTTGCCCGGGCCTGGTTTAAATAATGCAATCTTGCCAATTACATTGTTTGTGAACATACGTGTTGCTCGAAAAGAGTAAAAATATTCTGTACTTCTGCATACTATGCACAATGTTTCGAATTCTACTAATACCACAAAACACAAAGGCATTGATGCGGCACTATTGGCAACATCCGAGTGTCATGTTCCTGTTGTGGTGGCCTGAATCCGACCCGCGACCCAAATTGTGTTCGAAATGTTTCAACCGAGCGCGTCTAATGTCCATCGTCCAGCATATCTAGCGGCATCAATTTCTTTCGTTTTCGCGTCACTATTCTACAGCTGTTCTTTCTTATAACGAGAGAGAGAGAGAGAGAGAGAGAGAGAAAGAGAAAGAGAGAGAGAGAGAGAGAGAAAGAGAAAGAGAAAGAGAGAGAGAGAGAGAGAGAGAGAGAGAGAAGAGAAAGAGAAAGAGAGAGAGAGAGAGAGAGAGAGAGAGAGTCTTTATTTTCATCCAATCAAAATACATAACACACGGCAGTGATGGTGCGGTACAGAAAATATGCTTGCACAGTATTCGGTATTAGGAATAATCGATAAGACCGTGAAGGTCATCTAATCTGATCACACCAGCATCAAAAATATACACTTGACTTTAAACAGTCTGGCTGTAAAAAAGGTTACAGTAGTTAAAAAATAAAATAGAAGAAAAATTAAACGATGGTAGCAAATGATCAATGAAGCAATGTCTGGGCGAGGTAGGGCAACAGTGTTAGTGTAACGATAAGAGGTGATCAAGTAGGGCTTTTTTGAATCTATTATTAGGCAATTCACGGATATGTGGTGGTAATGCATTCCAGATGATAGGTCCCGAGTAGTCGATAGATCTCTTAGTTAGGTTGCTATTGAGTGGGGGTAAGTAGATATTTCCTTTAGACGAGGATCTCGTGTAGTGGGAGTGGACATTTTTGGCAGGTATGAAAAAGTCATCAAACAGAGGAGGCAAACTATTGGAAAAATATTTGTGAATGACTTTTGATACGTCAAAGCGATATAGTTTGTCAACTTGCAAAATTCGGTGCTTATGGTAGCAAGGCGATAGTTTGGTACGTAAAGGTACAGATGAGATCAGCCGTATCGCACGGTTTTGCAGGGTTCGAATACTGCACAAAAATATTGTGCACGCACTTCCCTATACTACGATTCCATATTGCAGGTGAGAGTGGAAAAGAGAGAAATATATGGTTCGTAGTATTGATTTGGAAACCAAAGATTGCAGACGGGTCATTATTCCCACACACCGAGCTAGGTTCGTCGGTATTCAATTTCTCTAGCGAAAAATTGTAAAAAATGCTCCCATTCCGTCAGGACAAAGAAAATTGAGCGATGCCGATACATACCGGTCATCTATATTTTACAGTGAGGAAACCGATGAATGATGAGAAATTTGAAATAAGTCATTCGCAGTTCGCTCGGGATATTGTTGTAATCATTGAACCGCATCAAATATTTCTATTCAGGTCAAGACATAGAACTTCAAATGAAAACATGGCGCCTCCATCAATATAAAGGTATAGTTCTCAATGTAGTGTAAGTGCAATATCATAAGTTCGAAATTAAAGGCAAAGTTGACGATTTGCAGAGATTTCTACAGGCTAGACGTTGTCGAATTTACAATTTGCTTCATATACTTTCCAGATTCTATGTTACTGGTTCTAAACGGGAGTTTGAGACCGCAAGTGGGCTATATGATGGGGTATGTACCACCTCTTCGGAGGTCGAGCCCTGGCGTTCTCCTTAACTTTACTTCAGGCTTTATGCAATAGAGTCGCAAGTACTGACCCCCAGGGTTGTAACCAAGTCACATTGTTCCGAGTCACGAGTCAATCTTACTTTTGTGGTTTTGACTCGAGTCAAGTCGAGTCATTTTCAATTCATCACCGAGTCAAGTCCGAGTCCAAGTCACCGTTTAAAGGCTCAAGTCCGAGTCATAGTGTTATGACTCGAGTCGAGTCCAAGTCACAGTATTGAAGTCATGTTCAACTCATGTTTTCAATCCTGAATTAGCTTATAGCTTATAGAGAATCAACGAATTCATTCTACAGGCTATCTGATATAGAACCAACGAATTCACGTCTAGATACCAGCTGATAGAGTATCAGAATCAACAGATGCAGGTTTATGTAGACGTATAGTTTTTCTTTCATATAATCAGGTGGTTGAATAAAAAAAGGTCAGCTTTCCTGCTCAGCTCCCGAAATCGCCGCCGGAGCGTTACTAATATGAGAGGAAATTTTGGATTAACTACAAATAGAGATTTTCGAATTTTACCGGCCCACCTCATGATATTGTTATATTGTGTAAAAATATGATTCATAGCAAATTTGGTTCACTTCCAACTAGAAAAAGCGAATTTATTAGAGTGGAATATTTTGGATATGAAAAAATAGTCGGCTTACTACTAGCATATAATTATATTATATGAAATAATTTCTCAACAAAAACACTCCCTTTATTGTCAAATATAAAATTTTCTCCTCTCATATCATTGATTCTACTTTTTGCCGAGTAGCCACCCAGTAAAATAAATAAGAAGTTATTTTTGAACAACCCTATTGTACAAACATCACACAACATTAGCCATTCATTATTACTCACGTGCACAATGCACATACCTAACAAAACGTCAAATGGACGGAGTGTATTGTGTGTTTTCACTGACAGCAGATCAAATCAATGATGAGTTACAATTCAAAAATACTTAAGTGGAAAGGAGATCCTCATATATGTTATAGCGGCATGGCCTTAGAATAAATCCACATCTACTGAAACACGTTTCACTGGTGCACTAGATACAGGAATTGACAAGCATTTTTGAACCACATTGAAGATTGGATACTCATTATTTCTGGTCGCCCAATAATGCAAAGATTCTTCGCCTTCAAATCTACATATGAGCTTATCAGTCTCTTCCAAGTACTTGACCATCTAATGTATTTCATTGCCTCTAATTGAACTTTGCTTCGATTGTTTGCTTGTATAATTGAAAGTCTCGAGTACTTTGATTGCGGAGGATCTATTACCTCTTCATCACAGGATGATTTTGTACAATGCATTGCTACTATATGTGACATTGTCTGTTGTTTTTACGGCGGTATATCTGATATTAGACGAGTGCAACGAAAGCAGTGGCGACAAATAGCGATATCGGCAGAATTCGTCATATGCGTTGATCTAGCCAGTACAATTCGCTAATTTCTTCATCTTCAAGTAATATAAAATATGCCGAGTCAATGACTTGGGTCGAGTCATGCGTAATGACTCGAGTACAAGTTGAGTCAATTCAAATATTGACTCGAGTCGAGTCGAGTCATTTTCCTTTTTCAAGAAAATGACTCGAGTCATGTCGAGTCACCAATAATTCGTGACTCGAGTCTGACTCGAGTCGAGTCATGACTCGAGTCATTACAACCCTGCTGGCCCCTACATGGAGGATTTATTTCATGGGTTTACAAGAATTCGCATTCATTGACCTAAACCATGACATAATATATTGTTAAACGAAATTCCTTGCTCCAGATGTTAGATCGTATGGTTTTAATTTTAGTTTTTTCTCGTTGTAAGCCTACTAGAACATTGAGAATTTGCAGGTGGCGAATTAATTTTGGGGGATTGGTGCGTTCACTTATTAGAAATCGCATTCTGTAGGTAGGTAGGTAGGTATGAGGGGGCAATGGGGCTTAGCTACTCGGCTTTTTGCCCCAGGACGATATCTGGCGATAACGACTCCTGTACTATCTAAATGATTTATAATTCTTTATATATCCCTGCCACTTGAAATCGTGAATACGATGACTGGCCATATAGTATGTGCATCTGTGAGTAGGGACCCTGGCGTTAGAGGTACTTTGTTTTGGTCGTCGGGCTGAATTAGATTCATCCTGGCACGGTCATATTTAGGGCATTGGAGGAGGAAATGCTCCACGGTTTCATTGATCCCGCATGCATCACAAAGGCCATTTTGGTGACATTTAATTCTGTGTAGATGGCCGTTCAGCCTCGAGTGTCTGCAATCTAATTAGGATTCTACATTCCCTGCGTGACATTCTGAAGGTCTGTAGATTATTTGTAAGATAGTTGTGACCTGAGTTATCAAATATGCACTAAGTATTTGGTAGGATGGAGTGCAGATCGTATTATTATTGCGGGTATACGGCATACCCACAATTTCGTTTGGCACGTTTGAGAATATGATCGTCATATATGTCGCGTAACGTAATGATGCAAGACGATGCAATAACCTTTACTTTACTAAATTTTGATATGATTAATTTACTGTGTTGTTGAAACTCGGAGTTTCTCATTGAACTTTTTTGGACAACTTAGCTAGAAAGCCGACAAAAAGGTTGAAAACCCTTAGACTAAGCGCTTTGAGGATAGGGTATACGTGTCGGAGATAAGTTTTCTTGACACCTTTTTAGAAGAAACTGCTCTCAAGAATCTGTAGTAGGTATAGTTCTAATAACTTATCCAGATCCGTCGTGAATCTCCAAGAATCTCGAAATTCCTATATACCTGTATCACTATTACAATATTTCCACCGCGTATAGTTCCAAAGTTAAATATAATTTCTATGCTTGTATATGTTGTTCATTATGTTAGTGACCCAACAAGAATCTCATTGTTCAGTTTTACATTACTAGACTTTCGCTTCCCAAAACCGTATTTAGCGTTTAATGTAATAGGTTGCGGACCGTGATGCATATAATAGCCAGGTCAGTACCTGCATGATATCAGGTTCAATAGTTATAAAGACGTTTATAGCTAATTCGTTGTTAACGGCTAATGCAACAATTATTTTGCTGCATCCTATGTTCTGTTTTCCAGCCCTCTATGGAATACATTGCTCACAAATAATTGGGAGCTATCAAATGCACGAGATTATTTGATTTGCGATTTATAACGTTGACTAAAACTTATGACTGATTACTAGGGCAATTTTTTTTGACCTAAAAAACGGAAGATTTTGACCTAAAAAATCTAAATTTTGACCTTTTTTGACCTAAAAAAACTGAAATTTGACCAAATTTTGACCTCACGTATGCAAATTAGGTGTTTTCGCATATAATGTTAAAATTGTACTACTTATCTTCATTTCTGGTTGGAACTGTCTGTCCTTACAAAGTAAATTGGCCTGAAAAAACGTTTTTGGCTCAAAAACTGACAGATTTCTACATGAAAAACTAGTATTTTAACGAAATCTGGCCCTATGAAGAATTCCAGTAGTTACATTACGTATTCTGGTGGAAATAATTAAAATTTGTGGTAGTACAACGAAAGATTCTTTCCTACATTCTCGGGTAGAAAGTCTCTGTCCTTACTACGTATAGCTTGCCAAGAACGGAGAAAGAACGTTCAACAGCAGCATTTGTTGGCTGACAACACTCAAGCTGACAACACTGCTGGTGACAAACCGTGTTGCTTCATTCTGACAATGTTGTCTATATCACAATTTTTCAGCTTGCGCTTCTTGATATAAGAGCCATGCAATGTCCAAGCAGTCTTGCTTCAGCTAGGATATTGCGGTACGTTGACCATAAAATAGGCTTACCATACGTCCTCTTTTAAGAGGATTTGTCCTCTTTTTTGACTTTTTTGAAAGTGTCCTCGGAGGACGCCCTTTTGTCGTCTTTTTTGAGATTTTGTCCTCTTTTTTGAAAATTGAGGTCAGATATAGTGGAAATTGCGAGTGATATGACGTAAAATAGCGCAGAAGTGAAGCTCCGGCGGGTATTTCGGAGGAAAAGCGGTGATTTCAGCTGTGAGCGAAATGAAGACCTTTTTTTTTTTTTTTTTTTTTTTTAGACATCCACCAAGCAATGTGGAGTGAAAAACGTGTTTTCGAGCTCTGAGCGGAAGTGATGACCTTTTTTTTTTAGTCATCCACCTGGCAATGTGGAGTGAAAAACGTGTTTTTGAGCTCTGAGCGGAAGTGATGACCTTTTTTTTTTAGTCATCCACCTGGCAATGTGGAGTGAAAAACGTGTTTTTGAGCTCTGAGCGGAAGTAATGACCTTTTTTTTTTCAGTCAACCGACCGCAAAGTGGGAAAAATTCACCGGTTTTTGGGAATTCTACTCCGGTTTTGTATCTTGCAAATTTCTGAAAAAGTGTCCTCTTTTTGCATTTTCAAAATATGGTAAGCCTACCATAAAACCATGTCTCTATTTGTTTCATTTGACCATATATGATTCACAATGAGCAGACGATGGTCCGTTTACAACGGTAGGCCTATAAAGTAGGCTACAAGCTGTAAAATATCAAATGATAAGTTCACCGACAGCGCAAAATCTACGGTACAAACGAAATGCAGAGGTCAAAAAATGTTTGACAAATTTTGACAAATTTTGACCTAACGCTACAATTTTGACCTAATTTTGACTTTTTTTGACATGTCAAAAAAAAATTGCCCTACTGATTACTATATATAATAATATTCTCGGCGACTCGTTTTTGTCACAGCCGTAACAACGCAACTGCTGTCCATTCATGTGCAGATATGAAACCCCCGTTCAAACAAACTCGCTTGGTTGTGACAATGGATCGATGGCTTCAAAATTGAATTTCTAATATATATCCATCAAGTATTTCAACGTGTCTACGGAGGTATTTAATTCATGGTAATATATATTCACAGCATTCCGTAGGCTGTATTGAATCTACTAGTTAACTCTTAATTGAGTGGAATAATTGAGTTTGAGGTGACGGAGGAATGGTACAATTAGTTTTTAGGTTAAAAACTATCTTGTACTTGATGGGAAATCTAAATTTGTGAATAACAGATACTAGATACGACAACCCGAATAGACCACTCGTGTGTTAACATGAGATTATAGAAATTTCGAGACGTGGATATAGCGATGTGCAGTAATTCGTTTGCGCATAGCAACACAATCTATTTTGTGTCTGTGCTTATTATGTCAGCAGGGGTCTATTATATCGTTACTATGGATTGTGACCTGAAAATTTTGAATAATATCGTACGAGATAGAAATAGTTCAAAAAATTCACCAGGGTCAGTGGAATGGCAGCTATACGAAAGGGTGCTTATAATGGATCTTTTAAGGCGAAGATGTCCATCGAAATTCCACTATATATGCAGACTGTTTTACTGCCGTAAATTTCTGGAGCTCATTTGAGGTTAACGAAATCCGTTAATTGAGTAAGAGCATCCATTGCTCTATATAGGCCAGTGGTTCTTAGACCTTTTTGAGTGCGACTCAAATCTGCGTTTTATTAACATCGCGCGACCGAAGCCTCATACATCGAAGGAGATGCATTTCTAATATTAGTATGCCATACGTATTTACAGGGCAGGCATCAAACAGATAAAGTGCAGACACCCAGCTGTACGCAACGCTGTTCTGTGAACCATTATTCACTGAAAATGCCATTGATACAGTGAAGGTTGTTGTCACGTGATATTTATACTTAATAAAAATATTTATGCACGGTGGCCGGTGGGTTGTGGGTCGTGGGACATAGGTCGTGATATATACCTTAACAACTTATCTTATAAACAAACTACTGATAGGTGAACTGAATATATCTTTGTTCAAAGGCAAGTTATTCCGTCTTGTGGCTGAGAAAAACCGATCGAAATTGCTATCTGAAAAATTATATGGTAGAAGCGTGGAACTATGCAAATCAAATGAGGCCGTGATTTTGATTTCTCAATATCAAATCAGACGTCTTTCACTGAGGTATTCTTCAATGCCAGAGTTGTCAAATTCTCGACGCAGCGTTGCATTCAGTTGACAATAGCAACTTAGTGGGTTCCCACCAACTCCTTAATGTTCCAAATAGCTCCATGGCCTACCCCAAAAACTTTCCTGCGGCCCACTCCGTAGCCATGCACTGCCGGTGGAAAACAAGTGATCATTCCCGTCAAGATGTCTCGATAGACTTAAACTGTCATTTTTAGTCAAAGTCAGCAGGTTTGTATCTCGTTAATGGAAAATTAGTTAATCTTAGGCTAATGCAATAAAAACGCACCGCCTCGTATTTTCGATACACTTTACTGCTGCATTTTAACCGCATTTTTCTCAAACGATATTGCGACCTCTAGATTTGTTGACTTCCAAAGTTATTTTAAATTCTTTAATAGTTGCCAACGATTACCCTAACGAGTGTCAGCTAATGGCGTATTTGCGTCGTTGTGCGTGTGATTGTGTACAACTATTAAATCAAAATAATATTATGAAAATATATCATATATAGTAGAGGCGGGAAACACACGCCCCGCGAAGGGATTTTAAGCCGGTCACAGAGAGTTTCCGATTACATGAAAATGCGATCCGAGGCAGGAGAAAAGTGGTCATGAAACTTCTTGTTCTGTTCGGGTCCATTTTCGACCATAAAAATGAACGGACAAAACTGTATTCCAATTTAAATGATGCTCACCTGTAGCATTTACTAAGGGGTTCATGCAACCAGAGTTTAAAGAACTTGTCGACAACTTTGATCGACCACAGATCTCATTGACTTCAACGTCCATTGTAGTAATTACGTTACTAAAACGTTACTAAACACTGTTTTCAACCTCTATGCTTGCAGCTTAAACTTCACATTATGTACGATTTTATGGGTGTGTAAATCTTGTATAGGTGGATAAATACACGCATTATTGTATCGATTTATGAATCCGGCAAGCCAAGTAGTCTACTTCCTTTTCCTATATCCCCTCCGCCGACTGGAGAAGTTGCCCGCCGCTGATATAGGCCTACATCCAATCTCGATTATGGTATAACAAACTGTTTTTTCCTGTTGTAATTAATCATATATTGTAATTGGCAGCCTTATAATTCCACTATTGTCTGGTACTGTTGCCATTTAGTACCATGTGATTATTATCATGGCGGACGGGGAACAAGTTCAATGCTCTGGCGTCGATGATTTCAATTCTTCATCAACAAGCGGTACGAAATGCTTGTAATATTCGAGGTCCTACTGAATATTAATATTATCCATGGGAAGACGGTTAAAAGTTGCTTTAATACAAAATATTATTCCCTATGTATAACGAGATATTCGTAAAAACGACTCGAACTTTTCGAAGACCCTAACACAATCCAGCCTAATTGTTTATTATGCCGTGATTTTAAACGTTCCACGCATTGCAGAAATCACGTTCGTCTTAAGATCCGCAACATTGGCGAATGGGGAAAATGTGAATCTAGAGATCACAAACAGCTCGGTTACCCTTGTGGGAGGAGATCAAATCAACAATATCTACTTTGTTAGTGGCGAGGGTGAAGCAAGTCCTTTAATCTCAGGTGAGTGTAATGATGTTTTATTAAGCTCAGTGTCTGAGTTGGGGAGAACCGTCTGCATCGTGGGACATTCTCACTGACAAAAGAACTATGTGACAAAATTTAATATGGGCCTGACAGCATGCTCACCATCATTTTAACAGTGTGTTGAAAAAACATTCATATAGCTAGGGTTACTATTACTATTCCCTCTAAGCTGCGCGCGTGCGCGGCCACGCACTGCTTCTAAAATCGCCGCGCACACGAAAGCCGAAGTGATAACTTTAAAAAAATAATTTAGTCGTTACGTCCAAGGGACTGCGCAGTGAGTGGGTGAGTGCATGCAGATTCATGAATCCCATCATGCTCGAAGGAGTGAATGAAGCTCTTTCATGGTTGAACGAGCTTAAGTTCCGTCAACACATACATTCGGATAATACACAGAGATAGGCGGCTACGATCGAATTAGTTCTACTTAGTCCCAGTAAATAAGTGGGTTTTACCCACTTGCAGTACGTACTCAGGTACGGTCATATTTGGAGACGACTTCCACTCGTACTGAACAGTTCTTAAGGCAAAGGTATTAATTAGTTGTTTTTGTTGTATGTGGGGAAATTGATGCTTAACTTAGAGTTGCCATACGTCCGGATTTAATCGGGCATGTCCGGAATTTCACTTCACAAACTGCGTCCGGGAGGAAATTTTAAAACATGCCTAAATGTCCTAAATTTATTAAGCTTGAAGTAAGCTCAAAATCTTTTCGTAAATCAATTTGAACAATAATATTTTTAAGCACATATACGCAACTTCGTGTAACGTATATTGATTTCAAAATGGGGACCAACGCCCTCGCAAAAAGTGCAATAAAAACAGATATTCATTTATTGAAAGAAGTCTAATTGGTCGATAGGCAAATCTTCACAAGTCTCACATCATATTGACAGACAATGTTCTCGTACACCACCTTAAACCCCGCTAGTGGGCGCTAAATAGTGTGCGGAATTTGAGCCATAAAAATATGGTAACCATAGCTGCTACTGTGGTATAGTGCAGGGCTCTTAAACCGGGTGTATCGTACACCTTGGGGTGGACCAGAATTTTTGAAGGGTGTACCACTCTGATGGGGTGTACTGCGGTGTACCAGATCCGCACTACAATGGACCGATGACCAGCTCTCACAATAAATACGCAAGGTTATGCTCCAGAGCAGATATCGTACAATGTTCATTTCAATTGTACGCAGCTGGTAAATGGTTATTTTTAAAGTAGAACAGGCTAGAGTTTGCGATATCTGTCTACAATGATTCTCAAGAAAACTGCTGCGACAGCGCATACATTTTGAATCGGTACTTCCGACAGGATGCTTATAAATTTTGCAGTGTAGGGGAGACCGGGGACAATTGTAACACTTTTAGTATTTTCTAACATTACTGGTTTTTCTCGTGGATCTTTTATTTCCAACGTTTTATATAAAGAAGCCAACAACTCGATAGTTGATATAAAAACTAAATTGGAACTCAATCAACAATACACAGGCCTGTTTATTTTTGGATTTCTCCAAAAATAACAAAAATAGCTTAGTTTTGGATGTTTACAAATTTTATTTTTGGAGAATCTCCAAAAATAAGAAATGAAGGTGTTTTTAGCCCTAATACTACATATGAAACTTCACCGAAAGTATGTTATTATCATGTATTCATGTTTTTCAACACATCGACATCATCAATGATCTTGATCTAACTTTCTAATACTTTCGTCACAAAGTCTTTGGCCTGGAGAATGCCCTCCAAATAAATATCAGTGGGTGACGCCCGGTAGAGGCCTTTCTCCCAGTTGATTTTCGAGAAATCAGCTTCGACCGGCGCAGTTGTGGGAAACATCGAGCCATGAGGGTCCAAAGAACTGACGCTCGTAAATAATGCGCTTGAAAGTGACGTCCATTTTGTATCGGACAGACATGAATTGGAATTGGTCTTTGATATTCTGTATCTACTCAGGTGTCCACTTGTTCAACAGCCCACCCCGGTGTTTGTCGATCAATTCACTGAGCTGCAAATAAAGTAGCTTACATATATGTATCACTCTTGTTTATATTATTAGAATCTAAAAGAGCAAGAAGTTTTTGTTCTGTCCTGTCAACGAGGTTGCACCAATTGGTGTGGTAGACAGGGCAGAACCCTTTCATTGTCGGCAACTTCAATTTTCTTTATGCAGTCGATGAGCCCTGCTATAAGGCTCCTGGCTGCCTCGAACGTGGACTGCTTCTCTTCTTCGTCGATATTCTCGAGAAGGTCGAAGACTGCACAGTGCACACTCTGATCCTCCACGAAATTGCGTGACTCAGTGAACTTGATAGCCCGGGCACCCTCTGACCAGAGGACCTTCCTTGCCCCGGGTGTCATTGTCTCTGTCCCCAGCTGGACACCGAGCTCGAAGTCGTTCGACCAGGCGATGGAGGTCGTCCTGATGCTCCGCGATCAGATGGCCAAGTCCTTGAATCTTTGTGACGATGGTGCTCACCTTTGTGGCCATGCGCTCGAGGACGATTAGTTGGATCCACTACTGCAGCGGAGGTGCACAGGCCGGAATTTTATCGTTTATAACCCCGAGGAGTTTGGCACGGTGTCTAGTCAACCAAGTGGTCATCTTCTTAATTGACAACCAACATGTGTCTACAAACTTGGGGCACATACTTTTTTTTCCTGGATCAAGTCCTGTTGCCGTTGGAGGTAGCCATTCAGTCCATCATCGTGTGGATGAAGTTATTTTTGTAGAGGTGGCGTTATTCGGCCTGCGTTACAAGGTCCCGCCCGCACCACACTCGCACGATTTCATACCATGCAGCCTCTTCAACCCTTGTCGTGTCGCCTCTGATCCTTCCAGTGAGTTGAAGTACTTTTAGCGTTTCGGAGACCCCCCTCCCCCCTCTCGCACACACATGCTGTTTTTGTGTGTGTTTGTGAGTTTCCTGGTTGTTTCAACAGTATTTACACTGCTCTGACTCGTGCATTTCACTAAAACACTTGAAAAAACATCATTCAAAAAAAGCTTATTTTTGGATGTTTTCAAATCTTATTTTTGAAGAATCTCCAAAAATAAAACCCAATATCCAAAAATAAACAGGCCTGACAATACATCATGGCAATTTTGGGTCGCGAAAATCGTCGCTCAAATGTTACAATCGCCCCGTACCCACGGGCAATTGTAACGCCCATGCTGGGAAATTATAACGGTGTTATTTATCATTAAAAACAAACGAAATGAACAACAAAAACGTGGCAGGGAGCTAGGCAGCTACATATATTACGTAGTAACCACTTGAGGTATTATTCTTTTGAAAAAATTATTCCAGACCGGAAAATATTTACTCAAGTGTCCAAAATTGTCTTTGTTTTCAAATTATTCCGCGGTCCGCGTCGTAGCTCGACGTAACTTCTGGTATGTTAGGAGAGATAGCTACCGCATTCGCACTAAAAATATGAAGGCGATTTCTCCATCCTACTAGCGGCGAGGTCGATTGTTATATTTGCCCCGTGTTACATTATAGATAACCAACCAACGGATAGATACGCAACACCCGTCGTCACGCTTGCTTGCCCGGAGGTAAGTACCGCTCAGCAATCTGAACGCAACATAATCGCTAATCCTGTAGCTGACGACCCGCGTGCTTTAATTCAATGAAGTTGATCTTATTTGAAAGATACTGTCGCACTGATTCCGAAAATATACATTAAAATCTAATCAGAGCAATGGAACCCCCTTGAAATACACCTCAAAGTCTGAAAATCGGCATTGTTCTAAACAATCGCAGCGACGCAGCACATTGACCATAACAATGGACCTTGCGTGGTTGCGATTGTTCAAAACAATGCAGATTTGATGTTCATTTTTCATATCTTGAGAGCTTGCTTCCTTATGGAAGGTGATCAGAAAGCCGGTGTATTCTGGTTCTTTCCCTTTCACTCAGTGATATCAGTCCACATCTCTGTGGTCAACGCAATTATTCCATATTCGTCGATTGCCCATTTCAAATTGCTGGAATGGAATTTCTTTTCTTCTATACAGCAGCACTCCTCTTCCAACAGCATTATCTGGATGGCATGATGATTGGTATAAAATCCTTCACAATATATGATATGTGGCAGTTTCAAGTAATTTGATCTTGGCATTACTTTGCAACGGAGCAGCATATTTTTTCTCACAAATTATGACATCAAACATTGCCCTGATTCTCTCTTTTTGGATAAAATGCATTTATCATTAATATGGAGGCATAATTGTGATGTGCCACTGAGCTTCTCTTGCTGACTCCTGAAACAAATCACATCCAGATTAGTTACTCTCACAGGTTCGAGTGAGCAAGGAGACATTGTTCCATATTCCACTTTCATTTCCATTGATATCACGACTTTCGGCTTCTCTTCTGCATAGGGAGCTTTATTTGCTTTCTTGGATAATACAAGCCATTTCACTGCACAACGAGACTAGAATATTGGAGGTAAAATGCCCAGTCAGAAATGACTGTTGCGATGACCGTGCAAAAATTCGGTATGGTACGGTGGTTGAGTGAATTTACAAATATGGTAGTTATTCTGTAACAAAAGTCATGCTTAGTACTAAAGATTCCGGCCGTATTAAAAAAGTACTGATCCGGCTCCGATCCGGTCCGGCCAAAATTGAAAAAAATCCAGCCGGATATCCAATCCGGCTCTGGTTCCTGCCTTGCACTAGTAGACACCAGACTGCATACTCTCATTCGTTCTGAAAGCTTATAATATACCGCAGGGGTGGGTAAAACTTTTCATGTCAAGGGCCGAATTCAATATCTGAATCCCTTCGCGGGTGGCAGTATAGTATAGTCGCAGTTAGAAGCCACGATGCAAGCTTTCATTTGATTAAATAATCATCATTTAGTAACCGAAGACATTGAGACAATATGCTAATATTTTAAACCTTGATTCGATGAACGCACATGCCATGCGTCAGACACGTTAACCAGATTTTATAAGGTGCTCAATCAATTCGTCAAAATGAGGAACGGAAGTAGGTTGCGTCGATTCTTCAGAAAGGATGGAAATTTGAATATGGGAGCAGCAATCGGCTCATAGATATATACTGATACTGCGTTTGGTCGACTTCAGAATGCACAATGCTGACAGCGTCTTAATAACCAGCATAACACCTTTAAATACATTCCAGTAAAAGACCTACCATGTTAAACGTGCATCTCCACTTAGCTTTGTGATGACTAGGGCAAGTTATTGCAACTTTTGAAACTTTTTTACAGCTTCCGGCAGCTTCCTAAATACTCCGAAGTTATGTAGCATGGTGTTAAGCTGTTTGGAGGATTTTTATAAGCCATAAGGCAACTATTTGCAACTTTTCTCCATTTTTTCTGTTATGTTCGTGCATTTACGTTTTAGTGTCGTACAACTCTTTCTTTCTATAGGATTAGTAATTACAGCCAATCATTATTTCCTCGTGTGCCGTGCTAGTATTTATACCCTGTGTTCTGTTGTCTCGTGGTCTTTCGTTTAACTGCACTCTGGATCGTGTCGCATGCATTAAAGTTATTCTGCTGTATAATATACTGGATTTCCATGATATATAGGCCTACTCGTCGCAGAAATAACTATGAATCCGACTTCTGACACCAATTGTTATGTTCTTGATCTTGTTTGAACAATAACTCATACGACGAGGTTGCAATATGAAATCAAGTATGAAATCAAATGACTTTAATGCATGCGACACGATCAACATCTGAAGCTACCGCTCCCAAGTTTAATTCGTTTGTAAAATCAAAGGAGAAATGGCACCAATATCTGCAACGATTCAACCATCACCTTGCAATTTACGGCATTTCCAACATGGAGAAGAAAAGGGCATGTCTACTCGCATGGGTTGGACCTGAAACGTACTCGCTCCTACGTAATTTGTTTGGTGCTGCTGATGTCAGTGCGCAAACTTTCGACGCGTTGACTGAGAAGTTGTCTACACACTTCAAGGACTCAATTCATGTGGAAGCAGCCAGGTACGAATTTTACAATTGCAAAATGCAACCGGGGCAATCGTACGCCGATTGGATTGCAACTCTACGCGGAATCTTCAAGGATTGCAACTTCACATGCTCAAGAGAAGGCTGTGATCAGAGTTACGTTGATGAGCCAATGCGCGATCTCATCATCAAAGAAACGCCGCACGCGGATGTGAGACGGCATTGTCTAACACAAACCAATTCATCCCTCGACGACGTTCTCAAAGTAGCCGCAACATACGTGAGAACGCTGGAAACTGATGGGGTTATCCAGGGCGAGAGTAACAGTAAAGATACTTCCATCGTCAACAAAATGACGGGAAGTTATCAGAAGGGGAAAAAACCTTCCAAATCCATTCAAGGCAACTTCCCGGAAAAACTGTTTTATCGATCACCAGAGAAAAGACTGTCAATATCGACATGCAGTATGTCAGAAATGTGGTCGTAAAGGTCATATCAAACCTGTGTGCATGTCTACCAAACCTAGTGTCACGCAACAGGTCACATCCGTCAATTTCTGCTCAGTGCCACTCCTCACCTTCGACATCGATCAACTATAGCGACGCGTAGGAAACCAGCTCTGGATCAACTCCAGCATCAACGGCATTCCGTTGCCGACACAGTGGGACACTGGTGCACCCTCCGTCATGGTGGGATTGACTGGGTACAAAACTTTGGGCTCTCCGAAACTCTCAGCATACCATTGCTCTTTCGTAGCGTACGGCGACAAGCCACTGAAAGTGAAAGGTATTTGCACTGTAACCGTGCAGGTGGGTTCTGAAGTTCGAGTTGGCTTAAAATTGGTAGTTCTTGACGAACACCGCCGGCAAAACATTTTTGGTCTTGATTGGAGCGATGCTTTCTCCATGACCACTAGGGGAACGTCTGCCTTGGATGCAATTTCCTCACAGATGGTCAAATCGCAATCATGTAATACTGTTGACATTTTTGATTCGAACGACATATTGGTAGCTTTTCAGTCCAAATTTCCCTCCGTTTTCTCTAATGTATTAGGACGATTCACCAAGACAAAGGTGACAATTCACTTGAAACCTAATGCCAAGCCCGTATTTAACAAGCCACGTCCTTTGCCGTTTGCAAGGCAAATCGCTGTTCAAACCGAATTGGATAGATTAGTCAATCAAGGTATTCTCGAACCAATCAACTACAGTGATTGGGCAGCACCAATTGTTGCCGTCACTAAGTTTAATGGATCAGTACGCATTTGTGATGCCTTTAAAGCATTGAATCAACAAATTCAGATAGATCAACATCCCCTGCCCTCCTTGGATGAAATCCTTATCAAGTTACAGGGTGGTTGTATTTTCTCGAAAATTGATCTTGCCGATGCTTATTTTCAGCTAGAATTAGATGATGATGCGAAGAATTTGTGTGTCATAAACACGCAATTCGGTATATTCCGTTATCGACACATGTGTTTCGGAGTCGCATCTAGTCCCGCAAATCTTCAACGCTGTATTGATGCCATGATCGCCGGCTTACCCGGTGTTGCTAGTTTTATCGATGACATAATCGTTACTGGCATTGATGAACGCGATCATTTTCGCAACTTATCGCTACTCTTTGAGCGCCTCACCGAATACGGTTTCACCGTCAACTTCGCTAAATGTGAATTTTTCAAAAGTAGTTTCGAGTACCTTGGTCATATAATCGACAAGGACGGCAAACGCCCGTCTAACAAATCCGTTGAAGCAATCAAACTGTTGCCTAAACCTCAGGATGTTCGCCAGCTACAGGCATTCCTGGGCAAAGTCAATTATTATCGCGCGTTTATTCCTAATTTCACGAATAAAGCCGCTGCCTTGTACTGTCTTCTTCAAAATGACGCAAAATTCATTTGGAATACGGACTGTGACGCAGCTTTTCGCATCCTCAAAAACGACGTAATCGACGCTACGCAGTTAGCTCATTATGATGTAAACAAGAAGCTCATTTTGTCAACGGATGCTTCTCAATTCGGAATCGGCGCTGTCCTTTCAATCGAGCACGATGGCGAAGAGAGACCGATCGCGCACGCTTCGAAAACGCTTTCCGATTCGCAGAAATCCTAATCTCAAATAGAGAAGGAAGCTCTGTCAATCATTTACGGAGTCACTAAATTTCGTCAATTCTTGTATGGTAGAAAATTTACGCTCGTGACGGACCACAAACCGCTTTTAGCTATTTTCTCGCCGGACAAGAAAATTCCCGTGACTACAGCGCAACCGTTACAGCGGGCACTAATGGGCACTAACGCTCATGGCTTACCAATACGATATTCGCTATAAACCGACCAATCAGCACGGAAACGCCGACGGTTTATCTCGCCTACCAAAGGGTCCAGACCCTGAGTTTGACGAACTGGAAATTCGTGAAAACGCGGAGATCGTTCACGCTATTAATATGGCATTCGATGGCTTGCCGTTAACTCGCAATGAAATTCGCGACGCGACGCTGAAGGACAAAACCATGAAACTAGTAAAATTATCTGTTACTTATGGTAATTGGAATCCAAAGACGCACATTGATGATTTTTCTTGTTTGTTTTTTTTAGTGATTTTATTTCAAAGTGCATGATAAAGCATAATAAGAAAAGCAAGAAAAGAAATATAGTGCGTGCCTATATGAATCTCTGATGGCTGGACTTAAGATCTCAAGTCCTATATGCCTGCACCGTTCTTTTACATATAAATGGTCCTTGGGTCCTTACGGTGATTGTGAGCGGTGTTATTGGAGCGTGACGAAATTGTACTTATAATTTCAGTCTTATTTATATGTCGGTAATTTTCTATATTCTGGGTTTTCCATTTCTAGAAATTTGCCAATCATCGTAATTATGATGTTTTGAATATTTATGTTCTCAATTACCTACCGTACATATAGTTTATGGTGACTTGGGTAATATTCTCATTTCCAGGATGGCGATATCTCCTATTGGGTGGTTTTGGTAGGGTGTGGTGTTGGTGGGAATGTAGACTGTACAACAGCCGCTGCTGGGGTATGGGATGTGCTATTGGGTGGTTTTGGTAGGGCGTGGTGTTGGGTGGGGATGTAGGCTGTACAACAGCCGCTGCTGGGGTATGGGATGTGCTATTTTCGTGGAGGGGTAGTAAAAAAGCACACGAAATGGCAGTTTTATTAATATATGGAAAGAGAAAAAACACGATGCATTATTTACGTAAAAAAATGAATAAATAATCATATTGGTACATGGAATGACTATGCCATATGCATTGCATGTACACGCGGGTAAATTTTAGATATCAGAATCATGCATGGAGTCATATTTCAGCATATTAACTACATTTCGCGATCGTGTGTAAAAAACGGCTATTTTCGTCGACTACAGGCCTATCGCGTGTTGTTTGATAGTTCGCGTAATGCTTTGCCCACTTTCTTCGATATGCTGGTGGTTATGGCCCGTATTCGGTCCTTCGTCGCATACATTCGCTTTCTCTGCACGAAGACATAGTCATGCTCAATATTGATGGTTTTCAGCGCGTAGTAATTCCGCAGTCACTTCGCTCGCGAGTCTTATCATTGTTGCACGAAGGACATTGGGGTATCGCGTAAATGAAGCAGATGGCTCGACGTTACATCGCATGGCCTTCCATTAATCGCGACATTAAAAATCTCGTTAAGAGTTGCGACGCATGCCGTAAGGTAATGAAAGCGCCTGATCGTCAGTATCGCGAATGGCCAAAAACTTCTGAAAGCTTTGAACGAATTCACTTGGATTTCGCAGGTCCAATAAACAACAAAATGTTTCTTGTCATCGTCGATGCGCACTCGAAATATCCTTTCGTTAAAGTAATGAATGTCGGATCTACCACAACCTTGTGTGTAGTCAACGCTTTGCGGGAAGTCTTCTCTATTGAAGGCTTGCCCGTAACAATTGTTACGGATGGCGGGCCGCAATTCACATCGAATGAATTCGATACATTTTGTTCGAATTTGGCAATCAGCCATATCGTATCACCGTCATTTCACCCTGCCTCAAACGGGGAAGCGGAGCGTTTCGTCCAGACTCTAAAAGCTGGATTGATTAAAAATTGCGACGGGGGAAAAGATCTCAACTTCGCGCTCCAAACACTTCTCGCTACTTACCGATGTGCACCGCACCCCGGGCATAGACTGGAAAACGCCTGCTGATATTTTACATGGTCGGCAGCCGCGCAATTTGTTAAGTTTGTGCTCGCCCTTCGTTAAATCGAAACCCGTTACGCCTAGACAATCAGTCCCTCATTTCGAGATTGGTTCCTGGGTTTACGCTCGCAGTTACCGACGCGGACCAAAGTGGGTTGCTGGCGTGGTGACGGAAATACTGGGACGTGTTGTGTACATAATAAAAACGGATCATGGGTATTGGAGGAGGCACAAAAACCAACTCCAACCACGCTTGATTTCAGCTGGCGATAATACAGCCACACATGAAGTTGCTCAGCCTTGGCAACCATAAGTTGAGCAACCATTGGTTAGCAATAGGGCACAACGTTCTAGATCTAGTCCTGTTCCTACGTCGGGTAGACGTTATCCGCGTAGACATAGAAAGCCAACCGATTTCTACAGACCTACGTAAATGTGGGCAACCCTCTCAGCTTATAGGGGAGGACTGTTATGTTCGTGCATTTACGTTTTAGTGTCGTACAACTCTTTCTTTCTATAGGATTAGTAATTACAGACAATCATTATTTCCTCGTGTATCGTGCTTGTATTAATACCCTGTGTTCTGTTGTCTCGTGGTCTTTCGTTTAACTGCACTCTGGATCGTGTCGCATGCATTAAAGTTAATCTGCTGTATAATATACTTGATTTCATATTGCAACCTCGTCGTATGAGTTATTGTTCAAACAAGATCAAGAACATAACATTTTCATGCAACTTATTTCAACTTTTCATGCAAATTTTTGCAAGTTTTTTGATTCTTCATGCAACTAACTTTTTGATTGAAGTATTTGGTACGATGTGCAAATAGATCTTGATTACTTCACTGTCGTTTAAATTTGAGGTCCTTTCTGATTCGACCGCCACTACTGGGTCGATTTTTCCAGGCAATTCATTTTACTGAAGTCGCTAACACTGAGTTTTGCTATAGTGCCTTGGATACGGATCGATTCGAGAATCTTATACCCCAATAGTTTCGAGGAACTTGTCCATAAATGCAACTTTGTAGTGCAACTTCGTGAAAACTAAATGCAACTTTTTACTGCAACTTTTGTGAAACATTAATGCAACTTTTCACTGATTTGACTGCAACAAAAACTTGCCCTAGTGACACCTAAGACACACGCACAATATAATAACCGGATGCCTCCAACATTTGATTATTTCGGTAGATTTATTTGGCACCTAATAATTTGATAAATTGTGCCTGTAATTCGGATGGTCGGAGTCTAATGATGTTTCAAATTGCATCAACAAAACTTTTCGCTCGTTGTATTGATTTGGACATCTCATTATAAATGAGTTGAGACCGAAGTTATGAACGATTTGCATCTAGCTGCGCAAAGATGACGAATATGAAACACACTAATGATTCATGAAATGTTTTTTCAGGTACAGCACTGAAAGTTGGAGTTCTAATCTAAAACCACAATTGTCATCCAAAATAAGTCATTTCCGTTTTGATTTTCTTGGATGTTTAGCGACCAAAACATTTCAAAATACGTTGGCCTCAAGGACGGGCTTTTGCGTCAACAATAAAATATTTATCAATATTGTTATCACGTTCTCGACGTCTTCGCGGGCCGCACAATATGTAGCCACGGGCCGTAGTTTTCTCTTCTCTGATCCACCAGTATGATTTGAAACTTGCACTCGTTGCCGTATTAGCTCCACTATTATCAAGAATATTCTAAATAATGTTGCTCCAGTGTTGATACGGCAACGAATCCTAGCAAACCAATCTCCACTCGTCCTCTATGTCAGAGCAGGTAAATAATGCAATAGCCTTCTACATTTGGCCAACTTGCAGCGACTCATGCAATGATATTTTAGGGCTACTTCCTTGTATACTAACCATTTTCAGGCAACAATAATAAGTTTTCAAAATCCGCAGGTTCCGATGGAACAACAACTGTCCCTAATGAGGATTGTCCGCCCCGCAATTCTGATGCTTCCACTGGACAGCACACACCTGGAGACAGTCCGTCATCGGTAGGAGTGTTCGCCTGGCGTTCCCAAAGAGAAATAATGATGAGTAATTAATTTTACAGTCAGACAGTACGAATCTAGTTCCAGACCCTGTCAATTCTCTAGGAGGAAGGGGTAAGTCACCTATATATGTACATTTGTTCGGTTTATGTTTTAATTATAGATGTAGTTCTTGTTCATTATATTTGTTTATCGAGTACAACGCGAGTGGTTTGTTGTCCCCAATCCAAGCATTCTGTTGCATCCTTGACCTAAGTATCTATAAGGAGGTCAACAATACGATTCCATATAAACTGAAACATAAGATTACAGCGGGAGTGATACTCATGACAACTCCTCTCTGTTTCCAATTGTAATAATGTCAATAAATATTGACTATGATGCTCTCTTCGTTTAGGCATGTTACAATATTTGCTTAGTTTGGTATTCTGAAGATTCCGTAGGTCAATGCAATGTCTTTTCGTATTGAATACCATGTGATTATTTTGAATTTACCATATGTGTCAGTATTGTTTATATCACATAGAACTCATTGAATTAATGCAATGTTACTTGAGTATTTTATGTGGATACATATTGTATATATTAGTAGGGTTTATGTACTGTACTTGATATCCGCAAAATTGATCAACTAGTAGCCTACCCCTAAATTTTATGATGTTGCAGTAGTATGATATAAAACTATCAATTGTTTCAAAATACCAAAAAAGCTGAAAAAAAAAAAGAAAAAAAAAAAAAGTTATAGAATTCAACTGGGCTGTTCTTATATCGAGTTCCAGCACATAATGCCATAATATGAGATTGAGTAATCATAGCCCCGTGGATTATCTCCAAAACTAGAGCCAATTAAAAAAAGCTATATATTTGGAATCAGTGCCCTTCGGAACCTCAAAAACTAGCTTCTTTTATCTGCCTAAAATATGTGTTGACCAGTGTAATGTATGATCTTTATTCCGGATATTAAGAGCCATGTAGGTCACACAATATTTACTAGGATTTCTGTCGCTGGGATGTTGCAGAATGGAGTTTACTTATTGCACTACGGATTAACTTTGTTTGCATTCCAGATTTGGTAAAGCAATTCGTCTCCGCCAACAAAATCACACTGGCTGTGTCAGCTCTTGTAATATTGGCGTCTATCGGCACCATCACTGTCGCTGTACCATTAATTCATAACAGGAGCCTGTCAAGTAGGTTATATTTGATTTATTTGTAATTGATTTCCATAATAATGTTGATGTCGCTTAAGTTCACAAGGCAAAATGAAACTTTTCAATATTCAGTGTGTGATAAAGTCGCGTCGCTCAAGCACGGAATGACAACATGCACCGACAAAACTTTTAGGGGTTCGAATTGTTCTTTTGCCTGCATCAACAATCACGTCATCAAGGTAAGTATTTCCACGTGGTCAGATTTTCTTCTTAATAACAAATACTGCAATCGAAGGTCAATACGCATGTACACTAAATGTACAACTGATACTGGGGATCTCCCCATTATTATTAAGTTCTGTTCTCAAGTATGATACCGTGCAAGTTTGTGATCATTAGGGCGTTTTTTTTGACATGTCAAAATTTGTCAAAATTTTGTCAAAATTGTAGCGCTAGGTCAAAATTTGTCAAAATTTTTCATAAAGTCAAAAATTTTTTGACGTCTGCATTTTGTTTGTATCGTAGATTTTGCATTGTCGGTAAACTTATCATTTGATATTTTACAGCTTGTAGTCTATTTTATAGGCCTACCGTTACAAACGGCTAATTTTCTGCTCATTGTGAATCATAAACGGTCAAATAAAACAAATAGATAGACACGGTGTTATGGTCAATGTACCGCAATATCCTAACTGAAGAAAGACTTCTTGTGCATTGCATCATTGTGATATTAAGAAGCGCATGGTGAAAAATTGTGATGTAGACAACATTGCCAGACTGAAGCAACACGGTGTGTCACCAGCACCAGCAGTGTACGCACAACTTGAGTGTTTTCAGCCAACAACTGCTGCGGTTGAACGACCTTGGCAAGCTTCTTAGTAAGGAAATGCACTTTCTTCTACCCAAGAATGTAGGAAAGTATCTCTCGCTGCACTATTAATTTTTAAATTATTTTTACCATAATACATATTGTAACCACTGGAATTATTTATAGCGCCAGATGTCGTCAAAATATTGTTTTTTCATATAAAAAGTTGCTTGATTCTAAGCCAAAACGTTTTTTCAGATAAAACTACTTCGTTCGGACAGTCAGTTCCAACCAGAAATGAAGATAAGTGGTACAATTTTAACATTATGTGGGAAAACACCTAATTTGCGTACGTTAGGTCAAAATTTGGTCAAAATTTAGTTTGTTTAGGTCGAAAAAAGTCAATATTTCGATTTTTTGGTCAAAATTTTCTTATTTTTAGGTAAAAATAAACCGCCCTAGTGATCACATGAATCCCTGAGAAACCACCCATCTGGGATTTTTGAATGCTCGTTTTAAACGCAATCGCGGCGTGATCATATATTCACACATAGTAATTTATGCGCATGTGGATTATGCGGTTACTTAATTATGATACTTATTACAATTAATGAGCCAGGTAATATCCTAACACAGTGTTCCTAAATCTTTTTGTCGCTCGTACGCCGTGAGCTTCCAATGATAGTTGTCGTGCCCCCTGTCCATTATTATCAAGCCGCCACCAAACCCTGATCAGAGTTTCTGACGTGGGTCATTGCATCAGTACGCTTTATAAACACAGCTCAAATGCAAGTACAGTCTTTCCGTAGCGAAGAAAGCCCGGGATTATGATAGTCATGAACGAAGACTTATATATCTCTTTCTATCGGCGTTACACGCATTTGTTGTCTTGTTGAAGTTGAAGGTAATTGTTATGTTCGTGCATTTACGTTCGGTGTCGTACAACTCTTTCTTTCTATAGGATTAGTAATTACCGCCAATCATTATTTCCTCGTGTGTCGTGCTTGTATTTATATCCTGTGTTCTGTTGTCTCGTGGTCTTTCAGTTAACTGAACTCTGGATCGTGTCGCCTGTCTAAAAGCTATTCTGCTGTTAATATATACTGATTTCATATTGCAACCTCGTCGTATTGAGTTATTGTTCGAACAAGATCAAGAACATAACAATTGGTGTCAGAAGTCGGATTCAAAGTTATTTCTGCGACGAATACTGTATATATGATGGAATCGGGTGTTTTGAAAATTCTTGAGAAGCAGCAGGAAATGATGGCGGAGCAACGCGCGCAGCACAAAGAAGAGATGGCACAGCACAAAGAAGATTTGAAGCAACAAGCGAAGCAGCAAGAGATGATGATGCAGCAACAAGCAAAGCATGACGAAGCAATGGCGAAAGTCATGACAGAGATGGCGCAGTTATCACAGAGGTCGAGTCCCGGTGCTTCAACATCTGAAGCTACCGCTCCCAAGTTTGATTCGTTTGTAAAATCAAAGGAGAAATGGGACCAATATCTGCAACGATTCAACCATCACCTAGCAATTTACGGCATTTCCAGCATGTAGAAAAAAAGAGCGTGTCTACTGTCATGGGTCGGACCTGAAACGTACTCGCTCCTACGTAATTTGTTTGGTGCGGCTGATGTCAGTGCGCAAACCTTCGATGCGTTGACTGAGAAGTTGTCTACACAATTCAAGGACTCCATTCATGTGCAAGCAGCCAGGTACGAATTTTACAATTGCAAAATGCAGCCGGGACAATCGTACGCCGATTGGATCGCAACTCTACGCGGAATCTCCAAGGATTGCAACTTCACATGCTCAAGAGATGGCTGTGATCAGAGCTACGTTGATGAGCTGATGCGCGATCTCATCATTAAAGAAACGCCGCACGCGGATGTGAGACGGCATTGTCTAACACAAACCAATCCATCCCTCGACGACGTTCTCAAAGTAGCCGCAACATACGTGAGAACGCTGGAAACTGATAGGGTTATCCAAGGCGAGAGTAGCGGTAAAGACACTTCCGTCGTCAACAAAATGACGGGAAGTTATCAGAAGGGGAAAAAACCTTCCAAATCCAACCAAGGCAGCTTCCCAGAAAGACTAAAATCCTGCAGCCGCTGTTTCATCGATCACCAGAGAAAAGACTGTCAATATCGACATGTAAGAAATGTGGTCGTAAAGGTCATATCAAACCTGTGTGCATGTCTACCAAACCTAGTATCACGCAACAGGTCACATCCGTCAATTTCTGCTCAGTGCCACTCCTCTCCTTCGACATCGATCAACTATATCGACGCGTGGGAAACCAGCTCTGGATCAACTCCAGCATCAACGGCATTCCGTTGCCGACACAGTGGGACACTGGTGCACCCTCCGCCATGGTGGGATTGACTGGGTACAAAACTTTGGGCTCTCCGAAACTCTCAGCATACCATTGCTCTTTCGTAGCGTATGGCGACAAGCCACTGGAAGTGAAAGGTATTTGCACTGTAACTGTGCAGGTGGGTTCGGAAGTTCGAGTAGGCTTAAAATTGGTGGTTCTCGACGAACACCGTGGGCAAAACATTTTTGGTCTCGATTGGAGCGATGCCTTCACCATGACCGCTAAGGGAACGTCTGCTTTGGATGCAATTTCCTCGCAGATGGTCAAATCGCAATCATGTAATACTATTGACATTTCTGATTCGAACGACAAATTGCTATCTTTTCAGTCCAAATTTCCCTCCGTTTTCTCTAATGTATTAGGACGATGCACCAAGACAAAGGTGACAATTCACTTGAAACCTAATGCCAAGCCCGTATTCAACAAGCCACGCCCTTTGCCTTTCGCAAGGCAAATCCTTGTTCAAACCGAATTGGATAGATTAGTCAATCAAGGTATCCTCGAACCAATCAATTACAGTGATTGGGCAGCACCAATTGTTGCCGTCACTAAATCAAATGGATCAGTACGCATTTGTGGTGACTTCAAAGCATTGAATCAACAAATTCAGATAGATGAACATCCCCTGCCCTCCTTGGATGATATCCTTCACAAGTTACAGGGTGGTTGTATATTCACGAAAATTGATCTTGCCGATGCTTACTTTCAGCTAGAATTAGATGATGATGCGATGAATTTGTGTGTCATCAACACGCAATTCGGTCTATTCCGTTATCGACGCATGTGTTTCGGAGTCGCATCTAGTCCCGCAAATTTTCAACGCTGTATTGATGCCATGATCGCCGGCTTACCCGGTGTTGCTAGTTTTATCGATGACATAATCGTTACTGGCATTGATGAACGCGATCATTTTCGCAACTTATCGCTACTCTTTGAGCGCCTCACCGAGTACGGTTTCACCGTCAACTTCGCTAAATGTGAATTTTTCAAAAGTAGTATCGAGTACCTTGGTCACATAATCGACAAGGACGGCAAACGCCCGTCTCACAAATCCGTTGAAGCAATCAAACAGTTGCCTAAACCTCAGGATGTTCGCCAGCTACAGGCATTCCTGGGCAAAGTAAATTATTATCGCGCGTTTATTCCTAATTTCACGAATAAAGCCGCTGCCTTGTACCGTCTACTTAAAAAAGACGCGAAATTCATTTGGAATACGGACTGTGACGCAGCTTTTCGCATTCTCAAAAACGACGTAATCGACGCTACGCAGTTAGCTCATTATGATGTAAACAAGCAGCTCATTTTGTCAACTGATGCTTCTCAATTCGGAATTGGCGCTGTCCTCTCAATCGAGCACAATGGCGAAGAGAGACCGATCGCGCACGCATCCAAAACACTTTCCGATTTGCAAAAATCCTACTCTCAAATCGAGAAGGAAGCTCTGTCAATCATTTACGGAGTCACGAAATTTCGTCAATTCTTGTATGGTAGAAAATTTACGCTCGTAACGGACCACAAACCGCTTTTAGCTATTTTCTCGCCGGACAAGAAAATTCCCGTGATTACAGCGCAACGCTTACAGCGATGGGCACTAACGCTCATGGCTTACCAATACGATATTCGCTATAAACCGACCAATCAGCACGGAAACGCCGACGGTTTATCTCGCCTACCAAAGGGTCCAGACCCTGAGTTTGACGAAATGGAAATTCGTGAAAACGCGGAGATCGTTCACGCTATTAATATGGCATTCGATGGCTTGCCGTTAACTCGCAATGAAATTCGCGACGCGACGCTGAAGGACAAAACTATGAAACTAGTAAAATTATCTGTCACTCATGGTAATTGGAATACAAAGGTGCACATTGATGATTTTTCTTGGTTTTCGACTCGCAAACATTCGCTCTCTCTGCACGAAGACATAGCCATGCTCAATATTGATGGTTTTCAGCGCGTAGTAATTCCGCAGTCACTTCGCTCGCGAGCCTTATCATTGTTGCACGAAGGACATTGGGGTATCGCGAAAATGAAGCAGATGGCTCGACGTTACATCGCATGGCCTTCCATTGATCGCGACATTGAAAATCTCGTTAAGAGTTGCGACGCTTGCCGTAAGGTAATGAAAGCGCCTGATCGTCAGTATCACGAATGGCCAAAAACTTTTGAAAGCTTTGAACGAATTCACTTGGATTTCGCAGGTCCAATAAACAACAAAATGTTTCTTGTCATCGTCGATGCGCACTCGAAATATCCTTTCGTTAAAGTAATGAATGTCGGATCTACCACAACCTTGTGTGTAGTCAACGCTTTGCGGGAAGTCTTCTCTATTGAAGGCTTGCCCGTAACAATTGTCACGGATGGCGGGCCGCAATTCACATCGAATGAATTCGATACGTTTTGTTCTAATTTGGCAATCAGCCATATCGTATCACCGTCTTTTCACCCTGCCTCGAACGGGGAAGCGGAGCGTTTCGTCCATACTTTGAAAGCTGGATTAATAAAAAATTGCGACGGGGGAAAAGATCCCAACTTCGCGCTCCAAACACTTCTCGCTACGTACCGATGAGCACCGCACCCGGGCGTAGACTGGAAAACGCCTGCCGAGATTTTACATGGTCGACAGCCGCGCAATTTGTTAAGTTTGTGCTCGCCCTTCGACAAATCGAAACCCGTTACGCCTGGACAATCAGTCACTCATTTCGAGATTGGTTCCGCGGTTTACGCTCGCAGTTACCGAAGCGGACCAAAGTGGGTTGCTGGCGTGGTGACGGAAATACTGGGGCGTGTTGTGTACATTATAAAAACGGATCATGGGTATTGGAGGAGGCACAAAAACCAACTCCAACCACGCTTGATTTCAGCTGGCCATAATAATACAGCCACACAGGAAGTTGCTCAGCCTCCGCAGTCGCAAGCTGGGCAACCATTGGTTAGGAATAGGGCACAACGTCCTGCAGCTAGTCCTGCTTGATCGTCGGGCAGACGTTATCCTCTTAAAAATAGGAAACCCACCGATTTCTATAGACCGTAAATGTGGGCAACCCTCTAACTTACAGGGTAGGACTGTTATGTTCGTGCCTTTACGTTCGGTGTCGTACAACTCTTTCTTTCTATAGGATTAGTAATTACCGCCAATCATTATTTCCTCGTGTGTCGTGCTTGTATTTATATCCTGTGTTCTGTTGTCTCGTGGTCTTTCAGTTAACTGAACTCTGGATCGTGTCGCCTGTCTAAAAGTTATTCTGCTGTTAATATATACTGAATTCATATTGCAACCGCGTCGTATTGAGTTATTGTTCGAACAAGATCAAGAACATAACAGTAATGAATGAATATTCGAGTTCATTTCAATATGAATATCCTATTCAATTCAATAAAATATGTAGGCTCACTTGCATACTACTATTCTCTCGCTCTTATGGCACCGTTGGGACGGCACGAGTTAACTTCTTCAAATGACTTAGACTCGAGTAACTTATCAGAAATGGCTTAAGTTGACTTGACTGGACGTTTCAGAAATCTGGATTTACTCGTGACTCAGAGTGAAATTTTAAGTCATCATGTGATCGTTGTCGACTTAATTGCGGTACTGCTTACGACAGGCTATCCGGCGTGTGTGAGCATCCAGCTATTTAACGATTGCACAGACTTGTTTTCCTCAGTCACTACTGTTATGTTATCACAAACCAGATAGCTTACTTTGGCTATACTTGTAACCTATGTTATTAAATCGCAAGCAACGTCTTTCTTTTCTATAGATTGCTCATTGGCCACCTCAAAGAACCTCTTGTATGATTTAACTCGAAAGATAGAGTTGATATTTCTATATATTTTTATGGTTTATGTTACTTCTAAACATTTGGTTAAGCCTAAATTGTATCTTATGGATATGTAGATTAGCTGTGTTGCCGATGAGTGTTGATAATATAAATTTGGCAATACTTCCAACAATTATAGTTCTTGAAAATATGGTTGGCGGTACTGAACTTGAGTATTGCTTTCACAACTACATTCATTGCAGTAAAGAATTTATTAACTCGAAGACTTTTCGTGTGCCCCGTTATCGAGAGTTAACGGCATAATAATAAGCATACAGAGAGAGATTGAGAGATTCAAACGAAAACCAAAATGGCAAAGTGTGACGTAATAAAACAACAATAAAAAAATTAACGCTAGGCAAAGTCAGCTGCACCGGTAGTCATAACAAGAGACGAGAGAAAATCAAATTATACTATAATACACGGAAGACAACACACAGACAAATAGCGGTATATATTAATGGGAAATTTTGAGATTATATAGAAACTCTTTCTGCCGACATAAATCCGGATTGGTCAATTTTATTATGGTTGACTCCAAGACAGACAGATGGAAGGCAGATTTGCATTTAGCAATCACAGTGAACATACTGTCATTGTAATGACTGGCACACACCGGGTAGTTCATTAAATGTTGACCAATTGCAGAGTTGAACGCTGAGACCTGGTTATAGGAAGCAGAGTCAACCGCTTCCTTACTCCGACGAACAAGTGCAGATCGATCGATAGGCTTGTTTACTGACCTAATCGATTTAGGCACATGTTGGTTCACTCGTTCAGCCAACCGCAAAGATGTGCGACCCACATACCGACTATCACAGTGGCATTGGAATTTATATACAATATTACTTGTTTGTAAAGCAGGGAGCACATCCTTGCGAGTTTGAGGCATGAGCGGCCTAGTCATGAACACCACTCGGGTATTTAGCATAAAATAGCACGATTACACTGATGACCGGATTTGATTAGAAAAGTCGACTGACACTGACCCAAGCCAAGGGAGATGTATGTATATACAGGGCATTTGTCTGGTCCATGAATTCGCGGCAGTTTGAATTGCGACATGTCCTTTGTGATGGCAGATTCAATTACGTAGTCTGGATATCCAATTTCCGACACGAGCCGAACATCAGAGCATATCATTAGCGCACGGTGAACTAATGACGAAATCAAATTTAATTTCCGTTGTTTAGGGCAAAATGAGTCCCAGCGAATATAGTGACCGGTAAACGTTGGTTTCCTATATACTGAAGTAATGAAACCGAGGTTGCTCTTTTCCACCAATACGTCGAGAAAGGCGAGTGAGCCGTCAGACTCTTTTTCGATGGTGAAGTTTAGCGACTCGTGCAAGTTGTTTAGAGAAGCTAAGAAAACATTGCAATCGTCTTCACTGTCGAAAATTGCGAATGTGTCATCAACATATCTAACATTCATGCGCGGTTTGATTGCATTTAAGAAAAGTTTCCTTTCTTGGAAACCAACAAATATATTTGCCAAGCTAGGCCCAAGGGGTGACCGCATTGCCAAACCATCTATTTGGAGATACATGTTGTTGTTGAAGCTAAATTCAACCGAACGGGTGGCAGTTTCAAGTAGCTCAATGAAGACATTACGCGGAAAAGGAGGTGGATGTAATGAACTATTATTATACAGCGCATCGGCACAGATATTGAATGTTTCACTCAAGGGGACATTAGTAAAGAGACTGGTGATATCAAAGGAGCTAAGGAATGAGTTCGAGGTATTTATATCGAAGTTTCTGATGTTGTCAACGAAGGTGAATGAATCAATAACGCAATTTGAAGAGTAGAGTTTACGCACAGGTTCTATTACCGTATTCAGCCATTTGGCCAAACAATGTTGCGCAGAGCCGACCATCGATAATATCGGGCGAAGCGGTGTGCGAAGCAGTATGTTCACTGTGATTGCTAAATGCAGATCTGCCATCCATCTGTCTGTCTTGGAGTCAACCATAATAAAATTGACCAATCCGGATTTATGTCGGCAGAAAGAGTTTCTATATAATCTCGAAATTTCCCATTAATATATACCGCTATTTGTCTGTGTGTTGTCTTCCGTGTATTATAGTATAATTTGATTTTCTCTCGTCTCTTGTCATGACTAGGGCTGGGCACAATGATTCGAGCACTTGAATCTGAATCGAGTATTAATTTTTATGATTCGAGTCGAGTAGTAAAAGACGATTTTTTCGAGTACCGAAATTATACGCTTCTCGTCACTAAAAGTTAATATATCAACGAGAATTGTAGTTTCGATACTAATTTTCACTGTTGAAGCCTTGCAACCTTGATTGGCGGTATACCGATATATCGTAGCAATACCAAACATATAGTACAAAGGCACGAAGGTTACTGGACGTAGCACATTTCCGAAGTCATGGTTATCCCACAACATTGTCACCAGGTGGAATGAATGGTCGAAAAAATACCAAAGTATCTTTTATGAGATGGATAACAGGCATTATAATCTTTGTGGTGGCATTTACGGTACGTATTTGAACTTTGACATGTTACAATCTGTTATGACGTCATAATGGCTGATACTCGATTACTCGACTCGACTCGAAGCATATCACGTGATTCAGAATCGAATCACTCAGGTACTCGATTTTGCCCAGCCCTAGTTATGACTACCGGTACAGCTGACTTTGCCTAGCGTTAATTTTTTATTATTGTATTATTACGTCATACTCGGCCATGTTGGTTTTCGTTTGAAACTCTCTCTGTATGCTCATTATTGTGCCGTTAACTCTCGATAAGGGGCACACGAAAAGTCTTCGAGGTAATAAATTCTTTACTGCAATGAATGTAGTTGTGAAAGCAATACTCAATTATAGTTCTATCCCCCATTTTGGCCGATGATTAAGAACTAAGGCTATTCAGTTACCTACGTAGTTTAGCAGTTACGTCTGTGTGAGCGATACATTTCCCGTTGCATGCGTATAGCTATCTGTATAGTCGTAACTGGCTTCAGAATATAAAGCGACTTGATACGTGGGCCTACTCTACTTCACACATCTTGTAAAACCCAATGACTTGAATCATTGCTTGGCTTGACTGGAGTCATCTTCAAAATTCGAGTGACTTGACTGGACTCAGGTCAATATGTGTAATGACTAGATATAACTTGTGAATCTAATGTAGTGACTTGTTCAAAACCGAACCTTTGCCCCTGACTTGGACTTTACCCGCTGGTGACTTGAAAATGACTTGACTTAACTCGAGTCAAAGCTATAAATGGGAGATTGACTTGTCCCTCGAGACCGTTTAACTTGGTTACATTCCTGCCCTGCACTAGATGTTGAAATTTTATGTTTGCTGTGTTGGGCGATATATGTGTAATTGTGTCTTTTTACCTTTTTTCAACCCTGACTTCTATTTGAATCAAAATAGTAACGCGCCGGATTGAAATATGTATTACATCTTCAAGGTCGCTGGGTCATCAATGATATCCCATAGTCCAGAACTTACTAAGTGTCTATTGCATTATTCTGCAGAAAGATGAGAACATTTGTCTATATAGATATTTCACAAGCACTGAAGATCTAGTATTAAGAGAATTTTGATGGGTAGCCAGGAAAAATTACAGCGCAAAATGCGTGCGTTGTCCACAGGGAAACCCCGCTATCACATGTTTACAAGATGGAAATTGGTCCGACCCAGTTCCGTCGTGCGTCTGTCACCATTGCAAAGTCGGAGACAACTGCGAATACTCCGCCAGCTGGCAGATAATAGCGGGAGCCCTAAACAATATGCAAGTAACAGGATCGATAGTCGTAAGGAATTGCTACGCTACTCACATATTTGCATCTCGAGTTATTTACTTCTGTATAAACAGGTTAACTACGGCGGGAAATCATTTTCTTGTAAAATCGAAGTGGGGTCTCTTTTACCGAAACTACTGTGGACTGGGATATGCCTTGATAGCGAAACCGAAACGAAGCAGGATTGCAGAGACGTACACACGTCGAAATCGGATTCCGCAAAGGCTGCAGCGGCGGAGCTGATTCGACGACTTGTAGCCCAAAGACAATATATCGAACCGTGCGATGCGGATCAAATGCCAACTGTATGCTAACAGCGTTTTGTTTTAGCGAAATTTCTGTGAAGTAATGGAAACCACAAACCGAAAGTTACTAGTATAGCGCATATCGTTCTGAATAGCCATCCCGCTGGATTTGTGCCAGAAGTTTTCTGTTCGATTGCGTCTTTATACAAGACTTACAGTTCTCAAAAACATGTTTAAATGAAGTAAATTCCAAGCGCATATGATTGAATGAATAAAGGGAATGGCGATGGTCCTACGACATAATATCATTCAGGATCTTTTCTAATCTGCTACCGATTCGGAATAACGATTTAGCCTAGTAAAGCTGAGTTTTACCAACTCTTTCGAAGCGTGTGTTGCATATTTGCATCAGGTCAATGTGAAGGTTACGATACCAATTTCTTCGCAAGAATATGTCTTTAGACAACCGATTGTATTTGATATGAAAACCAGGGAATTTTCCGCTTCCTGTGACATATTATTCATATTTTAAGTGTAATTTTTTTGCTGAGAAAATTTGAAAAACATGGTGTTCTATAGTTCACGATGGAAAATTATCCCATAACCGGTTTAGTAGGTTTGCAGAGGGCTGGATACATGACAAGATAAAGCACACTACGCTGCTTTATGCTTTGTACGTGGGAGTAGGTGCTCGAATGTGTATAGACCAGAGGTCTCAAACACGCGGCCAGCGGGCCGCATGCGGCCCGCAAGAGCGTTTTGTGCGGCCCGCGACGACATTTTAGATTTTTATTAATTTGACAATATATAAGTGTCACATATATCTTTTCAGGTTATAAAGTCAAAATTCCCTCTTAAATTTCTCCGAAATCCTGAAACTATTCATCAAACTTCACTATCGCATCAGTTGCAAACGCTACCATGCAGTGGAAGATTCACTATTTCGACACATTTACAATTCACGATGACAGAACCTGACCTTTAGACGATTCGTGACTGAAATTTGTGAGTTGGACTTGGACGCGACCTTTCTTAAAATTACTCAGACTCGGGCTAACTCGATGGCAAAATGAAAATCACTCGAGTGGACTCGGAGTGACACGGAATGCCGTGAATTTGTTAGAACCATGGACGCAACAAACTAATCGCGTATCAGAGGAATAATAATATATCCGAAGGCCGCCGCTTGGTATTTCGCTAACTAAGCAAGTAGTTATGGCAACCATTGGTAATCTGCTAACATCTTTGGTCGCTACATCATGTTATTAGGGTCACTTAAAGGTACCTAGTACCGTAGTGGTACGCTCCAACGATGTAACAACAATAATGGGCCGTTCGGCGTTCCGACATTTCAATCACTAGGACACATTCATTCATATATTTATATTATTTTTTTTTCTGCTCTTATATTTGAAGATGATTGTCCATCAGATTAATAGCCTACTTATCAGAGGTATACCCGAATCCTGGATTTGAATTACAATGCTCAACCATAAAATGTATTGATGTCAGATCAGTCTCTACTATCAATTTGTTAAATTCAAAATATTCATAGTAGCTGCAAAATCATAACCCGATAGCTTTTATGATGGCATCATACATTTGTCCGCCCATATGGTGTCTATATCTTATAATTAATACATATCATGAACAACAACAATTCTATTCAAATAGTTATAAATGTGATGATTCTTCTCGTGCCAGGCATAAATTGATACAAGAGTAAAACACATTTTGAGGATGTGTGTTTTGGCCTACTGTCACTCTGCTGGATCGGCTCACTTTCAATAGGACAATTCATTCCCGCCAAATAAGGCCTACTTGGAAAGACATAGAATACCGCTATAAATGCTGCGGCCCGCGGCGTCGTCAAAAATGGAAAACTGGCCCGCGAGCACATTTGAGTTTGAGACCATTGGTATAGACCTAATTGCCACGCCTTGACCACACCCGTACGGAAATTAGTCATACTATTTTTCATATTTCGATATCTTACGAACCGTATGGACTACGATCATGGTTGACGGCTTATTGGAAACCTGGCAAGTGGCAACGGAAGCTACGCGCTGAAGCATCGTATACCACTCTCGAACTCCACCTTGAGGGTCAGCTGCGACGATATCCGAATGTGGGTTTGTTTGTTTTATTCACAACATTGGCGCTTATCGCCTATATGGTTATTTGCGCCCAGCACATGAATTGCATTAACACAAGGTCTTTTGCGTTCTTGCTTCGTTTTTCTGGTCTTTAGCTGCCATCTTTCCAGAGTTCGGCTCTCTCTTCTTCTGGGCTTTTCGAGGCGCTGTATTTACAGCGGGATCGGCGATGAGGAGCCCAGATAAACCTCCGACACATAGAATCATGGCAGAGCCGAGGCTCCTACCATCAACCATCGATGTCGTGACTGCAGTGTTTAACCAACTGCGCCACTCGCTTCCCTCCGAAAGTGGGTGATTGTTTAGAGATTTTTTAAAAAGCTTATATAACACGCTAGACTTGTTGTGGCGCGTTGATCGGCAGCCAGGCGTAATCCGACCGTGACTTGGCCGAAGGGCGAGCGAAGCGTTTGCGACGACGTTATTGGCTTACGAATTCAGTAATAATTCCACCACATTACAAGATTGCCATAAAATGTCTCGATAGGAAGGAGCCGAGAAGACTTGTAACGATGTATAACGGCCATTCAATCAAATGACCCGCTTTTACCTGGTACTTGTAGGCCTAAATTGAACCTGTCAAAATTGTCATGAACCATTTGTTTAAAACTAACAGAAGATAGAGTAATACTACAAAAATATGAAAATGAAGAGGCATATCGTAGTAGGTTGGCGACACAGATATGGGATATCATGGTCCGATAATTTCGAGCGCAGGCTATAGAAGCTTGTTTTCTAGTCTAGTCATGATTGAGAGATGGGCTCCGAGTGTCTTATTGTTGACGACTTGCTTATCAGAGGACTGTGAATAAGTTTATCGAGCTTGTGTTCAAGTGATGTACCCATACAACAGAGAATAAACGCTCGAATTGCTGCTGCAGCGTATGAGTGTAGATCACGAAGAAGATTTTGGAAGCATAAGGATAATTTGGAGCAGTAACGGTATTCAGGACAAGCCATTGTTGGGATAACATATTAGCAAGCAATTGCATCTGATTTCAATTGTAATAATTCAATATAAAAAAAACTGCATATCTTTAATTAAACTATTAACACCACGAAGTCTTAGCTGCTTTGTTGCTCTGCAACCCGCTAAATTCTGTTGCAATCATAATTAAATTGCTGTTTTAGTAATGCGTCCAAGATCTGTCCGACGAGTGCCAGTCACGGTTAATTTGATACGAAAAGTGTATTGTAACAATCAAATAGCTGATTAGCTGATACAAGATATCGCGCAAGCATGGCCGAACGGCTAACCCAGAGTTATTCAGTAAATGCCCGACAAGTCTTGATAATCGATTTTTCTACTTGTAATTGAGCAAATATTGGCAGCCTTACTTCTATTTCCAATCGAGTGGTGCAGTTGACCTCTTGAAATCGCCTCTGAAATATCAGCTTCAGCGATGGCAACCATCGTTTTGCGTGAAATTCGGTTCCCATTTTGGATTCAGTGGCCAACCATATGTGTCGTCCAGAAACGCAACCGTTGACCAGATGTTTTAGGTTGCCGTAATCTTAGACGTTTTCTAGGAAGGTGCACTAGAAGGCGAAGTGAACTAGCATGCTGCGATCCGGGGGTTCGGGAGCGACGAGTCTGTTGGCGTTCTGCTGGGGATCGTCGTCGGCGGCGCAAGTATACGATACCGGTTGTGGTTATATCATGGTGATCGGCAGCTGTGGCCTTTTGTACCAGGTTGTATAAATTTTCATCGTTCAATAAATGTCCCTTGCAGTGAGCGAGACCAATTCAATTACCAGGTAAATTGTGGAGGGATGGGTCAGGATGTCTCCTTTAGGAAATGGCAAGCCTTGTCTTATAACTTGTTAGATTTTCTAGCTCATATGGGATCACAATCTGCACGCACTGTTATGTTGCCTAAAAAAGGCAATTTTCCCAATTTCACTCCCGAAAGACACGCCCTAACGTAATACTGTTGTGTTGACGAAATAAAAACGGTCACTTCTCAAACTCGACCACCAACAGACCCGCTCGGACGTCCAGATTCAAGATTTTGGTTCAGGTATGGAGTTTTCTGGGTGTGCCACTACAATCACCTCGCTATCAAAGCTATAAAGGGGGATGAATTTCCAAAAAGGAGTACATTTGGGTGTCCTCGGAGGACATGATCGATTTCCTGAAAAAGGAGGACAAATCCTCCTCAGGGAGGACGTATGGTAACCAATGTTCCCCGTAATTCTTAACGAGTCTGCGCAAACTCACGATCTCACTGCACGGTCCCTTGGACAACAGTGCGTAACACGAGACGTGCGTGCATCCATTCAAGCCATATGATATTGTCACACAATCAAATTACAGCATTTATATTTAGTTTTATTACGTGACACTGAACTACGCCCTACATATGATGTGGTCTCAACTTGAAGTTGAGCAATTGAAGCCATATTGTACAGAAAGTCACCGTATTCACACTATGACGGGAAGATTTTGCAAATATGAACTATAGCACACGTGCGATTTCGAGGTTGCTCGACATCGCGCGTCATTGCTTCGTGCTGTTGCCTGTGGAAGCAAAGTTAGTGCCGTGTCATATGCTTTGCAAGAAAAATCTAAAGAAATGGGACTATAACATTGCGGTCGCGTTGAGAAACTGCATCAGTGATGAACAAGTGTTCATGGCTGGGAAAATATCGTCGATGAGAACTTTAAATTTGTCGAGGTTAGATTTCTTTCCCATCTCGCCTCTTCTTGCAATTCCCACCGGTTTCACAAGACTTTTGTGCTTAATGTGATGCTTGAGGTCACCTAGCTTTCATTCCGTTCACATTTTAGCCTCGGAAAATTATCGCGCTAATTTGACGTCGCAACATATTTTGCAGATAAGACCTTTCTCACTAAAAAAAATAATAAAATCTCAGTCTTATTGCTGTGCTTGTTACCAGTCTGTCAAGCGGCGACCATGCTACTAACCCAACTTTTTATTCGATATACGATCCCCAACAAAACATCTCCAAGGAGCCAAATCTTTGTATCAGTATGCTATTGGCAATTTAGCAATTGAAAGTGAGTCTTCACAGTAGAATATTCCATCTCAGACGGCCATTCTGTTGATGCGAGTTCTTGAGTTCTACCAGTAATGAAGCGAAACTGCCTCGTGATTTCCCTAATTTGAAAAAAATACAACTTAGGTTATCAACTATTTTGTATATTCAGAGGCTTCGCGGATAACCCGAAAATACTCCCGAACCCCCCGTTGAGAACCACTACCCGATGTGCATATTAAATCTAGTTTATGAACTCTAGGATTTGTCCTACTTTTAGGGTTTTTGTATGAACTCCATTGTAGCTATCAGTTCCTATGGGCATTCCATGTTAAAGACATAAATGCGGCAAAGAGAAGCCGAAGCTCTCGATGTAAAATATTGCGGTTCTTTCTGCAATTAACACAAACTCCATCTCCTTATTTATCTCTATCTATATCTAGGTAAAAAAACATGGCTTGATATCTCTGCGCACTAGCAGCCTGTCTAAATACGAGATTGCAACTGCGACGGACAGACTATCAGACATTTCTGCGCGTAATGCCTGTTGCATGAGAGCGATTCGAGACGAGAGTATCAAACCATGCAGCGTACACACGCCCATGGGGGGTTATTACATCATAGTGTCATATATAGTATGGACACAAACTATTCTCACGGCTCACAGCGATTAATCTTCGTCAACAATGTTGTCTGGCTAAACGAGACAAATGAGCGGCTGCGCGGCGAGACTGAGAGTGCTCTCAGCTGGCGTAGCGGCAATGATACCGCTGTATTACGTCTGATGCAAAAGGTCCACGGCATTCAGAGAAATCCGAATGATGATTGAAACATGATAAACCAAATTCCAATGTCATCGTATACAGTTGAATCTCCTATATTCCTGACAAGTAGCTACTATATAGGCCTAGGCTTGGTAACAGAGCATTCCAGTGAAAAACAAAGTTTTTTCTAAATCATACCGGATTTTGAGGGCTAAACATGGCCACAAATGCCTCTACTGCAAGAGTCAGATAAGCTCACACTTGATGTTACAACTCTATACACATATACATAGCCAACGATGGTATAATACAACGGTTCTCAACCGGGGGTCCGCGAAGCATTTTCACGGGGTCCGCGAAGCCTCAAAATAGTAGATAACCTATTTGTATTTTTTTTAAGTCGGAAAATCACGAGGCTGTTCTGCTTCATTACTAGTAAAACTCCAGAGCTGCCATCGACAGAATGGCCGTCTATGATGAAATATCCTACTGTAAAGACTAATTTTGTCAATGCTAAATGGCCAATAGCCTACTGATCCAAACATTTTGTTGTTTAGAGATGCTTTGTTGGGGATTGTGGAAAAGAAGTTGGATGAGTAAGGTCAATCACGGTGACTTCGAAATCCATTTTCTTCTGTGATACATACAACCATTTTTCCATATTAACTGCAGCTAGATAAAAGTGACCAGGCTTGACGTTATATGTTCATTAAAAAATGTTTGTCAATTTGGGTGCCATACCTGTTGCGATCATACCCAAATGTGTCTTCGGAAGCGTTACGCGTTATCATTACATTCGCCACCACCTATATTTGTGGAAATGGATTTTCGGCACTCGTTCATATCAAATAGAAGGCGCGGATTTTCAAGACACGACCACGTATTTCAAGAAATGCAGTTGTAGAATTCGCTTCGAAACAATGGAAGTCAACCCAATTTCTACATGAATAGTATGATCTTTTTTTCAAGAAAAGTCATTTTGTTGCTGTTTATGACTAAGCCTACAGTTATCACTTGCACAAGACAGATGGCGATAACTCGATAATTGAGCAAAATTTGATCAAAAATTTCGTGGGGGTCCACGGGGGTCCGTGACGGTCCAAAAGGGGTCCGCGAAGACAAAAAGGTTGAGAACCACTGGTATAGTACGTACCGGGTCTGTTGCTGTCGCTACCTACCTCGCCTATACGCCAACAGCCACCACCTGTTGCAATGTAATCTCAAATAATTAATTTCTGTCGCTGACAGAATTATGAAGACTACGAATCAACTCAACAATCATCATCGTCTTCTCACCCATCTGGCGTTGCTGAGATAATGTTGAAAACGTGTGATTGACTTATACGAGCGCCATCTGACGTTCCCAACTTAACATCCGTCTTCTTTAACAGTAGTTTTACCAGAAACGTCTGATAATCATCGCTACGAATGAGTTGGTATAGCCTACTTAATTACCAGTTAAAAAGGTGTAAAATTTACCCATTTTTCTAACAGTAGGCTCCTCCTCGCCATCTTATCCGCGTAAGCGTGGTCTTACAAAAAGCCTAGAGGTGGGACGTGCTACAGGTCAGCATGCAGATACGGAATCAAAAATGAGGAATGGTGTAAAATGGTGTAAATGATCATAGTAGTCGACAAACAGCATGAATACCACAAACAACAACAGCAACATCCGTGAATGCGATTATGAATAGGTGACTTGTTCACTAGTCGGGCCCGTATGAAGCTGCATAGTCTAGTGGTCAGCTGGCCTGTCTCATTATAGCTAAAAGTCCTGGACTAGAGCCTCATCGGAGCTGATATAGGGTTACCATTTGTCCTCTTTTTTTAGAGGAATTGTCCTCTTTTTTGACTTTTTTTAAAGTGTCGTCGGACGACGCCCTTTTGTCCTCTTTTTTGAGATTTTGTCCACTTTTTTGAGAATTTTTGTATTATTTAGAGCAAAATCCGACTGAGATGCCATAAATTAGCACCGAAGTGACGCTCCGGCGGGTATTGCGGGAGCTGAGCGGAAAGATGACCTTTTTTTTTAGTCAACCGACCACCAAGTGGGTAAAATTTACCATTTCTTGAGAATTCTGCTACGGTTTTGCAAGTCTGAAAATTCTGAAAAAGTCTCCTCTTTATAGATTTCTAAAATATGGTAACCCTAGCTGATACCTATAAATTAATGTCATACTGCGAGTTTGCGATTCGAGCTCAAATGCGCGAATTGGTATTGCAATTAATGATTTGATAACAGGACTTAAGCTAACATAGGTTTTTAACGACAACGAAAAGTTAATATGTCGTTTCGTTATACTCTATTTGATTTTTGACATGAAACATATAGCACGTCGTATCTAAAGTTCAAGGGTTTTGAAACAAATCGATTATGACGTTTTAAAGGGTATTTCGGAAAGAGAGAGAGAGAGAGGGAGAGAAAGAGATCAGTTTTATTCGGTCGAATTGCATTCGATAAGAAAATACAAGCGGCAGTGTTACGATGCTTAGGGGCTCCTGCGGGTCATCCAGTCAGCTGCATCGATGGGAATATAACAGCGTCTTTCAGGTCGAGTCTCTCGTCAAGTATAAAATGAAAACAGGTCGAACAGAAAGTTATGCGTGATATCTACTAAGGATTAATTAACGAATTAGTGGCGTGTAACAGAGCCGTTTCACAGGCACTCTTGATCAAATCTACTTTAAAATGACGTTAATACCATGAAATCGCATTTATGATAGTCTTTTTAAAATATATTTCTTTTTTGTTTAACAATTATTTTGTATGTATGGACTTCGATGGAGTACATCTTATAACAGCACATAATCCAAATCAGTCAAATGAAGTACAATACAGGTCAATCTAAATTACATGCTGATCTGTGTATGCGGTTTCGATAGAAGCCCAGACGGAAAGTGGATCGTAATAAAACTCGACAACTCCGGAATACAACAGAAACTCAGTTTCTTGTGTGTTACAGAGCACGAATAGTTTCAAGTCAGGATATATCAGGATTTAGGATTGCATTTAAAACAAAAATCCATTTAAAACAAACATGTATAAAACAAGACCCTAATTTAAAACATGTTTTTTTATTGTTTTCTTTGTTTTTTTTAAGCCATTACGTCACGAATTTCCAATTGTGACGTCATGGTGGATTGACATTGACGATTGAAAATATAGGGAAGATATAGTTCATTTGACGAAATATCTGTACTATTAATGTTGAACCGACTATTTTGAGGTTTCCAACCATCCCAGCATATCGATATACGTCGGCTATATCGGGTGGGAATTGTCGGTAGGCTCATGCAACATGTTTTTTGAAAAGTATTTTAACACAATTATGGCATAATTTTACAACTAAAAAAAACAAAATTAAAAAAAAGGCTTTTGTTTAAAACACTGTTCAAAACATGTTTTAAACTAAGTGTTTAAATGCATGCAACCCTATCAGGATTCAAGATGTGCTCTATATGTTCAAGAGGCTTTTTTTGTATCGAACAAATAAACCTCCTCGAATGGTACGCATGTACAGTTGTACACTATGTAATGCATATTCGCATCGCCAGTTTAACACTGCCTGTCTAGTCCAGCTAAACGAAGTCGACTCAGCAGTAGAGTATGGCATGCTGTGGTCGTAGACGCGTTCTCTTAGCTCCGCGGAAGCCGTACTGATCACGCTAAGAGGTTCGCTTAGCTCTTTTATTGAAACAACTAAAACCACAGCGATGGTAATCAAATCAATGAGTCAACTGTTCACGTGAGCGGTATGCTAAAAGGGTGTCCTGGCAAGCGTATTCTAGATAACGGATATGAGCCCCCAAAGTTTCATTTTAAGTCATTCATTTTCATACGCTAAAGCTTGTAACGAAATATTTAGGGGATTCATGATATCAATATAATGTACGATCTAATATGTTGATCATCACCGCTAAAAATTTTCAAGGGGATATGGTTGCTTGTGATTGTGACGCTTCGGATCAATAAAACTGATAAAAGTTGACTTTAATTATCGATATTCCTATATCAGGGACGGGCAACATACGGCCCGTGACGGCCTTTTGTGCGGACCGCAGGCAGTTTCGCGTCTTACATGATAATCTGGCCCCGCGTGTTCGAGGAAACATTTTCGACCATGAACATGAGTTCAGAGTTCAAAGAATTTGTTTATAACTTTGATCGACCACAGATGTCTCATTATTGACTTTAACAGATCTTGAAGTAGGCTACATTACGGTAATAAATTCACTGACTTCTGTTTTTGGTCTCTATGCTTTAAACCTGATGTTTACATTATATATGAGTTATTCCTTGTGAAGCTGGATAAATACGCCGTTACTTTACCGCTTCAGGAATCCGTCTTCGTGTTCAATAAATAATATATTACAATGGATGTTGTATTGAAAGCTATATTCAAGTCCTGTACCACGGACCAGCGAATCCGTCCCTCTAATTAGGCTACTTTTTTGCCCTATCCGGCCCGCCGATTGGAGAAGTTGCCCGCCCCTGCCCTATAGGGATTTCTGCGAATTTTGGTTGATTACAATGCAGATCGATGCAATAGACGAATTATGAAAAGATGCTATGGTAATACGTTCCAGGGGAAATACACACGGGAAACTGAGTGGACACAAAGATTTCTTCGTTTTTCTTGTTGATGTGATTCCGCACCGATCAAGAATATATGCGTACAATCATGAAACGAAATAATTCATCATAATCCCAATAGGTAAGGTCGGCGGTAATGCAATAAATCGACGGCTAAAGATGAGGAAAAGCTTCTCGTTCATATACTATGTTCAAAGTCAAAAACCTGCAAATGTGCTATGGTCTTAATTTTGCTTCGCCTCGATTTTTTGCATGGGCAGTCTCTCAGGCTTTACCGCGCCTTCGCTCGTTTTCGTTGTGCAAGACGTATTGACGACGACATTCCGCATCTTTCCCCAAATTATATCAGGAAGGTCAGAGTAAAGAAACGGATTCAGAGCGCTGTTTATCGGGACGATGATGAGAGCGGATGGTATATACACATCGTTGCTGATCGGTATTCCTGCAAATCACGGGTGATCACAGTTTACCATTGTAATTTTTGCTACTCATGTGGAAATTATATTAAATTTTATTGGTATAGGTATGACAATATGCAAAGTGTACCAAACCACTTCGAGTATAATACCTTCAAAATACACGGTATGTTGGCTATCATTAGCGTGATTAAAGTAAGTCTTGGGATATTGAGTCTAAAGTCATCTCTCAAGACTCGAGGCAAGTCAAATCACTCGGATTTTGAAGGTGGGCTCGAGCCAAGTCAGGTCACAAACCAGGTGAAGTTTAAATTTCCAAAGTACGAGGTGTGATTCAAATTCATTGCACTTTGCGAGATATTTGAAGTACGCATTGAATTCTGAATCTATTAACGAATCTATAGAGTAAATTATGAATGGAAAGGTCTTTGAATCGCTTACGTAAGGTCATTATATGTCCTCCTATAGGAGGATTTCTCCTTCTTTAAGGAAATCAAAAATGTCCTTCGAGGACGTCTAAATATCCTCCTTTATTGGATTTCATCCTCCTTAATAACTTTGACATTCAGGCCACTGAACAGGTACAACTGTTTGTTTATTTGTTTTTTGCATTCATGGTGTTTGTCGAATAACGTGGTCATTTACACCAGACCGATAATCTTCATTTCTATTTCTTAGCTGCCAACTTGTCTCTCGGCCCACTTTTAGGCTTTCGTAAGGTATCGCTTGCATAGATGAGATGGTGAGGAGGAGCCTAGATGAACCTCCAACCCTTAAGTAATAATTCTCGAATCGACATCGGACGGACTTAAACCCAGCTGTGGATCATATCGCTACGCTATCTCGCCACGGACAGGCAACTGAAAACGGCCATAAATGACGCAAAATCTGTAATGTGGATGTTCGAGCGGGTTTTTCGGGAGTGTCGGATGGGAACATGACGTTTATTTTAATCAGCACAAGAGTATCTCCAAAAACCTTTTCAAATCACCAGTGTTCTAGTCGGGTATTTGATTTGTAAGAAGCGTTCTCCTTTCCGTATCCCAAAATATGGTAACCCCCGCTTACACAGAAGCTATGTGGAATTACTAAACAACATGGGTAACTGTATATACCTTCAGTCAGTCTAGTATAGGATACAAAACCTCATAAAGTTTATAGAAACTAGTATGATGCTGTACACCAGTGGTTCTCAACCGCCGGTCCGCGACGACTTTTCTGCCGGTCCGCGATGTATATTGAGATCTTATCCCTTAATTTCAAACTGCAAGATATTGAAGGCTTGCCCATTGGTAAAATAAATAAAAACGCCCGGAAACATGTTCAATTTGACTAAAAGTTCAAGTTGTTTCCGGTGACGACATACGGGCGACTCACTAAGTACGAGTTGATTCGCTAAACCGCGCAATTCGTACGATCATTGGTTTTTGATTCATTAATTTTGTGGATGGTCACTGACTGGCCAAGTATCGCTGTTGTCAGGTGTTTTCGAGCGCCGCAGCGTAGGGCTACTCGTAGTAGGCTACGGCTAGTACAAAAGTACAAAACGCTTCATCTCTGGATATTGTAGAAGATAAGAACATTATTCGAGTTGGCGCGGCCGGTTAATCCCCGGCCTTCGACGCGAAATTAGCCTATGTTTATCTGGACAATTTATTTTACCTCGACTAAGCAATCAGCGGATACTACCGTAAAATCACATGAATATCATCATAAACATATTTAAATACGAACAAACTTTCGACATATAACTTTCTAGTACAGGGGTGACCAACCTGCGGCCGTAGAACGAATTTGTGCGGACGTGGACACCAGAGATGAGCATGGATTAGGATTAGGTTTTGAAAAAACAGGATTTGTGAAATTTTGTCGGATTTGGATTGGATTTGGATTAGACATTTTTTTCAGAACGGATTAGGATTTGGATTGGATTGAACTATTTTCTGGGAGATTGAAATGTCGTGTGGTGAATGGCGACAAACTTCATTCAGATCAGTTATTAATGTACTTATGGTTACTAAGTTATCTTGAATCAAGTGAATCGTTGGTTGAGAAAGAAAATTTTCGAATCCCTCCATTGCATGAATTAGTATTTTTTCTGAATTTCCAGTTGGAATAGGATTAGGATTGGACATGGACTTGAAAATGAAAAAGTTATGGATTAGGATTTGGATTTGGATTTGACGGTTCGGATTTGGATTGGATTAGGACATAGAAATTTCAAATCCGCTCATCTCTGGTGGACACGTAATGCAATTAATATGCGTTGGTGGCCATCGACATGAAAATCGAGTTTACGAATTGAATCCCGAATTTATGAGAGATGTTAATTAATCTTGAAGTTTTCTTCGCGCTAGGTGCGATTCAATGCGACTTCATTTTTCGACTTTAATATAGTAGAGCCCTTAGCAATCAGAGCACATATTACAGATTCGAATAGCAGAGTAAAATGATGCACCCCCTATATAAAAATACCAACTCATAATCGTGTATGACTCCCTATATTGACAATCCTAATGGAAGGTTACGAAATAACAGCAAGCAACAAAGTGACTAATAACAGTTGGCCCAACCGAAGATGCATCATCATTTATAACTTGCCCTAAATTTTCGAAAACACCCCCTTCATCAACTCTACCTGTGAATCTGATCACACGGACAGAGAAAAAATAAATGTTTGATATTAATATGTAAAACTACTAATATTAATGACGAAATCCTTTAGTAAATCTGAAATCTGATTCCGTCACATGAACAGTGACCATTGGTGATTTCGGTGCGTATAGCAAGCCTATATGATTAAATATATTAGTCCAGAGTTCACCAGAAATGAACAAAATCCTTTCGTGAACCTGAAAAAATATTCTCGCCTACACTGTAAAAAATCTGGTAAATTTACTGGGAAATCTCTGTAAATTTTGCAACGAATTACCGGTCGCCGCCAATAACTGTGCGTAGCTTGTAATTTTACATTTTGATATGTAATATTACCTCAATTTAGCTGAAAAGTCAGGTTGCCAGAATTTCTTCGCAAAATTACTGACAGTTATTCGTTACTGAAGTTTACCAGGCTATTGGCAACATTGATTAGCTTGAAAATCTATGCAGCCAATGTATACGTGTAACTGAATGTTACTGATATCATTCTCGTGGTGATTATTTGACCTGATTCAACCTCGTTCGCGAGATTGGCGTCTGTCATACGGAAATTGTTGGCCCTAGTACCGATCCCAGTATAGTAAATAGTAGGGTAAAAGAAACAACCGACAATCGTAGCTAATGTGATACACCATAGCCACTATATTATATTATAAGGCTATGGCTATAATGCCGGTCTCGCTGGTTACATTCGTTGTCACGGATAGGACTGATGAGTTAGAATATCAGTTAAGGATGCATAATATTGTTCGGGAAACTAGAAATATCAGCAACGCAAGCTCTGTTGACCATTTGTTAAAGGCGAGCAAGGCGACCTGTAATAGGTTACATTAGGTTAACCGTTAACGTTACGCGTTACTGATTGTTCTGAGATTCGGAGTAAACAACCAACGCACCACTGTGACATCACAAGCTGCGTCTGGTTTAGTAGGTACGGTAAGTAGTGCACAACATATCGAAGAAATATCAATTTATACGCAATAAGATGGAAAAGAGAGGGACTATATGTAATGATGAATGTTTTTGTATGCAAAAAACGACCTAAATCAAACATTATAACGAAGTGGCCAATAGATATGATTGGTGGCATGTCAGCGGATGAATACTGCTTATTTCAAAATCGTTCGAGTGTCGTATCGTCGTCTGGCCATTATTGAGATTTGAGCAAAGGGTGGAGAGAAGCTTGTTGTGCGTGAAGAAAGTGGACACGATCGTTGAAGATTCCTAGGAATGCTGAATGGGATACGCATCGTAAAAGGTATAGTACTACATAGTATTCGTTACCGTGAATATATACGACTGTGCACACCACCGGGATGACTTAGATTCCATGATTGAAATATTTCATTCGCCGCATTATTTGTTCTATTTTGGGATATTAGTCGACTTATATAGTGACCTGTGACACCACATACTCCGCCGCGGAGGAGTTGAAACTGTTGGTATGTTTATGTCATTTTCGGGCTATAGCATAGAGATGTTTTCATCCACTGCTGGAGTGCTGGATTTGTTTGGCACACATGTCACCTCAAATGAGGAACCTTTTGCTTCAATACATAAGATCAGTGGTTCTCAACCTGGTGAACGCGAGAAATTGACCAATTCTGTATGAATTCTGACTAAACGTGTTTTGCAACCATTTTCAGAAGACGATTGTTGAAGATGAAACTTATTCCGTATTCAAGAAAGCTCGCCAAATGCAAACTCCAGCAGTCGCGCTCAACTTCAACGGTACGTTTAGCGTAATATCTTTGGTGTGCCAAGACCGTTCTCAGCGTCACACATGTGTGTAGTCAGTAGAATATTTGGAATCAGAAACGTGTGCTCCTCACGGATAAAATTTTTTTATGGTACATTTGGGCGATTTCAATATATTTCCACTACCGATACGATGGACAATCCTGATCGGGGGACAAGAAATAACAGCATGCAACAAAGTGCATGATTAATAACAATTGGCCCACACGAAGATGTATTATCATGTCTAACTTGCCCTAAATTTTTAAAGCACTCCCTCCATGAACCCTACCGGTGAATCTGATCACATGGGCTGAAAAAAGATAAATATTTGACAGTAATATGTGATACTGCTACTATTACTTACGGTAGTGATTCGTGAATCTAAAAAAATTTCGCGTTCCGCTCTGCGTGAAAATATGAAATCCCAGCAACTACTCATAACATTGCCACTCGCAATTTCGGTGCGTACAATAGGTCTTTGTGGAAAGTATAATAGTCCGGACCTCCGGAGTTCACCGGGAATTGATATGGACAGATTAACATGGCCTATCCCTATATTAGATGATGTGCTCTTTTTGACATGACGATAAGTGCAGGGGGCGCACTTTTTTTGGCCATCGCCAAGGGGGGCGCATGTCAAAAAAGGTTGAAAACCACTGCATTAGATCAGGTAAGTCATTAATCTCTGCTATATCATGTAAAAGGCAGAGGCGTCATCACACAATGTACCGGTAGCGGTACTTCAAAAATTGTTATATTTTTGTTCGCCTATTTGTCTTAGTAGTCTTTATAATGTCATGTCTAGGTTAGGAACTTTGCTTAATATAGCGTCTCACGCATGAATTCTTTTTAGGGGAACTACAAGATACTAGTTACACAGAAGGAATGAGGACGAGAAAAAGAAACCATTGGAAGTTTGGCCGATGGTGGGAGACCACTCGTGTTACTGCATGTCTCCTAAAGAAGAATTAGACTTCAAACAGCAATACGTTTCCATCGATAACCTTCTCATCGTGAATCATGAATGAATATACAGTTTGTTCTAAAGTCGTTTTGGGGTGTGAAGAAGCTTTTGCGATATTTTAGCATTGGGTTGCTTTGCGATAGGTATGGGATGTACGTGGATTTACAAGCTGGTATGTAATCCTGATTAACACAGACAGCATGTATGTAGGTAGGCCGTAAAATTACAGTCTCAGTGGCAAATATACGGGAGAAAATGTAGATTGGATACACCGGAGGTGACTGTAACATTACAGTCTGGCGTGTAAAGTGAGATTACCTGAAGGGTGTAAGTTAAATTTACATTGACTAACGGTAATGTTACATTACCACGAAATGTCTGGCTACCGTGCTTCCAAACATTTCGCGGTAAATCGAGTTTTTTTTTACAGTGTAGCGCGACCATAACCGATCCCAGGAACTATTCACAACATGAGCACTACATAGCGATTTCGTTGCATATGGTATGATGATATCAAAAAGTAGATTAGTTCGGAGTTCACCAGCAATCGACATGGACATTTGCACCTTAAGCCGAAATCGACGGCCGTCCGAATCGTGAACTTCATGTCGCCCCCTCTATTGAGTGGGCGCGGGTATTACCGGAAGACAATCACCCACTCTATTGAGGGGGCTGGGTCTGAAAGAGTTAACATGGGTATTTCCGTCCAGTTAGCTCATTATACGACTATGTACTGGAATGCGGCCGTAGACCATATAAGTAATCGAAATGCGACCGTTAATAGAAAATGAGGTTGGCCATCATTGCTCTAGTAAAATACTTGCAGAAAAGCGGCTGCATACAATACATTTTGGGTTGATTTCAATTTTCAAGATCGACCGGTCCGCCAAATATATTTTGAAATTTTGCCGGTCCGCGAGGTGAAAAAGGTTGAGAACCACTGCTGTACACAACCCACATACACATCGATAAGATACAGTTTAACCCTGCACCAATTGTTGACTAGTAGGCCTAATGTAAACAAATAAATTATATCCGTTCAGTTTTAATCATACAAGAGGTTCGTTAAAGTGAGTACTGTGAGCAGTCTATAGACCTACATAATTACTCTGAAAATGTAGAGGTACCTCGTTACGGACCATACATCTTCTAAGAAATAAAACTTACCGGCCACTTTCATTATTCCCATAAGACAGATCGGCATCCAGCACAGGAAGTCAGAAAACACAATTCTTGTCAGTTTACGCTGCATCGTTTTGTTCTCTCGTGCTTGCTTTTCCTGCAGTGCGCTCTGTGGTTCCACAACTACCCGTAGATTGACAGCGTGACTGAAAAACGTATTGTGGTGAAACTGTAGCATAATTTTTATGATAGAGGTCAAAGTCGCTATACAAAACAGCTTGAATTCTATATAAGCGTGTACCTAACAAATTCCAACTGTTCGGCTAATATCAGGTTATGTGATGTGTCATAATTCTGTAACAAACTATGAAGCCTACAACGCAGGAAAGTGGGAAATAAGATGGCTCTGATTATCAAAACCAGTCCTTTTGGGTTGACAATTTTTAGGCGACTTCGTAGTGGCTGCGCTTTTTTCATTTTTGCTATTGCCAGAGGTGGTCAATACCGACGTAGCGTATGTCTGTTCTTTTAGAGAACTCAAATAGGTTAAGCAAATTTTTGCATGACTCACTCAATTCGTTTTGATTTTAGGCTACTTCCCTTTTTACTTTAGAGTTTTCTGTGTCACACTACTTTAGGGTTACCATACGTCCTCTTTTAAGTGGATTTGTCCTCTTTTTTGACTTTTTTGAAAGTGTCCTCGGAGGACGACCTTTTGTCCTCTTTTTTGAGATTTTGTCCTCTTTTTCAATAATTTAGGTCACATTTAGAGCAAAATGCGAGTGATATGCCTAAAATTAGCACAGAAGTGACGCTCCGGCGGGTATTTCGGATTGAAAAACGGCGATTTGAACTCTGAGCGAAAAGTTGACCTTTTTTAGTCATCCACCTAGCAATGTGGAGAGAAAAACGGTATTTTGAGCTCTGAGCGGTAAGATGACCTTTTTTTTTTAGTCAACCGATCACAAAGTGGGAAAAATTCACCGATTTTTGAGAATTCTTCTCCGGTTTTGCAAGTCCTCTTTTTAGATTTCAAAAATATGGTAAGCCTACACTACTTACTCTTGGCACTTCAAATGTAGTGTGAAGTATACATAGCCTCTTTCGGATAAGTTTCCATCACCGTTATCGGTGTCTTTGTCATGACAGGCGAGAAAATAGCCCGTGTGTCACGATAACTGAGGATATATTCGAAATCCCCGCTAATTTTACGGAAATTACTCATTTTGCATTTCTCACAAAAAACTTGATGCAATTTCGTAAGTCACCACGCCTATTTACTGATAATTTAACAAATGGACTTTTTGAATCTACTTACGTCAATAAATTCAAGACCGTGTATTTTATAGTTTCACTTGAAGTAGTTTGGTACATCTACATCTACTGGTAATTGAGTACAAAATCCACGGGAATACTTCTACGTATACCCGTGTAGTACAGTGATGATAATATAATACCGTCGAATCCGGAGGCAAGAAAGTTTCCCGGTTGCAACAACCGACGTAAACTTCTCCCATGCTGTTTGTGGTAGCCTATTCATGGCGTTTGTCGACTACCATGGTCATTTACATTTTCTTCATTTTTATTCCGTAGCTGTCGACCTGTAGCACGGCCCACTTCTAGGCTTTCATAAGACACCGCTTACACCAGTGGTTCTTAACCTCCTATTCTCCAGCGCCCCCTTTCAAAAATTGCCTGGGTCTGGCGCCCCCTATTTTAAGGACTGTAGTAAAAACCATGGACAAGTGGTCGGAGTCCGGTTTTGGATTGAGACTTCACTATTAGACCACTCGACTAATTAACGGTATAATAGTATGTGCTATTTTCGGGATCAAATCCAGGTTGTTATAACAGCCATCGGGTAAGGCCTACGGGCTCGTAGCATTTGGTTCGAGATCGACATTCACATCCCAAATTCTCCTCTGCAATTGGCGATACGGGGAAGTTAATAGTATTGGGATTTGTTTTATTGCTTTGTGTTTTGAGTAAATCAACTGAGAATGTGGTAGAGATTTGCTCATATTAAATTTAGTACCGCACCAAGCTCTTATCTTCAACATGAATGGGGGTAACAGCCGTAAGCAGTATTATCCTTTATCATACAATGAAGAAATATTCTGACGATTTAATTTTGCAGCTCTCAAATACAAGTATATGTACTTATGTAGTCAATCATTTTTGCCAAAAAGCTTCAAAACATCTTTAACGTGCAAAGGGCATCTCTCTCAAAAGTTGTACAGTACAGTGCCCTTTCGATTTCGACACGCAGTGCGCTGCAGGATACAATACCTAGTTGCCATACGTCCGGAATTTCCAGGACATGTCCGGAATTTCACTGTTCAAACTGCGTCCGGGAGGAAATTCTAAAATATGCCTAAATGTCCGGAATTTGGAAGGCTTGAGATAGGATCAATTTTTTTTTCGTAAATCAACATAAACAATATTATTTTTGGGCAGATTTATGCCGCTTGAAATTTTTCTTCGCGTCGCGCGCGATTCATTGATTTTAATGTGTGGAACACCGCCCTCGCAAAAAATGCTCTCAAAATGAATAAAAATAACCGTCATTTACGGAAATAAGTCTGATTACAACATGTAACACGATTTTTGTTTCTGGGTTCAAATTGATATTTCTTGATCTCTTTCACCGAGAAACTTTGAGAAATCAGTATAGTTCATTCCAAACATTGATTTTGGGGTTAGCAGAGTAATTATTTGAATTTGCTAGTTTGTGCAATATTGTGCATGGTTATACTGATTTACCCAGAGGTGGTCAAAGTAGTCAAAAAAGCTACTCAAGTAGAAGTAAAAGTAGCGACGAAAAATTCTACTCAAGTACGAGTAGAAGTACTTTTTCCGTAAACAGCCTAAAACTACTTCATGTAGAAGTAGAATTGACTGACTTTAAATCTAGTCAAGTAAGTAAGTAGCTGTGAAAACGATCGTAATTCTTCCGCATGGATTGTCAAAATGTGCAAATTGAGCTACGCGAAAGGTGCCTAATTTGATTCATATTGATGCATACCAGGAGGTATTCGATTTTCGACAGCATAAGCATTCGTCCGCATCCTAGGATGAAAATGATAGCATTGATATGGAAATGCGATACTAATCCTCTGTTAATCGAACAGCACGTTTTAAAAAATATCATTGTATGGAGCACTCCTCCAAATTGTAAGGCCCGCAGTTTAGTCGAAGAGCAATACGGAGAAATTTTATAGGATACGGTGTAAACACTTTGCGCGATTAGTAAACGTTAATAAAAAATATGATGGATCGTAAAAATGCCATATTGTTTAACTTTATTTCCGGAAATTAAAACATTACTACACTTGCTTTTATTCTTCAACATGCATCTTATCCATAGAAAAGAATTCATATCAATTAGAACTCAAAGTATATGATACTAGGAAAGGAAACTGAAATATAAATACTACTTCTAAAAGCGGAAAATGTATTTCATGTCTTTAGTCCAGAGATTTTCAAAGGGGGTATGCTAAAACAGCCCTGAAACTAAAAACAAGTCAGAGTCCACTTTTACAGATTATGACACGCCATGGACGTTTAGATTAGGATGATAAGTAAATGCTAGATTGCGAAACTTCAGTTTCAAACGTTATGCTGAGGCATATTGTGATAAAGTATTTCATATGGGCGAAGGGCGAGAATGCAGTGTGAACGGAACCACGTAAACCCGCTAACTAAATTATATTCACCGATACTTCCGTGAAATCATACTGGTTACTCCGTAACCACTGAGCGCAAAGCGCGACAGAAATTCTGGGCTTTACTCAACTTTTCTAAAAATTAAATGTTGATACTCCGTGAAAACAGCCCCGAAAATTCCTCAGGCTAACTTCCTGATTGGAGGATTAAACTACTATTACCTAACAAACTTAAAAAGTCGAAAAGTAAGTAAGTAGATCACAAAATATTGCAAAGTAGAAGTACAAGTAGCGAAAATCAGATCTACTTGAGTAAGTACCAGAAGTAGAGGAAAACTACATGAGTACTTCGAAAAAGTAGAAGTGCTTCGTTTCTGACCACTCTGTATTTACCCAATAGGAATTAGATATTTACCAAACAGTCTTTGATTGCTGTAAGTCCATTTTTATTCGCTTGACATCGACTAAGAACTCTCGATTGCTTTTTCGCAAACCAAATTACAGTCAAATTTTGGCTATTTTACTGTCTGGCAAAGGGTTGATTCTGAGTTTGCATAATAATAGGAAACGAATTAGAATTTTTGTTATTAAAATAAAATCACTTAGAAAAGGCATTTGGGATATGGAAATTTGCACATAAATGTATTAACTGTATCCGAATCATTACCGTCGTTAAGTCGTTGAATGATAAATGCAAAACCAAATAAATATTTCAGGCTAAAACAGTTCAAGTGTAAAGTCAGTTTAAAATGGGATGTTTTGTGGAATTTTTTTGTGTACTCTACAATCTCATCAACACTTTCTCGCAACAAGGCCCAGACATAATCTCCCATCATGCTTTCATTATATTCCCCGTGGTATCTCCTTTAAAACTATTTTATGTCTTGATGGAATTGTTCCCCTTGTTCTTTTGAATAAGCTCCCATATTGTCTTTAAACTCGTCCGAGTGAGAATCAAGCATTTGTAATTTTATGGACATTCTGCACCTCATGTTTCCTAGGGTTACCATATTTTGGAATCTGGAAAGGCGGACACTTTTTCAAAATTTTCAAACCCAGAATTCCGGAGAAAAATCTGAAGAAAATGGTAAATTTATCTCACTTCGTGGTCGGTTGACTAAAAAATAAAAAATCATTTTTCCGGCTCCGCTCCGAAATGTCCGCCGGAGCTTTACCTCGGTGCTGATTTACTGTATCTCACTTCAATTTGACAGTAAATTTGACCGAAATTCTCAAAAAAGATGACAAAATCTGAAAAAGGAGAACATTTGGGCGTCCTCGGCGGACGTTCATTTTCAAAAACCTGAAAAAGGAGGACCAATCCTCCTGAAAGAGGACTTATGATAACCCCAATGTTTCCATACGACTTATCAAATTGGCAACGAGTTCCGCATAATCATCTACCTTGTTATTGCCCAAGAACCCATTTACCACATCTGCAAAGATATCGCAAGCCTTTTTTTCAACATCATTAAGCATTTGGTTAAAATCATTCGACTTGAGACTCTTTTTAATTTGTGGGCCAATAAATACGCCAGCCTTTACTTTAGCTTCTCTTAGTTCAGGAAGCAAGTTCTGGAGAAACAGGAATGCGTCACCACCTTTATCTAATGCTTTCACAAATTGCTTTATAAGGCCAAGTTTTATGTGAAGGAGAGGCATAAGCACTTCGTTTGGGTTAATCCACCGAGTTTGCCTTACGTTTTTCTCTCCAACAACAAATTATTTTCGCTTTGGCCACATTTGCTTTTTGCAGTGTTCTATGGTAGCCCGACTATCCCAAAGGCAACGTGGGCAAGGATACTTGGTGGGCTCTTAAATAGTATTATCCGTGTGAGATGGCATGACTTTACTATGTACAATGACGTTTCCTGCAGTTTCGAAGTCGCATCATCCTCCACCAGCTCCACCGCTAACCATGATCATGTGGGCAGAGAGACGATCAAAATTTTATAGTAATATGTGGAATATTCAATATTATAGACAGCTTTAATTCGCAAAATTTAACGACCAGATGAGCATAGAAACCAGACGCATATAGTAAGCTATCCAGAATTTGTATCGATTACCGTATGGTGGGCTAAAGATCACTGTTTATTTGGAGGGAGTGAGCTGAAGAAATGTTATTTCGGTCTGGTTTCAACACACTAACACATACTCCGGCTTCTGATCCGGATCGTGACCACCTCTGATCAATAGGCAAAGCTTAGCTATTGTGACGCCAAATTTACAGACGATGTGCTATTACCTCATTTCAAAATCCGCTAGTTGGCGCTAAAGAGTGTCCGGAATTTGAGCCGGACTATGGACGATGCATTTTCGATCTACAATACTAAAAGTAGGGCCTATATGCGGTATTGAGACAATCTCCACCTTTGAATCAATAACGTCATTGAGTACCAACAATGACTACGATTAACAGCTCTGAGTATTTATACTTACTGGTACAATATAATGTAAGAGAAAAGGATGAAGAGGAAGGCGATGAAGTTTACAATCAGAAGGAAGATTGTGTATCCCCACGCCGTATCGACTTGCGGGTCGGGAAAGAAAGTCGGAAGGCAGACGGCGTGACTTGAGTAGTATCCAAACTTGTAAGTGATGGATATGTTCGGGTTTACTTCGTTGACCAGATTTGCCAATTTTCCCCAGTTAGTCGTTCCGCTGAAAAGCGTTGCAGAGGCGTGGTCATGACATGCAAACATGGAATTATAGCAAGATACATACGCTAGTCGGCTTGTGGCATACATATTCCCACGCTGGTGTATTAACCCGAGAATAGTAACCATATATTCAGTTTCATCATTATTAATTGCTTTGAAGATCCGATTCTCGGTGAACCTGAAAATATGCGACTTACTAAATCACGATGATACTAGAATGCCAGCGATTTCGAAAACCATTATGCTATTATTATTCGTTTTAGACTGCTTAATGGTCGTTTAGCTGCAAAGAATGCTTATTGCTCGTTGCTCATATCCCGATTTTGAACTCTTCAGTTATAGTTACGGTACGAGGTACCTTCAGTATTGTTAAATTTTCTTTTCACTTCGATTACATCACCATAGAGGTTCTCAAGCGCATTTTGGTTATGATTTTGTGTTGGCTGGTTGGAACTTCTGTGACAACATGAAGAGGTAGTTCGTTGAATACTACTACAAAGTTGGAGGTCTGATCATGTCATGATTGTTAAAAGTGTTTGAAATAAGTACGTTGCAGTGATTTGCGAAATAGGCATTTTTGTGGAAACATGTGTTGCGGAACTGCATGATAACAATATGACACGAAGAGAATTTTGAATCCGGGTCGTCCAGTTTCAAGAATATAATTAAGCAGGGAACAAAGCTGTTACTAGTGCGTACTATTTATATGTAATCAGAGGTGGTCAGTAACAAAGTACTTCTACTTTTTGGAAGTACTCAAGTAGTTTTCCTGTACGTCTGGTACTTACTCAAGGAGATCTGATTTTCTCTACTTCTACTTCTACTTTGTAATATTTTGCGATACACTTACTTACTTCGCGTTATTTTCAGTTTGTCAAGTAGCAGTAGTTTAATCCCCCAATACGAGAGATAGCCTGTGGAATTCTTGGGAGTACCAACATTTAATGTTCAAAAAAGTCAAGTACAGCCCAGAAATGTTGTTGCACTTCGCGCACAGTAGTTATGGAGTGACAAATATGTTTTCACGAAAGTATCAGTGAATATAATTTAGGTATCAGATTTCTTGGTTCCGCTTACACCGCATTGTCACCCATATCAAATATTTCATCACAGTAAATATGGCTCACCATATCGTTAGAAACTACCGTTTCGCAATCTAGCAATTACCTCGCATATTGTAATCTAGCAGCTCATGACTTGTTGTGCCAATCCGGAAAATCCGGCTTTTTTTAACGTTATACCTGTTTTAGCAGATCACCCTTGAAGCTTTATGGACAAAAGACATGAAATATATTTTCCGCTTTTTAGAAGTGGTATTTGTATTTTACTTTCAATTTCTAGTATCATACATTGCGTTTTAATTACTTTCAGTCCTTTTGTCTGCATAACATACATGTTGAAGCATGCAAGCAAGTGCGGTAATGCCTCTATTTTCCGAAAATAAAGCTACGCTAAATATAAATTTTACGATCCACAATATTTGTTATTAACGTTTAGGTCTACTAATCGCGCAAAGTGTTGAAACCGTATCCGATGCAACTTCTCCGTATTGCGCTTCGCCCAAACTTCGGCCCTTACAATATGGGGTAGGGTGCCATGCCATGATATTCTCAAAAACGAGGTCTTCTAGTGAACAAAGGGTTAGTATCGCATTTTCATATCAATACTATAATTTACATCGCATGATGCGGACGAAAGCTTATTCTGTCGAAAATTGATACCTCATGGGATGCATCAATACGAATCAAGCTCTCTGCACCTTCCGCATAGCTCAATTTGCAACTTTTGACAGTCCATGCGAACGAATTAGAACTGTTTTCAAAACTACTTACTTACTTGAGTAGATATAAAGCCAATCAATTCTACTTCTACTTCAAGTAGTTTTAGGTGGCTTATGGAAGAAGTACTTATACTCGTACTTGAGTAGATTTTTTCGTCGCTACTTCTACTTCTACTTGAGTAGCTTTCTTGACTACTTTGACCACCTCTGTATGTAGTAGGCCTACATACTATTTAAGGTATCGATGACTTATTCATTAAATATGCATCAAAGTGTCTTATATGGTGTGGATTCTGCACACAAGCAAATCTTATGGCTCACAGCGATTGGTCGACGTCACACTTTCCATTTGGCTGAAGGCAATATGACGGTAATTTTTGACCGGCTTGCTGTTCATTAAATTGGAACAGAACAGGCTGTTTTTAGCACTGAAATGCAAACTTTTTAAATCACAGATTATGAAAAATCTTGACGTGATAGGAAAAAACCGACTTCATATTCGTAAACAGCGTACGAACATTGACTTAGTAGTCATCATTTCGGCCAAAAAACAAAAATCATGTCGACCAGTGTTATCGGATGTAATGTTTAAATTCGATAGTTAAAGGATGAGGACAAACATGTCCTTATGACATCACAAATGGAATGGAATTTACAAGATGCATACAGTTGATTTGATATGAACGTTGCACGATATTGCACGTCCGTTCAGCCTGTTTTGAAGAGTAAACATGCCTATTTATTGTGATTACAATGCCGATCGGAGCGGTACAGCCTTTAAATATTTATGGTACACCCTCGGGCGTACGATACACCCAGTTGAAGAGCCCTGGAACAGGTTACGTAGCATTGTCTCTAAACAATATCGGAACTGTTAAATCTCCATTCGGATGCATTTTATCATAGGGTACCGGAGATGTTAAATGTATATCCATTAGGAGTTAACGTTGGTATGCATTCTTGACACATAGACGACACGTAGGTGCTGATGATGAAGGTAAACGTTGGCACAATGGAAAAGCGCAAGGACTTACTCGATTCTTGTAACGAAATAATCTCCAAACCAGGGTAGCAGTGGAATCAGCCCGATCATTATAGCTATGAACCATACCATGAGTAAGGCGTCCGTTTGTCGATTAATATTTGGCTGCGAGAAGGGTCTGTAAATACGTAATGGACGCAAGAAGTCAACACGTTTAGATTCTTTTATTTGGCGCCAAATGGAGGCAGAATGGGTGACGCCTTGCATGCTTTCACCTGATTAATAGAGAAATGGGCATAATGCGGAGATCCAGTCAAAAGAGAAAAATGAGTGCCAAAATTTTCGCAAAGAATTAAGGAAGGATCACGCGTGATTCTTGTCCCAATTTGATCTTTATTTTGAGACCATATCGTATTTAGATCGCAGATGCCTTATCAAGCCAACAATAAGCAGAATCGCGGACCAATTTTCGATATGGCCTAGATTTTTGCTGTTGCTTACAACAGATGTGCTACGGTAGAGAAATCCGTCAATGGTTTCAGGGCCTGTGGACTTTGGCCATTCAATAAAGATATTTCCTCGGACGAAGACTTCATCGCGTCCGAAATGACCGATGAGCCAGACCCACATGCCGGAAATGCTGACAACTGCCAAGATAATTCCTCCACTACCGACCCAAGTATAGTTGAAGTGGGGGGAACCACCAATAACACGGATTGTGAGGCAGTTAAATCAACTACCATGGCTTCAACTTCAAAACATTCAGAGGCAAGGGAAGCTATAGACGAGTTATGTTCGCCGGTTAAATCAGCCACAAAACGAAAAAGATCCAGGAAAGCAGAAAACTCAGAAGTGCTTACGTCATCACCTTATAAAAAATTAAATCACCGAAGCCGGTTACAAAGAGATCGAAAAAGGAGAAGCTGCCTAAGGATAAATGTCCACCCAAAAACAAAAGAGATGACGAAGAATGGCCTTGCTTGATTTGCGTTGAGCCGTTCCGTAATAGTAGGCCCAGGGAAAAATGGATTCAGTGTCTGATTTGCCATTTATGGGCACATCAAGAATGTACGCTTGGAGATCGCCATTTCCTTTGTCAAAATTGTGATTCTGAGGACGACGACCTTTCTGACTGACTTCAGCACAATATTTGCCTTGGCACGTCTGATTTTAGATTTTCGTTCATTAGCTTGTTTTTTGTTCATTACATGTTTGGGTCGCAACATTTGTACAGGATCCAATTTATAGTGGGCCAGTAAGCATGTATAACTGTATACGAATGAAAAAGAAATCTTCAACAGAGTATCAGTGGGTAAATTGTAAGACCTAGTAGGGCAAAACGCCTTCGTGTGCGTTTTGCCCCACCCATGCGGCAAAACGGCATTTTGACGAACATGGATGAATCATGATTTTACTGCTGATAAACGATACATAAGCTTTCCATACATTCATATTGGATAAGGTACGACATCTCGCGTTGATACTATGAAATTTAGACCAACTCGAATAGCACGGATGATTTTATGGCGTTTCTCCCTTACGATAGGCGTTTTGCCCCACTCTACCCTACAGAAACAACCGATGCAAATAGGGCCGACATTACCAATGCTGAATATCTTACCTAACCACAGCGCGAACCCTCTGAATTGCAATCAAGACCATGGTAAAGACAGATTGTTCTGATCCGGTTACCAAAATGAACCCGAGTGCTGAGCACGAATAGCTGCCTCTCCATATCCGGCTTTGCACAGTGTAGCAATCATCCAGCATCTGAGCTTCTATGCAGATCGACAATGTGTAGATCTGTAACAAATGGTCATATTATGCGAACGAAACACAACTAACGAGTATCGCTTGTACCCCACCGAGAAAATCAGATAACGACAAACTCAATATTTGCCGTCTAACGAGTATCGTGTAATCCGATACACTATTTGGACCAGATGTCGGTCGCGCCCTCGACAAACTCCAAATCGTCATCCCGATTACAGTCGAACATCCGATGATTGCGAAGATACCTGCATTAAAAATATACAATAACAGACTGCAGGGAAAACTAATACGTAGAGTACAGTGACGAAAGAGTTGAAAGTTGAAAAAGTGACCTACTGTCGCTTTACTTTCTCTTCGATTAACAATAAGGATTTATCGTAGATTTTCTTACTAATGATCCACACGAGAGCGAACATCGCTGTGTTTGCTATCATTTCCTTTCCGTCTGAAAAAGTACTATTGAAGCACTCCTTATGGCATTCGTCCCGACCAGATAGGCAATCTTGAATCCCATCGCATTTCTGAAATAAGACAACACATATATATATATAAATATTATAAATAGTGTTTTTAAGTGATACCATACTTGATCTTAGCCAATCGAGAGCCGTGATTTCGTGATTACTAGTCTTGTTGCCGTTCTATGGTCGCTGGTACGCCCACTCGTCGGCAGCTACTTTCAAACGCTTTGCGACAAATCTTAACGACGTTCCTGTGAGCTTAATCCAGGCTCATTGCGGTTTTTTATCAATAATTTATAGAATGAGACATTGATACCCATCATTCTTGAGATTTTCCAAATTTTGGACAACCCTAATGCATAATTACCAGAGGTGGTCAAAGTAGTCAAGAAAGCTACTCAAGTAGAAGTAGGAGTAGCGACGAAAAAATTTACTCAAGTACGAGTAGAAGTACTTCTTCCATAGGCCACCTGAAACTACTTGAAGTAAAAGTAGAATTGAATGACTTTAAATCTACTCAAGTAAGTAAGTAGTTTTGAAAACAGTCCTAATTCGTTCGCATGGACTGTAAAAAAGCTGCAAATTGAGCTATGCGCAAGGTGCAGAGAGCTGGATTCGTATTGATGCATCCCAAGAGGTATCGATTTTCGACAGAAGAAGCATTCTTTCGCGTCATGGGATACAAATTATAGCATTGATATGAAAATGCGATAATAACCCTTTGTTTACTAGAAGACCCGGTTTTAGAGAATATCATGGCATGGCGCTACCCCATAATATAAGGCCCCAAGTTTAGGCGAAGAGCAATACGGAAAAGTTGTATCGGATACGGTTTCAACACTTTTCGCGATTAGTAAACGTTAATAACAAATATTGTGGATCGTAAAATTTATATTTAGTGTAGCTCTATTTTCGGACAATAGAGGCATTACTACAGTTGCTTTTATGCTCCAACATGTATGTTCTGCAGACAAAAGAACTGAGAGTAATTGGAACTCAAAGTATGATACTCCGAGCAGACATAAGGTAATCGCATTTAGTAATCGTAATCGATTACGACGATTATAGCATTTTCAAGTAATCGTAATCGCAATCGATTACATTCGAAAAAATTCCGAAGTAATCGTAATCGTAATCGACTACTTCCCATATCGAAACGATTTCTTTGTGAAAGAACGATTACTTTTTATTTGTACAAGGACTATGACATAAACTGAACATTCGTGAACAAAGAAGAGATATTATACCGGCTCGTGATAGCACAAATATCTAATTTTCAAATGCCATTGCTCATTATTACGTCAGAAGTAGCCCATTAGCTTTGCTAGTCATTGCGTAAGAAGTATCCACAGCAAATAGATATTCGATGTACGTACATGAGTCTGATTGCAAGAACACCCGCCGTGCTGTATACAGGGCATGGTATAGTATGGTATGGTATGGAAGTATGGTATGGTATGGATCGATATTTTGGTATGGAATATGGAAGAATGCAAGTATGGTATGGAATGGAAGATTTTAATCTATGGTATGGAACGACATTTCCATACTTCCATACTTTGGTATTTTATACATTTTATCGTGATCTGTGCAAGCTTCATGAATCGTACGTTGATCGCCGCTCACTGAATACGATCGCTTTTTTATGTGTGAACGTGAACTATTGAACGATGTGTTGGTACAAATACGCGCTTGTGCAACGGTTTTAGGAGCACTTGAAATGACATGATTTTGTGATATAATAATGACAACAGTAATGTTGATATGATATTCTATTCAGTCTAGACAGGACGTCTCCGAGCATAGTCTATCATGTGACGCAATAATTGGCAATGTAGGCAACTCCAACTATACCTCATTCCTTGAGTGACGACAGCTCACAAGCAATCACGATGCAACGTACTAATTGCTGAATGCGATTGATGATAACATTTCTTCTGAAACATTGTCCGCTCCGCACATTTATCTATTTGCATACCGAGATATCTTATTGGTCATATTTCAAACACTCTCGCATTAGGATTATAAATTAGGGAGTGGGGTAGACATAGTTTGAAATTCTCGCCACTCTAACCCCAACCACATGCTGTACTAATAATCACGCAAATCGCTGCAGTATTGATCGCCTGTAGCTGGGATATTTTATGGGTGCGCCTATAATATAAATTATTTTGCGAGTATTTACTTCAAACTTGCATGTGCATCATGCCAATGTAGCGGAAATGCGATGATATTCTTATGGAGCAGAGACGGGCAAGCTCGCCAGACGGTGGGCCGGATATAGGAAAATTAGGTACTTGGCAAGCCGGATTGCTGAATGGATACATTATTCGCGCATATATGCAAGGAATAAATCGTATTTGATGAATGTATTTTATCGACAGCAATGTCGCTTCAAAACCTTTTCTCGCCGATAATGATAATACAATGTGGATTTGAGAACAGCATTGTCATACAGGGGTAGCCATGTCTGCTTCACTCTGATCAACTAACTCACGGTGCAATCCTTAATTAAGATTTCAAAGCGTTTCATAAGTCCGGTTCCCAAAATTTACCACGATATATCAATTCATTAGGGTTGAGTACATCATAAATGCCGATAATGCAAGTCTTCTCGCTTCGACGAACTTATGCGTAAGCTCCACTCTCGCACCTATATAATTACATGTTACGCATTCACTAAAATTTTACGTTTGAGCAAGTGGTGCGGAATTTCGGCTGACTGGGGCCGCGGGTCACATTATCATGTAAGACGGGAAACTGTCGCGGGCCGGCCAAAATCTCGTCGCGGGCCGTATGATACCTGTCCCTTTATGGACGGTCCTAGATAAGAATCTGCTGACTATCTCATTTTGCTCGCGGAAGCTGTAGAGTAGACTTACACGGCACCACACCACCGTGGACTAAACCTCACCAAAACAGACGCTGTAAAACTATTACCAGGAGTTAGATTCGCACCATGGCTAGTTTAAGCAATAATGACATCCGAAATATCAATAAGATAGGTGCTAGAAAAGGAAATATACTTCTAATATTTTAGTATTTGAAAGTATGGAATATGTATCAAGTATGGTATGGAAAATTGCAAGTATGGTATAGAGCGAGTAAGGCAAGTATGGAGTATGGATAATTCACGTTCCATACCATGCCCTGGCTGTATATCAGGTTATCAAAACGTTTCACACGCCGGTATCTCGCAGCAGGATAATTAAGCACCACTTAGCCTAGTTTAAAATAGTAACTGGTGTAGGCTATTGATGTTTGGTTAATGGTTATGCTTAGTTGAACGCAGTTTGACCGTTGCTGCTTGGCGAGCAGTAGGCCTATGTAGGCCTAGTACGTATACGTACGTTAGGGTTGTTCAGAATTGATCGACTTTCAAAATGTCGTGGTTTTCAGTCCGATTCCCATGCCTTATACCATAAAAACATATTCTAGGTACTTTTTTTCGTAATTCATCCCTTGCATCCGTGTGCACATTGAGCTGGAAGAATATCGGTTAAAAATAGGGGATTCCCCTAAAATTTGAGTGTCGCTATTCGAACTAGGCTAGTAAAACGTCATATATAAGCTGGTTTTATGTAGCTATTGCGGTTGGAGTGCTACATAACCTGACTATAGAAAGTATTGTCAGTTCAGGACACCATTTTCATGTCCCACACTCCCTTAGAACTCCTCAAAACTGCCTAAGACTGATAGTCATTTTGTTGAATCACCTATCCTACACTCCTCAACCCTACCCGAGATTGTTCATCAATTGCCGGGATCACCACGTGCAAGAATACAACTGTAAATGTATCATTCACTCACAGCCACATTATAAACATCACATTGTTCAAATGAAAACGAAACAAAAAGGCGAAGAAACAGATCAACTTGGCACATTGCATTGCACTGGGATGCAAAGCTCACTAGAAGTCGTTTCGGAGGGAAATTTGAGGCCTTGGCAGTGCTGGCATAGTCTGCGTATTCCAACGCATTTGAGAAAGGCAAACTTCTTGGCAATCGAACTCTGGAGAGTGCTACAGGAAAAGCACAGGCTGATCTGTCATTAGAACTGCTGGAACTTTATAATTTAACAAATAATGTCAGAGCTCTTGTGTTTGACACAACACCCTCAAACAATGGAAAAAATAAAGGTGCGGTTCTGTTACTTGAAGAATTGATAAACAGGAAAGTTTTCTACTTTCTACTTCTGCTTGTCGCCATCATATTTATGAACTAGTCATCCGGGGAGGTCTGGAAGTGAAGTGTGTTTGTATCTGCGACCACAGGCCCTGAAAACACAGATTTTAATACCTTCCAAGAAGAGGAAAGATATTGATCAATTAAGAAGCTCTAAAACACTTCAGTTTGATGAATGCAGCTGGTTGGCGATCAAATCTGATGAAGCTAAGCAAGAAATAATTCCACTGATGAAGCCATATAATGGAAAACAGAAAGAAGTCTTGATAATAAATGACTACAGAGAATGTGCAACAGGCACCTTGGCGATTGTAGCTGCCCAATATATTGATAATCGTTTTCGCAAGCCTGGTGCTACTAATAGCACTGGATGGATGAGTCAAGTGCTGTACTGTCAAAAATGTTCATGTGGAGAGAGCAAATGGGCTATTCTGAAGAGTTCATTAGAAAGTTGCCCTGTTTTATGTCCGAGCTTGGTTGAAAACTGGTAATGCATGTGACGCACAGTATATTGATCTCAAATTCCTTCATGGCATGACAGACTTTTCATTGTGCGATTTGACATTGCTGATGTGGCATGTAAAAAGATGCGAGAACATCATTGGCATCTCACCGAGGAAACGGTGGTATCAACAATGTTCTCGGCTAAACCAAAGATTCCTGACAAAGTGAAGGAAGCGATGGCTGCTAAATTGCTGCAAATGCCAATCCTTGAACAATTTCGCAGAGGTAGGCTATACCTCTGAGTCTAATCTCTGACTCTGTCTCTGAGTCAATGAGTATGGTTGCTTTGATTGAACCGGAATCATGGTTTCTATTCAATGCTATACATGTCGAACATGATTGGTTTAGTCTTCCAGTTTCGGAATGGCATACTGATTCGCATTTCGTGACTGCTCAAGAATTTGTGAGTAGCGTTGAAATAGTTAACGGCGCAGCAGAGCGTTTGATGAAATTGAATACCGACTTTGATGCTTTCAAAACAGATGACAAAGAACAGCGAGCGAGCCTCTTACAAGCCGTGGAAGATAACGGGAACAGATATGACGATTTCTCTGAAGCAACCATTTCATCCGGACCTGATTTAAGTAGTATTTGCCAAGTTGATCTGTTTCTTTGCCTTTTTGTTTCGTTTCCTTTGAACAATGTGATGTTTATAATGTGGCTGTGAGTGAATGAAACATTTACAGTTGTATTCTTGCACGTGGTGATCCCGGCAATTGATGAACAACCTCGGGTAGGGTTGAGGAGTGTAGGATAGGTGATCCAACAAAATGACTATCAGTCTTAGGCAGTTTTGAGGAGTTCTAAGGCAGTGTGGGACATGAAAATGGTGTCCTGAACTGACAATACTTTCTATAGTGAGGTTATGTAGCACTCCAACCGCAATAGCTACATAAAACCAGCTTATATATGACGTTTTACTAGCCTAGTTCGAATAGTGACACTATAGAATGTAAACGTGGAATGGCAGCGACCGATTTTGCAACTTCGTTCCGCTTCACTGAAGCTTTACTCAGACTTATTTTACGGCAGCTACAGTAGGATTTATGGCAATCCAAAAGTTGTCTTCCAGAGCTCAGAACTTACTGAATCTGGTCTTGATCGAAAGCTACTGTCGCACTGATTCCGAAAATATCAATCAAAATACGATCAGGCTCCGTACTTAGATGATAAATCACCCTCAACATTTAAAATCTGCATTGTTCAGATCAATCGGATGAACGCAAAACAATGACCACAACAATGACCCATTGCGGCTCTTCGATTGTTCGGACAATGCCGATAATTCAGACTTGAAGGGCGAATTCTTAGCGGCCCAGTGCCTGATCATATTTTCATTTACATTTTCGGAGTCAGTGTGACAGTAGCTTTCGATCAATACCAGATTCAGGTAATTCTGCGCTCTGGAAGACGACTTTTGGATTACCATAAATCCTACAGTAGCTGCCGTAAAATATGTCTGAGTAAAGCCTCAGTGAAGCGGAACGAAGCTGCAAAATCGGTCGCTGCCATTCCACGTTTACATTCTATAGTGACACTCAAATTTTAGGGGAATCCCCTATTTTTAGCCGATATTCTTCCAGCTCAATGTGCACACGGATGCAAGGGATGAATTACGAAAAAAAGTACCTAGAATATGTTTTTATGGTATAAGGCATGGGAATCGGACTGAAAACCACGACATTTTGAAAGTCGATCAATTCTGAACAACCCTAACGTACGTCCACCGGACAAAGATTTGAAATTTTGTACTCGTCAAATAAAACATTACACAACGAAGCATTGAAAATCAACAGCTGCTGATATATATCACAACCGAGCCGTTTTGCCGTTTCTCGTAACGGCAGCTTGCAGTACATTATCTGTATGAAGTTGAAGGTAGAATTTTATGTTCGCTTCATCTTATTCTCATATGACCCTACTTGAAACGGCGCCAATCGTCATTTCGCAATTCTTTACTCAGCATTGGGGCCTGACGCCATAGCCACGGGCTTATATATCATGTTAGCGTGGTAGCGTGCAACTAGAATCAGGACCAGAACAACAATTCGTCCCCAGTCCAAACGTTGGTCTTTGGCCCCCATAGGGTGATATTTTCAAGTTGAAGATTGAATTTCGTCAATAATATTGGTAATCGCATTTTATTATTATTAATTTTTATTCCTCTCTCTGCCCCCGATGTTCAGATTTACCTGGAGAGTTGGGGGCACGTAATTTATAATTATAACGTCTGGTATCCTGTTCTAATTACTTTAGTGTATGTTGTTAAATTCGTGACCTCCGGTCTGTTATATAATCAAAAGATATTGTTGCATCCCAAACGTAGCAGACTAAAAGAAAAACTTTCGTGAGACGCAAACGCAAATTGTCATGTCTTTAATGCTCTGTGGGTACCCGGGTGGCATTTTCATTCTGGGCTCAAATTGGAAGGACCGGACCACTAGTCACGCCCACACAGCGCGGCTATTGACAATGGACACATACCCAAAGTTTCGGCCAAGGTCTTTCTTTAGTAGCACACTTCTTGAAGCCGCGTATTGGGTCGAAACTGCATATGTCTTTTGGTGTGTCGTGGCACGGTATTGACTGGAACCTACATGCCCATTACTATAAATTAGGGTTGCATTTAAAACAAAAATCAATTTAAAGCAAACATGCTTAAAACAAGGCCCTTGTTTAAAGCATATTTTTATTTTGCTTTTTGTTTTTTTAAGCCACGACGTCAATTGAAAATATACGGTAAATATAGCTCCTTTGACGAAATATCTGTACTATAACTGTTGAACCGACTATTTTGAGGGTTCCAACCATCCCATATTGATGTACGTCAGCTAAATCGGGTGGTTATTGTCCGTAGGCTCATGCAACATGTTTTTTGGAAAGTATTTACACAATTATGGCATAATTTTACAACTTGAAAAAACACGATTTAGTTTTTTTTTAACGTTTTTTTAAACAACCATTTGTTTTAAATGCAGCCCTACTACAAATTATGTATGCTTTTTGTTGAGGGAAAGACGTATGCATTTCAAAATCAAGCTTATCTAGAGAGAATTTTCAAGTCAATTTAATCTCTCGAAAATACTCTATAATTTATGTTGGTCTGCGAAATACTTTTCAGTCCCCTTCGAGCTCGCTCCTCACGCTATTGGGAAATTTGGGGTGCGGCAGTCAGGGACCTGGCAAGAATGCAAATCGTTAGGTGCGATAAATCGTCCTCTATAAAAATGGCAATAAGTACATTATGACGTAACAAGCAAATGACGCATCTATTTTAAAGGAAGTTTGTTATCTCATTAGGCCTTTTCAGCGCAATCCATATATTGTCTTCCGATATAACTTCTAAAATGCAAAATAAATGTAATCGTGAGTAATCGTGATTACTTTTCCAGTGTTATCGTAATCGTAATCGACTACTTCCTGATTTTGCTGTAATCGTAATCGTAATCGTAATAGGGTCATTCAGAAGTAATCGTAATCGCAATCGATTACATTCATGAAGTAATAACCCATGTCTGACTCCGAGTATCATAATCGGAATTGAAAGTGAAATACAAATACCACTTCTAAAAAGCGGAAATATATATTTCATATCTTTTGTCCATAAAACTTCAAAGACGATCCACTAAAACAGGTGTAACGTTCCAAAAAGCCGGATTTTCCAGATTAGCAGGACACGTCATGGGCTGCTAGATAACGATAGGATAGGTAATTGCTAAATTGCGAAACGGTGTAGTTTCAAATGTTATGGTGGGCCATATTTACTGTGATAAAATATTGGATATGGGCGACAATGCGGTGTGAGCGGAACCATTATCAACCCGGTACCTAAATTATGTTCACTAATTCGTTCGTGAAAACATAGTTGTCACTCTATAACTACTGTGCGCAAAGCGAATCAAAATTTATGGGATTTACTTGGCTTTTATGAATATTAAATGTTAGTACTCCGTGAAAACAGCCCCGAAATTCCTCAGGCTATCTTTCGTATTGGGGGATTAAACTACTTCTACTTGACAAAGTTAAAATAGCGAAAAGTAAGTAAGTAGACCACAACATATTACGAAGTAGAAGCAAAAGTAGAGAAAATCAGATCTACTTGAGTAAGTACCAGAAGTAGAGGGAAACTACTTGAGTACTTCCAAAAAGTAGAAGTACTTCGTTACTGACCACCTCTGTAAATGACACACTGGTGTACCTAACATAGGTACTTAACGACAACGAAAAGTTAATATTTCCTTTCGGGATACTATATTTGAGTTTTGACATGAAACATATAGCACGCCGTATCTAAAGTTCAGGGGTTTTAAAACAAATCGATTATGACGTTTTAAAGGGTATTTTGGAGAGAGAGAGGGAAAGGAGTTTTATTCGGTGGAATTGCATTAAAAAAAGATACAAGCTGCAGAGGTACGATGCTTAGGGGCTCCTGCGAGTCATCCAGTCAGCTGCATCGATGTAGTATAACAACGTCTTTCAGGTCGAGTCTCGCGTCAAGTATAAAATAAAAACAGGTAGAACAGAAAGTTATTCGTAAAATCTATTACGGATTAATTAACGAATTAGTTGCGTGTAACAGAGCCGTTTCACAGGCACTCTTGATCAAATCTACGTTGAAATGACAATAGCATGAAATCGCATTTCTGATAGTTTTTTTTTAAATATACTTCTTTTTTATTTAACAATTATTTTGTATATATGTACTTCGATGGAGTGCGTCGTATAAACAGTACATGTTTCAAATCAGTCAAATGAAGTAAAATAGAGGTCAATCTAGACTACATGCTCATCTGTGTATGCGGTTTCTGATAACAGCCCAGACCGAAAGTCGATCATAATAAAATTCGACAACTCCGGAATAAAACAGAAACTCAGTTTCTTGTATGTCACAGAGCACAAATAATTTCCATTCGGAATATATCAGGATTTAGGGTTGCACTTGAAACAAACATCCAGTTAAAACAAGTATGTTTAAAACAAGGCCCTAACTAAAAACATGTTTTTATTGTTTTTTGTTTTTGTTTTCCAAGCCATAACGTCACGAATATTCAATTGTGACGTCAAAGTTAATTGACATTGACAATTGAAAATATAGGGAAAATATAGCTCATTTGACGAAATATCGGTAGGCCTACTAATAATGTTGAACCGGCTATTTTGAGGGTTCCAACCATCCCATATCGATATACGTCGGCTATATCGGGTGGTAATTATCCGTAGGCTCATACAACATGATTTTTGAAAAGTATTTACACAATTATGGCTTAATTTTACAACTTAAAAAAAAATTTAAAAAAGGCATTCGTTTAAAACACTGTTTAGAACATGTTCTAAACAAAGTGTTTTAAAACACCATTCGTTTTAAATGCAACCCTATCAGGATTCAAGATGTGCCCTATATGTTAAAGTGGCTTTTTTTATCGAGCAAATAAACCTCCTCGAGTGGTACGCATGAACACTACGTAATGTATGCTTGCACCGCTCGTTTAACACTGCCTGTCTAGTCCAGCTAAACGAAGTCGACTCAGCAGTAGAGAATGGCATGCTGTGGTCGTAGACGCGTTCTCCTAGGTCCGCGAAAGCCGTACTGATCACTCTAAGAGGTTCGCTTAGCTCTTTTATTGAAACAACTAAACCACAGCGATGGTAATCAACTCAATGATTCAACGGTTCACGTGAGCGGTATGCTAAAAGGGTGTCCTGGCGAACGCATTCTAGAGAACGGGTATGAACCCACAGAGCTTCATTTTAAAACATTCATTTTGATGCGTTACAGCTTGTAACGAAATATTTAGGGGATTCATGATATCAATGCAATGTACGATCCAATATCTTGATCATCGCCGCTGAAAATTTTCAATTGGATATGGTTGCTTGTGGTTGTGACGCATTGGATCAAGAAAACTGATTAAAGCTGAATTTTATTATCGATGTTCCTATATCAGGGACAGGCAACATACGGTCCGTGACGGCATTCTGTGCGGAACGAAGACAATTTCCGGTCTTACATGATAATCTGGCCCCTCGTGTCTACATACCTTTTCAACAAAACATTTTCGACCATGAACATGAGTGTAGAGTTCAAAGAAGTTGTCAATAACTTTGATCGACCACATATGTCTCATTGACACTCTACAGATCTTGAAGTACATTACGTTAATAAATTCACTGACTTTTGTTTTTGGTCTCTATGCTTTAAACCTAAAGTTAACATTTTATACGATTTATTCATTGTGTAGTTGGATTAATACGCGGTTACTTTACCGATTGTGGAATCCATCTTCGAGTTCAATGAATATTCTATTACAATGGATGTTGTATTCAAAGCTATATTCAAGTTCTGTACCACGAACCAGAGAATTTGTCGCTCCAATTAGGCTACTTTTTTGCCCTATCCGGCCCGACGATTAAAGAAGTTGCCCGCCCTACCCTATAAGGATTTCTGCGAATTTTGGTAGATTACAATGCAGATTGATGCAATAGATAAATTATGAAAAGATGCTATAGTAATACGTTTCAGGCGAAATACACACGGGAAAATGAGTGGACACAAATATTTCTTTGTTTTTCTTGTTGATGTGATTCCGCACAGATCAAGAATATATGCGTACAATCATGAAACAAAATGATTCATCATAATCCCAATGAGTAAGGTCGGCCGTAATGCAATATATCGACGGCTAAAGCTGAAGGAAAGCTTCTCGTTCATATACTATGTTCAAAGTCAAAAACCTGCAAATGTGCTATGGTCTTAATTTTGTTTCGCCTCGATTTTTTGCATGGGCAGTCTCTCAGGCTTAACCGCGTCTTCGCTCGTTTTCGTTGTGCAAGACGTGTTGACGACGGCATTCCGCATCTTTCCCAGAATTATATCAGGAAGGTCAGAGTAAAGAAACGGATTCAGAGCGCTGTTTATGGGGACGATGATGAGAGCGGATGGTATGTACACATCGTTGCTGATCGATATTCCTGAAATACACAAGTGATCACAGTTTACCATTAAGGGTTGCTAATTGTTAACTGTCGCTTTTGTGAGTCTTGTATATGTAGGCCTAAATATAAACTTCTAATGGTGGAGTGGTTAAATTATGCGAAGTATACTAAACCATTTCGAGTATACGATGATTATGCACGGGATGACGATTGTAATTAGAGGATCAGGTCATTACATTCGAGTCAATATTCAGTTCTCTTGGCACATTTGGACTCGATTAAAGTCAAGTCTCTCGGATTTTGAAGGTGGATCCGAGTCAAGTGAAGTCACATGCCAGGTAAAGTTAAACTTTCAACGTACTAGGTACGATTCAAAGTCATTTATCTTTGCGAGATATTTGGACTACACATTGAATTCTGAATCGAGTAGCGAATAAAAAGTGAACTATAGCCAAAAAGAGGCCTTGTATCGACTAGACATATGTAGATCTTTTAAACAACGTGGGCAACTGTATAGCGCAAATATCCTCAGTCTAGCATGGGATAATAAAGCTCATGAGGTTGATAGAAACTGGTACGCCGTACACAACCCACATCTAAATCGGTAAGATAAAATATAACCTTGCACCAATTGTTCACCAGTAGGCCTAATATGAATTATATTCGTTCGATTCGAATCATACAAGTGGTTCGTAAAATTAGGAACTGTGAGCAGTCTCAGGAACAGATGCAGATTACTTCTAGTTCACGACTCAGTAAATTCTGATCACTTTGCTCGCTACGCTTTGTGGGATCGCATACTCTTAGCAGTTTGACAACATGAGGAATTACGTTATCTATCTTCGCGACGAATGCAAAATGACAATGGACAATGTATTTTCCAAAAATATATGCAAGTGACCTCGTACTAATTCGACCATTCGTTATGACAGTTCCGAACATACACGTTATGAAAGGATATCTTCAAACCAATTTCCACATTACAAAAGTCTACAAAGTAGGTAGTTTTGTGTGAAATCCGTTACGTATAACTGGCAGTAAAATCAACAAACTTGACACGTGAGTAGGCAGTGATAGTGGTAACCTCGATTACTCCTCAAAAGTTACTTTACGTTACCACTTCTTCCCAGAGCAAAATCTCACCGGCCACTTTCATCATTCCCATGATACAGATCGGCATCCAGCACAGGAAGTCAGAAAACACAATTCTTGTCAGTTTCCGCTGCATCGTTTTGTTCTGGCGTGCTCGCTTTTCCTGTAGTGCGCTCTGTGGTTCCACAACTACCCGCAAATTGACAGCATGGCTGAAAAATGTAATGTGGTGAAACCACAGAATACTTTTATGATGGGGGCCGAAGTCGGTATACAACTTGTAGCCCATAGGCGTATACATAACACATGCCAACTGTTCGGCTAACATCAGGATATGTGATGTATCATAATTTTTTACCAAACTATAGCCTTCAACGCCGGAAAGTGGGAAATAAAATGTCTCTGATTATAAAAAAAAAGCAGTCATTATTGGTCGATATCAGAGTGACCGCGCTTTCATTTATTTTACCTATTACCTTTTTTCCGAGAACTCAAGGAGATTTAACTTATTTTTGCATGACTTACTCAGTAGTTTTCTGTGTCAAACTACTCACTCTTTTCACTTCGAATTAAGTGAACTGCGTAGCCTCTTACGAATAAGTTTCCACCACCGTTATCGTTGTCTTTGTCACGAAAGGCGGGTAAAATGACGCATGTGTCACGATAAGTCGGGATATATTCGAAATATCTGCTATTTGTAAGGTTAATAATGAGTCATTTTGCGTTGATCGCAATAATGCGTGTTGTAATTTCGTAAATCAACACGCATATTTATTGATAATCTAGCAAATCGACTTTTTGAACCTACTTGCGTGAATAAACTCCAGAGCCTTCATGCATTTTATACTTTCAATTAAATTAGTTTTGTTACATCTTGGAGCGTGCTACCTCTACTTGTAATTGATGACAAAACTACACTACTTCTACGTCTGCCCTTGTAGCACACTGCTACTTATATCACACCGTCGAATCCGAAGGCAAGGAAGTCTCCCGACTGAAAGAACCGACGTCAACTTTTTTCATGTTGTGTGTGGTATTCACGGTCATACACACCAGGCCAATTTTCTTCATTTCAATCCGTAGCTGCTGACTTGCAGCACTGTCCACTTCTAGGCTATTACAAGACCCCGCCTACACATATGAGATGACGAGGAGGAGCCAAAATTACCCTCCAACACTCAGGTAGAAATTCTGGATTAGACAACGGTCAGACGAATTGGCGACGTCATTTATGTATATGATATAGTTATTTTGCGTTAGTCGCGACTATGGACGATGCATTTTCGATGGAACATACTAAAAGATAGCGGTATTGTGACAATGTCCGCTTTTGAAACAACTTCTTGGAGAGCTTTTATAATTTCCATTTTCTAAATACACTCGAATTAATTTTGGCATGTCTTGGAAATTGTTAGTTCTACTTGTTATGGAGTAGAAATTAACAGTTCTATACTTCTGCATATACTTGAGTACCAACAATGACTAGTATTACCACCTCTGAGCATGCATACTTACTTGTACAAGATAATATAAGAGAAAAGCATGAAGAGGAAGGCGATGAAGTTGACAAGCAGAAGGAAGACTGTGTATCCCCACGCCGTATCGACTTCCGGGTCGGGAAAGAAAGTTGGAAGGCAGACGGCGTGACTTGAGTAGTATCCAAACTTGTAAGTGATCGATATGTTCGGGTTTACTTCCTTGACCAGATTTTCCAATTTTCCCCAGTTAGTCATTCCGCTGAAAGGTGTTGCAGCGACGCAGTTATTGCATGCAAACAAGGAATTATAGTAAAAGATTTATACGCTGTTTGGCTGGTGTCAGACTTAACCCCATGCTGGTGCATTAACCCGAGAATAGTAACCATGTAGTCAGTTTCATTGTTATCAATTGCTTTGAAGATCCGATTCTGGGAGAACCTGAAAAAACATGCGACCTAAAATATCACCATTATATTTTAATGATGCATTTGAATAATATATTCATATTTGTTCCCGAAGCTTTTCAAATGAATTGAAAATTGACTTGTGTCTCTTCAGTTAGTTACTGCACAATGTACCGTCGGTATTTTTGAAATTTTCTTTCACCACGATTACTCAACTAAAGGTACATTTTGTGTCGACTGGTGGAACTTCTGTGGCAACAAGAAGAGGTAGTCCGTTGAAGACTACTACAGAGTGGAAGGTGCGATCATGTCATGGAAACTGTTTCAAATAAGTGCGTTGCAGCGTTTTGTCAACTAGGCATTTTTGTGGAGAGATGTGTTACGGAACTGCATGATAACAATATGACACAAAGGGAATTTTGAATCGGGAGAGTCAAGTTTCAAGAATATAGCTGAGCAGGGAACATAGCTGTTACTAATGCGTACTATTCATATGTACTAGATACTATTTAAGGTATCGATGACGTATTCATTGAATATGCAATCATAGTGTCCTATATGGTGTGGAATGTGGACAGAAGCAAATGTCACGGCTCACTGCGATTGGTCCACGTCACACTTTCAATTATGCTGAAGGCAATTTGACGGTGATTTGTGACCGGCTTGCCGAGTATTAAATTTGATAAAACGGGTATCAATCGAAAGCTGCCACTGTACTGATTACGAAAATATAAATTTTATTCCGCTCATGGCTCTGGAACCGCCACAATTAACCGCTAATTTTTCATTGTTATGGAGATTGGCATTGTGACGCAACAATGCTGTCAGGCCAAACGCGACCACAGCTCAGGAGCAAATGAGCGGCTGTGAGACGATAGTGAGAGTGCTCACTCTGCTCAGCCGGCGTCGCGGCAATGGGCAATGAGCTTGTGTTTCGAAGCGCGATTATGTCGCAGAGAAATGTTGCGCTGCTGATGGCGGGTGTCGGTACTTTCTATCGTCGCTTTGGTTAAGTATGAGCAGTAGGGTTATGACTGAAAAAAAAAATCGTCTATAGCAGGAATTGATGAGCATTTTGGTATAAATTAGAAAAATTATAATCATTCTGTTCAAATCGAAAAAAATGTCCCGCACAAACCAACTTCAATTGGTCCAAATATAGAAATAATTTACAATTCAAGGGTAATCTTTGCTACAAATTTAATATTCATATATATGTCCTTTTGTGCTTCTGGTAAAGTTCATCCTACAATTTGACTTCTCTTTGTGTTATCATGTTAGTGTCAAGGACATCTACAACGGAAATATGCGACTTCCAATGGGATTTTAAGGCACTTTATCGCTGCAGGACATTCGATCGCAAAAATAGCAGCAAATAATCTTCGGTATACTCTAGAGCAGTGGTTCTCAACCTTTTTTGCTTCGCGGACCCCTTTTTGACAGCCACGAACCTCGCGGACACCCCAAAGTTTTAGTTCAAATTCAGCTCAATTATGGTGCCACCGTCATCTGTCTTGCGCAAATATGAACTGTTGGCTTGTGATAAACAGCAACGAAATGACTTTTATTGAAAATAACATAATACTATTCATGTAGAAATTGGGTAGACCTTTATCATTCCATAGCTTATTTTATATATGTGGGCCATTTCTTGAAGTAGGCCTACGTGGTATTGTCTTGAAAATCCGCGTCTTCGATTTGATATGAACGAGTGCCAAAATCCATGCCCGCAAATATAGATGGAGGCTAGGGTTGTTCAGAATTGACCGACTTTCAAAAAGTCCAGGTTTTCAGTCTGATTCCCATGCCTTATACCTTAAAAACATATTCTGGCTACTTTTTTTTGTAACTCGTCCCTTGCATCCGTGTGCACATTGAGCTGGAAGAATAGCAGCTAAAAATAGGGGGTTCCCCTAAAATCTTAGTGTCGCGATTTTACCTAGCCTAGTTAAAGTGACATATAACATGGATTTATGCAGCTCTTGTGGTTTGGAGTGCTACAAAACCCCACTATATAGGGCATTCCTAGTTCAGGATATCATTTCCATGTCCCACACTGCCTTGGAACTGCTCAAAACTACCTAAAACTGATAGTCATTTTGTTGGATCACATATCCCACACCCCTCAAACCTACCCAGCACTGTTCATCAATTTCCTGGATCCCCATGTGCAAGAATACAACTGTAAATGTAGCATCCACTCACAGCCACATAATAAACACCACAGGAAACAAAAAAATAAGGAAAAGAAAGAGATCAACTTGACAAAATATTACATAAATCAGCTGGATGAAATGGTTGATTTCGAGAAATCTGCATATCTGTTCCGGTGATCTTCCACAGCTTGTAGGAGGCTCGCTCGCTGTTTTTTGTCATCCGTTATGAACGCAGCATAGTCGGTATTCAATTTTACCATACGCTCTGCTGCATCATTAAAGTGCTACAGGAAAAGCACAGGCTGAGGCATCACTTGAACTGCTGGAACTTTGGAATTCAACAAAATCTGTTAGAGCTCTTTGTGTTTGACACAATATCCTCAAACACTGGTAAAAACAAAGGTGCGGTTCCGTTACTTGAAGAATTGATTAACAGGAAAGTTTTCTACAATGCCTGTCGCCATCATATTTATGAACTGGTCATTCGAGAGGTTTGGAAGTGTTTGTTTGGATCGACATCCACAGGCCCTGAAAACACGGATTTTAATACCTTCAAGAAGAAGTGGAAACATATTGATAAATCAAGAAGCTATAAAACGCTGAAGTTTATTGAAGGCAGCTGGTTGGCGATGAAAGCTGATGAAGCAAAGCAAGAAATAATTCCACTGATGAAACCCAATGATGGAAAGCTGAAAGAAGTCTTGATAAGAGATGACTACAGAGAATGTGCAACAGGCACCTTGGCGATTTTGGATGACAAATATGTTGATCATCGTTTTCGCAAGCCTGGTGCTACTCATAGCGCTACATGGATGAGTCAAGTCCTGTACCGTCAAAAAATGTTCATGTGGAGTGAGCAAATGGACTTTTCTGAAGAGTTCATTGAAAAGTTGGAACGAATCAATACATTCATTCCTTTGTTTTATGTTCCAGCTTGGTTGAAAACTGTTATTGCATGTGAAGCACCTTGGAATGATCTCAAATTCCTTCATGACATGAAAAACTTTTCATTATGCGATCTCACTGTTGCTGATGTGGCATACAAGAAATTGCGAAAACATCATTAGTATCTAACTGAGGAAATGGTGGTATTTACCACGTTCTCGGCTAATCCAAAGATTCCTGACAAACTGAAGGAAGCGATGGCTGCTAAATTGCTGAAAATGCCAATCCCTGAAAAATTTCGCAGAGGTAGCCTATGCCTCTCAGTCTGATCTCTGACTCTGTCTCTGAGTCAATGAGTATGATCGATTTGATTGGGCCAGAATCGTGGTTTCTATTTGATGCTATACATGTGGAATATGATTGGTTGAGTCTTCCAGTTGCGGAACGGCATGACTGATCCGGATTTCGTGACTGCTCAAGAGTTTGTGAATACTGTTGAAGTAGTTAATGATACAGCAGAGCGTATGGTAAAATTGAATACCGACTATGCTGCGTTCATAACGGATGACAAAAATCAGCGAGCGAGCCTCCTACAAGCTGTGGAAGATCACCGGAACAGATATGCAGATTTCTCGAAATCAACCATTTCATCCACCTGATTTATGTAATATTTTGTCAAGTTGATCTCTGTCTTTTCCTTATCTTTTTTGTTTCCTGTGGTGTTTATTATGTGGCTGTGAGTGGATGCTACATTTACAGTTGTATTCTTGCACATGGGGATCCAGGAAATTGATGAACAGTGCCGGGTAGGTTTGAGGGGTGTAGGATATGTGATCCAACAAAATGACTATCAGTTTTAGGTAGTTTTGAGCAGTTCTAAGGCTGAGTGGGACATGGAAATGATATCCTGAACTAGGAATGCCTTATATAGTGGGGTTTTGTAGCACTCCAAACCGCAACAGCTGCATAAATCCATGTTATATGTCACTTTACCTAGGCTAGGTAAAATCGTGACACTCAGATTTTAGGGGAATCCCCTATTTTCAGCTGCTACTCTTCCAGCGCAATGTGCACACGGATGCAGGGAACGAGTTACAAAAAAAGTAGCCAGAATATGTTTTTAAGGTATAAGGCATGGGAATCGGACTGAAAACCTGGACTTTTTGAAAGTCGGTCAATTCTGAACAACCCTAATGGAGGCTATTAATAAGATATTCACGCGCAACGCTTCCTACAACATTTGTGATGTGATTGCAAGATTTATGGCACCATAATGAAGAAACATATTGTTAATGAACATATCACGTCCAGCCTGGTAATTTTTATCTAGCATTTAGTTATTCTGGAATAATATTGGTTATGTGCATGATAGGATAAAATGAATTTCTTCAATCCCTTCATTGTGACAAATTAGTGAAAATACATGAAAATACAGCAATTTTCATTTCAATCGACTGTTCCCGAATTTGATGCAGTGTTGGGATCAAGTCACTACCTTCGAGTCACGAGTCATCTCGAGTCATTGCAGATTTTGACTCGAGTCAAGTCAAGTCAATCGATTTTCAAAGGTGACTCGAGTCAAGTCAAGTCACTCATTTTTTTGAGGTGACTCGAGTCAAGTCGAGTCAAGTCAAGTCAAGTCACGAGTCAAGTCACAATTCAAGTCAAATTGAATTTTCGAAGTATGAGTGATGATTCAAAGTCATTACATTTTGCTGGCTGTGTGAAAGACAGATTAATTAATCATTTACCTTAATAAAATAACGAATATCTAACGAATATCACCCAATATATTCGTTCGATTTAAACCAGTGGTTCTTAACCTTTTTTCCTCCAGCGCCCCCTTTTTAAACATTATCGTGCTACAGCGCCCCCCCACCTCATATTGTCCCAGCTAGCACGCCCACTTGGTATCCAGGTGGAATTTAAGTGGTTAGGTGGGATGGATGATCGGAATGGGTTAGTAACATGTAACCCACATCGAAACCAAGCGGGATTTCCATCCATAAAGATGCGTGGTTATACCATACCAATCCCAGGTAGATTATTGCAATAAGTCTCTTCTAATTGTACCTATCAATTTGAACTCGGGGGAGTTTTACTTGTTGAGTTTTTGATATCAAATCATCTTGAAACATGAGAAATCCACTTATGGAGGAGCTCAGATTTCCCATATATCACCCACATAGGAATCAACCTTATTTTCCATCAATGTTATTTGGTTTATTTCATCGAATAATAAAGGTGGTTCCGTATGTAGTAAAGTTTTCTAGCTATTATGCTATCCCTGTTGGTTGCTCGAACCTCGAACATTAAAACCCCTACCATGCTTCACCTCGTCAATGTGATTTGAACTATTTAAAATTGAAAGTTTGTCACACTGAAGTGAACTTAAATTTCCGTTGCTAGAGTACTCAATTCCTCACAGCGTGCGTTATAGTTTTCTTGCGTAGATCCCATTACCTTTATCCCTTATCTGTATCTATTATTTTTAACTCAGGATTAATTTTACTCGTAAAATTTCTGTGATCAAATAATTGGAACTTGTTATTTTCGTCAATGAAGAATGGTCGACTTTTCATACGGCTCCCACATGTGACCGAGTAGTTTTCCCAAAATAGATGCTTCTTTTATATTTTCCTACAGCAGGATTTGTTCATCTATATAGGAAAGTCATAATCGGTTTCCGATTTATTCATTTGCGATGCTGGTCGCTGCTGGTACATTTCCAAATTGAATTCCACCTCCATGTGAATTGAATTCGGGTACTGGTGACGATAAGCGCCTAAGAATCGGGCGGCCTCGGTTCGACTCCCGTCGGAGGTTTGTCCGGGCTCCTCTTCTTGCGACATAAGACCCGAGAATGACTCGACGAAAGAATGCACTCGCACACAAGTTATGGAAATCGCTAGCAAGGGCCCTGGCCTCGAAAATGATCAACATCGAGAGTAACTGTGACGGCGGGCACTCTAAGCCGAGGTAGATGTCAGTCTAAAAGACGGCAACTGCGCGTCGGTCGGCATCCTCCTATCTGTTCATTACATCGCTTTCTATCTTATCGTATTGTACATTGTGTGTGTCTTGTTCAGTTGAAAATATAACTCAACGATTACACTTAAACATTGATGACGGCCTCACTCACCCACCGTAAAGGTTATTATATACTCAGATTACCGTATATATTGGTTTGCGTGATTGGAGGTAGTAGGTTCCAGGTATGTACTGTACAGTATACAATGATAAGTTAACTAACGTGTAGGGGTTACCAAACATCGCCTAGCACATCTCTACGTCGACTTCTCGGGCCACTTACACTGCTACAAGGACCGGGGTCGTAATATTGTCTTCGCTGCCAGCTAAGTGGGTTACCCACATGGTTCCCCAGAAAATACCTCTGTAATATGGGGCCAAAAATGTACGGTTCCCGCTTGGTTTCCCCAGCTGGTTACCACAATTCATCTCACCTTGATACCTTGTGGTACCCAAGTAGGCGTGCTACCTGGGGTAAGGACTGTAATAAAGACAATGGGTGAGAGGGAGGGCCGTAACAGCACTTCGTCAGCCCCCCCCCTAAAAATAATTGTGTTGGGCACCCATAGCGTGATAAACCAAAGTCATGAAGGGTTGGCCCCCAAGAACCCCGTCGCGTGATTTCGATGGTCAGCAAAGTTTATGTGGCCTGGTCCCAATAGGAGCTAAAATTTTCTATAATGCATGAATGAAATAGGCTTTAATTGCATACATATGTAACTATAAACTTTTTATCCTCTCAGCCCACGTAATCAGATTTACCAGTAGCGCTGAATGAGCTGTTGTATTGAAAAATAAAGGCCACGTAATTAGTAATTGAACATATTTGGGGGTGCCCGCAGAGAACGAATTGTAGATAGTTGTCAGCCGATGTTATGAAGGAAATGTGTCTAAGTTTCGTTCTCTGCGTGACTGCCTTATCGCGTCGAGCAAGTGCGACGATGCAGACATCGTGCCATGTAACGGGTTAAGCCGCCGCGGCAGCTGGTCTTGTAAAAATTTCAATAAATTGCAGCTCCATTACGGTGGCGTTCTGAAGGAAATGGCCGCGGCCAAAAATTTTTGTTAGTTCTTACCTTCAATCTGAGACCACATCATTTTTAGAGCGCAGTGCCCCTTTAATTAGTTCTGAATACACATTAAGGATATGTCCTACTACCACATCATCTACGGCGGAGCCATTTTTCTTCAGCGCCCCCTTATCGCCCCCCTGATCCCAGCGCCCCCTGAGCGTTTCCACCCCCTTGAAAATCGCCAGCGCCCCTTGGGGGGCGCTGGAGGCAAGGTTAAGAACCACTGATTTAAACCATACAAGAGGATTGGTAAATGTGAGCACTGGGCAACGTGAGGATTGAGCCGTCTAAGAAACAGAGACACATTGCTATTTACATTAATTTTCTACATTGCGGTCAATTTATTTGTGATCGAACAATGGAGGAACCTTGTAACGTACAATCAGTGAATGACTGGTTGTTCTCACAAGTGACACCGGCGTATCTCGAACAATCCGAACATACACAAGATACCGTGATTTATTCGACACCGCTTACTTAATGACTTGAAATTGACTCGTAAATTTTGCTCCGAGTCACGAGTCAATGCACATTTTTGAAGCTCCGAGTCAAGTCGAGTCAAGTCATTTTTTCAAAGTGACTCGAGTCAAGTCAAGTCATACAAAAATTGACTCGAGTCTGCCTCGAGTCATCCCAACACTGATTTGATGACATTGAAAACTTCAAATCGATGAGGTTTCGCAGGCATTATGAAGTCACCCTGATCTTCATATTATTATTTTTTCCACAAACCCCAACAAAACGCCCTTAAACAGCAATATATTTGTATTAATAGGTTATTGGCGCTTTGGCAATTAAAATTAATTTGAATTATAAGATATTACATGTCAGACGATTATTCTGATGAGGTAGTAGCAGTTGTGTAGGGAAACTGCCTCATGGTTTCCCTAATTTAAAAAAAAATTAGATTATCAATCAATTTGCATATTTAGAGGTCTCGCGGACCCCCTGAAATTGCTTCACGGACCCCCGGTTGAGAACCACTGCTCTAGAGCAGTGGTTCTCAACCGCCAGTTCGCGACGACATTCCTGCCGGTCCGCGAGGTATATTACAATTTAATACCTTAATTTCAAGATGCAAAGTTGAAGGCGACAAGTACAGAACATAAACGAGCTGACTCATCGCTAAACAGCACAGTTTGAGCGATCATTCGTTTTCGATTCATTCATTTCGGGCAGGACCGTAACTGGGGCCCCCAAACCACCCAATTGGAGAGCGGCCGAGCTTGAAAAGGCCCAAAATTATTGTGCAAATGAACAAAAATCATAGTGTAATTTTTTTGAAACATTTTTCAAGTTCTTTTCGCGCTTTGCGCGATTTAGTGTCACTAAATGCCATGCTTATAGGTGTCCTTTTCCGAGAAATACGCATGATGTACATAAATAGGCATTTCGGCGTCAGCCATTACCGCGCCGCGGCGTACCAACACAAGTTCAGGCTAACATGGGACTCCGAAGGTTGTGCCAAAAATTCGGCAGCGAGAATACCGATTCAGTCATGAATGATCGAAAATTTTCGCTATTGGCGCGATTAAGCTGCATAAACTTTCTGCTTACACTGAGTAGATTGAATGTGCTCACAAGTACAGGTGAAAACATCCACCCAAATGTAGGGTCTGGGGCGAGCCCCCGCAAGTTTGGCTTATCGCCCTGTGTCGGCCCAAGACCAACGTTTTTGGGGTGAGCTGACGAAATAATTTTTCGGCCGGGTTTGGGCATGGCTGGTACAGCTGCTTTGAGGTGTTGTCTTGCGGCACGCATTGTATTCGTATAGTTGTCAGAGTAGCCTGCGTCTGGTGGCAGTGTGCAATGAGCAAGGTAGCACGACAAGGTGCTTGGTTCTACTCCGAAACGCTTCTTCTCTCGATATTTTCAAAGAGAAGAATATTATTCATGTTGGCGTGGTCAGTTAAACCGACGGCCTTCGGCGCGAAAGACTGTAAACGACTCTCGGCAGTAGCACGTTTATCTGGACAAGGCAATTTTACCTCGACTCAGCAGACTCACTACCATAAAATCACATGGATGCCATCATGAAGATAATTAATTACGATCAAACCTCTCTAAATGTCGCACTCTAGCACCATATAATTGCAAAAAACGGTTGCATACTCTACATTTTGGCTTCATTTCAATTTTGAAAGTTCACCGGTCCGCGAGACATTTTTGGAAATTTTACCGGTCCGCGAGGAGAAAAAGGTTGAGAACCACTGCTCTAGAGCCCGATCGATATTGGATTTTTGGGTTGATACCGATAAAACCGATATCTCACACCTTGACCGAGAACCCCATTACATTCAGCCGATATTCAGAAGAAGTTGGATATACATAAGCACATTTTCAAAGCTTCAGAGCATTTATTGGAACATATTTACAGCCATTGTTATATTTGAACATGAAATAAACTAGAATCGCTACATCTGGACATCTGTTAAGTGTAAGCTTGTGATATATATCAATATTCTCAAACTAGCGGTCAAAGATTATAATTTTCTGACTTCCTACGGCCATGTTGTGACGTCACGAGAATTGCCGATAATTCTTCAGCTTGAATGGCTGATACCGATAATTCTGTCGAAGTGTGAATCGTCCCGATATTATCGGCGAACCGATAAACGGTCGGGCTCCAGTATCTTCCATCTATAGACATCTGGTTAGAATACCAGGCTTCCTGGCACGCATTTGCGAGGAATAAGCATGATATCTCAAGAGATACTCTCCATCTGGGAACTTGGAAGTACGGAATTATAGCCCTTGAGCTCCATCTCGCATTGCGTAGAGATGGAAGTTTATGCCATTTGCTTAGTGGTAATCTACTATTTTCTCTGAAAGAGCGGCATGCTCTCCACAACACATAGATAAACTTAAAATCACCCCTTCATCCTCGGTTTTCAAATATTTTCATTTGAAATCCTGGCTTGATGGATTGTACCAAGTTTTCGTAGTATTTAACCATATCATCTCCAAATTTGTAGCTGAGAGTTGGATTTGTTGAGGATTTTGGATTGAGGAACTCTGTTATATGCTTTAAGGATCGATAATATTATGTTGGCAACCAATGTATTGTGTTGTTTATGAAAACCCTTGCTCATCACTGCAATTTGCAGTTTCACAACAACGCCATTCCGCCGCTCAGTATCAACAGATGCTGAGTCACATATGATATGACATTTTCAAATTTTCATCACATTCCTCTAATCGGTTTTCTAGACCGCTGAAAATATGTTGAGTTGTTCTACTTTTGCCTTTTCGAACACCCAGTTCGATTTGTGTCAGACAAGTTGAAATTTTACGATCCATACAGTCTACATCTAAAATCGAAATTAATAATTATTTATTATTTATGTAATTTTGACTGTAAGCAAGAAAATGATAGAAATAATTCAATATGAGCGATCAAAATTTACCAAAATACTATTTTAAATCCTCGCAATTGGAATTGTGTCAATTAAATTCAAATCAGTCGGTATATTTATTATATAGTCTGTATCTACAAAAAAAAGCCTATCCTTCATACCGTGACAACTGGAAAATTTTTGTGCGGGAGGTTTTTGTTTAACCAGTCTTAACTTTTGGTGATTTTGCAATCAGGACACAAAAGTTCATCGTTTGTGACTACGGGACAAATAAAATTTTGAATTTTTTTTTCTAGTCATTACCCTAGTGAGCACGCATTACCAGCATTTCCCTGACATGTAAGGGAAGGACTTGGTCCGCGAATGCAGTAGGTAAAATGTTGAATAAAGGTTTACAGAAGGGGTGTCGAACTGAGCTGGGGTCATGGTTCGTATTCAATCCTTTAAAAAGCTTGCGGGCCGTAACAGTCAAATTATTCCAAAATGTTACTACCAAATCCATACCTATTTACCTAATTTCACTGGAATGTTCTATTATCAAGCCTAGGCCTATATGGCCCTCGTCAGGAATATAGGAGATTTAACTGTAAACGGTGACGTTTGAATTTGGATTATCATTTTTAATCACCATTCAAATTTCTCTAAATGCGCACTCTCCCTCTCACCGCGCAGCGGCAGCTGTCGTTTGATACCCATTTTATCAAATTTAATGGTCGGCAAGCCGGTCAAATATTACCGTCAAATTGCCTTCAGCCAAATGGAAACTATGACGTAGCCAATCGCAGCGAATCATGAGATTTGCTTGTGTCCACATCCTATAGGACACTATGACGCAATAGAATAAGTAGCACTGTCGCTAAACAATATCAAAAATATTAAATCCCCATTCGGATGCATGCGGATTGCGGAGATAACGCTGGTATGCATTCTTTATACATAGGCGATACGTAGGTGCTGGTGGTGAAGGTAAAAGTTCGCACAATGAAAAACGCAAGGACTTACTCGATTCTTGTAACGAAATAATCTTCAAACCAGGAAAGCAGTGGAATCAGTCCGATCATTGAAGCTATGAACCAAGCCATGAGTAGGGCGGCCGTCTCTCGATTAATATTTGGTTGCGAGAAGGGTCTGTAAATACGTAATGAACGCAATAATTCATCAAGATAGATTTTTTATTTTGCATCAAATGGAGGCAGAATGGATGACGCATCACATTTCTACACTTAACCCTTTGAATGGGAGAACACTGGTGACCCAAGTCCAGGTTCATCTCTCAATATCCCCAAAGATATATGTCGTAGCGGACTGCTTTTTGTTTCTATGAAAAGCCTGCTATCTTCTGATTTATATCATACTTAAAGGTATAGGACATGACAATTTTCAAATATCGACGATCTTACATGAAGAGTTCGGCTGAAAATACCCATGCCAAAAATTTCCAGATATTTTTCGAGTGGGAAATACAGTCTGAAATTCTGCCAGAACATAAGACGTCGACTTGTACGGTATTCTGTGTAATTTATCACCGCTTCGAACATCAAACCTTGTTCTGGGGAGTTTTCTGAAAGGGTTCGTTAATTGTGGTCATCCTTCGGTGAATTTCAAGAACATAGCCAAGTTCAAGTCCAAGTTCGTGACGGAATATGAGTCGTAAACTGGTTTACTATGCCTGCAAATGGTTGGATATGACAAGAGAAAGTATACCACGTTGTTTCATGCCACTAACTGGGCGGTAGGGGTTCGATTCGGTATTGATCTTGAACTTGACCATTATGACCACTCACTGACCACGCCCATATGTAAATTTTTCGTGTATTTTTGATTTTTCGATATCTGTCGAGCCTCGCGTTTTACGGTCATGGTTGACGGCTTGTTTAAAACCAGGCAACGGTGGCTACGCAATGAGGCATAATTTTGACTCTCTGACGCTATCCTGGGGGTAAGCTCGGAAAAATGAGAGAGAGAAAGAGAGTTTTCAGAGAAAAAGTTTGTTTATTTAGTCTCATAAAAACCCTAGACATGGCATGGGGTGACGATCGAGGGCGGAAACGGTAGAAGGCTATACTCCGGCCACTTTTAAACCGGAACAGCTCAGATTAAAGTGTTGGTGAGGTCACGGTATGAATTTGAAAAGTGATGGTCAGTTCTGCAAAATCCGACCCCCCATTAAAAGGGTTGATTATTAGACAAATGGGCCTAATGTGGAGATCGTGTCAAAAGAGAAAATGAGTGCCAGAACTTGCGCAAAGGTTTAAGGAACAATCACGCGTGATGCATGTCCCAATTTGATCTTTAATTTGAGACCAGATCATATTTACATCGCAGTGCCGTTTCAAGCCTACAGTAAGCTGAATCGCGGACACTACACAAACAACTGATGCAAATAGGGTCGACATTACCAATGCTGAATATCTTACCGAACCACAGCGCGAACCCTCTGAATTGCAATCAATACCATCGTAAAGACAGATTGTTCTGAACCGGTTACCAAAATGAACCCGAGTGCTGAGCATGAATAGCTGCCTCTCCATATCCGACTTTGCACAGCGTAGCAATCATCCAACATTTGAGCTTCTATGCAGATCGACAATGTGTAGATCTGTAACGAATGGTCATATTTTGCGAACGAAACACAACTAACAAGTATCGCTTGTACCCCAACGACAAAATCAGATAACGACAAACTCAAGATTTGCCGTCTGACGAGTCTCGTGTGATCCGATACACTATTCGGACCAGACGTCGGTCGCGTCCTTGACAAACTCCAAATCGTCATCCCGATTACAGTTGAACATCCGACGATTGCGAATATACCTGCATTACAGTAACAGACTGCAGGGAAAATATATACGTACAGTACAGTGACGAAAGAGTTGAAAGTTGAAAAAGTTTCCAGCTGTGGCTTTACTATCTCTTCGATTGACAATATGGATTTATCGAGGATTTCCTTACTAATGATCCACACGAGAGCGAACATCGCTGTGTTTGCTATCATTTCCTTTCCGTCTGAAAAAGTACTATTGAAGCACTCCGTATGGCATTCGTCCTTACCAGATCGGCAATCTTGAATCCCGTCGCATTTCTGGAATAAGAAAAAACTTTTTAAAATAGTGTTTTTGGGTGATACCGTACTGGCGTACTTGATCAGCATGGAATTCTTGAGCTCGTATTTGTGACCACACAAAATCGGGCCATTTCAGGTTAAGATCTATATCGACATCGCTAGCGTGTTAGTGCGCTTGCTATTTGAATGGTATCGTTAGCTTGTTGACGTTCTACCCATATCATCTATCATCGTAATCGGCACCTGAATGGTAGGGTGCCAGGCTTGTAACTCTAGTTTGATTTTATTTGAACTCTTATCATTGACACTACATTATTAGATTTCAACTAATTGGTCTCATGTTCTCGGAGCGAAAACTGGGTTAGAGATCACACATTGCCCCATTCAGCACACTTTCATGATCGGTCATGGCGTGTGGAGTCGGATCTGAATATTCCTAAAATCTATAAACCGATGGTGCAGAAATTAATCGCGCATAAGAACCGTGCGCAAAATTGAGATCCGGTGGGAAAACAGCATATATACGATTCGCTGATTGAATTAGAAACCAGAATGACTGCAACAAGTTGTTTCACTTATCCCATTATATCCTTGTGTAGCCTTCATAAGATGGCAAATGAGACAGTTTGCAATCGCACGTTGTCTATCCGTAAGACTACTTATTGGTGTTGGGATGAAGTCACCACCGTCGAGTCAGTATATGCTTTGTCAATTGCGATTGAATTACAACAGTACTTTTCAGCCAGCACCAACCGAACTGTTTTTGCAAATATAAATATATATGCACAAACCTACCGAAGATGGTTATAAAAAAGACAATGAAGATACGTAGCATTATTATGTTCAGATAAACAAACAGATGGCTAATGCTTTCGGCCAGAGGTCTCAAACTCAAATGTACTCGCGGGCCAATTTCTTACTTTTGATGGCGCCGCGGGCCGCACCACAAATAATAGGGGAATTCAATGTATTTCAAAGTAGGCCTTATTTCCGGGTTTCGCGCATAGGTCTACTCCTTATAACTAGGCTATATTGACATGTCATTACCGAAGTCAAATAGAATCAGCGTTTGATTTTACCTTCAAATGTTGGAACAGATCAATAACAACTTGAACATAATGGATCTGTGCAATACCAATATAAATGTGCAATCGCCGAAGAATCCGGTGGTGTTACAGCTGTGAAGCGTAGGCTACGACTAGTTAATACTCGCCACATTAAATTGGCGACAATAAAATATATAAAGATACCCAAGATGACACGGGATATAACCAACTATACATCAAAGGGGCAACATAATGCCAATGTCGGTTGCCATACCTACATGCTTAGATATCTAAATAAGCTACGCAACGCAAGCTACGACCTTTTGATATTTTACTATTTTTCCTACCAGTTTGATAGTTTGTTCATAGTGTCCTATATGGTGTGGACACAAGCAAATCTCACGGCTCAGTGAAATTGGTCTTTGTCACACTTTTCATTTGGTCAAAGACAATTTGACGGTAATTTTTATCCGGCTTGTCCTGCATTAGCCTAAATTTGATAAAACGGGTATCAATGGAAAGCTACCACGGTACTGATCAGGGCTGTGGAGTCGGTAAATTTTACGACCGACTCCGGCTCCGACTCCGACTCCACACATTTCCAATATACCGACTCCGACTCCGACTCCTGAGTCTTTAAACGTACCGACTCCGACTCCGACTCCGACTCCTGGGTCTTTAAACGTACCGACTCCGACTCCCGACTCCGACTCCGACTCCAGCATTATTACCAATTTACCTCGAAAATTAATGCCACATTGTCGGTTGAATGACTATCATACAACCATTAAACATATGCAAACATATGATTAACTGTGGCATGCTGAATTGTTTCATTGTGGCACAGCTCGAATTATCCACTATGCAATTAACATGAAATAAAGATTTGCTAAATATCCTTCCTTATTCAAGTTTTTATAACATGGACTCTCTAATATCCTGAAATGTATGAATCATTCAAATATGGCAGATATCCAATCCTGTATAATAAAAATGTAGATAAAAAATCCAAGTGTAGCTCTTGTGTATGACTCAGCAACTAATTAAGAAATTGAACTTACTAATTTTGTCATTACACACTATCCTGATTACAAGCACAAACACTCTTACTACTAGTAATAGACATTGTTCATAAATGGAATTTAGTCAAGTAGTCAAATACCATAGCCTATGTCTAGTCTACATGTACTTAATCAAGTATTCAAGGATTCGGACTTGCAGTCTTTCTTAATCATTTGTTCGACCAAAACAGCTAAGCTACACTATAAATATTTTTAATTTTGTCAAATGGGAAGCATCGTTTGGTCATATTTACATATTTTCAGGGTTGTAATGACTCGAGTCCGACTCGAGTCACGATTTTCGGATGACTCGACTCGAGTCATTTTCTCAAAATACGGAAATGACTCGACTCGACTCGAGTCAATCTGTGAATTGACTCGACTTGGACTCGAGTCATTGCGCATGACTCGAAGCAAGTCATTGACTCGAGATTCAGACGGCCAAGACCGACATTTCATTGTAATTTCGAAGCCAACACACTATTGCGATTTCGTTTGTTGGTACTGGTGCTTGAAAATAGGACCAGAAACTGCTAGAAGTGAGGAAAATTGATATATTATAAATGCGAACCATTCAATATCACCATACAGAGTTATAAAAAGTGGGTTTAGGATGACTTTAACTGGAAACTGAGCAGTCAACACAATGACGTGGACTCGGACTCGAGTCATAATACCATGACTCGGACTCGATCCTCTGTTCGCTGACTTGGACTCGGACTTGACTCGGTGGGAATTGAAACTGACTCGACTTGACTCGAGTCAAAAATATAAAAGTGAGATTGACTTGTGACTCGGAGCTTTGTGACTTGGTTACAACCCTGCATATTTTGACAATTTTACAAAACCAGCCGATGCATTTTCTTTGTCACAGTATCATGGTAGAATTCCAAAAATTGCATCAATTTTGACTGCATCGCGAAAACGCATCTCGCGATTTTCTTCCCCTCTGCAACTGAGTTGTAATTTGCAAGTAATGCCTTTTATCTATATCAGGGGTGGGCAACTTTTTCGGCGAAAGGGACACCTGAGATTTACGAACCATTTCGCGGGCAACGGGAATGTTGATAACCTTTTTTTAGTCGTCGATAGGAGCGAACCGAATTATGAAACATTGCAAACAAGACTTATATTACTACGCTCTAAAATTGTTAACATTATGTCATCCAACTGTGCAGTGCGCAATCAGGCCCTGGTCGCGCGAAGCGCGAATTTTTTTTGCAAGATAACGACTGAATTAGGCTATAGCTATATCAATAAATATGTCGCTAACATACATTGGGGGTAGCATCTGTATACCACTGGGCTCATTTGGCAAGGACAGGATTATTCGACGTTTAGACATAGCAAAATCGACGGTATCAGTGAACATGCCTCTATCATTTTGTGCAAATGTTTTGTCGACGATCTCGCTGCGAATGCACAAGCGAAGCCGTATATCTCCTAATTGCGAATATAGTTAAACTCAATTCTGTGAAGAATATGTATTTATAATTTTCAAAAGGGGGCTCAAATACTGAATGCAAGAAATCTAGTGACAATGAATCATGCGAAGTACCGAGAAAAAATTCAAGTCAAAAAAATCTGCTATGAAATATTCTCCTTCATGGTCATATACGAAGATCTGGGATAAATGTGGCTGACCCCTGGATACGTCAATGCCTCAGAACTGTTGTTTTAGTCATCATCAAATTTCTCGGTCATGCTAACCAAATTTTGGTTGGCCTTGCAATTGTACCTGATGTCATAAATAATTTCGAGAATTACCTCGCAGGCCACACCTAACCTTCTCGTGTGCCAAATTTGGCCTGCGTGCCGCGGGCTGGCCGCAGCTGATCTGTATGGTTAATATTAACAGTGATTGGTGGTACATAAAAATTATATTGAAAACTCTTTGAAAGCAAAGGTGTTCATGATAGAGAAGTTGGAGTCGGAGTCGGAGTCGAAAGCATAGTTATTCTCACAAACTCCGACTCCGACTCCAGTCAGTATATTCCCACCGACTCCGACTCCGACTCCGACTCCGACTCCATCAAGCGAAAATTACCCCGACCCCGACTCCACCGACTCCGACTCCGACTCCACAGCCCTGGTACTGATTGCGAAAATATAAATTTTATTCTATTCGTAGCCCCGGAACTCGCCAGAATAAGCCTCAAATGTTGCATTGTAAGTGAGTTTGGTATTGTGACTCAGCCATGCCGTCTGAGCAGCTCAGGAGCAAATGCGCACGAGAGTGAGAGTGCTCAACTGATCAATCGCTTGCGTAACGATGGCCGATACGCTTGCAGCTTGCAGTGCTCCTCGCCTGCTCCCAGACGTCATTGCCTCATCACAATGCCAAACTCACATACAATGCAACATTCGAGGCTTATTTTGGGGAGTTCCAGGACCACGAACAGAATAAATTTATATTTTCGCAATCAGTACCGCGGTAACTTTCGATTGATACCCGTTTTATAAAATTTAGGCTGATGCAGGACAAGCCGGACAAAAATTAGCGTCAAATGGCCTTCGACCAAATGGAAAGTGTGACGTACACCAATTTCACTGAGCCGTGAGATTTGCCTGTGTCCACACCATATAGGCAGGGCCGTAACAGCACTTCGTCAGCCCCCCCCTAAAAAACCTTGGTCTTCGGCCCCCATAGGCTGATAAACCTAACTTCTGGGGGCTTCGCCCCCCAGACTCCCCTCAGCCTGTGCGCTGTTTCCCGCTACTTATCCTCTACATTGGCTGTCCATTCTGTGTGACAGTTTTTCTCGCCTGAACGCGCAAAGCGCGAGAAATTTTTATAATTCGATGACTGAATCGGTCAATATGATCGGGAATTGCATATATATTGCTGTGAGTTTTTACCCTCTCTCTGCTCACGTAATCGGATTTACCGGTAGAGCTGAGTGAGGGGTGTTTGAAAAGGTAGAAACCCTCAATAATAATTAAACATCTCCGGGTGTATACCCGTTGCCAAGAACGAAACAACACTTCGTCACGCCCCCACCCCCCAAAAAATAACTTGAGTCATGGGCTTCCATAAGGTGATAACCCGGCCCCCATCACGTTGTTCGCTTTTTCAACGAAATTATAGTGGTACCGTTTCGTGAGCCAGCGAGCCAGATGCGCACATTTTTGATAAGTCATGATAAATCGGTCAATAAGGTCGGTAATTGCATATATATTGTTATGAATTTATTGTCCTATCTACTCAAATTTACCTGAATAGCTAGGTGAGGTGTCTTCGAAACTGTAGAGTCCGTAAATAATAATTAAACATATTCGGGTGGGCGGACCCGTTGGTATAACTTCGTTACATGATGTTATTTCGTGACCTGTCTATCAAAAAATATAGAATCGGCCAAACGTACTATACTAAAAGTTCACACGATTTCAAATTGGTATTTCTTCGCTGCCATATAATTAGTCCCTGCGGGATGGTATTTGTCTTGTGAGGTTCAGATTGCCAAGACAGAAACATTCGGCGCCAGTTAATTAAACCTATGTGTATTTTGTATGCCTATATATAACGAAGTTTTCGGTCATTGTAAGGGCAGTTCCTTTCGGCCAAGGTTTTCTCGCCGGCGATCGTTCTGGCACACTTCTTGGAGTCGCATATTACATGGCCTAAAACTTTATATCTTGGTGCGTCGTGGCGCGGCAATAGCCAACGCCGATATGCCCATTTCTATAAATGTTGCGTATTTTTTCTTCGGGGAAGAGTACCCAATAATCAAGATATTTGGCAACCTGAAATCGCACCCAGCGTTTTTTGATAAAGTTCCATAAATTTCCAAAAAATACTCTATAATTTATGCTAATTCACGAAATAATTTTGGGCCCCCTTCGAGCTCGCCCCCCCCCAATTGGCGGGTTTTTGGTGTGGCAGTTACGGCCCTGCATATAGGACACCATGGTTTGTTGCGTGCGGGGTTTTACCAAGACACGGCATTCAGAGTCACAAAAGTCTTTCTCTGATTGTAACGTTTGACGTGACGAGTACGAGTACGAGTAATTCTACAGAGGGTCGCGCCCAAGTCCAAAGGACAATTTTCAGCCACGAATCATCAACGGTTCGTGTTTTACCATAATAAACAAGTAATGTCACGTAATAGTTGATCTTCCACTTAGTGGTAACGTTTGAAAGTGATGTATTAGTGAAGTTTGATGAGTAGTTTCAGGCTTCTGGAGTAGTTTTAGAGCGAATTTTAAGTACTCAAAAATTGGTAGTAAAATATTGTCGAATACTTCGAAATCCAAAATGCCGTCGCGGGCCGCACAAAATGGTCTCGCGGGCCGCGTGTTTGAGACCTCTGCTTTAGGCCATCAAGTGTCTCATTAAAAAGGCAACTCTCTTCCCTCGTTTTGGTTTCAACTACAGCGCATTAAAACTCTTTTCGGCCAAATTAATGTCGGATTTTGTACAGGAATTTCTAGTGCTTCGTCTTGGAATGTCAGGTCTTAATAAGAACCATACAGCACTCCTACCCAAAATACAGCGTATTTTACACAAGTGAAAAGTGCTTGCCGGCAGCGATCGCGACGTGGTGCAAAATTCACATATTTCTTTTATTGCCTCTGTCTGATGGCTTGGAAAACAAGCTCAAAACTATTAAGGATAGTATACTCACATTGGAGTTCACTACGTTATGATACGCTTCTCTAATTTGTGTTCTGTTTTATTATTTTTCAATTTCCCATTTCTTATCTTGCAAGTCGATGAGAAGATCAACGGAAATCACGATACCGTGTTTTTGGCTCTTTAGCTCAATTTAACTCGAAGCTTCATGCATATCGGCTAAACTAGTGGTTCCAAAACTTTTTAGATTGAAACCAAAATCTGAGTTTTAGTGGCATCTCATGGCCCAAGCCTCACACTTAAAAAAAGCATTTATATTAATATAATAGTATGCTACGAAGTTATTGGCATGTATGACATAAAGAACGCGCAGACAGCGTTTGTATTCAACAAAACTTTACGGAACATGTCTAACACACGCTACTACTACTATACTCGGGCCTTGTGCCATTCGAACCTTTAATATGACAATTTGATGATTGTTTAGAGCAGTGGTCGGGGACCTTTTGTGACCGAAGAGCCATATATTTTCAATTGTAACTCTTAAAGAGCCATACATGTAAATCAACTGTTACATCACAATTTAAAATTTGTGACTTATTGTTAGTAGCAATAACTGGGATTCGTAGTATGCGCCATATTTTTTTCGCGCATGCGTACTGCGTAGGTGCTACGTGGATACGAACATGGTCATTACAGCAGTGCATACCCACTGCAGGGTGTGATACGTCAGTTACGCGGGGTTATGGGAGGCAAGTGAGGCAGTGTCGCACATGTAGTCAGGGATGAATGAAGAAAAATTGTGAAACCTTCAATGATTTTATTGGTATTTTCCATCGATGCTCATGAATGACTAGATTTTGAACATTTTTACTCCTAAAATTACGGAATTTTCATATTTGTTGTTCGAAAATAAACCGCGAAAGGAGAGGTAAGGCACAGGTGAGGGACAGTCAGGCCAAGCATCACCAGTGACAGCTTCTACAGTATATTTTGCATAGCATAACGTTGCGCTACACACTTACATTTTATGGCGGTATTAGAAAGATACTTGCCAATCACGAACATGAATACCTATGTGGTTTTTTTAAAATTCATTTTAAATTTTTGAATGTTACTCCCCAGGTAGTTATTTTGTCGGCGTAGATCAGAAAGGCAATGTGTATTTGAAAACAGCATTGTCCTACAAGCGTACCTGCTTGTCTGTCTGCTATGCTCTTTGCTCAATAAAGGTATCGTGCAATTCAAGATTTTGATGTGCCCGGTTAGTCTCCGGTGCGACACCAATTCAAATTTCGGGATTTTGAAGTGGGGGGAGAGGGGGGTACGAGCCCCTAACCCTGTACACCTCACTATCTTGACCTCTCAAAGACATGTTCATGCTCCGACGAGAATAAATATTCTGTCCGTCATGAAAATTTACCAACAAGTTGCTGCAATATTATTAAATTAAGTACAAAATTAAAAATTTGTCAAAGATCCATATCTTATACCCTAAAGAGCCAAAGGTTCCCGACCACTGGTTTAGAGAGAGAGAGAGAGAGCAGAAAGTCAATTTTACGTCATTTTCCTCACACGTCGCAGACTCAGACGGGCTGAATATTAATTCACTACGGCTGGTATGAGCCAATGTTTTTGTTAAAGATACAATGAATGGTGCGTTGTAAGCCAAACAAGTTTTTACAATTGCGTCGTAGCGGCAAAAGTTAGGTAGCCACTGCACATGAATTTCGCAGTAGGTTTATTTGAATTATTCCACGTCTAAAAAAGTCATAATTATTTTCGATTTGCATCCAAATCCATCCGGATTTTCATCCGCACTACAATTTGTTCCATTCGCAGAATTGCGTACCATCCCACCGGTTGAAAAGTTTTAAATTACAATATGCTTTTCGGTCGACTGTAGCCATATTACTTACAGTTTTAAAATGGCGACACGTCGTCCTGCATTGCAATAGGCGGGCGAAAATGCTGATTTCGATATATATTCTATCTTAGGGTTACCATATTTTGGAAATCTTAAAAGAGGGCATTTTTTCAAAATTTTCAGATTTGCATTACCGGAGGAAAATCTTAAAATATGGTAAATTTTTCCCACTTTGTGGTCGGTTGACTACAAAATAGGTCAGCTTTCCGGCTCAGCTCCCGAAATAGCCTCCGGAGCGTTACTTCAGTGTTGATTTACTGTATCTCAGTCGAATTTTGCCATATATTTGACCAATATCCTCAAGAAGGATCACCAAATATCAAAAAAAGGGGACATTTGAGCGTCCTCCGAGGAAACTTTCAAAAAAGAAAAAAAAAGAGGAAAATCCTCTTAAAAAAGGACGTATGGTAACCCTATTCTATCGTTGCCTGGTAATTTTGGTGTAGGCCTACCATCCGTGGATGTTTTTATTCAACCTCGCGTGTTTTAGCTTGTTCTCAAACCGAGTTGAACCAAAATTATATTATGAAGATTGAGCTATGTTTGATAAGCGCCCACATTATGAAATGATGAAAAAGTCTTACAGAATTCATATCAAGATACTTCAACGTTCCATTGTCATCGCAGCGGTAGTGCTTACATTTGTCCTCGTCTTCTCCGTCGTCGCAATCCTATATAAAATATTGGAAATATGGCTGACTATCGTAGTCGCCGACTATCACGTTTTTAAAAATCATACATCTTCTTTGTCGCACGTTCTCCATATCGGTATATTTGGTAGCGCGCGGTCAGTGCAGTAGAATCTACAAATCCAACAAGATATGCTTAGTGTAAAATCCTGCGAAAGCGACTAGTTAAACAAAACTGCTCTTTGAAAATAATCAATATCGATTACACCATGTAACAAACATTTTGTTGAACCGATGTTTTGATATTTCCTATACCATTTTTCTTGACAAAACATGTTTCTGGCATTTTTGCCACAAGTGTCGTTTACAAATGTCGTTTAAGCTTTTTAAACTTCCCGCACCATGTTTTTTAAGCTCCTGTTTTTTAATTTCCTATCAACTGTGACGTCACATAGATCCATCATTCAATTCAGAATAGTTGGTTGTTGACGATCATCTTCTCAGTCTCAGTTAGTCAGTATTGGATACAGAAAGCAATCTCCAATTCATTTTCGTTTTGTTCTGTTGATGCACTCATTGTGGACCTAGTGAGTATAATCTAATTATTAATGTTAACATCATAGGCGCCGACTTACGAGGTTACGAGGCGCAGCCACCTCGTACAAAATGCTCAAACGCCCACGTCATTTTTAACGAGTAATGAGTAATCAGGCGAATTGATGCGACCTCGTTAGACACGTCTTCGATTTTGATACGCACGTGTGCCAAGCGCGTAGCCAGGGGGTTTCGGAGATCGAACTTCCCTATTTGAAACGCGAAACCCAGTCATTTTGAAATGATCATTCTAACTCTAATATGCAGTTGCCATTCAATAATTGTGTTATCAGTGTTCCGCGCGGCTGATTTGCGAGAAACGTGTTGCCAACGAGAAGAGTATGTGATGATCTCGTGCTGAGATGGTCGCGAAATTAGGTCAGTCATTCCCGTGCGCGTGACAATCGTCACTAGCAAAGCTTAACGGGTCTCGACCAAGCCTGGTTCCGCAGTCTTGAACAATCGCATCTGCAATAGGCCCAGTTCACACTATATCATAGCTTGCCTTCGCAATTGCATCTTCATTGCCGGTTTCGGCCTGGTGTGCACGATGTCGCGCTGGCCTACACAATAGCATCTGCAATAGGCCTGGTGTGAAAGATATGATTGCTGGCCTAACTATCGCGTCTCGGGCCTAGCATGCTTTGGCTCCTGTCTCTCGCTGGTTTTAAGACCATGCGGTCGAGTTTACGCTAATTAGTAGGGCGATTTTTTTTGACATGTCAAAAAAAGTCAAAATTAGGTCAAAATTGTAGCGTTAGGTCAAAATTTGTCAAAATTGTTTACAAAATCAAACATTTTTTGACCTCTACATTTCGTTTGTATCGTAGATTTTGCGCTGTCTGTGAACTTAGCATTTGATAATTTACAGCTTGTATAGCCTACTTTATAGGCCTACCGTTGTAAACGGCCCATCGTCTGCTCATTGTGAATCATAAACGGACAAATGAAACAAATAGTGACATGGTTTTATGGTCAACGTACCGCAATATCCTAACTGAAGCAAGACTGCTTGGGCATTGCATGGTTCTACATCAAGAAGCGCAAGCTGAAAAATTGTGATATAGACAACATTGTCAGAATGAAGCAACACGGTGCATCACCAGCAAGCAGTGTGAACACAACTTCAGTGCTGTCAGCTAACAACTGCTGCTGTTGAACGTTCTTTCTCCATTCTTGGCACGCTACTAAGTAAGAACAGACACTTTCTACCCGAGATAGCGCAGTGGTATAATCCGCGGCTGCAACAGCAATGGGTGTGGGTTCGATTCCGACCGAGGTCAACTTCATAATTCCGATATCTAAGTGTTGGAGGTTTACCTAGGCTCCTCCTCGCCACCTCATCCGCGTAAGCGGTGTCTAAAAGCCTATAGTTGGGCCGTGCTATAAGTTGGCAGTTACGGAAAATAATAAAGAATATCGGCCTGGTGTAAATGACCATAGTAGTTGACAAACACCATGAATACCACAAACAAACACTTTCTACCCGAGAATGTAGGAAAGTATCTTTCGTTGTAGGCTACTACAACAAATTTTATTTAATCCGCCGTAATACGTAATGTAACTACTGCAATTCTTCATAGGGCCAGATTTCGTTAAAATGCTATTTTTTTCATGTAAAAATTTGTCCGTTTTTGAGCCAAAAACGTTCTTTCAGGCCAATCTACTTTGTAAGGACAGACAGTTCCAACCAGAAATGAAGATAAGTAGTCCAATTTTAACATTATGTGCGAAAACACCTAATTTGCATACGTGAGGTCAAAATTTGATCAAATTTCAGTTTTTTAGGTCAGAAAAAGTCAAAATTTAAATTTTTTAGGTCGAAATCTTCCGTTTTTTAGGTCAAAAAAAATCGCCCTACTAATTAGTGATTGTTTTATGTCATATTGGTTAAAGAGCTACATCGCTAAACTGGATAACATTGAATCGCTGCTAACAGATTTTAACGTGCGTAATTAATTCCAGCTATTACTTGAACATAAAGATCAGAAGATGTCTATCATGGCTCGAGTTCTGAAAGACGACAAAGGTTTGAAATAGGTGTCATCAAGTTCGGAAATTCCGATTTGCGAAAACTGTCGCCGAGACAGCGTAATACGCGCGCTTATTTCATTGTTCACCTGAGATCAGCGCTCGCTAATTGGCAGCGCTCCCGGACTCTTTGGGAAGCTTATCATACGCCTAAAATCATCAATACGAAGAGATTACATGATCACAATTTACACATGTACTTGACCCGAATTGAATTGACGCTATATTGGTAAATTAAAAAAAATCCAAATCCCTCTAATTTTTGGACTGCCTACACGCCGAGCGTTTGCTTTGTTTTTGTGGTATGCATGGTGTTTCTCGACTACTATGGTCATTTACACCAGGCCGAGATTCTTTATTATGTTCCGTAACTGCCGACCTATAGCACGGCCCACCTCTGGGCTTTTTGTAAGACACCGCTGACGCGGATGAAGTGATGAGGAGGAGCCTAGGTAAACCCCCAACACTTAGGTATCGGAATTATGAAGTCGACACACGCCTAGCGTGTGCTGGAAAGCACCATCCTAGATCTTCTCTCCCGACCAGGCGCCCACATAGACGTTCTGCTTTTCTGAAATCTAAATTATGTGAGCCCATATTCGTTTTAAATACCATTCATGAGCTAGCTAGCTTCACAATAGTCTTGGTAATCGGAGTGCGAAATTGGAGGGTGTGAAGGTGTGTGCCTGCAAATTGGAATTCATTTCTGCGCAGATTCGTATCTGTAACAAGGCTTTGCCAGTGACATTGATCAGAAAATGTTTTGCAATACAGCTTAAACACCGATATAATGAGAAAACAATTGTCGCGAGGAAAAATACTCGTTACGGTGTCAGACTCAAAACCCATTCGTGGCGACACTGACTAGAATACACGCTTTCTCATTTGCCATCATCCATATTTCTTGTTATCTACTTGATACCTTAGTAGTTATGTAGATCGGTCGCGAATCACCATTGGTTCTTATGGGCGGGGTGGCGAGCGGCTGGAAAACCGGGGGTGGCGAGCGGCTCTTATTTCTTATGGCGGGGGTGGCGAGCGGCTATTGCGTCTTATGGCGGGGGTGGCGAGCGGCTCTTATTTCTTATAGGCGGGGTGGCGAGCGGCTGGAAAACCGGGGGTGGCAAGCGGCTTTTATGTCTTATGGCGGGGGTGGCGAGCGGCTATTGTGTCTTGTGGTCGCACTGGCGAGCGGCTCTTATTTCTTATGGGCGCGGCGGCGAGCGGCTATTGCGTCTTATGGCGGGGGTGACAAGCGGCTATTGTGTCTTATGGATGCGGTGATGATGGTACCCTTTCTGGTATAGGCTGTGGTGATGATATACCTCGAAAACTTGTGTTGGTGACTCGTACTTTCAGGTATAGGCTGCGGCGCTGATGTGCCTGTCATGTATTCTTACGCGATCTCTGGTGATTCACCATGTGTTCTTATGGGTGCGGTCGTGATTCGTACTTTCAGGCATCTCTCGCGCGGTGTTGAATATGTACGAGTCACCAACAATAACCGCACAAACGGAAACGTGGCTTGCAAGAGGATTAAGCAGTGCGTGCGACCTATATTTCGAATGATCTGCGCGCTGAATTGTTTCCGTGCAGTCGTGTGCTACTATCGATTATTACGCTAATCCAGTCAGTGCGAAATAGTTTACCAAATCTAGGAATCAGTCGCATGGTGTTACTTTAGTAATTAGTTTACCACAGAGCCGGCGTAGACGGCGATTCAAATACCAACAATAGCCGCGTTCACATACTATCACTTCGAAAAAAGGTGTGAAATATTTGTAAAATCCTACGATCGCCCACAAGATAACACCTAAGACATAACCATTTTTGTGTCTTGTCATTACTTACATACCAATCGCTACAGTTTAATATGTCGATGGTTTTTACTATCAAGTAATAAGTAATGAATAACAGAACCGGCGCAGACTGTGATTCGAAAACCAACAATTTGGCACTTGCACGCGATCGCTATATGTTTTGACACTTCGGAAGAGTGGTTGACTTTAGTTGCGTGATACAAATCATGAGAATATTCAATCAATGGGTCAATTTGTCAACTTGAAATGAAACTCACTATATATAAATCAAGTTGATTCGTATTTGAATGTGTTGATTCGACACAACTCAAATCCTTTGAGAAATCCTTTTAACACGATCTATCGAATCAAACGTAACCTGAATATTACTGACGCTAACATTCGGCCGCGTCGGATTATTCGCACATTCCGCGCTGCTGTTTTCACGTCTATAGAATCAATACCAACTATAACTCTACAAGAATCAAGAATCACAAGTATGTGCATTATACAGTTATTGTCTTTATCAACTTGAAATCAATCCCTTAACAAAAACACACATCTTATCACTTGTCAACTCTATCATGAAAATACTCGAACCCGTATTATTAAGAATGTTATAGTACGGCGTCGGAAATCCACTCGCGAGATGTACTAAAGGTAAATCCAAATAATCCAGAATGAAATATTTGGACTTGACATTGTGTGAATTGAAATATGTTTGAAAAACATGACTACCAACTTTCAACCCAGTCATAGTTAGAGATTATACGCATATTGATTTGAAACAAGTAATGAAACCTTACAACTCTATTCACAGTTTTCCGTTTGTCAAATAGAGTTTCAGTAAATAATTTCACAATGCTATCGCGATATTTTAATGTGTTACTACACACAATCAAGTCAATCAATGAAATCGCACCTGTTGTAAATATTTCACACTTGGGGCAACCGCTTGCACATAACACGATCGAGTTGCAATGCGATGAGTTGAATCGGAATATTTCAACCTACTTTGTCAAATCGCGATTCGAAGTAGGATCGCCAGACAGACTGGGTAAACTTTCACTCCAATGCGTTTCAGATTAATTTATTCACACGATCACCATCTCGCTGTCTTCACACTTACACGATCGCGTACTGTTTCCACTCGCAACTTCGGTACGATATTTCAACTTGTCACAATAACTGATTATTCACATGTTGATTTGAAACAAAAGAAGCCTTGAACAAGTTATCTGGGTATTTTTTTTTGTCGCAATTGAGTTAATGGAAATAGTATTACGCCTCGAAATTTTAACATCTTACCATACTCAAAAGAGTCAATCATGAAAACCTTGTCAAGTAAATCCGTAAACCTTGTCAAGTAAATCCGTTTGTAACTCGGCCAACCAACTATACAGTACCCGTACAGAAAGAAGACAAGATTATGCGAGTACATACAATCGCTACAATCTAAGCAAGTTCGGTTGTAGTCATATACCACCAAATCGTCTTTTTTGTTCAACTGTAAAAGTCGTTACTATTCTGTAAGATAAAGTAATTACTACTCGGTATATTTTATAAACCAAAGTAAATGCTACTCGGTGGGTGGTTTGAGATTAACATATTACATTTGAGTATACGAGATTTGAATGTCTGACCAACGTAGTTGAGAATTCATTTCTTACAATCGAACGCAGGCGTTATATTGAAAATTTTCACGATGTAAACATTCTTATTAACACATTGATTTTGACATATGAGATTTTGTAATAGTCGATCATGACTTGATTATTAAATTATGACATTATTAGACCGGGGTTGTGTTGAAGGTTATTACGATACAAACAAACTTTACAGAAACATTGTAATTAGCATATCGATTTGTGGAACTAGATTACCATGTCTGAAATGTTTTGATTAGGAAGATTAAGCCGTGTTCGTAAAAACCACGCAGCGTATCGCGGATATCAGAAAATATTTTACAAATGTTATTGTCTCCACTAACCAAGACTAAAGATGAAACAACAATTTCCTTTGTTAAACAATAACTGGTACAATACTTTATCATCGTAATCAGCAGTGAGAATTGAAACACTTTCGCACATTATCCGGTGTCAAGATATCACACTAGGTGAATTGACATACCGCCGCTTGATTAATGCTTAATCCGTTCACACCATTTCACATACTTTGATCATTACAAAAGTAAATTGGAATATGTTTGCTAGATGCATTCAATTCAGTTAGAAATGTCTGGTACACAACAATCGTAATATCAAGGAAGTACTTGCTACACTGTAATTCACTTAACGTGTTTTGCATTGTTGTTCATTTGTAGTATTGATTGTTTTTGAACCTCCAAATAATAATTCCCGACATGAAACCAAACCGCTGAAAGTCGTTACCATCACAACGAAACAATTTGTACGATGTTTGCCAAATGTATCCTATAGTTAGGTGTACTAGAATCACTGGTCCAACGCATACACCGACAATGCAATCGAAATTTTCCCCATTGTCATTCGTCAAAGTAAAGGTCGTCACAATACTCAACCCATAAAAGATCTTACTTGTATGTGATTGAATCGCAGGTAATTAACCCACTAAATCAAACCATAAGGAAATTTCACTCACTCATCGGATATGAAACAGCGTCACTTAATCGGCGTAGATCGTTTTACTAAATGCAAATCATACCTGACCAACAGAAAACAATTTTCACTCACCTTGTAATGAAACCAAGTGGTGGGCCTTCGTTCAATATTTTATCTGTGTCAAATACTTTGTAATAAACACAATGGAGTGGTTGAGCTTTACATCATCAAGCTGTCATTAATAAATCAAGATTTCGGTAAACTTGTAAATGTATCGTTTAACTAACCGAGTTGTATGCACAGTTTGATATTTTTGTCATTTAGTGATTGCTGAACATACCACTTCGAAATACTGCGTTGATCTCAATTCCCTTTGACCTGATAATCGAAGTACTTTTGTTTTGAATTCATAACAATCGGCTTTTCTATGACATGATAAATTAGAAGATTTAGAAGATTGGTTGCATATCACTAAAAATAAGATACCACACATATTATTACTGTTACTCCATTCATCGGTATTTTTTCCGTTGTCGATTTTCAAACGAGTAAAATTTATTACTTGAGTTGCTCTGCTTACTACATTTAAATGTAAACTCACCCGTCTTTCAACAACAAACAATGTTAAAAAAGTATGCAATCAAACACAACAAGTTTTACGATACTAATTATTATCCCACATAACCCATTTCTTACCGAAGACATATGAAATATATTCATGTTACACGAAAATATTCGCTCATGCTAAAAACCTGTACAATGATTGGTGGTGCTTTCAAACTGTTTCGATACCTCAAGAACTTTATTGTCTGAATGGTTGTTCATGTATCGTTATAATCAAGTAGTTCAACACAGAACTAGTATTAACAGAAACACCAGAGTTGTTTACACAAAAGTTTGTATGTGTACAGTATGCGAATACCATGTGTAAGTCCAGCACAATTGTGGTATCCATACGAGTTTAGTTAACACAATTTACGACACCGAGGTCGCCTCATCTTTCGTAAGACAACAAACCAAGGCTTCAGGATATGTCCATGTCATAACAATAAATCAGCTACTCCAACAACAGAGTACATATGTTTTCTAGTTACGGTGCTTACATCTTACACACAAATCGACCTACTTTGCTAACGAAAAGCGCTGAGTCATCACATGGTTATCCTCACAACAATACAACTAAAACATACTATCATACAAATTGGTCGTTATAGTTTGCCCACCAACGATACATCGTTCAAGTAGCAAGTCTCGAGAATCCAGTTATTCAAAAAACGTGAAAGTGTTTCTACACCAAGTCGGTATGTTGACGAAAGCATATATTGTAATATCATGATCGATTTACATTCGTTGGTCACAAAATGTCGCTACTCTAAATAATTATTTTTCACTCAAAGCCTACTTGTCACCATTCGTTTCATCAAGCACGAGTTCAAGAAACCTGCTACGACATGAATTGTTATTTTTATGTTGTGTAAATAGGTAATAATTAGGGCGATTTTTTTTTGACATGTCAAAAAAAGTCAAAATTAGGTCAAAATTGTTGTGTTAGGTCAAAATTTGTCAAAATTGTTTACAAAATCAAACATTTTTTTACCTCTACATTTCGTTTGTATCGTAGATTTTGCGCTGTCTGTGAACTTATCATTTGAGAATTTACAGCTTGTAGCCTACTTTATAGGCCTACTGTTGTAAACGGCCCATCGTCTGCTCATTGTGAATCATAAACGGTCAAATGAAACAAATAGTGACATGGTTTTATGGTCAACGTACCGCAATATCCTAACTGAAGCAAGACTGCTTGGGCATTGCATGGTTCTTACATCCAGAGGCGCAAGCTGAAAAATTGTGATATAGACAACATTGTCAGAATGAAGCAACACGGTGCATCACCAGCAAGCAGTGTGCACACAACTTCAGTGTTGTCAGCTAACAACTGCTGCTGTTGAACGTTCTTTCTCCATTCTTGGCAAGCTACTTAGTAAGAACAGACACTTTCCACCCGACATAGCACAGTGGTATAATCCGCGGCTGCAACACCAATGGGTGTGGGTTCGATTCCGACCAAGGTCGACTTCATAATTCGGATAGCTAAGTGTTGGAGGTTTACCTAGGCTCCTCCTCGCCACCTCATCCGCGTAAGCGGTGTCTTACAAAAAAGCCTAGAGTTGGGCCGTGCTATATGTTGGCAGTTACGGAAAATAATGAAGAATATCGGCCTGGTGTAAATGACCACAGTAGTCGACAAACACCATGAATACCACAAAACAAATACTTTCTGCCCGAGAATGAAGGAAAGTATCTTTCGTTGTACTACAACAAATTTTAATTATTCCACCATAATACGTAATGTAACTACTGCAATTCTTCATAGGGCCAGATTTCGTTAAAATGCTATTTTTTTCATGTAAAAATTTGTCCGTTTTTGAGCCAAAAACGTTCTTTCAGGCCAATCTACTTTGTAAGGACAGACAGTTCCAACCAGAAATGAAGATAAGTAGTCCAATTTTAACATTATGTGGGAAAACACCTAATTTGCATACGTGAGGTCAAAATTTGGTCAAATTTCAGTTTTTTTAGGTCAAAAAAAGTCAAAATTTAGATTTTTTAGGTCAAAATCTTCCGTTTTTTAGGTCAAAAAAAAATCGCCCTAGTAATAATTAATTTTAGTAACACTATATCAACATCATCGAGTTGTGCGAATAGATTTACATGTGGTCTTGTGGTTTTAATCGAAGTATACACCACGGTCTAATGTAGACTCATCTCTATTGTACAACAACTCGGTAATCGAAATGCATTAAAATTTAAACAACGATTTTGGTTCGTCGCACCAAAAATATGTTTACTATCACGATACTCTACACAGGCCGTGTAAATCCTTTTCACACTCGTAATAGTATACCAACAGCTACCGGCGACAACGTTTAACAATACCAACGACACTAAACATACGATACCTACCCAAGTAAAATTACCATTTTCACCTGGAGGTCGGTCGTAACCCGAGTAGAAATACCATTATCCTTTGGAGATTTATCGTTTACCCAGTGTAACAAACCCCTTTTCCTTTGGTAATCTATTTTTCTCTGGGTAACAAACCTTTTTCAGTTGGAAATATATTTTTTCTCTGGTTAACAAACCTTTTTCACTTGGAAATATATTTTTTCTCTGGGTAACAAACCTTTTTCACTTGGAAATATATTTTTTCCCCGGGTAATAAACCTTTTTCCCTGAGCAACAAACCATTTTCACTTGCAAATATATTTTTTCCTGGGTAACAAACCTTTTTTACTTGGAAATATATTTTTTTCCCTGGGTAACAAACCATTTTCACTTGGTGGGTCGTCGTTTACCTGACTAAAAATATCATTTTCCTTTGGAGATCTGGCGTTTACCCAGTGTAACAATACATTTTCTCTTGGTCATCTAGCTTTTCTTAGAGTAACAAAACCATTTTCATTTTGAAATCTGACAAACACACCTGACAATTTGGTATTTGTTGTATTGACGATAGTTTGAAATAGATTACAACGAACAGTGACGGAAATATACACGGACTACCGGTTTCAGAGTATACCCCCTTCAGTCGTATCACATCAATATCATCGGTTACCCACATACAATATCCTCTTGAACACCGAAATGCATGTTTTGGAAAATTAGACAATAGACTTCGATAGTTCTGTGATGTCCGGGTTCGTGCTTTGGATTTTCCAGAGTCAAAATGTCTGAATAAAACACCTCCTCGACGATGGTTGGTATGTGGATAACGGGGTTCGGAAGACGGTTGGATTTATGTCACCCATCGCGATAACAATTCCAGGTCGAGTTTTCCCCCGCATGTTTACTATATTGTGTCTTTATTGGTCAATGTCTGTCTCGACATCCAGTTTGAAATCGGAAACCCTGATAAAGTATGTAACCGGATCCGGATATCAACTCTGAATCGATAAACCAATGAACAATATTCAAAGTAAACATGTTACATTCCACGAAAAAATACCATCCAGACATACGTCGCGCTTGTTTGCCCACAACAGTATACGCGTAAATGGAGGTGTGTGACATTGCATGCAATGTGTGGTATACAAACATCGGGGAGTAAGCCTTCGATCCACAGACATTATCATAGCCGGTAATTTTGATGCAGATCGAATGTCATCACACCCGATAACAATACCAATAAGCCACATTGCAATCGCCGTCTACGCCGGCTCTGTAGTAAACTAATTACTAAAGTAACACCATGCGACTGATTCCTAGATTTGGTAAACTATTTCGCACTGACTGGATTAGCGTAATAATCGATAGTAGCACACGACTGCACGGAAACAATTCAGCGCGCAGATCATTCGAAATATAGGTCGCACGCACTGCTTAATCCTCTTGCAAGCCACGTTTCCGTTTGTGCGGTTATTGTTGGTGACTCGTACATATTCAACACCGCGCGAGAGATGCCTGAAAGTACGAATCACGACCGCACCCATAAGAACACATGGTGAATCACCAGAGATCGCGTAAGAATACATGACAGGCACATCAGCGCCGCAGCCTATACCTGAAAGTACGAGTCACCAACACAAGTTTTCGAGGTATATCATCACCACAGCCTATACCAGAAAGGGTACCATCATCACCGCATCCATAAGACACAATAGCCGCTTGTCACCCCCGCCATAAGACGCAATAGCCGCTCGCCGCCGCGCCCATAAGAAATAAGAGCCGCTCGCCAGTGCGACCACAAGACACAATAGCCGCTCGCCACCCCCGCCATAAGACATAAAAGCCGCTTGCCACCCCCGCCATAAGACGCAATAGCCGCTCGCCACCCCCGCCATAAGAAATAAGAGCCGCTCGCCACCCCCGGTTTTCCAGCCGCTCGCCACCCCGCCCATAAGAACCAATGGCGATTCGCGACCGATCTACATAACTACTTACCTTCATACTCCGAAATTGTCGCACAAAGTCATTTTTCAGTGTTCCTTTCATTATTGACGTGCAGTAGGCCATGCCATGCCATTGTCAAATATTGATGCATCACAAGATTATGAGTGGCACAAATTCTGATTTTATTCGATTCGTTTGAACAGGGAACCTTCTACATTCCGATAAACCTGATTGCTAGATGTACTCGTATCGAGAATATCGAGAATATTAAACTATTAGGCATTAGATAGACGTTGGATTTCTATTGATAAGAGCGCGGCATGCGCCCGGAAGTGAAATTAATTCTAACCCAGGGGTGGCCAACCTGCGGCCGTAGAAGGAAATTTGTGCGGCCTTCAACACGTAATTCAATCGTATGTGTTGCTAGTAAGGCTTTTTATGCTTGTTAATTTTACTTTGGCATGAAAATTTGAGACAAAGATAGAAACTGGGCATTCCATGTAATCTGCGAAACATGCGGATGAAATATGAATGGAGTGCTAAGGGGAGATCGGCATTCAATGTCATAGGCTATTAATGAATGAAAAAGTGTTATTACTAGGGCTGGGCAAAATCGAGTACCTGAGTGATTCGATTCTGAATCACGCATTATGCTTCGAGTCGAGTCGAGTATTCCAGTATCACTTATGACGTCACAACATAATGCACTATGTCGAAGTTCAAATATGTACCTTTTATGCCACCAGAAAGGACAAAATGAGTGTTATCCCTCACAATAAAGTTACTTCGGTGTTTTTTCGACCATACCGATTTCATTGCATTTCTTGACAGTGTTGTGGGATGATCATGACTTCGGAAATGTGTTATTTCCAGTAACTTTCGTAGCTTTTTACCATATCTCGTATGCTGCGACACCGCTAAACAAACAAACAATGCTTCCTCAGTGAAAAATAGTATCAAAACTAAAATCCACGTTGATAAATTAATTTTCAGTTGCGAGGAGCGTATAATTTCAGTACTCGAAAAAATCCTGTTTTACTACTCGACTCGAATCATCAAAATTAATACTCGATTCAGATTCGAGTAATCGAATCATTGTGCCCAGCCCTAGGTATTTCTCAAAGACTAGGGACACTTCGCAAGAACCTTTTGTATTTTAGTGACTGGTTTGGAATATCAAAACACAATACTTAAATTTTTTCACCTAACTAAAACTTTGCAGAATTTTGTTACATGTTGTTATTTGTGGTCCGTCGTAAGAGATTATTTTTCATTTCACAGACGTAATTCGCGCAAACAAAACTACTTCTAACGATTTTGTAAGTGTTTGCATTGTTACTTGATGCATGAGTAAGCAATATTTGTTGAATAATAGAAAAGAGCAAGAAAGAGCGTCTAAGTTCTAAGAGGACCTCCAAATAAAGGCTAACATAGAAAAGACTGTGACATCGCACAATAGGTCGAGGTGGATGCCAGATTAGGAGACAGAAACTGGTCGTTTCGGCATCCGTTCATTTCATCGCATTGTGTCTTGTGTATCACAATGTACATAGTGCGATCCTTGATCGTATAAAAGTATAACTGACGATTATTAATGATTAATGTTTAACAATAGTTCTAATGAATTGTTATCTTCTATGTCACTTGCCGGCGATTCTCGCATCCCTTTTCATCTTCATCAGCGTCACAAAATTTTCTTCCATCGCAAATCTCGCTCGGACTAACAGTGACATTTCTTCCATCCTTTATGCATCTGTATAGGGGAAAGAATTTATCATATTGCGTTACAGTTTCGATTGAAAGAGCCTGCGTTAACTGTAATACCTTGACCAATTAAAGAAGCTCGCTTCCTAACTTCTAGTAGGCATATCTGCCAGTAGCTACGATACGTCGATCGCGACTTCACTGCCGGTCAAACACGTCGATAATAATATCACTGTTATATTTCTGAATGTGCGTTCTTAAAGCAGGTAAGCATTGGCCCACGGTACCATCGCAGACGTTAGTATCTACTGTCTATATTCAAACGAATGCATGTACCACCAAGGCCGCATATTTATTACTGATTTAATTTCAAAAGCAAGACATCATATTGGTTCAAATAATAATAATTCGCAGCGTTTAATGTTACATTTTAAGGTGGTGGGAGTGCTTTCCGTTAAATGGACTATTATAAACATGTTGGAAGATTTTTAGTATGACATATTTCAATATGGGAAACACACCCCTTCATGTTATGGTTCAATATTTGTGTGAATCGCTTTATTACTACGACCTGCATCAAATCATGACATGATAAACTGACTGACAGATGCACATCTGACTACGGAAAACTGGTAAACAATATCATGATTCAATCACCTCAATGATTCATTTGATAAAATAATAAGAAAATCGTGGACCATTATTTCCACTTTCATATTAGTTGGACACACAAATCTTTATGAAACTGTCGCTCCTGTTTTTTATCAATTGGAAATATGAATTAATTTGTGGTACAAGTCTGAGAATGATTTGTACAGTGACGTTTGTTGGTGCGACTAATTGTTCAATCACGAAGAGTAATAATTATTATCAGTAGATCGCAATCAGAAAGAAGTAGGCCACCTTTGGTCAATACGAGGGTATCTATTTTTTCAACGTCGCTAATGTCGCCAATGCCAACAATATCACCAATATCGTCAAGGTTCGAATGAAAATTATTGACTCTAAATAGCTGACACGGACGTTCGAGCGAGTCATTCGGGAAAAGTAGCAAAATCGGCTGTTTTCGGTCTTGGTCAACTAACTTTTCTGATTTGGTAAAGCGTCCTCCGTTCCCGATTCCAAAATATGGTAACCCTATTATATAGTGACCGACAACATGGAAATAATATATATATATGTATATATGTGTGTTTGTATATTTGAAACAAACCAAACATTGATTTGGTGATAATGTACACGCGACGGTAACATTGACCTGAATTTATAAGCTGGTCGTCCTCATTGTCAAAATTAAAGATGAAAGTCGGATGTCCCGATTCTTAGAACTGGGTGCAACGATCCGTTCATAGATTTGCATATTGTACTTATGGTTTATAACTCCAGCGCAAACAATCCTGACAGCATAATAACCATGTTACCTTTACGCTACTACAATATATTAATTTTATAAATATAAATATTATCACACATACAATTAAATAGTATATATTCATATTGAAATGAACCCGAATATTTTCATTTCAATATGAATATACTTTTTCTATTGTATATTGAAGTTCTGTACCGCCATGAAGCTCTTCAAATATTACACATACAAAAATGAATCTTTCTAACACACTAGCTAATCGGTTTTTCCAAGTACAGCACTAAAAGTAATATACCTGCTCGTGTTGCCAATCAATAATCACCCTCGTGGTTCGAACTGAGTCATTTACGTTTTACTTTTTGTATGTTCAGCAATTGAAACCTTTCAATGTGCATGGGTCGCGACTAGCGAGGTCGGGCTATCGCGACATCAATAAAATTAAAAAAATACTTTGGTAAGAATATAACTAATCATTGTCATGTTGAAATATAAGAAGAAAAAGTTAAATCAAGTACCCACAGTAATTTGATTTTTAGTAAGCATTTTACAACGTTTTTATGTTTTTTTCGCGGGCCGCACACAACAGTGTTGCGGGGCGCATGCGGCCCGGGGGCCGTAGTTTGCCCACCCCCGCTTTAGTGCCTCGTGCCACAAAGGCATCCATGGACTCTTAGTTAAGAACGGCTGGTATAATGCTACTCAAGTATAATAGTTGTAGAGACATTGGCGACATTGGTGATTCGATTGTAGGGTTACTGCAAACAATTACTTTTACAATGCAATAAAGATACTCTATTCTATTCCGCTTACTTGGGCAATCCCCGATCAAATGTAAGCAGACCACAGAAAGCTGGTTGGGGATGACATTTCTCCACGCATTCTTCTGTTTGGAATTTGATACACTCAGGTATTCCATCACATTGTGTTGCATCTCGAGGAAACATAGAACCTTAGAAACTGATTGACGTAGTTTTGCACTGCTTTCATTAAAGCAAGTGCCTTTTCACTTCATTTCACTACAATAAATAATAATCAGTTGGGAGACATGAACGTCTTTTTCGAGACTGCTGAGAAAGTTGAGCTGCAGTAATATAATGTCAGAAGCTGCGTTCTGTGAAGGAAAGGCGTATGCTGATGTCCATTGAGGATACTATACCACTATGTACTATATACTACTATGGTAAGTTCGCGGTGGAAAAATCATTGGTAGCCGGTTATTTGCTGAGGTGGTCAGTAACGAAGTACTTCTAGTTTTTCGAAGTACTCAAGTAGTTTTCCTCTACTTCTGGTACTTACTCAAGTATATCTTATTTTCGCTACTTCTACTTCTACTTCGTAATATTTTGTGATCTACTTACTTACTTTTCGCTATTTTCAGTTTGTCAAGTAGTAGAATTAATTTATTCCCCCAATCAGGAAGATAGCTGAGGAATTTCGGGGCTGTTTTCACGGAGTATCAACATTTAATTTCAATAAATGTTGACTAAAGCACAGAAATTTCGTCGCGCTTCGCGCGCAGTGGTTACGGAGTTATCAGTATGATTTCACGAAAGTATCGGTGAATTTGATTTCGGTAGCGGGTTGCCGTGGTTCCGTTCACACCGCATTGTCGCCCTTCGCCCGTATGAAATATTTCAGCATAGTATATATGGCTCATCATAACGTCTAAAACCGATGTTTTGCGATCTAGAATTTACTTATAACATCGTTATCTAACAGTCCATGGCCTGTCCTAATCCGGAAAAGTGGACTATGACTTTTAGTTTCAGAGCTGTTTTAGCATACCAACTTCCGAAACTTTCTGGACTAAAGACATGAAATACATGTTCTGCTTTAAGAAATAGTAATTATATTTAACTGCAATTCCCAGTATCATATACTTTGAGTTCTAATTAATATCAGTTCTTTTGTCTGGATAACATACGTTGAAACATAAAAGCAAGTGAAGAAATGCCTTCAATTTCCGGAAATAAAGCTACACAATATTGCATTTTTACGATCCACCACATTTTTTACCAATATTTACTAATCGCGCAAAGTGTTTACACTGTATCCTAAACAACTTCTTCGTATTGCTCTTCGACTAAAGTAAGGGCCTTTAAATCTAGGGGAGGGCGCCAATACCATGATATTTTTTAGAACGTGCTGTTGGAGTAAACAGAGGATTAGTATCGCGTTTCCATTTCAATACTTTCATTTTCAACGCATGATGCCGACGAATGCTTATGCTGTCGAAAATTGGATACCTGCTGGTATGCATCAATATATAACAAGCTCGACACCTTTCGCATAGCTCAATTTGCACCTTTTGACAATCCATGTGAACGAATTACGATCGTTTTCAGAACTATTTACTTACTTGAGTAGATTTAAAGTCAGTCAATTCTACTTCTACTTCAAGTGGTTTTGGGATGCTTAGGGAATAAGTACTTCTACTCGTACTCGAGTAGATAGTTTCGTCGCTACTTCTACTTCTACTTGCGTAGCTTTCTTGACTACTTTAACCACCTCTGGTTATTTGTGAACTAACACGAGAAAAAGGATCGGGTGACAAGGCAAATTTGATTCAATACCGTTGTATAGTAACAAATCGTCGAGACTAGCGGTATTTTATTGCTTCTGCTGGTACGGAGTATACCGACCCAAGCCGACAATAGGCCTGCTACTGCACAAGCAATAAAGTATGGCTAGATTCAGGATCGTAAATCGGTAAAGACAATATACGGCAGTGGTTCTCAGCCGCCTGTTCGTGACAAGTTTTCCGTCGGTCTGCCTGATATATCGGAATGTTATATCTTGGTTTACCATATTTTGGAAATCTAAAAAGAGGACACTTTTTCAGAAATCTGAGACTTGCAAAACCGGAGAAGAATTCTCAAAAACCGGTGAATTTTTTCCACTTTGTGACCGGTTGACTAAAAAAAAGGTCATCTTTCCGCTCAGAGCTAAAATCACCGTTTTCCACTCCGAAATACCCGCCGGAGCGTCACTTCTGTTCTAATTTACGGCATATCACTCGCACTTGGCTCTAAATCTGATCTAAATTTTCAAGAAAGAGGACAAAATCTCAAAAAAGAGGACAAAAGGACGTCCTCCGAGGACACTTTCAAAAAAGTCAAAAAAGAGGACAAATCCTCTTAAAAGAGGACGTATCGTAATCCTAGTTAAATCTTAATTTTGCTTTTTCATTGACTGGAGAAATAAACATCAAATTTGTTCACTTATTTAGAATGGTGGAACCTATTTTTTTGCATGGCGTCGTTATATAGACTTCATGGTATACTTTAGGCGTTCGTCACAATGGTACAAATGTTATACGAAACTGTCAATAAGTAGCCTATAACTCTTTTCGGATAAGTTATATATAAAAATGGAGATTTTTAACAAGCTTCAATTAAGCATGTCTTGGCAGTATAATAGAGCATATTCACGTTTCTTTCAAAGGGCACCGAACAATCATAATGAAGTTACTGATATTTAACAAGACTTCACCTTGCAATATCTTCAATAAAGCCACGTATAAATATCTAGTACCAAAAAGGCATCAATAAATGGAGTTTCCAACATTATATTTAAGTTCTCGTAATTAAATTTTGGGTGAATTTCAATTTTTAAAGTTTCACTAGTTCGCGAGATTGGTTTTGAAGTTTTACCGATCAGCGAGGTAAACAAACTTGAAAACCAGTGAATAGGGATTATCAGAAGTACGTTGTATGTGTGCATTGTACACTTCTATCGCACTGGGTAGAATTACTATTGTCAAACGACGTATACAACTTTTAAGGCTGCTGCACACCGGCTCTCGCGACACGACAAAACGACAGAATCGCGCCTGTCTGTGACAAAACCATGCACACCGCGTCGCCAGACTACGCAACAAACCATCGGCGAGTGGGCTGCGTTTCAACTTTGTCGCGACTTGCGGGCTCAGTCGCAGTACAAAATAAGCACACGCTCTTATCTCGACGTTGCTGTTGCAATCTTTTCTAATCGTTCAACTTCCTAATTTAACGTAGTCGTAGTCGTGTACCAGATGCGTAATTTATCTAGGGTTACACATAGTGAAGGCTGTGCGGGATTGAAACAGTGCGCTGTATGATATCCAACAAGCCCAGAAAAAGAATAATTCAACCTCAAGTTGATAACTTAAAGATGGAAGAATGAAATTAAGATATATTTGATAATTAGATTACTATATGTTCAGAATACAAGATGAATAACAGAGAACATGACCGCTAGCCCCCCAATGCCACTGACATGCTTGATATTACGAAAGAACCGGTAGGCCAAGAAGAGTAGGCCCATATATTTTAAAGATATCTGATTAATGGACTATGTCAGGGCGTTTCACCTTCTTGTTTATATTCCTTGTATCTTGGGTACTGTACATTGTGCATCTGCGTCTTGAGTTGAAATATTTAACTGAGTTTTCGAATTTGAGAATATCTTACTGGCATTATGGTGTATTCCTTCGAAGCATCAGCAAAATGCTGTTAGTACACATAGAAAACACATATGTGTAGGAAGTATCATGATGTGTTCTTCAACAGTAATAACCAAGAACCTATACAGTCACGAAATCATTAGGATGGTACAGAACAGATAGGCCTACGTTACGACTCGGTGTCCCAGTGTGCAGCAGAACGCAAGCGCAACTACCACGATCGTGAGCGCGACATGATCGGGGAATTACCTGTTTTAGTCGTGTCGCAAAGACAGTGTGCAGCAGCCTTTAAAATGTTTAGATGTACTCATTTTCGTATATAACTCGCAACTCCCTGTTCTATTGTATAGTAATATATCACATGATCCGCCATAACGCCATAATGAGTCTACGATAACTGAATACAACAAAGAGAAACTTACATAGGACCATATTATACATAACCAAGACGACAAACACTGCTCGATCGACCGTAAAAGCTTCAACTCACATATTCTGCATTGATCTGGACACCAAAATTCCTTTTTCTTTTTACGCTGAACAGCTCCAGGATTTGAGACTTCCTCCTCTGGTGAAAATGATTAATCGGTAATTAAATTAACGTAACAATTCGCATGCTTGGCACTGCGAAATGTGATCTGGTGCGTAGGCCTACTCGCAGTGAATTAAAACTATATCTCATCCATTTGTTTGCTGCAGAGCTGCACTACCGTAGCTTTCAATTGCTATGAATAAAATATCCAAGAGATAAATATTGGTTGTTTTCCGCATTTAGGTTTGAATTTAGAACAAACATGTTTAAAACATAGCCCATATTCAAAACATGTTTTTTATTTATTTTTCAGCCATGACATCTTCAACGGTTATTGTGACGTCACATTTGATTGCCATTGGCAATGGAAAATATAGGTAAATATCGCTCTTTCGACCACAGTCATAAACCGACCAAAATATCTTTAACAAGGACTATGCAGTGTTTTTACGGTCAGCGGTCGTCATCATCAGAACACCCGTTCCGTACCAATGATCTATATCTACTTTCTATAGGCTACCTGTTGATCCGACGACGATTTCGAGCCAATCCATATGGTGTAAGTCGACTGTAAACCGTCCGACCGTAAACCGAGCAAACCGTCCGTAGGCTCATACTACATGTCTTTCGAAAGTATTTAAACAATCATGGCCTAATCGTACAACGTTGGAAAAAAAGGATATTTTTTAAATGCATTTGTTTAAAACACTGTTGGCTTGTTTGTGGTATTCATGGTATTTGCCGACTACTATGGTCAATTGGACATTTACACCAGACCTATTTTCTTCATATTTAGTCCGTAGCTGCCGACTTGGAGCACAGCCACTTCTAGGCTTTTACTTGACAACAAAACCGCTTACACGGATAAGATGACGAGGAGGACCCTAGATAAACCTTCAGGGAGTCGACCTCGGTTGGACTCGAACCCGCAACCCATTGGTGTTGCAGCGGTGGATTATACCACTACGCTAAACTTACATTAAAACACTGTTTAAAATAGCCTATGTCTTAAACAAAGTGCTTTAAAACATTGTTTTTAATGCAACGCTATCCGCGTTGCCATTTTTCATTTCTCCGTGAACATGCTGATAGAGCAGTATAAATTACAATGAAACGTGAAATTACTGACGCTGATTTCACGATTATTAGGCTCGCTTCACATTGACATCTTCATACATTTTAATCAATATGTTATGAAGACCTTAACACGAGGTAAAACTGCTTTAGTCACAGTGTCCCCGAGTTAGGATTAGTTGTATTTACGACAGTATGAGACAGTTTGGTCAGTCTAGTTATAGAGTTTAAATGCGCTTGTATACCATTGTATACCATTGTCCAAGTGCCCATTCATACTCAGTGAGGGAAAGATATTACCGTTACATAAAATGAAAAGGGTGAAATTAATTCTCGTCTGCAACATCTCGATGCTTTGGTGATTGAGATGACAAGCATTCATAACGTTCAAGAGTGAGCACAATTATTATTCAGCTTAAGGCAATCCCGGAGCGCTCGGTGCCTATAGTGGTGAAGTCGTGAATATCAGTTTCACAAACCAGCCTTTGAGTCTGACGCGACCACAGTTTGAACCCATGATATACCGATCGAGAAAGCAGTGATGTATTTTGTAAATAGCAGTGGCGGCTCGTCCTATAGGGAAATTGGGGCATTGCCCCACCTAAAATTCTGTTCAATAACAATTCGTTACCATTTATAGACGCACCGCAATCTATATATACCGAAATCACAGCGAAAATCGTATTCTTCTTGTCCTTTCGCTTGTAAATGCCCAATTGCCCATACATAGCGTAGTCTCTGCGAAAATCGAATTCTCTTCCATGTTTCCGCTTTGCGAATGCCTAGCCGGGGCATGCCCCGGTAGCGCTCATAACAAGCTTTCACTGTCTATTCTCTTAAAGCCGCGCACAATAAAGAAACAGTGATTTACTCTCTCCTATTCATAAAATTACCGAGCAGGTAGGGCAACATAGCCTGGTTGCCCCTAAGGTGTGATGTAACAATCGTATCTATATCTGAACTCGGTTACCCTCATATGCGTTTAGTCGACCTTTGCTGGTATAGGTCGATTTTGATGGTGTTGCACACCATGATAATTCTTGAAACTTGGTTTGTCATGTCGTGATGGTAGTATTTAACACTGTCCTAAGTTTCAGGGTTTCTACTCAAAGTTTAGGGTAGTAATTCCGTTTCCGAAGTTGAGTGTGTGCTGATCCGTTATGTATCGCAAACAGATTTTACTCAAAAGCCGGTATTGGTATCCATTGATTTTGACGGTGTTCCATACCGAGATCGGTCATGACATTTGGTACGGTAAGTCTTAATTTTAGTATCGAACGCTGTACCAAGTTTCAAGTTTGTCACTGAACTAGGTTAGTGGTAATTGCGTTTCCTAAGTCGAGTGAGAGCTGACACGTCATTTAACGATGCTCCTCAGCTAGATCCGCCATGAGCTTTTGCATCGTATGTCTTGATTTTAGTATCGGACGCTGTGCCAAATCTCAAGGTTGGTACTCAATGATTAGGGCAGTAATTTCGTTATCAAGGTCGAGTATGGTATAGATGTGCGCTGATCTGACACTTAGCCTACCTAACGCATTGCGGATTTCACGCAAAAGTCGGTGTATATGTGTAAACGCTAACTGTGTTCCATACTGAGATAGGTGATGAGATGATGATTTCATGAAACAGTTTACTAACATCCTCGGTTTGTATTCAAATATTTAGTTTTATTTTATATCTCCAATGTCAATTTCACCGTGAAATTGTGGCCTTCAGGCCATTTGCTTACAATTACAACCCATGTCAAGCGCGATAGCTGTTTCGTTTTCGATGGCGGCTAACAGCTGATCGCTTGATCAGCCTATTCCTCAGTAAATTTTACGCAAAATTCGGTGTTGGTCTGCTCGTATTAATCTTGACAGTGTACCATACCGAAAACGGTCATGAGGCTACTTCTCGATGATTTCATGTAACAGTGTACCAAGTTTTCGGCTTTCATCCACGTATTTATTCGGTGATATATTTTCCAAAGGCGATTTTGCAGCAGACATATAGACACTATAGACCGTAAGCCGTATGTGTCGTGTGACAGTCACCAGCCTCAAGGTCAAAATCTCCTATGCTGTACCGGGACCGAATTTCCAAGGCTGCTATCCGTAGTTCTTCAGAATGATGTTTTGTATTCAATATGACAGGCCAAATCTATGAGATAACAATTACGTATGTGTCCGAACTCGTTGACCTTTCCAGTTAGGATTACGCAATCCCTCGAGTTATAGTCATTTCCATTTCTGCAGTTAATTAGTCAGGTATAGTGCGAACATGAACCTTGTCGAATCTTTGTCCCGTACGCCGTTTACGCAGTTACCACACTTCAAGTCACAGCTCACCAGCAGACCTCTCGCGGCACATACGTTAAAATCACTGTTGTCGGGAAGTTCGTGTTACCGTACCACCAAGTTACTTGCTTACGTTGGAAAACGCCATTGTGACGTCATCTTGATGAAAAGTCGCTTGCAGCCCTTGCCCCACCACCCGATATTCTCACGAGCCGCCACTGGTATATACCATTAGTCGGCCCTAATCAGTGGGCTGCCTCGACTGAAAACAATATTGGGTCTTTCTTATTTACATATAGATTAGTAGGTAATTATCCTACCCTTTACCCCTGTCGCTGAATTCGTGATATCATGTCGTAGAATCCTTTAATTTCTGATCCGTATATAGCCGAGGTTGAATTACATTGCAAAGCTAATTATACCAGGAGGTGGTTACGGACCGTGGTGCGCCAGACCCTTACGGGAGATAAGCGTCACTACCACTTTTTACCTTATATATAATATAATAATAATAATATTAATCTTACCCTTTCGATGACAATCTCGTTCGTCAATACCGTCGTCGCAGTCTTCACTGAAAAACATAATTCTGTGGTAAACACGGGTTATCACAGGGAAGTATTGACATGTAAAAAACAACTTGAGTCATCAAAGCCAACTGATGGAAGACTGTGGTGTTGTCACGTTTGTTCCAGAATCTAGATTACGTGAATAGTAGCACCTGTTGTGATATTCGGCCCGCTCAAGATAGTTAATGAAGACTTGTGCGGTTGGCGGTTATGAGTTTGGTGCTCATGAGTCTTACATCAACCGCGCAGGTGGCTAGTCTGTGACAGTCAAACTGGCTGGCCAACGATGTAAGTAAACTATCTTGAAATAACGATGATTCTGAATTACGTTTGGCAGAATATTTTAGTTTTAGTATGTTGTTAACTCATATGAGGTATATTGAATATTTCCTGAGGACTTTCTGCGAGACCTACTCAGAAAAAATCTCATCAAACTCGTATCAAAAACGGTAACGTTATAAATATTATTGTCATGCTGCTTCTATACCGGAGACGATAGGCATTTTGGCATTATAGAATTTCCTGGCGTAAACAACAGAGCGTTGGCGGAAACGAAGTGATCAACCCATTTTGCCATCTTAAGTTGCGCATTGATGCTGTCATAACTTATAATGGTCATGGACATTGCTGATTTTACAAAACATGACCCAGTTTCAATTAAATCATCATTTTTATTAAGCTTTATGAGGAAAAATATCATTCTTAAATGTAGTCTGTCATTGATTTTGATGACGAGCTTTTCCGAATCATGTACAATTCTACCGGAAATATTTGTTTCATCATTTGGGCGATTATTATTTAACAAAAAATGTAATATTTTGCACCAAAATTTTGACATTTTTTGACATCAAAAAAGTAAGAGAGAAACGTCGACTACGTGTTATTGGAACTGGAAACCTTGTTTCGAGTATACTCGCATCTGAATCGACAATCAACTCTAATGATTTGGGTCAGCAGTGCGACATCATTTCTTTGAGTCTTGTCTTGTCTTCCTAAGAGTGAATCCACCAACGAGAATTATGATTTGGATACTACGTTCCAATGTTGGAGCCTTGAAACCTCCATAGGTGATATCGCAGCATACGAAACGTGTGGTGCAAAGCTACGCAAGTCTGTGAGCATGATATGTCTGTGAAGTCACGATCATCCCACTACATTTACATGGTGCAACGAAATATGTATGATTGAAACAATACCAGATTATCTTAAAGGTGATGTAGTATTATTTGTTGTCAAATAGAAAGTAGTCCTACACACGTGAACTCCCAACATCATTCATAACGTTTTGCCGGGATAGTGAGTCATACTCGAATACCCGACTCGACGCCTAATACTCGATTCAGAATCGATTCACTTAGGTCAGTGATTCCCAATCGCAGCTTCAAGCTACTCATCTTGCGGCTCTGATTGACCGCTGAATAGGCAACAAAATATAATAGACATGTTTGGAGTGAGAACATGAATATTGGGGATGGTGTGAACGTGAGGTTCACGTTCGCGTTCTGTGTGTGAAACTCAGATATTTAGAGGTTCAGGTTCACAAACGAGCCTTGTTAGGTTCTGCACTGTGAACCTTTTCATATATTACAATTTTCACTTCAATATAACATTGACAAGAATTGAAAAGAATTATTGCTTAATTGTGCACATTCGATGAAATTTGGGATAACCCAAAAAGCAAAATATGATACAGAATTGCAGGTCAGTCCAGAAAAGGTAAATTGTAATTCAGGAAGCATAGTTTCTCTGCATGCTCACCCAGTTAAACTCGTCCTGCAAGGGTAAATCAGTCATATATCGCCCTTTGCGTCGTCGATTTCATGAGATTGAGAACACGGAGCATTGAATTTCCGAAATTTTTGAATTTTTTTCAAATATATAATATCGGCCGCGATATCGGCCTTCATGGGCCGATATCGATAATCGGGAAAGCTCTAAATATCGGCCTCGATAACCGGCCATGTCGATAATCGGTCGACCTCTAGTGCTGACTAATGCTGGATAACTTGATAATGGGGTAATATCGGTAGCAAGTATAGAAACCTGTTTTACATTCTGCTCAACATCAACGTAGCAATACTCAGACGCCGAATGCATTGTCCGGTCTGGCCTAGACCGTTAAGGCGTAAGCTTATATTCCCTTGCAAATCCTCGTCGTAATTGTTGGCAAAGCGAAGAAAGATATTGAATTTATCGGAATAATATATAATTTGATTGCCCCAGTTGATACATTTGGCGACGTTTAAAACATCAATATGTACTTCAGCAATGTGGCATTATGTAGCACGAGTCCTCGCTATATCGTGTACATTAATATAGGCTATCACTTCACTGAAATATAGGGCTGGAATTAGCAATATGACGTCACGTGACGTCATGGGGGTTCACGTTTGCGTTCACACAGAACCTTTGAAAAAGGTTCGCGTTCACACGAACCTGAACCTTTCAGAGGTTTAGACCACCCCTAACGAGGCCTTCGATGCTGCTCATTAAGTCTACATTACATTACATTAGTTTTACAGAAGTGAGTTGTACCTGACTTGAACTCAATATTTAACAGTAAACTCTATGACTTGGACTAGGTGTCGAGTCATAACACTACGACTAGGACTCGACCTGTGACTACCAGACTTGGACTCGGACGTAACTCGGTGGTAAATTTGAAATACCTCGACTTGACTGGAGTTAAAACTATAACAGCTAAATTCAATTGTGACTCGGAATCGTGCAGCTTGGTCACAACCCTGATGTTGAGCAATAATTGGTAAAAGATATGGATGCTCGGTGAACTCCCCTGGAAGGGGTTGGGGCTATCAGATGTGCCCACTGCTCATGGTATTGGATTCTTCTACAATGATGGCCGGCTACATCAGCGACTCTCGTTGAAAGAATCAACCATTGTCGCTATCGGCTCTGCGTTCAATAATCCCACCTGCTGTCACAAATCATCCGTCTTTGGAGTGTAATTGGTTGACCATCTTGGTTTTTACACGATGGTTGTAAAGTATCATTTTCACCTGAAAGCATTTGTGTATAAATTTGTGAATACGATTGCACATTGGCTCTATTTGTAATGAGTATGCAATACCGTAAACGAGATTTTTACATATCTGTGGACGAATTTTCGGCTCACAGATGCACTCGTCAGAGAAATCGGGACAATCGAACACTTGATCGCACATCTTCGAAATGGGTATCACGTAGCCCCGATTTGACAAACATCGGAAACACGATTTGTCCATGAAATCTGAAAACAATCCATTATTCGTTGTTCCCTAGATGATGACTGCTTTACCACCACATTCGGAATATAATTGATAGGGATGGTGTGAACGTGAGGTTGAGGTTCACGTTCGCGTTCTGTGTGTGAACCTCGGAAATGTTGAGGTTCGCGTTCACAACAGAACCTTGGAAGGTTCTGCACTGTGAACCTTTTTCATATATTAATATTTTCACTTCATTATTATATTTAGTACATTTCAACTACAGGCCACTCTATGCATCGCGATGGCAGCATAAACGATCAAGAGCATGCACCTTGACAATCTCATAAATTTTACTTGATTTGTTACGAAAGTTTGCTCGAAATATCCAGCTTTCCGTTTGTGACTCTCTGATGTGAGATTGACCCGCAATCACACAACATCAAGAGCGAAATTCACTACATGAGATATGAGAGAGAGATATGATATTCTTTCTCGCCTGCACCATCGAGATGCTTTGGCGACGGAGTTGCGATACGGCCCCATGAGGTCATCTAGTCTGCGCCCCCGTTTTTTTTCTCCTCCATGCTATCCGTGATTGCTGAGCGCCTAGCAGGATAGCTGCGGATACCATTTTTCGAGTCTTTGGTATGACCCGGCCGGGGATCGAACCCACGACCTACCGCTCGAGAAGCCGGACGCATAACCATTACACTATCTCGCATGTAGTCAGCGAATGATGCTTATTCAACCAATCAATGAAATTGATATCGTTTTCTGATGTAAAAAACTAGCAGGCGCACTGGGTCAATCTTCACTTCATACGTTTACTGTATCATAAAAACCAAATCCGTGCGATTGGGGTGTTGGCTTTTGCTGTATAACTTGTTAATGGAGTAATATCGGTAGCAAGAATAGAAACCCGTTTTACACTTTGCTCAATATCCATGTAGCAACACTCAGACGCCGAATACATTGTCCGGTCTGGCCTAGACTGTTAAGGCGTAAGCTTATATTCCCTGGCAAGTACTCGTCCAAATTGTTATCAAAGCGACGGAAGATATTGAGTTTATGGGATTATTATATCATTTGATTGCCTCAGTTGATACATTTAGCGACTTTTAAAACGTCAATATGTACTTCAGCATTGTGGCATTATGTGGCCCGAGTCGTCGCCAGGTATCGTGTATATTAATATAGGCTGTCACTTCATTAAAATATAGGGTTGAAATTAGCAGTGTGACGTCACTTGACGTCATGAGGTTCACGTTCGCGTTCACACAGAACCTTTCAAAAAGGTTCGCGTTCACACAAACCTGAACCTTTCAGAGGTTCACGCCATCCCTAATAATTGGTTCTTTCAAAAGTGCGACGCCTATTGTCACAATGGAGTGTTCTAATCGGAATACATTTACTTACATTTTTCATCATCACCACACAAGCATTCATCCGTATCTGTAAAAATATGAATTACGTTCGTTATCTTGAAATATTGGGACGTGGCTGTAGCCATCGCGAGGAAGATTTGTTGGTAGAGGACAGGTCACAGCGTTATTGTTCGTTCTATTTAGTCCCGATCAGACATGGGGTGATTACTTCATGAATGTAATCGATTGCGATTACGATTACTTCTGAATGACGCGATTACGATTACGATTACGATTACAGCAAAATCAGGAAGTAGTCGATTACGATTACATTGGAAAAGTAATCACGATTACTCACGATTACATTTATTTTGCATCTTAGAAGTTATATTGGAAGACAATATATGGATTGCGCTGAAAAGGCCTACATTCCTTTGAAAAGGATGCTTCATTTGCTTGTTACGTCATGATATACCCATTGCCCATTTTTATAGAGGACGATTTATCGCACACATCGATTTGTATTCTTGCCAGGTCCATGACTGCCGCACCCCAAATTTCCCAATATGGTGGGGAGCGAGCTCGAAGGGGACTCAAAAGTATTTCTCAAACCAACATAACTTATGAAGTATTTTCGAGAGATTTAATTAACTTGAAAATTCTTTCTAGATAAGCTTGATTTTGAAATGCATACGTCTCCCCCACAACAAAAGAAGCATACATACTTTATAGTAGGGCTGCATTTAAAACAAGTGGTTGTTTAAACACTTTGTGTAAAACATGTTTAAAACAGTGTTTTAAACAAAGGCTTTAAAAAAAACTAAATAGAGAGAGAGAGAGAGAGAATTCTTTTATTCGTCAACCATGAAATATAGTAAAGGCAATGTCCACAAACAATTCACGTCCAATAGTATACATTTTTCCCTACTATATTTTACATGGTATAGACTGGGAGACCCGATATGACCGAAGTCTTCTAGGCCGGAGTCACCCAAGCATATTGGCAGTATTAATATTATTATGAATCAATTTCTTCTCTCAGTCGAGTAGCACCGCAACGAGTAACGAAATAAACAAAAGTAAATAAAAGACAGCATCACTAGTGAAGGACGGTTATCATAGTTAACAGTGTGATCAGACAATTTGACCCATGTACACAGTGGTAATATTATTGTAACATATAAAATGAAACAAAACAACAAACAACATCACTGTGGTCATGAGATATGTTCTTCTTAGTACTTGGATAATATAAATTTGCAATAGCGAGCTTTAAACGTATGATAAGGAAGAGTACGGTAGATAGTTGGTACGTTGTTCCAAAATTTCACACCTATATGAGATAGGGAATTTCTTGACAGTCTTGATGAATTCAATTTAACAAATAGGGACTGATTTTGTGAGAATCTTGTGTAATAATGGTGAATTGAATTGGGGCATTGAAGAAAGTTGTCGAAATAGTCAGGTAATGTTCTTTCATTATATTGTTTCATGATTTTTACAATTCCAAATCCATACAAATCTGAGACCTTGAGAATGCCCAATTATCTAAATTCAGGACTGACACTGCTACGTGCAGGTATATTAGATATAATCCGAATGGCTTTGTTTTGTAATACCTGGAGCTTGTTGATATGCTTCTTGTAAGAGCAGCCCCACACTGATATTCCATACGTAAGATGGCAGTGGACGAGCGCATGATAAACAGGTAGGAGAAGTGATATCGGAACCAGCTTCTTCAGGCGATAGAGTGCACCAATGCCACGAGATATTTTGCTTACTATGAAGTTGATGTGATGGTCCCATACTAGATTATCATCAATAATAATACCTAGATACTTGACAGATTGACTGGTTCTAATCAAAGAGTCCTTTAGTTTGAATTCTGCGATCGCATTGTTTAGAGATCCTTTAGAGTCAAATACTAGAATTTTGGTTTTGAGAGGATTGATATGTAATTTATTCGAAGACACCCAATTGCTAACGGAGGCTAGTTCAGAGTTAGTATTGTCAATGGCAGATGCATAGTCAAATCCAGAAGTGACAATACTAGTATCATCTGCAAAGAGTGTGATATTTCCTGGGGAGGAGTAGACAATATCATTTATAAATATGATGAATAATAGTGGCCCTAACACAGAGCCTTGTGGAACACCTGTAGTTACTGGTAGTTCCAATGACTTGATTGAATAGTGTCTTTTTAGGTTGTAAAATTATGCCATAATTGTGTATATGATTTCCAAAAACATGTTGTATGAGCCTACGGACAATTACCACCCGATTTAGCCGACGTACATCGATATGGGATGGTTGGAACCCCTCAAAATAATCTGTTGAACAGTTATAGTACAGATATTTCGTCAAAGGAGCTTTATTTGCCCTATATTTTGAACTGTCAATGTCAATCCACATTGGTGACGTCATGGCTTAAAATACAAAAACGAAAACAAATATGTTTTAAACACGGCGGGCCTTGTTTTAAATATGTTTGCTTTAAATTGATTTTTGTTTTAAATGCAACCCTAATTTATAGTAATGGGCATTTAGGTTCCAGTCAATACCGTACCACGACACACCAAAAGACATATGCAGTTTCGACCAAAACGCGACTTCACGAAGTGTGCTACTTTAGAAAGAGCGTGGCCGAAACTTGTGTCCATTGTCAATAGCCGCGCTGGGTGCGCATGACTAAAAGTCTGGTCCTTCCAATCTGAGCCCACAATGCAAATGCCACCCGGGCACCTACCGATCATTAAAGACAACACAATCTGTGTGTTCGTCTCACGAAAGTTTTTCAGTTAGTCTGCTACGTTTGGGATACAACAATATCTTTTGATTATATAACAGACCGGAGGTCACGAATTAACAACATACACTAAACTAATTATAACAAGATACCAGACGTTATAATTATGAATTACGTGCCCCCAGCTCTATAGGTAAGTCTGACCATCGGGGGCAGAGAGAGGATAAAAAATTATTAATAATATAATGCAATTACCAATATTATTGACGAAATTCAGTCTTCAACATGAAAATATTACCCCATGGGTGCCAAAGACCAACGTTTGGACTGGGGGACGAATTGCTGTTTTGCTCCTGATTCTAGCTACAACCCACGCTAGCATGATATATATGGCTTTGACGGCAGGTCCCAATGTCGAGTAAAGATTTGTGAAATAACGATTGGCGCCCGTTTCAAGTAGAGTCATATGAGAATAAGATGAAGAGAAGATAAAATTCTGCCCCCATAATGTACTGCAAGCTGCCATTACGAGAAACGGCAAAAACGGCTCGGTTATGATATATATCAGCAGCTATTGACTTTTAATGCTTCGTTGTGGAAACCGTAATGTTTTATTTGATGAGTACAAAATTTCAAATCTTTGTCTGGTGTACGTACGTACTATATGGGCCAACTGCTCGCCAAGCAGCAACGGTCAAACTGCATTTAACTAAGCATAACCAAACATCAATACACAAGTTACTATTTTAAACTAGGCAGAGTGGTGATTAATTATCCTGCTGCGAGGTACTGGCGTGTGGAACGTGTTGATAACCGGATATACAGCATGGCGGGTGTTCTTTCAATATATATTTACTGTGGATATTTCTTACGCAATGACTAGCAAAGCTAATAGGCTACTTCTGACGTAATAATGAGCAATGGCAATTGAAAATTAGACGTTTGTGCTATCACGAACCTGGTATAATATCTCTTCCTTGCTCACGAATGTTCAGTTTATGTCATAGTCCTTGTACAAATAAAAAGTAATCGTTCTTTCACAAAGAAATCGATTAGATATGTGAAGTAGTCGATTGCGATTACGATTACTTCGGAATTTTTTCGAATGTAATCAATTGCGACTACGATTACTTGGAAATGCTGTAATCGTCGTAATCGATTACGATTACTAATAGCGATTACCCCCATGTCCGGTCCCGACTATCCAACATCACAATTCCATGCACTCAGAGGTGGGCTTTTCTACGCCATGCGTCTACTCTGTCAGGGTAATGAATGGGGGGATAAACTATCCCGAAGGGTCGCATTCAGACCACAGGCCTTCGTATTATGGCCAGCGACACAGTAATGTAAAGTATGCAGCAGAGAATGAATTGTTATCATCGTTGGAATTATGTCGTGAATTGAGCTAAACTTGCTGGTGATTCCTGAGCAATGCCGTTTAATCACATTAACCGTAGTCTCGGATTCGTAAACATCGGTACTAATGGTAATAAATACCTGAGGCAAGTTTTGGCAACTTTTGCAAGTTTTTTTTACAGCTTCCGACAGCTTCGTAGATACTTGGAATGTATGTGCTATGATGTTTTAAGCTGTTTGAAGGGATTTTATAGTGCAACTTTTTGCAACTTTTCTCAATTTTTCATACCCAATTTTTCGCATCTTTTATCAAATATTGCGTAAAAATGTACAGGAATGATATGGATGATATTAGTTGGTACGTAACTATAAAGGTGTAGCCAGAGAAGTGTGTATATCTTGACTCTTCCCACGTGCTTTTATTTAAAATCAATTCATTGGTTCCGCATGGGCTAAGGTTGTATAGCAACTAGGCATAAGTGCTATTTACGCGCGTGGAAGTTGATTAATTAAGCTACGTCGTCGACTTGACCGCATTTACATCGTTTGTACTCACCATCAAAACAAAGCGAGATGCCGTCACATATATACGACTTCGGTAGTTCACACCGATGACCTGTAGCCTCTACACCGGAGCAAAATCTTCCCTCTATGAGGTCGTCGTTTGGATCTTCCTTAATTTCATCACTTTTGTCACTGGAAGGACGAAATCCTGGTTGTCCCGCGTGTAATCACGATTACTATTTTCACGCACAAATATATACTGATTTGGCCCCAAGAAGATTGGAACTTTCGAAAAGTAACTACCATCCAAGGCGAAATTATACTTACTCTAATTCAGCATATAGTGGACATATTGCTAGTAGTATCGAGAATACCATATTACAGGTTGACTTCTATTAGCATATAAACCAGATGGGGTTTTTCAAGGTACGTGCTGACCCGTTACTGTCCACTTACCGCGTATACGACTACACGACAGTGGTCGGCAGCCGTTCGTATACAGCAGGGTCGGCCAACGCACTACCACAGGATTTTAGGGACCCGCAGACAGATTCCGGTCTTACATTAGAACGTATGGCCCGATGTCACAGTCAACGAACAATAATAACTCGTCAAATGATAGTGACTGATCGCGTCATATTTTTGAAAGCAAACTTTTCGCCATTGGTCAGCCTTACAGGCGTTGCATACAGACCTTAAACAATAATTATGCGACCCTCAACACAAAACAAATAAGCGTGTGTTGGCGACCGTCAATATGCAATTTGAATTAACGAATTGGTCCCCAAATCGTTAACAGATTATAAACTTAAATATTTTATTCACGCTTGGCGCGATTCAGGGTGACTTGGAGTAATCTAAATCCCAACGTACAAATGTGAACCGCAGAGGAAAATGATCCACATCATAACAAATACCAAGTCGGAATCGTGTGCGACTTACGATTGAGTGTTTTTCTCGAACGTTTGGCTGATTCCAAGATATAAATCGTAAATGCCTAAAATCATGATGGTAGGTCGAAAAATAACAACATGGAACAAAGTGATTGATAGAAAGCGGAAGAAGATGTGTCATCATCAAGCCTGTGGGGTGTTCTGCTGCTACAATTTCATGCTTTTATACGCAAGGTATATCTCAAGAAATCAGTGATGGTACAGAACACCACAAGGGCTCTTGGCGGTCCGAAGTTCACAGTAGCCAATTTAACATGAGTTTATGACGTCCAAATGGGCTATGATGACTATTCGCCGGAAAAAGGCCGTGTGCTCTATATGGAATCGAAGCACGGCCGTGAATAGCAAGGTTGAACACCCCTCGATTGGGCTTGCAATACGGAATCAGTGAGTTATGTGGTCAGGGGTGTACGAGTTTCTAGTAAATGTTAAAAGGGTGTAGCACGACGAAAAAGTTTGAACAACACTGCTATAACGTATCATTGGGGTGATCATATAGCAGTACCGCGCAATGCGCACGTAGCGATTTGTGAAAAGGCTCACAGACAGTCCGGGTTGTTATTGCAAAATGAAGTTTTCTTCAAACACCTCGCTCCGTCGTTGCAAGAGAACTCGTTGTACGGACATGAAGAATCTGAATACGGTAGACTCAATGATAAACATCGAACATGCAACAATAATGAACGCTTTTCAACTGTTTCTGCTAATGGTAATTACATTTACAACAGAATAACCGGTATTCAGGCACTCCAGTATACACTTGCGAAGTTGTCGCGTAATTTGGAAGTACCATTACACTGTCTCTGTTAGCCTACGTGAGTCTCGGTTATATGAGCGCATGACCTCAAATTAGGGATACTCTGGATAAAATATTTTTCAAATATCAGATAAAAATGTTCATTTTGAACTATATGTCATGTAGTTATTACACTTCGGAACTTCTCCAGAACTTATGACTATCGTGGAGATGATCGAAAAGGAGTACTTCTACATTTTCGCGAGGAAACTTTATTTGCAAGAAATTCAGCAAATATACTTCATGCTATAAACCAGTGGAGTTAGGTTTATTTCTGCTGAAACTTCCAAGTTTCAACAATGACAGTAATCTTAAGTATGTTTCAATTTAAATGCCATGATTGCGTCGTACCATACATAGTCCACACACTGAGGCTATATTTTGACTGACACCAATCAGAAGATGTCCCGGAATGAAGCGTAAATGGTGGTTGCGTGTGGCTATGCAAGTGGTTTTTGATTTGGCTTACGGTCGCGTACGCTACAGCTTAACGCAAATGGGGTATTAGAAAAAACCAGGCACCAAAATCGCTAAAATATCCATGTGCCAACTGCCAAGTGCCACCATAACACAATATAATGTTTCACAAAACGTTCAGCGGGATTTTTTTTCGCGTCCTGCGTGATTTATCTTCATCTATTGATTGCTCTGTGTATAGTCAGAATTCCATATTCTTGAAGTTTCCCATGATCCATAACACCTTCCATGCCATCAACTAATGCGTTGGGATTACAAACATTCTGGTTCCTCTTTTTAATAATTTTTGATGTGACGATACTGGGGAGCAAAATTTTTCATTTTCATCAAGGGGGACGTGTCGGTAAATTTTCAGAACCACTGTAATAAACGGAAAGGACCTACACTCTATTTACTGCCATACATAGTAATTCCGAAGTAATTCAAATCAAACGAACTAATAATGCGCACACCAGCAGGATATGGAATGCGAGGAAGGAAACGTTTAAAATGAAATATACATGATAATAACTGTATTAGTTCGACCTGACCAGCCGAGCACACTTAAAGTTTTTTTTATATATCCGTGTAAGCGGTTTCCTATAAAAGCCTAGAAGTGGGCCGTGCTGCAAGTCGGCAGCTACGGAATAAAAATCAAGTAAACTGACCTGGTGTAAATGACCATAATGGTCGACAAACACCATCAATTCCATAAACAACAACACATTTAGCTTAAGTAAAAACTCATTTACCAGGGTTGTAGCCAAGTAACAAGATATCTTGTGACTTGGCTTCATAGTTTTGACTCGAGTCAGGTAAAGTCATTTTAAATCCCTTCGAGTCAAGTCCGATTAAATGTAAGGGGGTAAAGGGTCAAGTCCAAGTTATGGTATTGAGACTCGAGACTGAGTCCAAGTCATAATGTCATAATGTTAACTGTTCATTACCGAGTTGCAGTCAGATTCTGCTTATTTTGGGGGAACTCTTGGGTGATATTGAAGTCCTCGCATTCATAATACACAGAGTACTCACTCTTAACTTGTTTTGTAAACAGATCAAGAGTTTGTCAGCTTAGTTTAAAGTATCGGTCCTGATACACGAGATTTACATCCGGTCATATGGCTTGGTCAAGTCATGCGCAAAGATTCTAGTACAAGTCGGGTCAATACACAAAGTGAGTCAAGTCTAGTCGAGTCAACATCTATTTTTATGAAAATGACTCGAGACAAGTCGAGGCAGCGAAAAATTGCGACTCGAGTCATTACAACCCTGTCATTTCATACATTGAAGCCGAGTTGGAAGCGGGGTCAGAGTGCATGCTTTTCTGGTTTTGATAAACTTTGGAAAATATTAGATCGGTTGTCCTAACCTAACGTAATACAAACGACCTATAATTTGGACTATTTTGGGCACGAATTTCTGTCGGGTTCTAGTGCGATGTATACGAACCGATTCCACCTCTGCTTTGAGATGTCCTACGTTAGCTCACGACTTGACTCGGATATGAAATCAATTATAGAATATCGGCCTTACTGTCGTGACAGAGATCTTTCTTTCGCGGCATGAGAGATTCACGTAGTATACATTTATACCCGTTTTCACTGTTCGAACGACATAGTGCGTGCTCTTCGTAGCCGCTGCTCTTGTTGTAGTATGGCTCGTCTGTTCCATTTCTACATTGAAATAGAGACTATAGTCGTTATTTTATGCCTGGATTGGGAGGACGGATATTCCAGGTTATGCAACAAATGTGGATATATGAGCTGAAGAAATCATTTCTATGCATTGTATAGAGGATGTCACACATCTTGTTAACACACCCTGAAGCTTGATGGACATGTTTTGCAATCCGACAACAAAATATAATGTCTTGTTCCAGTGTGATCTTGATCGTTGCGAGCTGAAGAGACTTATCGTGGTCAGGAATCATTACGCATGAGTATGTTTTCCCTCACACGTGACGTGATGGGCCATTACATATTCGTAATTCCCACTATTATCAATATTGCAGTATGTTACGGGGTTATGTTGATAGTATATTATGTATATATGTGTATTTCAAGGAAAATCAATTTACAAGGGGCATGGGGTCACTTGTCGACTTGATAGCAATATTGTGTTATTAAAACAAATACATAATAGTTTATACGATTTCGCGTATATTCTACGTATTGCATCACTAAACGCATTACTCTTCAACTATTGCTATACATATCTACTTATTACGTTAAATAATCGTGACTAAAATCCTAAAAATCAGATATTGTGGTGAGCAGTGAGTATTCGATATCATTTTGTATTGTGGATCACGCCCTGTGTTTGGCAATGTTTAGCAAGGATCAACATGTCCACTTTGGGTACAATTTGTCGTGGGGCATTCTAAGACCGTTTGTGAATTGAATCAGCATAGCAAGCGATAGACAGAATTATATAAATTAATTTTCTGATTGCATTTATGTTTAGGATGAAATGGCGTTGGGTTATTAAACACAAAACTACTATGACGTTTTGATCCTGCGTATTTTGCAATGTCTCCTTGGGCAATGCTGACGAACACTGTATTTCTTTCTGAAAGCAATAGTTTCAAAGTAGATGCAACATTGGAGTGGTGCCGTTTGGTCATTGTACTAGGAAACCAAACAGCACCCTTATCTTCCCTAAAATACAATATTTTCATTTGTACACACGCTTTCCCTGGATGTTATAATAGGCTTGCGCAAAATAATAAGGACTATGCTAGCATTAAAGATCAATCTACAATATCTATTCAATAACAAATAGCCACCAAATAAGTGAAATTCACGCGAGGTTGTTTAGGCGGCTTGATCATTGTCGGTGTCTGGCTTATTACTACGTTAACTCCAGATCGCTGCTGTTACAGACAGGGCCCTACTGATCGTATTTCAGATGATATCATTGTGATCTTATTTACCCGTTACGAAACTAAATTAATTTCGGCATTCAAATATAAGTTTTGATGTGTCTGGAATCTTGAACCAAACGCGGGCTGCAGAATATGACGCGGCTGGCAAGATGTGGCCCCGAGTTCGTGAGCCTCAATCTATTTCAATATCCTTAGTTATTTTGCGCAACTGCATGTATTGAATCAGCCGTATATTATGTGTGCTGTGTCAAAAAGAGATTGTCAGTGACGAAATACTTCTACGGTTTCGGAATACTCAAGTATGCATTGCATTGTTGCGTCACCTACTCAGGCGATTGGTGTTTTATACATCTACTTCTACTTAACAGCTTTTTACGCAAGACTACTTACTTACATATTACACTTTGAATTTGGAAAGGAAAGAGTAGTTCTATCATAGTTAATATCAATCTTACGACTGAAATTCTCACATAAAAACTCACGAAATAAACACAATATCACCGTATTTGAACATGTCATCGAACATTTTTAGTGTCAATAGTCATTTTGAATTAGTAACGAATATACATCATTTCAAAATTAGCATGAATCCAGCTAAGTTTATTGAAATATGAAACAACTGTCTACATGCCGTATTCAGTGGCATCTTTTTCGATTCAGATGTACATAATCATGGTAATGGGACACGAGGTTACCGGATATTCAATCACAAGAAATACTTACGGACATTGTGTAAATCCATCGCAAAAGTTCTTCGTGGCTATACAAGTATCGTCGTTGGTTCCGCAAGGTATGCCTTTGTCCTCACACGTATCACCTAAGATGCGTGTGTCCGTAAATAGAGTGTTGGTCAGAGTAGCCTATATAAAAGTGGTACTCAAATGGAGGTGAAAGTATAATTAGCGATCTAAATGACACGTGCATAATTACGTGGACCAAAGGTGGAAAATAGAAACGTATAAAATGATTTAACTCTAATTTTCAATCGACATGACAGGTTTCCCTTTAGGATGATCTTTGATCTATCAATACTAATATATACAGACTGAAGTGATGACGCCGATAGTGAATGAATATTGTTGATCGCATGAATACTCGTTCCTATTTTCCTTGAAAATTCTGAAATACGTTGGCACGTTTGAGCTTTCTCGGAATTTGAAGTCAGTGTCAGAGACTTGTCACTAATTGTGACTTTGCCGTCGAGCAGTTATAATGCGTCATATGAATGTGCTCGTTGTTTATGTTCCTCGACTGTTGATGGAAATGTGTTGAGTAATAAAAGCACGTTTTCATTTTTAAGCATTGATTCACGGGCCACGGATCAGCCTCATGTGCCGCATATTTGCGATATCTTCAATTTGGAGATTGTTCCACTACACATTTATGACACTGCTCTTAAGTTCCCTCACATCTTATCCAAACATTCACGACACGATGTCCATACGATGCGACAAAATCGGCACATAATTATTCAGAAAGAAATTGATTACGTGTGGGGAGTGGATGCGACAAATCTGTAACACACATGGATGTATCGTGTGTCTTGCACGACACCCCAGAAGGTCGAAGCCATGTATCGATTGATACTCACCTATTCCTTTTGTGCCTGCTATTATAGTTGAGATCAATAAAACTTCAAACAATTTCATCGCGATGAAATCACTGTAGTCTACACTGCAAATTATGCCACTACAAAATATTTATGCGTAATCCAGTCATCTGTGATTAGGGTTGGGACTTCGGGATCGAATTTGAAATCCCGGGATCGGGATTTCCCGGGATTTTCGCTTCTCAATCCCGGGATTTCCCGGGATTAGCAAAATAGTAAAATACGCATAATACAAGCTACATAAACAACATTTATTCCTTGTAATACTGACTCAAAACATGAGAGCATCAAGAGCAGTGATTCCCAACCGCGGCTCCAAGGTAGCCTTCTTGCGGCTCTGAGTGACCTCTAAATATGCCATAAAAATATAATGAACAACAGTTGTTGTTTGTTTCTATAAATAGTTATGGGCAATTTTTGTATATGAATGCTGAAATGAGGAATATTAGATATCTCTAAAGCCGTCCAAGGCCGCTTCTGAAAACAGAGAAACAGAATTCTTGCAGACTAGCGTCAAACGCACGGAGGAATACCCGTCAGACAACGACATATATTGAGTTCTGCTGCTCGTAGACCTTTATATATCGTCTTTTTGAAGAGTAAATTACGACACAATTTCACTAACATTAAAATAACGGCTCATAGTCAAATATAAATTGCAATAAGTCCAATATTTTTCATAGAATAATCCTCCGCAAACTTGTGTATCAAGTGCTGGAATGTATGACGACTTGAAGAGTTATCACATAACAACAAAATAGTAGGTTAAGTAATGATATGCATTTTAAGTTTATTTCAATGTATATCACTTGCCAATCTGCGCCTACCAATACTAAAATACCAGATATACAATCTGTAGAAGTCTATGTGCATGTGCATGTGTTTGCTTTTGAGTTTGTTAGATGGTGGGATTTAGATTTAGGTTAGTAGCTACCTTTAGAATTTTCGTTATCAGTATATAGTCTAATCGGGTGTTTTATTCATCGTATAGACGGTTTCGTAATTTGTTGGCGAAATATCCTTAAAATATGGGTGGGGGCGCCAGACGTAGGCCATTTTCGAAAAGGGGCGCTGCACGGAGGTAAGGTTAAGAAACAATGTTTTAGACAACCTGTCTAGTTTTTGACACTGCATTATTACCAAAAAATGACACATGACGCTACGCAAGCCTTGGTAGATGCTGTTCACAAATCCCGGGATTTCATTGGAGTTAATCCCGGGATCGGGATTGCTTCAAATACCGGGATCCCGGGATCGGGATTTCCCGGGGTCATAACGCTATCTGTGATAGATAAAGTCATCCAATTTATACGTCCAAACACTCGATGGGGGCAGCGATAAAGGACAATCAATACAAAACTGTTTCTACAGAAATTACACTCATTCCTAAAGGGTATTTGAAGCATGACATCATTCTAGTTGTGAATAATAAAGAGAAGTTCTTCCTTCACAGCTATAGGCGTACGTGTTTTGCACGAGAGCAGGGTATAGCGAGATTGTAGTTCACTTCATGCAAAGTGACAGGGCTAGCTATTCAAAGCCATTTTGAGGTGACACAAATGTACCCGTCGGGGTTAACAGGAGTCCTTCATAGAGGTTATTTTGATATAGGTATATTTTTCAACATTGCATGAATCTGTGATGTTATTGCGTTTCTGAAATCTGTCCTCAGAAAAGTGTCCCTCAAGTATGGCATGCAATATTTTCAATTGGAACAGATCCATTGGAAAGTCCGTTGTGACCGATATCTCGGTCAGCGTACACGCCTTTATTCATAGTAAGTTTTATATGAACCTTTTAGAATCTTGCACCATTCCTAATATCTGCGCATTCGAATTCATGTAGTTCAATACTGAATACAGCTCTAGCAAATCGCAGTTCACCGTTTAACTAAGCTGTTCTGATAACTTCATGTAAATTAGTACATGTTGTTCGCCACGAAAGTATGCGTCGTTCGTCAGCGTCATTTGTTGGATGGAAGACAGTGTTTTGAAGCGGTAATGCATGTTTCCGAGTGACTCGCGCTATTACCTCAAACAGAGGGGGTGCAGCGGTGAATAATATCATTCGGAAACTGAAAGGATTCAGACTCAATGATGCATCATTTTCTGTCAATTAGATTGGATATGTAATCCGTTTAGGATTTTGAGTAGGATATTTTCGGATGTCGTCGGATAGATATAAAACCACAAGTTAGTTCTGACTACACGCAATGATAAAAAAAATCATCAATTATAGTCAAGCAAACACGGACATGGTGTCACTTTGTGATACGGCTGGTAAGGACTCTAAAGTTGGTCTGTAGAGGGTCCAGCTCAATATAAAACGCTAGTTTTCACAAAGGCTATCTCCTAACTGTATCACAGCTCAGTCTACAAATAGGGTTCTTATTATCAAATAATGATTTTCTGGATTCTTGGGTGCGATTCGTCGGAGTCACGTAGATTTTCGGACGAGACCTTCGGATTAGCACTGATTGTTCCTCAGATACTCAAGCAGTCGGACGGAGTCGGATCTAAAAACATCTTCATCAGCTCATCACTTTCGAGGAAAGCATATACGAGGGTACCATATTATCTATCGATTGTATAGAGCAGGGACGGACAACATGCGGATGAAAGTGAAAATCTATTCTGCAAGCATTGACAAATTTTATGCGTCACAGAATGAATCCATGTTTGCCAACCTGAGAAAGATGGTCATGAAACTACCGTCTCTGTTCGGTTCTACATGCAGTTTCGACCATGAACATTAGACAAGGCTGCGTTCCAATATAACTAGTGTTCACGTGCAGTCTTTACTAAGGGTTTCTACATACGACATGCAGCCAGAGTTCTAAGAACTTGTTGACAAATTTGACCGGCCACGCATTTTTAATTGACTTCAACAGCTTTTGTTATTAAATTTATTAGATACAGTTTTTGGTGCTTTAAACTTAACGTTTACAATAAATAAGATTTGAACCTCATATAGGTGGAAAAATACGCGATTAATGTATATATTTTGCAATCCGGCCCGCCAAGTACTTCATTTTCCCATATCCGGCCCGACGACCGGAGAAGTTGCCCGCCCCCGTTATAGAGGACAGGATTGTTTAAACGTAGGTCGCGGATCAACTATACGACACTATTGAGCCATCTCGAAGTTGAGCTCTATTGATTGCTAGGGTCGGTATTCCTATTTGTTCTGCACCAGACTTCTTCACGGACCATGCAGTTGAAATGGTCTTGTCCGCCGGCCGTGTGTTTGACAGCGCTGCTATTAGGTCGGTCCATATATGTGGCTGTGTGTTGTAGCCAGGACCGAAACAACACTTCTAAGCCAACTCCCGCCGCAAAAAACACTGATCCACCATAAAGTGATCGATGCAACTATTGGTGGGCTTATACTACAGGCATCTGGTTTCAATGTGCATACACTTTGCCAATGAATTATGTCAATAATATTGGTTCTTCCATAGATCATTATAATTTTTTTGTCGTCCTCGTACTTGTACATCGCTAGGTGATGTTGATGTCCCACGTTTAACACTATTCATGTACCGAAATGCCGACCCCACGAGCAGGCTGCACATCCGGTGCTTTCCAAACTTTCATGGTCGCGACTCCAGTTCCAATATGAAAATATTCCTTGGCCCACCTCAAAATGTGGTAAGCTGATTACTTAAAAATTGTCAGCACCTTTGCTCAGACTTGCTCACCGGCTATGTTAGAAGCTGATTGAGCTCAACATCTTCGCGATCCCCGTAAAAGGGAACCCCCCTAGCTTGAGATCCGCTATCTTTGACTAAAGGATCAAAACGGCCTTACCGACACTAGGAATATACGGTTGTCTTAAAATTGCGATTACAGTTAATTTTAATACAGTAGCCTAAATGATAGTTATTCTAATTTATTTTTATTGTAGTTTTTACTAAGCATCGACACCAATACTCATATCTATATAGGCGATACTAAATCTCAAGTAGCATACATTTTCCCAAAAATAAAATATTGTGTAAATTGATTTAATAAAAAATATTCAGCGCCCTTCATGCCTTCAATATCCCTGACATTTAGGCATACTTCCACATTTTCTTCCTGCCGCGGTTTAAACAGTGAATCTCCAGACATGTCAGGCAAATTCCCGACGTAGAGCAACCCTAGGATATACAAATCTGCTTGATAGATTGCTATGTTTTTATTAGGTGAAATCCGACTTCAATCAATTACCTGGGAAATAGGACATTTACTTCAAAACGCAGACATAAGTAACTGAGGTGCGAACAGAATCAACAAATCGAAGTAAAATAATTGCAATAGTCAGCGCCTTGAGCTCGACACCAATAAGTATCTCAAGCAATCACCAAATTCACCCTGATCAAGAAATATAGGGACTCGCTTTCACGAGGTCCCTTGCCGTGACGTTCCGGAGCACGCCTGATTGGCGAGGATCTGCGTAGCCGACGTTCTTCTACAGTAGTCTGAATTGTGAAGTTACGACGTACAGTATGCAGTACAGAGCAATTACCTTCTGGTATTGCATATTTTCCATGTTAAACTTCGATAGTGGAATCGTAGTACGTTCTTACGAATTTGGCGTGTGAAGGGTGTTGATGAGATAAGAAAGACTTCGTCAAGTGGATCAGCACACCTTCATGCTTTGATATATCTGCGATGCTATGAGAATCTGCCTCCCAAATCATCAACTGCACTCACGTCAGTGCGTTGAATAAAAACAAGTCAGTCTCAAGCAGCATTGTGAATGCTTTTGTTAAAAAAACGTGTCCTTTACAATCGTAAAGTATTTCACCTTGTCACAATTCGGTGTTTGATTATTGTAACATCATTGTTTATTTGTGACACGACGTGGAAAGCTAGTCGGTAGCCTTCTCCAAAATACAGGCAAAGGTTGTGAACTAGACCCGAGGTGGTCAGTAACGAAATACTTCTACTTTTTCGAAGTACTCAAGTAGTGCTCCTCTAATTCTGGTACTTACTCAAGTAGATATGATTTTCGCTACTTCTACTTCTACTTCATAATATTTTGTGATCTACTTACTTCCTTTTCGCTATTTCCCGTTTGCCAAGTAGAGGTAGTTTGATCCTCTTACCAGGAAGATATCCTGAGGAATATCAGGACTGTTTTTACGGAGTATCAACAATTAATTTTCATAAAAGTTGAGTAAAGCCTAGAATATTCGTCGCGCTTCGCGCTCAGTGGATACGGAGTAACCAGTATGATTTCACGAAAACATCGGTGAATATAATCTAAGTAGCGGGTTGGCGTGGTTCCGTTCACACCGCCCTTCGCCCATATGAAATATTTCATCACAGTATATACGGCTCATCATAACGTTTGAAACTGATGTTTCGCAATCTAGCATTTACTTATCATATCGTAATCTAGCACTCCATGGCGTGTCCTAATCTGGAAAAGGGGAGTCCGACTTTCTTTTTAGTTTATGAGCTGTTTCAGCATACCACCTTTGAAACTTTCAGGACAAACGACATGAAATACTTTTTCCTCTTCTAGAAGTAGTATTTATATTTCACTTTCAATTCCCTGTATCATATACTTTTAGTTCTAATTATTATCAGTTCTTTTGTCTGGATAACATACATGTATAAATGCAAGTGTAGTAATACCTTTAATTTCTGGAAATATTGCTACACAATATGGCATTTTTACCATCCACCATATTTTTTATTAACGTTTACTAATCGCGCAAAGAGTTTACCCCGTATCCTATATACAACTTCTCTGCATTGCTCTTCGACTAAACTACGGGCCTTATAATATGGGGAAGTGCGCCATACGATGATATTTTCTAAAACGTGCTGTTCGAGTAAACAGAGGATTAGTATCGAATATCCATATTAATACTATCATTTTCATCCCACGATGCGGACGATTGCTTATGCTCTCGAAAATTGGATACCTCATGTATGCATCAATATAAATCAAGCTCGGCACCTTTCGCATAGCTCAATTTGCACCTTCTGACAAGCCATGCGAGCGAATTACGATCGTTTTCACAACTACTTACTTACTTGAGTAGATTTACAGTCAGTGAATTCTACTTCTACTTCAAGTAGTTTTAGGTTGCTTATAGAAAACGTACTTCTATCCGTACGTAAGTAGTAGATTTTGTCGTCGCTACTTCTACTTCTACATCAGTAGTTTCCTTGACTACTTTGACCACCTTTGACTAGACCAAACAAGTATCTGTCCTTTTGCAGTATCAAATTGAAATGGTAATAAATTGAATATGGTGAGTTGTCAACCTAGGAAAGGTTAATGCGACAAGTGCCATTTTTTTCACAAGTATAAACTTGGATATTCTTAACGACAAAATCTCTGATGCCTGCCTGCAACTCAAAAGGATGTCTTACCTGCTGTCACAAACCAAAGGAATATAATCTATCAATACACGACAAGTGAAAGATGTTGACAACTGTAACAAAGTTATACCGTATCTGGTTAGGCTTAGCCAATGGTGTCCGTTAGGGTTGTTCAATGTTCAGAAAATATCAAAAATTATGCGTATCCAATTCATATCCATTAGTCATTCTATAATGCACATCGGTCAACACATATTTTTAAGCAGACAAAGTAAGATTGGTTTGGGGGCATGAAGCTCGGTGATTTGTCAAATTGGCTATGGTTTTGCAGATAATCCATGGGGTTATTTTGACTAAATCCTCATATTTCCGCTGTATGGGTGGTTAAAACAGCGCAATCGTATTATAAAGTTCATAAATTCTATCTTCTTTTTATTTTACACACTGAATACAGTTTTAAATCAAAATACATCAACATCAATATATTTAGGAGTGTTAGATTTGTCTCAGTTGAAGATTGTCACGGAAATTATGTACATAATAAACTCTACTAATATATAAAGTATCTACTATAATACCAAAAAAAAAGTTTGCATTAATTCAATCAGTTTTATGTCAGCCACCTAAAGTAAATTCAAAATAACCAGTTAAATTATAATAATATTATTTCATCTTTAACAAAATTGTTTTTAAGATTTTCGCTTTTATGCAATTTAGTGAAGTCTCTCGAAAGGTTCCAGCATTAGTCTGCCATAATATATTCATCGTACATGTTACATTGATATTGAGCAGAGTGTAAAGCGGTTTTCTATACTTGCTACCGATATTACCCCATAAACAAGTTATACAGTAGTTGACATCCCATTTTCATGGATTTGGTTCTTATGATAGGCCTACAATAAACACATCAAATCAAGATGGAACCCGTACGCATGCAACATTTTTTACATTTCACAACGATGAATTCATTATATAAATTTCATTGATGGGTCGAATAAGCATCATTCGCTTACTACCAGCAAGTAGTGATCGTTCTTATTGTTATGCAGGGTACCTATATTTCGGAAATCTGAAAAGAGGACACTTTTTCAAAATTTTCAGACGTACAAATGCCAGAGAAAAATCCTGAAAATTTGGTAAATTTACTAATAGTTTGTAGTTGGTTGACTAACAAAAAGTCATCACTTTCACTCACGTCCCGATTTACGCACTTTTGACTTAAATGTAGTGTTGTGGACTAAAAAAACGACTTTCTGGCTCAACTCTCGAAAGTCACGCCGGACCATTATTTGAGTGCTGTTTTCCTGGATCTCAGTCCAATTTCCACATACATTCAACCCAGATTTTCAATAAAAGACGACAAATCCTCTTATAAGAGGACGTATGGTAACCCTAATGTTATGTGATTGCGTGTCAAGCTCACAGAAGAGAGTTACTAGATATTGCAAAATGGAAAGTTGGTTATTTCTAGCAAACTTCTGAAAAAAGCAAGTAAAGATTTTGAGATTGGCACGGTACATGCTCGTTTAATGTTCATTTTTTTATGCAGCCAGCGTTATGCATAGAGTGAACCGAAGTTGAAAAGCTAAGAATTTCAACCAATGATGTTATAATGGGCACGTGGACAGATAGGCATGTGACATTATAGCATACGACCCCTCGGCATACGACAATTGGCCCATGCGACACATGATCATTTGGTTTAAATTACGGGCTAGGGATGCGTTAATGTTGCATTTAGGGCTGGGTCAGGGCAAGGCTCGAGGTTAGGATATATATAACGGATAATTTCAGGGATATCTTTCAGGTTAGGTTAGGATTATAGTTTTTGGGTTATAAGTTACATGAAGTGACGCATGTTGAAGTGTTTCATGTTCAAATGTCGTTTACGTTGTGTGGCATGCTCATATATTGGGTAACCGTTATAATGACGTAAAAAAATGTTATATATGAAAAAAGGTTCACAGTGCAGATGCTACCAAGATTCGTTTGTGAAAGCGAACCTCTAAATTTGTGAGGTTCACACACAGAACGCGAACCTCACGTGTACACCATCCCTAATAACTATTTCATCATGATATTAGTCATAATATCAAAAAGTTGGGAAATTGCGTACTTTTTTAAGATTAAAATTCACGATTTTGCGTTAAACACGACTTTTCGTAGAATTTGACTTTTTGTCAATTTCAATAGACGAATAGGACACCCAAAACGTAATGGAGCCCCCTCTGCTTCGGATAACTTCTATATTCTGATAAGTATTTCGTCATTTTGTTAATGAAAATATCAAAATGTCGAGAAATGGCTTACTTTTGATGCATCATAATTATTATGGTTTCAAAGATTGGATGCTTAGAGGAAATAGCAATAGAGTGTCTCCAATATTCACACATTCCTCCTTCGACGTCGATAAATTGCACATATGACCGAGATCTAGAAATGAAAATCAGAGAACGCGATCATCCCGAAGCTATGAATATTGAATGGAGGGAAGTTATATTCGTGCTGTTCAAAAACCATGTTGCTAATTATACAGACGGCTCGAAAACTGGCACCGGGTGAAGAAATCATTGAGCAGATTAGTTAGTATCTTTACGGTTGAGCTGACGGCTATCAAAGACATCTTAATCTTGGCGTGCAGCCATTGGGAACCTAACATACAATTGGTAATTTTCGCAGACAGTATAGTAGCGCGAATAAAGCAGTCTAATCAGGATATGGATTCGCTGCAAACAATCTTTCATGAACAAACTCGTTGGAGCCGAATTGCGAGTTCCATCTTGATCCGGTTTTATAGCGGTCATTGAAGACTAAAACACCACTTGCATAGACTCGGCTTACACGAAAGTGGACGCTGTGCCGAATGCAGTGGACCATTTCGTTCTTTCCTGTAACAAATATTCCAGAGAACGGACCCATCTGAGCGGAGCCTCACAACAGTATCCAACTCCCTACAAATTGTTGTTCGCCTAACCTTTGTTGCATTGACTCTATGGAAGGGACATGTGGCATGTGATTTCAAGGCTAAGCAATAAACATGTTTTTGTCGCCCAAAGCCAGCAGCTAAGCATCACTCCTCAAACCATATTCTGAGATCCGAAAAAGAGGAAACGTTTTTACAAGTCCCAAAGGATGAAGTAGCATTCATTGATACGGGTAATTTTGAAAATTTACAGCTTATATTGAAGGGTTTACTAAGAAAGAAAATATGGTTATTTTGCGACTGGAGTCCCGAAAGACTCGTCTCCACGTATAATCGCTTAGTGTTGACCTTTTATATTTTCTTTGTCAAACGTGCTGTCGAAATCCAGAATTCTCGTCTTATGGCATTTTTTAGTTGTCTTTGAATGATCGACTGACTTTCAAGGCTGTAAATGACGACGAATTACCAAAAAGATGCTCGGAGGACATATGGCAACTTTACAAATACCCACCCATTTATACATATACTATATAATATGCGACTTACACATTGTATACAGCCTATTATACAATATATCAAGCTTGTAATTATTGCTATTAAAGGAACGTTGAAGAAATAATTTGATCCTTAGAAATCGGTGTACAGTATCAATAAAATAATGTACAGACATAATACATTGGTGAGTATGGGCCAATCAGTATAGGGGCCAAATGTATATTTTCCTGGAGACGGCGTCAGTTTATGTATCACTGATGTAGATCTCCATAAGCTCTTTAAGTGTTTGAAGGTTTGAACATGGTAGATCTTCAACGATGAGAGGTTAAAAGCTACTTTGAGTGACGCAGCGGGCAATTATCATACAAGAAATAAATAACATTGCCAGGTAAGTTTGTACACATTCCAAACCAGTATCGACTATGTCTGGTATGTCTCCTCAATAAGTCATGGAATCCGTCGCCAGTGATAATAATTATTACACAGAATGAATGACATAGTTCCTTACAGAAGTTTCAAATAAACGTTTTGGTATCGGGCCTGCCCGTACATTTGTTGAAGAAAGACTGACAGTGGAGTGTCATTTCATAGCAACGCGATTATTACTTTCGCTTCCACGAGGAAATTTAGTCATAACAGGAATACATTTCTTCGCAGAGATTAATCCATATTGTATGCAAATAGGACGCGTAAAATTTTACTACGATACGATATTGAAATTTCCTTAATATATCGAAATTAAACGTGCATATATTATCTGATATTTGAACTTAGTATGTATGAATCCCAATTAAACACAATCGATAAGCATAAGCATTATTTCAATACTGACACTCCTCTTAAAAAATAAGCGTAAAGCAAAAGGGTGAAAGTAGTTCCTGATAATTATAAAGTAGAAGTCGCGCTGGAATATCAGAATTTTCCTGTATAACCGCTCTAACTCGAATATAAATTTCAAAAGCAAATGAATTAACACAGGCGGTCAAGTAGAAATATTATCGTAAATGCGATTATTGTACACTCGATTACAGTAGACGTCATAATTTCAAATTCAGCTGAAAACTACTTCAAGAATAAGTAGTCAATGTTGTAGTCAAATGGTACATCCAGTCGACGCGTCGCACTTAATTAGCAGTAACAGACGGGTGCATCTTCATGACGAAGCCCAAATGAGCAATATGTGCAATTTTTGAAAGTATATTTAGTTACCGTGGTACATAGGCTCTTTCGCCCGGTTATCAAGATATTTTCATTCCAAAAAGTGATGCGAGCATATCCCAAACATACGTCCTACTTCATAGAATCAAAATTGACATAAGTAAGTAGCTTTGGATTAAAATGTGTGAGCTATCAGTGGAAGTAGTCCGAAAAAAGAACGATTCGAATAAGTATTACAACAATAAAAACCGACTTCAGTACTTCGCAACTATTAAATGTAGCCTACTTCTCTACTGAGCACATCTGTTAATCAATGAATGATTGTTCTGAGAATGTATTTAAGGAAATTGCTTTAAAATACTTGTGTACTATATTGATAGTCGCGATAACTCCCGGAGTTGATCGTGACATCGTCTCACCTACCGGAGCTCTTTATAATCATCGGCGTAAGGTGAATTTCGAAGCCATATTGCGTGGTTGCTAATCATCTAATCTTTCCCTAATTGTGTAAGTAGTCTAAAAATAAACCACGTCAGGAGGTGGCATTGGGGAGCTTGGTGTAAATAAACCTGGAACCTGTGCGTTTTGATTGCCTAGACATAAGGAAAAAAATTGAGGATAGATACATGGGTTTTCAGTGTAATTTCAGAACCAGAGCAGCAAGGTAACAAACTTTCAATGGAGTCAAAAATTTGCTCTAGCCTGCTGTCGCACATAGTGAGGAGAGACGACTATCGAATTCAGTCACGGCTCGATGTAACACCATTCTTATTTTCACATAAGATTTCAAACCATTTCAATTCTCTAGCGAATGTCCGGCGAACTCCAACAATACCGATTATTGAGTGGATGCGATACGGTATTCGGAGGTAGGGTTGGCTAGTGATTCGATTCTGAACCGAGTATTAGACGTCGAATCGAGTGTCACTCGTTATTGAGTCACATGTGCATGGATGACGTGGAAAGTTTCACCGTTTTTACGACCAACAATGCTGTGAGTTGATCACGACTCAAAATATATATCATTTCCATTAACATGTGTGACTTCGTACTGCGTGCTTCCTGGGCTGTGATATGACAAATTGAAGCTGTAAGGCTTCCATCATGGAAAAATAACATTGGAACTATAATTCACGTTGATAAATGAACTCTTAGTGTCGAGGAGCGCATCATTTCAGCACGCAGAAAATCATATTTCACTACTCGACTAGAATCATTAAAATGAATATTCGATTTAGATTCGAGTACTCAAACCCCTTCGCATAACCCTACGATAAATAGCAATGTCACGAGTCTGCAGATGTTTTGTTGGCAGCCGCTTTAAATTTGTTCCTCTTCATCTCTTCTTCTGCTTCAGTCAAGAGTTCTGTGTCTTGATTTTCTTTCCCCGCTTTCTTCCGAGCCACGAACATGCTGGTCGGTCGCTGCCCAATGAAATCCCAAACCTTTTTCGCCACTTCCTCGTTTTCCTGCTTTTGATTTTGAATGCGGAGTCGCAGCAAGAAAGCTTTCTCGTTCGATTCGATGCGGGACTTGACCACGGACAATCGCGAACGGCTTCCCATCCCGGCTATCTTGCTGATATTGTGAGACTGAGATTCTTCCCGTTCGCCGAATATGTCTTGGGCTGTCTCGATCGACTTTCGGTGGCGGGAGAATTGTACTGACTTTTTGCGGGTGGGTTGCTTGTCCGCGAACATCTCGTTGCCCTTGCGTGATCTACGCAATAAAATACAGCACTCTTATAAGTAGTAGTTTTAAGACTCCTGGCGACACATAACCCCAATATACAATTGAATATACTATTCATTTTTTACTAGTTGCTGATGATTACCACTGACAAGTGTCAGCCGAAAATAACCTGGTGTATTTCAATATTAATATACTATTCAATTGTACAAGTAACAGTAAATATTTAATTTTAAGGAATATTATAATAACATTCCAACTAAAGAGTCTCGAGCTATCATTAATCGTTCACTGGTTTGTAACATTCTTTCAGCATGTCAGTCTTTTTCTGCCTGTTTTGATCCATTGCTGTGGCATTGGCATAAGACGCAGTAGGTTAATAATATCGATGACGCTTTATATCAGGGGTCGTGAAACTTTTTCGTCCGAAGAGCCATATTCGCCCATTTTTTCATTTTTACTCCCAAAGAGTCATACATTACAATCAACAGCTACGTCATAATTGAACATGCGTGACGTCATGATATCACTTATTCAGACTCACTAGATGGGATTTGTCGTGTGCGCGTCATTTTCTCTGTAAAAACTCGTACAATTATTATGCTGGTAACCTTATTCGAGCCTGCGATAGTTGGGTTACGAGAACGTAGCTTCATCGAGATGCTCCTTTTAAATGCGAGAACCCGTGATCACATGCGTAAGTGGAGCCAAACATGGTCACTACAGCAGTATATGCCCAATGCAGAGTGTGATACATAAGTGACGTTGGGCCAGAGGGGGTGCAGGTGAACATTTTCCTCCCAAAATTAGCCGATTTGCATATTTATTATTCGGAAATGAAGCCCGGAGCGAGAGGTAAGGCACATACGGGTCAAGCCTCACCATTGATACCGCAATATATCGTAAATAGCACAGAATCTATAATCACTGATGTTAATCGAATGTAACTGTCACAATGATTCCAAAAATCTAAATACTGACCGACTCCTAAATTATCAAAGTATTCGGCGGAAAATATAACGCTGCGCTACACGCCTACATTTTGTCGCCGGAACTACAAAGGTACTTACAAATTAAGAACGTGGATAGCTATATGGTGTAGTTTGCAATTCGTGTTTGTAATTATGAATGCCACTTTCACAGCTGTTAACTCCGCGCCGTAGATCACGAAGTCAATGTGTATTTGATAACTGCATTGTCATGTATGGTCATCGCCATGTCTGCTATTCACTTTGATCAATCAACGTGCAATCCAAGATTACGAGTCGGGTACATCGAATCCGCGAGTGATATTGGTCGTCAGCGAGACAGTAACCTAAATTTCGGGGATTTTGAAAAGGAGGGCCCGAGCCGCTAGACCTGAAGACGGCATTATCTTTACCTCTCAAAGGCATGTTTATACGGTCATGAGAATGATTATTCTGGTCGAGATGAAAATTTACTAACAAGTTGCTGCAATACTGATCAATTCAGTACAAGAATAATTGTTAGGTAAATAGCCATATCTTATACGCAAAAGAGCCATATATGGCTCGCAAGCCATAGGTTCCCGATCGCTACTTTCTATTGACACCACGGAGTTAAGCTAGAGCAGTGGTTCCCAACCTTTTTTGTTGTCAAGGACCCCTTTAGACAAATTATTATTTCTGCGGACCCATTTATAAATTTTGCCTGAAATTCAATTAAAATAATATTGACCATTGCAATATTTACTCTACTCAACTACTGTAGGCTACTGTGTCAAATTGTTGCCGCGGTTGCTTAAGGAAGTAAGAAAGAACAACAGAACGAACGAACGAACGAACAAAAAGAAAAAAACTGAATGAACCATTGACATAAAATTAAAAAATATACTGAATGAACCATTGACATAAAATTAAAAAATATATATTTGAAAATATAGAGACTAGAAAGGAGTGCGATTTTAATTGGTGGCATGGTAGATGCAATATTGCAGTGTTGGGTCAATGTACGTAGGCCTACGCATTGTATGTAGCAGTATAGTTATGCATACCGGTACAGTTTATTTTGGCATGCTTGAGCTTGACACGTGTACATTTAAAGAGATAAATCAAAGTAAAATAATAACTTTTCGTTTACTTTTTTTCAAAATTCAGTAAGGTAATCACGGACCCACAAAGGGTCAGTGGACGCCAGGTTGGGAACCACCGAGTGTAAAGTACCACTGGTGTAAATCTTTTACCTGCAGTTGAATACAGTGGACTTACGTTCAAGATGATTAGGCCTACTACAATTTTTTTACCCTTTTACCACATCATATTTACATCTCAGTACACCTTTCAATCGAGGGGTCGAAAAATTTATTGCTATTTAACCGGTGCGCCAAAGCGAAAAGCTCAGCAGCCAGGACTGTGAATTATTGCCATGATCAATTCGTTGACTAATGTACTTACGTTTTGGATTGAGACGTAATCTGTTCGTTGTTGAAGCCAGGCCTCATCTGTGAATGAATGCTGAAACCCGTGATTGGAAGAGTCAACGTCTCTGGTTGTTTGGGACTATAAGCAGCTGTGTCATCAGGTTTGGCGACTTGCTTAAAGCCGGCATGTTCATCTAGGAAGGTGACTACTCCAGATGTCATGAGCACCGCAGCCTCTGATTCGTCACTGAGACGTCGCGTACGCTTTATTACGCTGGGTACGGGTTTGCGGATGATTGAGTCAGGAACCGACTGGGGTCGAATGGACGGATTTTCAGTCACGGTCAATTCATAGGAGACATCTTCTGGATTCGCATTGCTGTTTATGTCGTGAGAGTCTGATATGGTCGACCCGTCCTCTTCGTCTGACTCGAAATCCGGAAGAATCCGGCGCCTTTGCGATAGTCTGTTCATCCGAGAATTAACTCCGGGGGCGTTGATGAGACCGTTGGTGAACAGTTCACCTTCGATATCGTTCGCGAATGTATTCTCCGGGTGTTGTGGCGGACTCTTCTTTGCTTTACCTGCAGGATTAGCATCAGTAAGTAAGGATCAGTAAGGTAATACCGAGTGCGTGAGTGATCCGGTTGTGAATAGAGCATCTGACTATCGCATATGATGACGTCGCCAGTCCGAATGATGCGGAAAGTTCAAGTTTCTACCTTTTATGCGACCACAAATAACACACTGACAGTCTTGCATCATATTAAATATGATTTGGTATATGACAAACGTATTTTGAAATCGGTGGATAAAATAATACATCCAATATCTGCAACGGTGACAGAAGTGGACAGGCGTCGTGCGTAATCTGAAGGTCAGAGATATCGTTTTGCTATCGAAAGAAAATCTTTTGAGAAATCGACGGAAACTGGGCGGATTCGATTCCGATTATCCTTCAGAAGATAGGTTGGTCTGAAAAGCCAGGATACTCGTGGGATGAACAGACTCTAACCAACGGAGAGCCCACATATCTGAAAAGGCCAATACACAAACTCATCTCAGTAGTTGGAGCAGACTCTCAGTCGGTTAAAACAGAACGGTAGTCGTTCTATTGAAATGTATTATGGGTTGCGTTTAGTTGGTATGGTGATAGTGGTTTAATATTTTGTCAATTCTGTATGCTTATCGTACGTATACGTGTGCATAGTTGCTGTTGTTGTTGTTGTTGTTGTTGTTGTTGTTTGTGGTATTCATGGTGTTTGTCGACTACTATGGTCGTATATACCAGGACAATATTCATTATTTTTCTTCCGTAGCTGCCGACTTGTAGCACGGCCCACGTTTAGGCTTTAATAAGACACCGCTTACACGGATGTCCATAGTTCTTAATATCTATGTATTTGTGGGCCGATCCCCGACGCTGGGAGCATTTGTTATGTTCATTCGCTTGCAAAACGACAATTGTTTCGAATTGCATTTTCGTGGAAGCCATGCAACTGCAGGAGTCAGGAGTCAACAGGAATAATTATATTGCAATTATGGGCGTCGCGCGATTCGTCTTTTATGTATGTCGATTGAGCGTCCCCTTCAATGCATTCTGGTTTGATTCTGCCGAGATGTCAGTTGCGATGTGACGGCAGTCGGCAACAGCGACCACTTTCGGGTCACATAGGAGTGAGAGCGACTGAAGAATGATTGCGAGAGAGGTTTGTTTGTTTTTTTGTTTGATATCCATGTTCTCTCGACTACATTGGTCATTTTCACCAGGCCGATACTCTTTATTCTTGATTCCGTATTAACCGACTTGTAGCACGGCGCAGACTACTAAGATGGTCTCGAGACTACAAGATATCAAAGCAGGATGAACATTATGAAATTTGTGAGGTGGAACACAAGACCTTAACCCTTTGTGGACTGAATATATTCTCTATGGTTGGAAAAATTATTTCTATGCGTAACTTTAATTGTTTTGCCTCAACTTAGACATTGGTCAACATAATTTAAATTTTTCTTTCAATTTTTATTATTTCAAATGTTTGTCGCAAATTTGCGACATCAGGCTTTCGCGACAAAAATCGAAACAAAACAGGTCAATTTTAAAAATTGAAATTATTCTTCAAAATTAGCAAAACAATTATAGTTTTTGTTCAGGCACAGCTGTACATGACATTTGACACATTTTATAACAGGTTGTTCTTCATAGGTATGTCTCTTGCATCTCTGCCTGGTGTCCATGGAAGGCGTGTGACCCACTTGGTCACGTTGGGGTGGTCTTTGTTGGTTCTCTTATGATACTCCTGCTGGATACAGAGAGATGCCCTCCGTCTTTTCCCCCTGTCACTAATTTTCCATACTTTACCAGTTTTTTTTTTTTTTTTTTGTGCAAGCAGACATACCAGTTTTTTTTGTTTGTTTTTTGGTGCAAGCAGACATTTTTGCATCTGTTTCGGAAATTGCACAAAAACAGTCTCGTCTGTACAGCAATTAACTATTGACGACAGCAAAATCAACCAAATTTCAATTTTACCAACAGGATTTGCTTTGACAAAGGTACTGGCCAGTATCACATTGTGATTGTCATACCACTTTACTGCCCAAGTACTAACGCCGTCCAGAGAAACCTCCTTTACTTCAAATCTCACTCTCCTTGTCCTGAAGTATGTACCATTACTGAATTGACAGCCACTCAGTATGTTTGATGGCACGTTTGATCCTTACTGCAAGAAATCACATGCGAGATGAACTATGAGCAAGAAAGATTTGATCTGCTTCCATTAATCTCGGGACATGAGATCAGAAACTTAATCATATCTAGTATCATTGGCCCATTACAAATAGGATCTTGGCATTTTCATGAGACATATGCATGCAACTTCTCCATCTTTTTCAATATCGTCTCCAGTCATCTGCATTGCCTTCGTTGGATTAGTTTGAACGGCAAATAAATTGCTCTCATAAACAATCCAGTCCAGGAATTCCGCTCCAACAAAATATTCGAAATATGCGTGCGGAGAATAAATAGAATAGTCACTGTCGAGCAATTCTGCCTTCCATTAGGGAAATAGTAGCCAGGGATCTTTTCTCCTTGAATTGTTTTCCATATAGATTTTCGTTTCGGTTCATGCGGTGTCGCATGCAATAAGACCCGATGTTGTTCCTTTCCCTACTTTTGAAAACACGATTGAGGATTCTCCATCAGATTCATTGGTAGAAGAGGATTCATCCGAACTCATTTATCACATCGCAGCAGAAGTTGCTGCAGTAGAACGTTCTTCATCGTCAGAATCACTGCCACCATCTTTACTGCCTTTCCAGTTTACCGTCACTTGACGATTGATTTTTCCCCATAAAAACATCTGGTATCTATTTCCGCAACAGCAATTTCTGATTGAAATTATTGAGAATATTTGTTACTTTTTAGTACTATTCTAGTAGTTAGTTTACATATTCATTGTCATTATGTGATGTATCAAGGCACTTTCTTGACTCGTGAAGTTGGTGAATCTATTCCCCTCTTTTCTCACGTAAACACCTGTTCCACATGGAAATATTTCAGTAGTAGGAATGTTGTCAGAATTTACCAACAAAGGGCTGATGACGCAAATTCGCATCACTCCTCATTTTCAACTTTGCCAAGAAGAATAACAAATTATTGATCCAAAACACTTCTGGCTATGTGATTTATGGTGTAACGAATCCTATACATATTTTTATAAACGAATATATTCACCAAATCCTTCGACCGCGAAGCAACAAAGAACGTGGGTCCACTGACTTCACTCAGACATGCCAATGCAATAAACAACGTCCGGGACACCCACCTTTCACTCCAAACACTCTATTTTAAAAGGCGCCAAAGGGAAGTTCGGAATGTGTATTTTCTGCGACGGCCGTCGTGGCCGTGTCATGTATGCGTGAAGTCAGTACAGAATGATGTAATTCGGTATGTACCGAATTTGTTACGCTAGTCCACAAAGGGTTAAAAGACGATAATCCCCACTATGTTGTGCCCCATTAACACAATATCCTATGCTAGGATGTGTTGAATCACTATAATCCATAGGCATGGCGTGAAAGCACAATTTTGTACCCAAAAGTGTCGTGTACTACTTTATGGCGGAAATCTAATAATCATACTTATTTACACGCATAAATGTACAGTGTACACTGTATCATCCTGTTAGTTTCAAAATCCTTAGAAATGGTATCCAGAACTCAAAACTAACGCAGATGAGTTTAGTCAGGGCTTTCGATTCGTCAGAGTCTATCCATGCAATTGATGTCAACCAAATACTCGGATAGTATGTATAATCCAATTTTATTGACTGGATTCAATCTGTAGCGATATTACGTTGCTTTCTACCGGACCGACAAGATTTTGATTATGTCATGTATATGTAACATTGAGGTCTTGACATATACAATGATTAGTTAAATCATGTCTCGCGATTTGTACATCATTTCAACATGGAATTTAATGTACGTCGCTTATATTCACCGGATGATGACCTCATAGTTTGTACGAGTGAGGTAAATATTTGTTGAGTACATTTCGTACTTACCGAATCGCGGTGGGCAGCAATATCCAACTGAATTATAATCTTATCATGAAATTAGTCACTTGCTGGACACTCTTCGGGTTGCATGCCGGTACTCGTTTTCCACGACACACAATGGACTTCCAAATCTATGCTATGATAGGTCGTGTGTAAATTTTTGATACTCCTGTCGTGAAAATGACAGTGCACTGTAAACGAAAATCGTGTGTTTCGTCGATACTCACCCTGGCTTCGGGAGTAAAATCAGGTAAATATCAGGCACTTTCAGGTACCAAATGATAATTTCACATCCTTAAATTGGTGAAAGTGAATTGAATAGATCTATTCTTATGAAGACATATCCCAAAGGTGAAGAGGCTTCTATTGCCGTGTACAACCCTAAGAAATCACAAAAAGGTGATACACGTAAACATATACAACACTCTTGGGATATATCTCCACAGGATTGGTGTATTTAGGGTTGCATTTAAAACAAAAATCAATTAAAAAAAAAACATGTTTATAACAGGGCTCTTGTTTGAAACATCTTTTTTATTGTTTTTTCTAAAACCATGACGTCACGAATATTCGATTGTGTCGTCATAGGGGATTGACATTCAAAATATAGGGTAAATATAACTCCTTTGACGACATATCTGTACATAGCTGAATAACCTACTATTTTGAGTTTTCCGACCATCCCATATCGATTTACGTCGACTATATCGGGTGGTAATTGTCCGTAGGCTCAGAGAACATGTTTTCTGGAAACTATTTACGCAATTATGTTATAATTTCACAATTTGAAAAAAAATCTTGCTTTTTTGAAGGCCTTTGTTTAAAACACTGTTTAAAACATGTTTTAAACAACCATTTGTTTTAAGTGCAACCCCATAGGTGTATTGGACTCATGTTCGGCCATTGGATGTTGTGTAAGCACAATTTAGTACTCGAAACTAGCGTTTATTTGATTTTCAGCCCACGCCGTGGTGGAAATCAGATAAATGTATCTATTCCCAACCTTGGATTTACGGTATGTATGTTATGCCACGCACGGACAACCACAATTACGCCAGCAATGTATTCAAGAGACTGTGAATGGAAGCTTGTGACTGGACTTCTGAACGAGAGGGTGATTTTATTATTAGATATAAACATTACAACGGTTGCCCATAATCAGTGCTTAAATACTTTCGATATTAGTGCTTATTTGACATTTATTAACCTAATACCCAGAATACAATATTACAACATTTTTGCTGCATTTTAAACGAAAGCAATGTCCGACACAAGCAAAGACCGCATCCGTTATTAATATATCATTGGCTCATATCACATACTTAAAAATTTGTTCAGTTGTAATTCGTTACCTCGGTGAGCTTATCCTGTTTAGACTTATGATTCAAACTGTTTACTCTAATATTTCGTTGGATATAAAGCGTAGCTTATTTATTCGTTGAGGCGATTGGAATCCAATATCCCAAAAAGATAGTATAAAAACTGGCATCGTGTTAAACACCCATCATCCAATAGCGCGAAATTGGATTTATTATACGATTGCATGTCTCGGGTGGCTCGGCTCTGAAGACTATGTCATATCGAGCCTCCCGTCTACCTTGCATGTCACATTTCACTGTTACATTTTTCTAGTGTTATGTTGATATGTAATGTATACGAATAAAGATTCTCTCTCTCTCTGCATGATGTTAGAATTAGGGCATTACACACATCCTTGTTGTCTAAACAAGACCACCGTCATCAATGATGTCGTTTAGTAGCCCTACTTCGTTTTTAGTAAACTAAATTATAAGTGGGACTTCTCTTGTCTTGACAAATACCCTGAATGATACTGATATATTCAGCACCAGATTAAAATTTCTGGGATTTTTATTCCTTAACAGGATTATCAGGAAACAGTCAGCCCCGCGATACAGCTCTGGAGAAAAATGTACTCTAAGTGCGTGACAATTTACCCCTTCTACATCAACGGTCTTCTCGGGACCACAGTCGAGGCAAATATCAAGATACAACGGGCTTGATGAAACTTGCACGTTAAAATCTTGGCGAAAGTTAGGGACGCTGAATTCCCAACATCCTCATTCCTGCTCACGTAGAATAAATCCTACTATTTTATTTTCAAATTTGTGTAATCTATGTGACTACAAAGAAAATAATGCCCGATATAGACCAAACGATCATAATTTCGTGTTTGCTTGACCATAGTCAATGCACTTCGCGACAATATTGTGAGGTGATTACGACACGAAAATGTCACATCCACGAAAGTGCATGCCTTCGGCTCCGGATGCCGTTATAGGCCTACCACTTGTCCTTATTTCCAGGCTTTCACCTTGGTAAAAAAAAAGTCTCGAAACGTTAATTAATGATGATGACAATATGGATCTCACTCGAAAAACCTTCTCTCGTCACTCGACTCGAGTCGTCGATTGGTTATTCTGTCAGACATGTTGTACACTGTCGAGCAACATATCCTAGCCTATCTCTGTATGGTGATATATTAAATTAGATATATAAACCGCAGCAACATGTGGGAATTTGTTCGTTTTATATCGATAAATGGGTTATATGTCTTTTTATCGACGTGTCGAGATATGCAACTACACACATTATCGTCAGCGACGCGCGTTTAAAAATAGATGTCATGCCGTTGCACAATATCACATATCACGGGCAAGGGGTGGCAATGGATATAGTAGCTCTTACACACCTCAGTGGAACTTATACAATCCAAATATATTCTTTTATTAAGGTGGTGAGTACTTACTGATTGAATGAGTGTGCGGAAAGAGCTAAGCAAACAATGTCGATAGTCTAATAACGGGATAAGTACTCGCTACGATCACGCTTAGTCGGATTTAAACCTGAGACAGCAAGCTTGAAACAATTTTGTACATTGGCAATCCCTTCACATATTACATGATGTGTGACATGCCGCATTGAAGATCCATCGTACATCTAATTCTAGAAGTATTCGTCTCAGTAGTATTAGCTTTTGTGCGGAAGCAGTTGAGTGACGGCTTCGAAATGATATACGTTTGGAGATAGTCAATCCCTCCTTAGGGTCGCATTTGTTTTTACGGCGTATCCAATCTATATTCCATATCACCGTGAAGCGGAGAGTCAATATAATTAAGGCTGGCGGATCTGGTATATAGTGAATGTACTGATCGTCCGGTATGCGGTTGTGTATTGACAGTCTGTTTGTTTGTGTGGTAGGATATTCATGGCTATTTGTAAAGACACCGGTTACGCGGATGAGATGGTGAGGAGAAGCCTTGATAAACCTCCAACACTTAGGTTGGAATTCTGGAGTCGACCTCGGACGGACTCGAACTCGCAACCCATTGGTGTTGCAGCCGTGGTTTATACCACTACGCTATCTCGCAACCCTGAATTGTCAGTATTTCGTATCTCTTCATCGACCACTTCCCACAATGAAAAAGGTCTAGACTCTAGAGTATAGTGGTACAGTGATCTGATTGATCGAATTACAGGAATAACAAAATTATATTCTATGTAGAATGTTTCTATGCAATCATGTTATTATAATCTGATATCTGATTTTTCTGACAACGCCGCAAGAGAACTGTATATCGCAAATCGGTTCAATCTTGATGTGCAGACATTTGTCATCATCATGCTTTCGGGAATAAACTGCGGTTTGACATGAACTTGACTCGAATTTTGTTGCACTTCTTTATAATTTGTAATTAAATTAAATTTCCACCTTCCATGACTTCAGCATAATTTTAGTGTAATTAAAAAAATGTGCAGCTATAATTCTGATTCTAATCTAATTCGGAAACGCTGCAAAAAGTTTAGACGTCCAACTTTGCACATAGAAGTGAGAGGCAACACGGGAAGCGACCATCCATTGCATACTAACCCTTGGGTCCAGATTTGTTCTTCTGGTATTTCAACATGAGGTTGAACTTTTCATCTTTTTTCGCACGCAATTCGGCTTTCACCTCCTTTTGCGATCGCGTTACAGCGGCCAAGGCTCGTTTTCTGTCGACTTCGATCATACTCAATTTCTTTTTCAGCAATATGTTCATATTCCGATTGCTTAAAATAGTCTTTTCCAATTTCGAAGATGTTATCCTACGCTGACTTTCCATATCCATTTTCACAGGCCGCGATATTACAAATTTATATGTCGGCCGATTCCGAATTCCAAATGTCTGTGAAACGCTTCAGAAAATGCTTGTCATTTATCCAACAGCAACGATTATACGATCATACTTTACTCAAATACTAATATATCATCTCTCACAGCTACTGTGAAACGGAAATAGAATTTAAGTCATGTACACTAATTAGTTATCAATAGGAAGTGAAGGGCTTTTGAGTATACCGTCAATTTGATGTGTAGAACGATATACAAGCCTGGGCGATCTGAATGTCGGTCAAGGACTGTAGCAACACTAGCTTTAGTCAGACTACACCACTCCGTGTTGACATGCTAGCACATCTAAGAATTGACACGCATATGTTATTTTCAATTCTCAACTAGTTGCTGACGATGAACGCTGTTGAATTTATTTCGAATATATTATGCAATTGTATACTGGAGTTCCATACCTCCTGGATTATTCAAATCTAAGATTCGCGTTAGGCATTTTGATTCGTGATAAATATTATTGATCATCAACTATATTACCTTCGTCAAATGTAGACTGAGTATTCTCATGATTCGTAGGCTATGAAAAATCTCGATACCTCTCTTCAAACACTTATTAATACGGCCGGGTAAAATCAAATAGACTTGAGTAATTCGATTCTGATTCGAGTATGTCGCATTTTACCTGTTACCACATATAAAACCATGCCATTTCTACGTGCCATCTAAAATATTTTGGAATTTCTTCGACCATAACCTTTTAATTACAATTTGTGAAAATGCGGTGGGTTTGATCACGACCTCATCGAAATGCCATTTCAGCTAACATGCGTAGCTTTGTACGACATGTTACACCAACAATCGTGGTTTCAAGGCATGTACAGTGGGTCAATAGTATCGAGACTATAATTTTTGTTTTAGTAGAAAGGATCGTATGATCTCAGTACTTGAAATTCATCTCTCACTTCCTGTCTCGAATCATTGCAGTTAATCCTCGTTTCAGATCAGAGCACTGGAATCATTGTGCCCAGCCCTACTTATGGAGCGATAAGTGATTTTAGAACCTTTTATATGTGCGTATACCAATCACTCTATCTCTGTGCACGGAGAATCTGCATTTTCGATTTCCGACTTACTTGAAATCCCTGAATAATCTTACCTTGGCACGCGTCAACTCGTCTGGCTTAATCAACCCGCGCGGCACTCAAAAGTAGTCTATCAATGAGGCTAACTTCTCTCGCTATACGGATCACTTTCTAAACCGCTGCATTGAATCGGAACGAGTACCAGACGCATAGTGTATACAGACTATATATAAGTATCTATCTTATCTAAACAGCATGAAATCTACTCCTTTGTAGCTATTTAGAGAGACTTCGGAACGATTTCTATTTGTCACTTCGAACTCTATTTGCTTTCATCTTAACAAAACTTATGGATATATTGGCCGATATCTTGGTGATAAGCTTTTGTCGGTATCTACCGATACGATACATTGTGTCACACAATCCGGTAACCGTACACACTTACGAGTAGATCATGACAGCTATTCATGTTAATCAATCGGTCAACATTGCGAATTCCAACTCATTGTTAACAGAATATGAATACAATAGACCGACTAAACTTGTCTTTATGGGACTTATCATGATCATTAGCCACAGCGTGACATCCGAGAGCAATGTATGTGAAGATGGGGTGAAATACGAAATTTGCGCCAATGTGACTAACATGAGAATTGTTGCGCTGCTATATAAATGCGATCCAATTAATATCATTGTTGATTATGCCCTTACAAAGAGTTGCCAGCACAAAGCGGCCCCCGGACCGCTTTTCAAATTCTGCAGAGGTGGCGGGCCTCAAGACTGAAATATCGAGACCAATAGACCACACCGTTTAGCAACCACGCTTGTAAGAATTTACGTCTGTATACAATGCTCGGCGATGCTCATAGTTACTACAGAAGAAATAATATGTTAATAAAGAAATGTAAATGGACAAGAAGTATCATGATCATCACTTTTTTGAACAATATGAGCGGTGCACGATACCTGAGAACGCCTTTCATCGACTGAGGAATCGATATTGGGGCTAAAGATATGGTGGCAACTGAATGACTATCAACTCACAATTCTTGATCTTTGATTGGTAGATAATCCGAGAATTAGCAACTAAAAACTCAAATAACTCCGCTTCTACTAGTTGGAATTGAGACAAATATTTTTGCATCTTTTATGAAGACAACCCAACAATTTCATGGGGTTAACAGAAAAATTTGAATTTCATTTTTATTTTTCTTGATAAATAAAAAAATTTAATTGGCTCTGCGGCGGCTTATACTTGTTATATTTGAACCAAATTTGGTGTGCAGCGTTTTTAGGGTAACCTGACAATTAAATCAGCCAATGGCTGGAATCCGGAGAAATTAATAATTTTTGAACAACCCTACTGCCCATTCATATCAGCTGATTCTCCCTGGATGGGACGCTGTTGCCATCGCCAAAGCTGTTTCTGCTAGTGCTGGATATAGTGATGTTTATGGCACAGCAGAATAGTTTACTTCGAACAGCAACGACAACAGTTTGAAGCGGAAATAAATACCAGCATCATAATTCACTTTACCAAGCTTTCTTTTGAAATCTCAAATCAGATCGTGTATACAGGCCAGGTCTTGCCTAAACTTTTTGCCTAGTTTCGCCCAAAAAATGAAAATTGTTTTGTAGTATTAGAAATAGTATAAAATCATAACCAGTTGAGTAATGATGCAAGTAGAAAAACCCTACTTGAGTACTCTGAAAGGGTATATGTACTTCGTTGCAGACTACATATGGTTACAGGTTAATCGACTAAAATGTTAATTTACACCAGGCCAATATTCTTTAACAGGATTCCGCATCTGCCGACTAGTAGCACGGTCCACTTTTAGGCTTATTTGAGACACCGCTTATGTAGATTAGATGGCGAGGAGGAGCATGGATAAACCTTCAACAATTGGAATGCGATTCTGGAGTCGACCTAGGTCAAACTGAAATCCACTACCTATATTGGTGATGGAGCGGTGGATCACGCCCACGCTATCTCACCACTGTATGCTTATTGCTTACAAGTATTCTGATGCACCCTTTCCAGATTATTTCGTGTCAGTGTCCAAGTATATTCATGGCTGCAAACAGAGCTTTGGAGCGTTCATAAAGGTTAATTGTTCAGGCTCCAGATCCAGGGCTATATTTTGCCTAGGAGCTCAATGATACCACTGCCCCAACGCCGGCTCCGTTAAATAATTGAGTGAAAACTGTCAAATGGGTCAGTCAGTAGTAGGGCTGGGCACAATGATTCGAGTACTCGAATCTGAATCGAGTATTAATTTTAATGATTCGAGTCGAGTAGTAAAAGACGATATTTTCGAGTACTGAAATTACAAGCTCCTCGCCACTGAAAGTTAATTTATCAACGAGAATTATAGTTTTGGTGCTAGTTTCCAATGTGGAAGGCTTAAAACACTGATTGGCTGCATTGAAGCATACGAAACATAGCACAAAGCTACAAAGCTTACGTGAAATAACACATTTTCGAAGTCATATTCATCCCATAACCTTGTCACGAAGTGCAATGAAATCGGTATGGTCGAAAAAATATCAAAGCATCTTTAATGTGGTGGATAACAGGCATTATATTCTTTGCTGTGGCATAAAAGGTACATATTTGAACTTTGACATATTACATTATGTTATGACGTCATAATGTGTGATACTCGAATACTCGACTCGACTCGAAGCATAATACGTGATTCGGAATCGAATCACTCAGGTACTCGATTTTGCCCAGCCCTAGTCAGTAGTCAGTAGGCTACCATCGGTTGCAACTATGATGTTTCGACTATTCTGCTGTCAAATCCACGAGAACGTGGTTCTTTAAAAAAGGTGGCCCAAAGTGGTAACAATTTTTGATTATGTGAAAGGTTGCTGGTGATTACGTGAATTCAGCAAATTGTAGTACCATCGCATCTTAGAAATATACAAATAGGAGCTTATTGTCAGATAACTGGCTCCAGTTCCGGCCACACCCAAATTTCGCAAAGAGCTCAAGCTCCAACTTTGATGAAAATGCACGGCTCCAGTGCTACGAATCCTAGCTCCGGCTCCAAAGCACTGGCTTCATCGCTATTCAAATAAATGCTCTGACGTTTGGGAAATGCGAGTTTAGCTAGATGACATATTTTCTCTGAGATCGCCTGAATGTGTTAACGGTGAATGTGCGAATTATGGATGAATGTTCTATAATCTATAGTTATCGGTTTAACGGTATCGGCTCAAGAATTCAATATAGGCCGGGCTTTCATTCATATCTCCGAGTCATGATCATCGAGCTTTATTGCGGCATCGGTTCAAGCTGACGCGGATATCTATCATTCACGGGCATCGGACGGACTTGGATGAAATTCGGACCTGGTAGGAGTTTGCACAATTTTGTGATAGTCGGTTCGGATTCGGATTCTATTGCAAATTTTGTTTGGGATATCTTCTACAACTTTTAACTTCTGTTTCGAATACATTTTAATAGTTCTGACCTAGACGTGACTTTTGCTTTCGAGTCAAAGAAAGAAATCGTCAGCTCCAGAATCTAACACGGACAGTGAACACCTTGTATTAGACTGGTAGCACTCTTAAGTTGTTCTGCCAGAGGTTCAAGCAAATATCAATCAACTAACCCTGACCTTAGCTCTTGTAAAGGCTATACCTATAATGAGTATCTTAGTTCGGCCGTACGATCAGGCTTCTTCGGAAAATGTCATTCGATTCTGCTTTTATGGATTCTGGACGAGATTTATCGTATTTGGATGAGCTGTCTCTTATTCGGACGGACTTCTGCTCAGAGACCAAAGTTGTCGGACGCGTCCGGATCCTCGGAAATCAATATCCGCTCATCACTATCATCCGTACGCGAAATCGTCTCGTGCTGGTCAGTTTCTCATATAGTTATTGACATTTGTCCATCAACAACTATACTCTGCCCGATATCAACATTCCCGGTAAAGGAATGGTCAAAGTAGTCATCGTTGATATACTTGAGTAAAAGTAGAAGTAACGATGCAATTTGTAGTCAAGTACAAGAGTAGTTATATAGATCGGTCGTGAGGTGCGTGGGGCTCTTATGGCGGGGTCGCGAGCGGCTGGAAAACCGGGGGTGGCGAGCGGCTCCTTATGCCTTATGGCGGGGTGGCGAGCGGCTATTGCGTCTTATGGCGGGGGTGGCAAGCGGCTCTTATGTCTTATGGCGGCGGTCGCAAGCGGCTGGGAAACCGGGGGTGGCAAGCGGCTCTTTTGTCTTATGGCGGCGGCATGCGGCTATTGTGTCTTGTGGTCGCACGGTAACCCTTTTCAGCATAGGGATAGCTCGCACGCGGCTTCGTTGTTGGCATGTCGTACTTCGTGTTGAATATTATCAAGTAAATAGTCATGTGATTGATCCTTAGGTAATGTGTATATTCCAAATTACGGCGAGTACGACAATGATATATCGTTATTCTTATGGACGCGGCGATGATTCGTACTTTCAGGCATCTCTCGCGCGGTGTTGAATATGTACGAGTCACCAACAATAACCGCGCGGACGGAAACGTGGTTTGTTGTGAGGATTAAGCAGTGCGTGCGACCTATATTTCGAATGACCTGTGCGCTGAATTATTTCTCGTCCAGCCGCTACTATCGATTATTACACTATTCCATTCAGTGCGAAATAGTTTGCTAAATCTAGGAATCAGTCGCATGGTGTTACTTTAGTAATTAGTTTACCACAGAGCCGGCGTAGACGGTGATTCGAATATCAGCAATAACCACGCTCACAAACTAACAGTTCGAAAAGGTGTGAAATAGTTTGCTAAATCTGGCACATGGTAATGTTTTGGTAATTAGTTTGTCCCAGAGCCGGCGTAGACGGCGATTCGAATACCAACAATAACCACGCTCACAAACTAACACTTCAAATAGGTGTGAAATCTATAACAAACCCCACGATCGCTCACAAGATAACGCCTAAGACATAGCCATTTTTCGATTCTTACCATTACTTACATCCCAATCGCTACAGTTTAATATGTCGATGGTTTTTACTATCAAGTAATAAGTAATGAATAACCGAACCGGCGCAGACTGTGATTCGAAAACCAACAATTTGTCACTTGCACGCGATCGCTATATGTTTTGACACTTCGCACCGTTTTCACATCTATAGAATCAATACCAACTATAATTCTACAAGAATCAAGAATCACAAGTATGTGCATTATACAGTTATTGTCTTTATTAACTTGAAATCAACCTCTCAACAAAAACACGCATCTTATCACTCGTCAACTCTATCATGAAAATCCTCGAGTCCTTATCATCAAAAATGTTATAGCGCGGCGTCGGAATCCATTCGTGGGATGTACTAAAGGTAAATCCAGATAATCCAAAATGAAATATTTGGACTTTGACATAGTCTGAATCGAAATATATTGACAAACATGACTACCAACTTTGATCCAGTCACATTTCAAGATCATACTTTGAAACAATCCTTGAAACTTACAACTCCATTCACGACTGAGTTTTCCGTTTATCTAATAGAGTTTCAGTAAATACTATCGCGATATTTTAATGTGTTACTACACACAATAGAATCAATCAATGAAATAGCACCTGTTGTAAATATTTCTAACTTGACAACCACTTGTGCATACAGCGATCGACTTGTGACGCGATGAGTTAAATCGGAATATTTCAATCTATTTGTCGAAACCTTGAACAAACTAGCAGGTTATTTTTTGTTGCAATCGAGTGAACGGAAATAGTATTACGTCTCAACATTTTAACATCTTCCCATACACAAAAGAGTAAAATACAAAAAAACCTTGTCAAGTCAATCCGTTTGTAACTTACCCAACCAAAGCAAAAAGTATCCTTATGAAAAGTAGACAAGACTACGCGAGTAATCACCACAATCCAAAATCCATAGCAAGTTCGGTTGTAGTCATATACCGCCAAATCATCTTTTTATTTGTTCAACTGTAAAAGTCGTTACTATTCTGTAAGATAAAGTAATTACTACTCGGTATATTTTATAAACCAAGGTAAATACTACTCGGTGTGTGGTTTGAGATTAACATATTACATTTGAGTATACCGGATTTGAATATCTGACCAACGTAGTTGAGAATTCTTACAATCGAACGCAGGCGTTATATTGAAAATTTTCACGAATTGACACATTGATTTCGACATATGAGATTTTGTAATAGTCGATCATGACTCGATTATTAAATTATGAGATTATTAGACCCGGTTGTGTTGAAGGTTATTACGATACCAACAAACTTTTCAGAAACATTGTTATTAACATATCGATTTGTGAAACTAGATTAACATGTCTGAAATGTTTTGATTAGGAAGATTAACCCGTGTTCGTAAAAAACCACGCAGCGTATTGTGGATATCAGAAAATATTTTACAAATGTAATTGCCTCCAGTAACCAAGACTAAAGATGAAACAACAATTTCCTTTATTGAACAATAACCGGTACAATACTTTATTATCGTAATCTGCGGTGAGAATTGAAACACTTTCGCACATTACCCGGTGTCAAGATATCACACTAGGTGAATTGACATACCACCGCTTGATTAATACCTAATCCGTTCGCACCATTTTACATACTTTGATCATTACAAAAGTAAATTGGAATATGTTTGCTAGATGCATTCAATTCAGTTAGAAATATCTGATGCACAACAATCGTAATACCAAGGAAGTACTTGCTACACTGTAATTCACTTAACGTGTTTTAAATAGTATATTCATATTGAAATGAACCCGAATATTTTCGGCTGACACTCGTCAGGGGTAATCGTCAGCAACTAGTAGAGAATTGGAAAGAACATTGTATATCAACAATCGTATCACAAAATATGACGTCACCAGCATGAAATTTCGAATGAGAGAGCGTTCAATGTACTATTTTTAGGTGATACACGAACTCCTTTTGTTGACAGAGTTTTGGTTGGTGTATTTTGATAAAAGTTGATTCCAAGGCACACAAATGGAATTGTGAACGGCCTCGACCTACGATTCGAAATCGGTCGTCTCGATAATTATTCGCACAAATCGGATTATCCAACAGATGTTTGCCGATGGCAGAATTAATTGCCTTTGATCGATCAGCATCAATCTTAAGTGGATGAGTTAAGGGTGAGCTTTTCACATCGCGTGACGCACGTGTTCTGATAAATCTGGGGACATGTTGGTTTATGCGGTCCTGCAGACGTCTTGACGTTCTTCCCACGTAGCCACAATCACAGTGGCACCTATATTCGTACACTACATTACTTTGTTGAAGTGCAGGAAGCACGTCTTTGCGTGTTGAAGGGAGCAGTTGTGTTGTTGTAAAAATCACATTGGTTTTGACTGTATCGTAACATTTACCGACAGCAGAAATCAATTGTTTTTCAAAGCGGGTGGAAATGGGGCCAATCCAAGGTAGATGGATATAAACATCTTTTATTGTTCGTGCGGTGGGCTCTGTTCGTTTTTCTGCGTTGAATTGCGTTAATTTCCTCTCCATGCCGCGGCTGATGACGTGTTCAGGGTAACCGTTATCAAGTAAGATTTTTCGGATGTGGTCAAGTTCTAAACTCAGTTTGTTACCCGAACATATCATCAACGCTCTATGCACGAGTGTGCCTATGAGGTTAATTTTTCTGCGCCGAGGACTAAATGAATTCCAGCGAAGGTATTGGCCTGTGAATGTCGGTTTTCTGAAAACAGACGTTTCAAATTTGTTGGTATTGCGCTTTTCAACTAATACGTCCAGAAATGATAATGAGTTATTGCGTTCTTTTTCTATTGTGAATTGCAAGGCCGGGTGAAGCGAGTTTAAGCGAATGAGAAATTGGTCACACTCCGATTCATTCCTGAAAATGACAAATGTATCATCTACGTATCGGCGGTACAATAGTGGTTTGGCGGACTCACGCTGGGACAGAAGCTCGCCCTCGTAATACCCTACGAAAATGTTGGCCAAAATAGGTCCCAGGGGACTTCCCATGGCTAAGCCGTCTATTTGGCGAAACATGACCTCGTTAAAGCTAAATTCCACGCAGCAAGTTGCCGCTTGTAAAAGTTCAACAAAGACGTTACGCGGGATTGATGGTGGCGGTAACTTACCACCGTACAGCGCGTTGGCACAAATATCAATAGTCTCATGCAGCGGAACGTTCGTAAAAAGACTAGAGATATCAAATGAGCTCAGAAACACGTCTGGATTCGGCAAATCCAGGTTTCGTATTTCACCAGCGAACGTGAACGAATCGCGAACACATTCCGTGCCGTACAATTCCCGAACCGGTTCCAAAATGTCAATAAGCCATTTTGCCAGCTGATGGTGAGCAGACCCGATCATGGAAAGTATAGGTCTCACTGGGACATTGTCTTTGTGAGTTTTTGGCAGTCCGTACATGCGTGGTCTTTGCGATCCCGTCGGTCTGATGGCGCTGTATGTTTCTGCCGTTAGGACACCGTTTTTCTTCAATGTCAGCAAACGGTTGGTCAGTCGTCTTTCAATTTTAGGTGTATTATCAAATTCCGAAACCGAACCAAGCGAGATAAATTTGGTTTTGTCATGCAATATTGATTCCATTTTCGAAATGTAGTCAGCTTTGTTCAGAATGACAACACCGGATCCTTTGTCTGGTTTGGTGATGTGAATTTCAGGGTTGGATCGCAATGCTTTGATGGCTAGGAAACACTCTTTGTTCATCAGGAAGTCCGCCTTGTCGACCGGGCATCCACAATACGAATGCGCCAAATCTGATAACCGAGCTTTGAGAGCAGGTATACCCTCGTCTGATTTAGGTTCGTGGTGTTTTAATTGGCCGAGGAGAACTTCAAGTTCCGCAAATACCTCCTCATTCTTGACGGTGGTAGGCGGCAGGCAAAAATTGAGCCCATGGGATAAAACAAATTCTTCAGTCGGGCTTAGCTTATGATCTGATAAGTTGAGTATATTCTTCTTGCTTGGACTTGCATTGCTACCGAATCGCTGGCTAACTAAGCGGTTAATGCCACGTTCGTTCCTTGTTGTATTCTGCTTTTCTTTGATAGTATCTATCGATGCCAAATAACGGCAGAAGCGAAATAAGTCGAAAAACGACAGGATTGAACGTACTTCCTTCTGCAGCGATCGACAAACACGGCGGAGAGTAGTAACCAACTTCTCATTCTTCCCAATCTCGTCATATAAAAACGCTTGTTCCATTCTAGGATTGAGGCGGGCGCGTGATTTTTTCTATCCTGCTTTTGATAAATGCTGGTAACGTCTTTTTTGCGATACAAGCCTTCAAAAAGGCTGTTGTTGATACCGCAGTTCTCAATCTTCCCCTAGTCTTTATCAGCTGGTTTAGGATACGCAACTGACTTTCACTGTACCGCTTTCGGAAATATTTGAAGAGCTTCTTTGAGGTACAGAACTTCAATATACAATTAAATAGTATATTCATATTGAAATGAACCCGAATATTTTCGGCTGACACTCGTCAGGGGAAATCGTCAGCAACTAGTAGAGAATTGGAAAGAACATTGTATATCAACAATCGTATCACAAAATATGACGTCACCAGCATGAAATTTCGAATGAGAGAGCGTTCAATGTACTATTTTTAGGTGATACACGAACTCCTTTTGTTGACAGAGTTTTGGTTGGTGTATTTTGATAAAAGTTGATTCCAAGGCACACAAATGGAATTGTGAACGGCCTCGACCTACGATTCGAAATCGGTCGTCTCGATAATTATTCGCACAAATCGGATTATCCAACAGATGTTTGCCGATGGCAGAATTAATTGCCTTTGATCGATCAGCATCAATCTTAAGTGGATGAGTTAAGGGTGAGCTTTTCACATCGCGTGACGCACGTGTTCTGATAAATCTGGGGACATGTTGGTTTATGCGGTCCTGCAGACGTCTTGACGTTCTTCCCACGTAGCCACAATCACAGTGGCACCTATATTCGTACACTACATTACTTTGTTGAAGTGCAGGAAGCACGTCTTTGCGTGTTGAAGGGAGCAGTTGTGTTGTTGTAAAAATCACATTGGTTTTGACTGTATCGTAACATTTACCGACAGCAGAAATCAATTGTTTTTCAAAGCGGGTGGAAATGGGGCCAATCCAAGGTAGATGGATATAAACATCTTTTATTGTTCGTGCGGTGGGCTCTGTTCGTTTTTCTGCGTTGAATTGCGTTAATTTCCTCTCCATGCCGCGGCTGATGACGTGTTCAGGGTAACCGTTATCAAGTAAGATTTTTCGGATGTGGTCAAGTTCTAAACTCAGTTTGTTACCCGAACATATCATCAACGCTCTATGCACGAGTGTGCCTATGAGGTTAATTTTTCTGCGCCGAGGACTAAATGAATTCCAGCGAAGGTATTGGCCTGTGAATGTCGGTTTTCTGAAAACAGACGTTTCAAATTTGTTGGTATTGCGCTTTTCAACTAATACGTCCAGAAATGATAATGAGTTATTGCGTTCTTTTTCTATTGTGAATTGCAAGGCCGGGTGAAGCGAGTTTAAGCGAATGAGAAATTGGTCACACTCCGATTCATTCCTGAAAATGACAAATGTATCATCTACGTATCGGCGGTACAATAGTGGTTTGGCGGACTCACGCTGGGACAGAAGCTCGCCCTCGTAATACCCTACGAAAATGTTGGCCAAAATAGGTCCCAGGGGACTTCCCATGGCTAAGCCGTCTATTTGGCGAAACATGACCTCGTTAAAGCTAAATTCCACGCAGCAAGTTGCCGCTTGTAAAAGTTCAACAAAGACGTTACGCGGGATTGATGGTGGCGGTAACTTACCACCGTACAGCGCGTTGGCACAAATATCAATAGTCTCATGCAGCGGAACGTTCGTAAAAAGACTAGAGATATCAAATGAGCTCAGAAACACGTCTGGATTCGGCAAATCCAGGTTTCGTATTTCACCAGCGAACGTGAACGAATCGCGAACACATTCCGTGCCGTACAATTCCCGAACCGGTTCCAAAATGTCAATAAGCCATTTTGCCAGCTGATGGTGAGCAGACCCGATCATGGAAAGTATAGGTCTCACTGGGACATTGTCTTTGTGAGTTTTTGGCAGTCCGTACATGCGTGGTCTTTGCGATCCCGTCGGTCTGATGGCGCTGTATGTTTCTGCCGTTAGGACACCGTTTTTCTTCAATGTCAGCAAACGGTTGGTCAGTCGTCTTTCAATTTTAGGTGTATTATCAAATTCCGAAACCGAACCAAGCGAGATAAATTTGGTTTTGTCATGCAATATTGATTCCATTTTCGAAATGTAGTCAGCTTTGTTCAGAATGACAACACCGGATCCTTTGTCTGGTTTGGTGATGTGAATTTCAGGGTTGGATCGCAATGCTTTGATGGCTAGGAAACACTCTTTGTTCATCAGGAAGTCCGCCTTGTCGACCGGGCATCCACAATACGAATGCGCCAAATCTGATAACCGAGCTTTGAGAGCAGGTATACCCTCGTCTGATTTAGGTTCGTGGTGTTTTAATTGGCCGAGGAGAACTTCAAATTCCGCAAATACCTCCTCATTCTTGACGGTGGTAGGCGGCAGGCAAAAATTGAGCCCATGGGATAAAACAAATTCTTCAGTCGGGCTTAGCTTATGATCTGATAAGTTGAGTATATTCTTCTTGCTTGGACTTGCATTGCTACCGAATCGCTGGCTAACTAAGCGGTTAATGCCACGTTCGTTCCTTGTTGTATTCTGCTTTTCTTTGATAGTATCTATCGATGCCAAATAACGGCAGAAGCGAAATAAGTCGAAAAACGACAGGATTGAACGTACTTCCTTCTGCAGCGATCGACAAACACGGCGGAGAGTAGTAACCAACTTCTCATTCTTCCCAATCTCGTCATATAAAAACGCTTGTTCCATTCTAGGATTGAGGCGGGCGCGTGATTTTTCTATCCTGCTTTTGATAAATGCTGGTAACGTCTTTTTTGCGATACAAGCCTTCAAAAAGGCTGTTGTTGATACCGCAGTTCTCAATCTTCCCCTAGTCTTTATCAGCTGGTTTAGGATACGCAACTGACTTTCACTGTACCGCTTTCGGAAATATTTGAAGAGCTTCTTGGAGGTACAGAACTTCAATATACAATTAAATAGTATATTCATATTGAAATGAACCCGAATATTTTCGGCTGACACTCGTCAGGGGTAATCGTCAGCAACTAGTAGAGAATTGGAAAGAACATTGTATATCAACAATCGTATCACAAAATATGACGTCACCAGCATGAAATTTCGAATGAGAGAGCGTTCAATGTACTATTTTTAGGTGATACACGAACTCCTTTTGTTGACAGAGTTTTGGTTGGTGTATTTTGATAAAAGTTGATTCCAAGGCACACAAATGGAATTGTGAACGGCCTCGACCTACGATTCGAAATCGGTCGTCTCGATAATTATTCGCACAAATCGGATTATCCAACAGATGTTTGCCGATGGCAGAATTAATTGCCTTTGATCGATCAGCATCAATCTTAAGTGGATGAGTTAAGGGTGAGCTTTTCACATCGCGTGACGCACGTGTTCTGATAAATCTGGGGACATGTTGGTTTATGCGGTCCTGCAGACGTCTTGACGTTCTTCCCACGTAGCCACAATCACAGTGGCACCTATATTCGTACACTACATTACTTTGTTGAAGTGCAGGAAGCACGTCTTTGCGTGTTGAAGGGAGCAGTTGTGTTGTTGTAAAAATCACATTGGTTTTGACTGTATCGTAACATTTACCGACAGCAGAAATCAATTGTTTTTCAAAGCGGGTGGAAATGGGGCCAATCCAAGGTAGATGGATATAAACATCTTTTATTGTTCGTGCGGTGGGCTCTGTTCGTTTTTCTGCGTTGAATTGCGTTAATTTCCTCTCCATGCCGCGGCTGATGACGTGTTCAGGGTAACCGTTATCAAGTAAGATTTTTCGGATGTGGTCAAGTTCTAAACTCAGTTTGTTACCCGAACATATCATCAACGCTCTATGCACGAGTGTGCCTATGAGGTTAATTTTTCTGCGCCGAGGACTAAATGAATTCCAGCGAAGGTATTGGCCTGTGAATGTCGGTTTTCTGAAAACAGACGTTTCAAATTTGTTGGTATTGCGCTTTTCAACTAATACGTCCAGAAATGATAATGAGTTATTGCGTTCTTTTTCTATTGTGAATTGCAAGGCCGGGTGAAGCGAGTTTAAGCGAATGAGAAATTGGTCACACTCCGATTCATTCCTGAAAATGACAAATGTATCATCTACGTATCGGCGGTACAATAGTGGTTTGGCGGACTCACGCTGGGACAGAAGCTCGCCCTCGTAATACCCTACGAAAATGTTGGCCAAAATAGGTCCCAGGGGACTTCCCATGGCTAAGCCGTCTATTTGGCGAAACATGACCTCGTTAAAGCTAAATTCCACGCAGCAAGTTGCCGCTTGTAAAAGTTCAACAAAGACGTTACGCGGGATTGATGGTGGCGGTAACTTACCACCGTACAGCGCGTTGGCACAAATATCAATAGTCTCATGCAGCGGAACGTTCGTAAAAAGACTAGAGATATCAAATGAGCTCAGAAACACGTCTGGATTCGGCAAATCCAGGTTTCGTATTTCACCAGCGAACGTGAACGAATCGCGAACACATTCCGTGCCGTACAATTCCCGAACCGGTTCCAAAATGTCAATAAGCCATTTTGCCAGCTGATGGTGAGCAGACCCGATCATGGAAAGTATAGGTCTCACTGGGACATTGTCTTTGTGAGTTTTTGGCAGTCCGTACATGCGTGGTCTTTGCGATCCCGTCGGTCTGATGGCGCTGTATGTTTCTGCCGTTAGGACACCGTTTTTCTTCAATGTCAGCAAACGGTTGGTCAGTCGTCTTTCAATTTTAGGTGTATTATCAAATTCCGAAACCGAACCAAGCGAGATAAATTTGGTTTTGTCATGCAATATTGATTCCATTTTCGAAATGTAGTCAGCTTTGTTCAGAATGACAACACCGGATCCTTTGTCTGGTTTGGTGATGTGAATTTCAGGGTTGGATCGCAATGCTTTGATGGCTAGGAAACACTCTTTGTTCATCAGGAAGTCCGCCTTGTCGACCGGGCATCCACAATACGAATGCGCCAAATCTGATAACCGAGCTTTGAGAGCAGGTATACCCTCGTCTGATTTAGGTTCGTGGTGTTTTAATTGGCCGAGGAGAACTTCAAATTCCGCAAATACCTCCTCATTCTTGACGGTGGTAGGCGGCAGGCAAAAATTGAGCCCATGGGATAAAACAAATTCTTCAGTCGGGCTTAGCTTATGATCTGATAAGTTGAGTATATTCTTCTTGCTTGGACTTGCATTGCTACCGAATCGCTGGCTAACTAAGCGGTTAATGCCACGTTCGTTCCTTGTTGTATTCTGCTTTTCTTTGATAGTATCTATCGATGCCAAATAACGGCAGAAGCGAAATAAGTCGAAAAACGACAGGATTGAACGTACTTCCTTCTGCAGCGATCGACAAACACGGCGGAGAGTAGTAACCAACTTCTCATTCTTCCCAATCTCGTCATATAAAAACGCTTGTTCCATTCTAGGATTGAGGCGGGCGCGTGATTTTTCTATCCTGCTTTTGATAAATGCTGGTAACGTCTTTTTTGCGATACAAGCCTTCAAAAAGGCTGTTGTTGATACCGCAGTTCTCAATCTTCCCCTAGTCTTTATCAGCTGGTTTAGGATACGCAACTGACTTTCACTGTACCGCTTTCGGAAATATTTGAAGAGCTTCTTGGAGGTACAGAACTTCAATATACAATTAAATAGTATATTCATATTGAAATGAACCCGAATATTTTCGGCTGACACTCGTCAGGGGTAATCGTCAGCAACTAGTAGAGAATTGGAAAGAACATTGTATATCAACAATCGTATCACAAAATATGACGTCACCAGCATGAAATTTCGAATGAGAGAGCGTTCAATGTACTATTTTTAGGTGATACACGAACTCCTTTTGTTGACAGAGTTTTGGTTGGTGTATTTTGATAAAAGTTGATTCCAAGGCACACAAATGGAATTGTGAACGGCCTCGACCTACGATTCGAAATCGGTCGTCTCGATAATTATTCGCACAAATCGGATTATCCAACAGATGTTTGCCGATGGCAGAATTAATTGCCTTTGATCGATCAGCATCAATCTTAAGTGGATGAGTTAAGGGTGAGCTTTTCACATCGCGTGACGCACGTGTTCTGATAAATCTGGGGACATGTTGGTTTATGCGGTCCTGCAGACGTCTTGACGTTCTTCCCACGTAGCCACAATCACAGTGGCACCTATATTCGTACACTACATTACTTTGTTGAAGTGCAGGAAGCACGTCTTTGCGTGTTGAAGGGAGCAGTTGTGTTGTTGTAAAAATCACATTGGTTTTGACTGTATCGTAACATTTACCGACAGCAGAAATCAATTGTTTTTCAAAGCGGGTGGAAATGGGGCCAATCCAAGGTAGATGGATATAAACATCTTTTATTGTTCGTGCGGTGGGCTCTGTTCGTTTTTCTGCGTTGAATTGCGTTAATTTCCTCTCCATGCCGCGGCTGATGACGTGTTCAGGGTAACCGTTATCAAGTAAGATTTTTCGGATGTGGTCAAGTTCTAAACTCAGTTTGTTACCCGAACATATCATCAACGCTCTATGCACGAGTGTGCCTATGAGGTTAATTTTTCTGCGCCGAGGACTAAATGAATTCCAGCGAAGGTATTGGCCTGTGAATGTCGGTTTTCTGAAAACAGACGTTTCAAATTTGTTGGTATTGCGCTTTTCAACTAATACGTCCAGAAATGATAATGAGTTATTGCGTTCTTTTTCTATTGTGAATTGCAAGGCCGGGTGAAGCGAGTTTAAGCGAATGAGAAATTGGTCACACTCCGATTCATTCCTGAAAATGACAAATGTATCATCTACGTATCGGCGGTACAATAGTGGTTTGGCGGACTCACGCTGGGACAGAAGCTCGCCCTCGTAATACCCTACGAAAATGTTGGCCAAAATAGGTCCCAGGGGACTTCCCATGGCTAAGCCGTCTATTTGGCGAAACATGACCTCGTTAAAGCTAAATTCCACGCAGCAAGTTGCCGCTTGTAAAAGTTCAACAAAGACGTTACGCGGGATTGATGGTGGCGGTAACTTACCACCGTACAGCGCGTTGGCACAAATATCAATAGTCTCATGCAGCGGAACGTTCGTAAAAAGACTAGAGATATCAAATGAGCTCAGAAACACGTCTGGATTCGGCAAATCCAGGTTTCGTATTTCACCAGCGAACGTGAACGAATCGCAAGCGGCAACTTGCTGCGTGGAATTTAGCTTTAACGAGGTCATGTTTCGCCAAATAGACGGCTTAGCCATGGGAAGTCCCCTGGGACCTATTTTGGCCAACATTTTCGTAGGGTATTACGAGGGCGAGCTTCTGTCCCAGCGTGAGTCCGCCAAACCACTATTGTACCGCCGATACGTAGATGATACATTTGTCATTTTCAGGAATGAATCGGAGTGTGACCAATTTCTCATTCGCTTAAACTCGCTTCACCCGGCCTTGCAATTCACAATAGAAAAAGAACGCAATAACTCATTATCATTTCTGGACGTATTAGTTGAAAAGCGCAATACCAACAAATTTGAAACGTCTGTTTTCAGAAAACCGACATTCACAGGCCAATACCTTCGCTGGAATTCATTTAGTCCTCGGCGCAGAAAAATTAACCTCATAGGCACACTCGTGCATAGAGCGTTGATGATATGTTCGGGTAACAAACTGAGTTTAGAACTTGACCACATCCGAAAAATCTTACTTGATAACGGTTACCCTGAACACGTCATCAGCCGCGGCATGGAGAGGAAATTAACGCAATTCAACGCAGAAAAACGAACAGAGCCCACCGCACGAACAATAAAAGATGTTTATATCCATCTACCTTGGATTGGCCCCATTTCCACCCGCTTTGAAAAACAATTGATTTCTGCTGTCGGTAAATGTTACGATACAGTCAAAACCAATGTGATTTTTACAACAACACAACTGCTCCCTTCAACACGCAAAGACGTGCTTCCTGCACTTCAACAAAGTAATGTAGTGTACGAATATAGGTGCCACTGTGATTGTGGCTACGTGGGAAGAACGTCAAGACGTCTGCAGGACCGCATAAACCAGTGGTTCCCAACCGGGGAGGAATTCCCCCCTTGGGAGGAATTTTGCAATTTTTAGGGAGGAATTCCACTTTCGAATTGTAACGGATTTCCCAAATTGTTCATGTCCGAACCAGTTATATCCGAAAGTATGCACCATGGCTGTTTTTATTTGATGAAGGTATGCTCAAATGCTATTTGAAATCTCTTTTCCACATACAAATTCCCCCTTTTAAAAAAAAACTAGTTCAGATGTGCTGTAGTTCGCAAGACAATTTTGTAGGCCAGCGACGGCCTCTCAATCAAATATATCCTAAGCGAGCAAATGTCGTGCCGAATCTATCACAACAAGGCCTCTGGTGAAAGTATATATCTTATATTTTCAAGTCAACATTTTCAGACAGTGACAAAATTTTCCAACGTCATCGATTCAAGTCGAAGAGATCGCTAGCCTTGCTTTATTTTTAGTGAACAGTTGCCCGATCAAAAAGGCATGTTAAGCCTGGTGCAATGTTGCCGAAACGTAATGGGTGTCCTAAATTTCAACGAGCTCCAGCAGGAAATCTGATCACGTGTATGTTATATCTCAGGGCTGTAACCAAGTCACGAGGTTCCGAGTCACAAGACATGCAATCTCACTTTCATAGTTTTGACTCGAGTCAAGTCGAGTCATTTTCAATTCACCATTGAGTCCGAGTCCAAGTCCCCGAGCAGAGGGTCGGGTAGGTGATATTGAATGATTTGACTTTATAATATACTAATTTTCCTCACTTTGAGCAGTTTCCTGTAGCGTTTTCAAGTACTAGGATCCATAGACAAAATTCCAATAGGGTGGTCACTTTATTGTTCTTCGAAATTACAATGAAATGTCGGTCATGGCCGTCTTATAGTCTCGAGTCCTATGACTTGGTTAGAGTCATGTACAATGACTCGAGTCCGAGTCGAGTCAATACACAAATTGTCTCGAGTCGAGTCGATTCCGTATTTTGAGTCACGTCGAGTCATCAGAAAATGGTCAAATAACCCTCTATATATTAAAGTACCAATATTATTGGCCAGATGCATACGCAAACTTGAGAAAAAAATCGCGAGACTAGTAAATTTATGCATAGCCTACTGATTTTTCACAGCAGTTATATATTAGCGATTGGTGCATGGTAAGCCGAAAACACAAATGGAAGTATGGGGGTCTGTTGAGTCAAGCCATCCAGAATTTGTTTGATTGGGACCAAGACCATTGTTTTTGGAGGTCTCCAAAGTTTACAGGCCCACTAGAAACAAACACTCGGTACCACCGGTCTTATTCTCTCAGTCGACAGGTGTTTGCGCGGTAAAAATGACCTTTTTTAATCATCGGGCAGATTTCTCCTAAGGGGGGAATTTTGGCTTAAATTTCGGCCAAGGGAGGCACGAGGTGAAAAAGGTTGGGAACCACTGGCATAAACCAACATGTCCCCAGATTTATCAGAACACGTGCGTCACGCGATGTGAAAAGCTCACCCTTAACTCATCCACTTAAGATTGATGCTGATCGATCAAAGGCAATTAATTCTGCCATCGGCAAACATCTGTTGGATAATCCGATTTGTGCGAATAATTATCGAGACGACCGATTTCGAATCGTAGGTCGAGGCCGTTCACAATTCCATTTGTGTGCCTTGGAATCAACTTTTATCAAAATACACCAACCAAAACTCTGTCAACAAAAGGAGTTCGTGTATCACCTAAAAATAGTACATTGAACGCTCTCTCATTCGAAATTTCATGCTGGTGACGTCATATTTTGTGATACGATTGTTGATATACAATGTTCTTTCCAATTCTCTACTAGTTGCTGACGATTACCCCTGACGAGTGTCAGCCGAAAATATTCGGGTTCATTTCAATATGAATATACTATTTAATTGTATATTGAAGTTCTGTACCTCCAAGAAGCTCTTTAACGTGTTTTGTATTGTTGTTCGTTTGTAGTATTGATTGAAATTGTTTTTGAACCCCCCAAATAATAATTCCGACATGAAACCAAGCCGCTGAAAGTCGTTACCATCACAACGAAACAATTTGTACGATGTTCGCCAAATATATCCTATAGTTAGGTGTACTAGAATTATTTGTCTAACACATACACCGACAATGCAATCGAAAATTTTTCCGTTGTCATTCGCTAAAGCAAATGTCATCACAATACTCTGTCACTAAAAGACGTTATTGTATGTGATTGAATCCCTAACAATTAACACACTAAACCGAACTCCAAAGAAATTTTACTCACTCGATGGATATGAAACAGCGTCGCTTAATCGGTCTATATCGTTTTTCTAAAGGTAAACCATATCCATCCAATAGAAAACAATTTTCACTAGCTTGGTAATGAAACCGAAGTCTTCATTCAATATTTTGTTAGTGTCAAATACTTTGCAATAAACACAATGGAGTGGTTGAGCTTTACATCAACAGACTGTAATCTGTAAATCAAGCTTACATCCGATTTGTAACTGTATTGTTTACCTAATCGAGTTGTATACACAGTTTGATATTTTTTGTCATTTAGTGATTGTTGAACATACCACTTCGAAATACTGCGTTGATCTCAATTCCCTTTGTCCTGATAATCAAAGTACTTTTGTTTTGAATTCATAACAATCGGTTTTTCTATGCCATGATAAATTAGAAGATTTAGAAGATTGGTTGCATATCACTAAAAATAATATACCACACATATTATTACTGTTACTCCATTCATCGGTATTTTTTCCGTTGTCGATTTTCAAACGAGTAAAATTTGTTACTTGAGTTTCTCCGCTTAATGTAAATGTAAAATCGCCCGTCTTTCAACAACAAACAATGTTAAAAAAGTATGCAATCAAACACAACAAGTTTTACGATACTAATTATTGTTCCACACATCTCATTTCATACTAAGTGTATACGAAAGATATTCACGACACATGAAAATATTCACTCATGCTACAAACCTGTAGAATGATTGGTGGTGCTTTCAAACTGTTTCGATACCTATATACAAAAATATACAAAAATATCAAATTGTCAGGTGTGTTTGTCAGATTTCAAAATGAAAATGGTTTTGTTACTCTAGGAAAAACTAGATGACCAAGAGAAAATGTATTGTTACACTGGGTAAACGCCAGATCCCCAAAGGAAAATAATATTTTTACTCAGGTAAACGACGGACCACCAAGTGAAAAAGGTTTTTAACCCAGGGAAAAAATATATTTCCAAGTGAAAATGGTTTGTTGCTGAGGGAAAAAAATATATTTCCAAGTGAAAAAGGTATGTTGCTCAGGGATAAAATATATTTCCAAGTGAAAAAGGTTTGTTACCCAGAGAAAAAATATATTTCCAAGTGAAAAAGGTTTGTTACCCAGGAAAAAAATAGATTTCCGAGTGAAAACGGTATTGGTACTCAGGTAAATGATATTTTTCCAAACGAAAAGGATTTGTTACCCAGGGAGAAAATATGTATTCAAAAGAAAATGATTAGTTACTCTAGGTAAAAGTATTTTTCCAAGTGAAAATAGTTTTTTGCTGTAGGAAAAAAGTAGATTTGTATACGACAAGGGTTTGTTACTCTAGGAAAGGATAGATCACCAAGTGAAAATGATAATTTTACACAGGTACACGTCAGTTGTCCAAACCAGTATGATATTTTTGACTTGGGTAGGTATCTTGTGTTCAACGCTGGTAGTGTGATTGCTCTTGTTAAACGTAGTTGCCGAGTTGTACAATATACTTTTCGTGCGTATACAATTACGAAGGGGCGGAAAATGAAATTGCTATTATGATCGTCAGAAGATTGTTGTATGTCGATTTGATTTGTCGGAGTAGCAAACCTATCATTCGCATATGGCAAGCAAAATCATTACTGCGAATACATGTAACTGACTCGCTCGGTCGCGACCAATGCAAAATAGATGATTCGTTTTTGAAACCGTAGCGAAGACCACATGTAAATCGATGCGATAGAATTCTATCCCCTAACATTCAGTCGTGTCGTGTCCATTTTAATACAGAGGGGCCCATAGGTATGACATGCACACACTAACACCGTGAACAGAAATCGATGATTTTGATTAATAAAAATATTTCTCAACTACATGTACAACTAAATCGGGGTTTTGATGTTGTAGAAAGTAAACAATTTTATTGAGTTGTGTGTTTCACGAAAGTGATTGGATACAAGTATGTGTTGAGGAAAGAAAATTATTTTACTGTACAGTTTGTGTCAAAATGAAAATAGATTCGTGGTTACAATTGGATCGTGGTTGTGCTGTTCAAATGTACGGTTCAACACGAAGACTTGACGCTCAACAACAACTCGACAAAACATATCCATTGCACGATTTGTCACTGGTGTGCTAAGGGTTAGGAACATTTTTATTACGGCTCTATCTACTAGTCGTTTTGTTGTGCCGGCAATCATGTGATGACTCAGCACTTTTCGTTTGCAAAGTTGGTTGTTTTGTGTGTAAGATTTAAGCACCGTAACTAAAAACATATGTACTCTGTTGTTGGAGTAGCTGATTTATTGCTATGACATGGACATATCCTGAAGGCTTGGTTTGTTGTCTTACTAAAGATGACGCGACCTCGGTATCGTAAATTGTGTTAACTAAACTCGGATGGATACCACAATTGTGCTGGACTTACACATGGTATTCGCATACTGTACACATACAAACTTTTGTGTAAACAACTCTGGTGTTTCTGTTAATACTAGTTCTGTGTTGAACAATTTGATTATTACGATACATGAACAACCATTCAGACAATAAAGTTCTTGAGGTATCGAAACAGTTTGAAAGCACCACCAATCATTCTACAGGTTTGTAGCATGAGTGAATATTTTCATGTGTCGTGAATATCTTTCGTATACACTTAGTATGAAATGAGATGTGTGGAACAATAATTAGTATCGTAAAACTTGTTGTGTTTGATGGCATACTTTTTTAACATTGTTTGTTGTTGAAAGACGGGCGATTTTACATTTACATTAAGCGGAGAAACTCAAGTAACAAATTTTACTCGTTTGAAAATCGACAACGGAAAAAATACCGATGAATGGAGTAACAGTAATAATATGTGTGGTATATTATTTTTAGTGATATGCAACCAATCTTCTAAATCTTCTAATTTATCATGGCATAGAAAAGCCGATTGTTATGAATTCAAAACAAAAGTACTTCGATTATCAGGACAAAGGGAATTGAGATCAACGCAGTATTTCGAAGTGGTATGTTCAACAATCACTAAATGACAAAAATATCAAACTGTGTATACAACTCGATTAGGTAAACAATACAGTTACAAATCGGATGTAAGCTTGATTTACAGATTACAGTCTGTTGATGTAAAGCTCAACCACTCCATTGTGTTTATTGCAAAGTATTTGACACTAACAAAATATTGAATGAAGACTTCGGTTTCATTACCAAGCTAGTGAAAATTGTTTTCTATTGGATGGATATGATTTGCCTTTAGAAAAACGATATAGACCGATTAAGCGACGCTGTTTCATATCCATCGAGTGAGTAAAATTTCTTTGGAGTTCGGTTTAGTGTGTTAATTGTTAGGGATTCAATCACATACAATAACGTCTTTTAGTGACAGAGTATTGTGATGACATTTGCTTTAGCGAATGACAACGGAAAAATTTTCGATTGCATTGTCGGTGTATGTGTTAGACAAATAATTCTAGTACACCTAACTATAGGATACATTTGGCGAACATCGTACAAATTGTTTCGTTGTGATGGTAACGACTTTCAGCGGCTTGGTTTCATGTCGGAATTATTATTTGGGGGGTTCAAAAACAATTTCAATCAATACTACAAACGAACAACAATACAAAACACGTTAAGTGAATTACAGTGTAGCAAGTACTTCCTTGGTATTACGATTGTTGTGCATCAGATATTTCTAACTGAATTGAATGCATCTAGCAAACATATTCCAATTTACTTTTGTAATGATCAAAGTATGTAAAATGGTGCGAACGGATTAGGTATTAATCAAGCGGTGGTATGTCAATTCACCTAGTGTGATATCTTGACACCGGGTAATGTGCGAAAGTGTTTCAATTCTCACCGCAGATTACGATGATAAAGTATTGTACCGGTTATTGTTCAATAAAGGAAATTGTTGTTTCATCTTTAGTCTTGGTTACTGGAGGCAATTACATTTGTAAAATATTTTCTGATATCCACAATACGCTGCGTGGTTTTTTACGAACACGGGTTAATCTTCCTAATCAAAACATTTCAGACATGTTAATCTAGTTTCACAAATCGATATGTTAATAACAATGTTTCTGAAAAGTTTGTTGGTATCGTAATAACCTTCAACACAACCGGGTCTAATAATCTCATAATTTAATAATCGAGTCATGATCGACTATTACAAAATCTCATATGTCGAAATCAATGTGTCAATTCGTGAAAATTTTCAATATAACGCCTGCGTTCGATTGTAAGAATTCTCAACTACGTTGGTCAGATATTCAAATCCGGTATACTCAAATGTAATATGTTAATCTCAAACCACACACCGAGTAGTATTTACCTTGGTTTATAAAATATACCGAGTAGTAATTACTTTATCTTACAGAATAGTAACGACTTTTACAGTTGAACAAATAAAAAGATGATTTGGCGGTATATGACTACAACCGAACTTGCTATGGATTTTGGATTGTGGTGATTACTCGCGTAGTCTTGTCTACTTTTCATAAGGATACTTTTTGCTTTGGTTGGGTAAGTTACAAACGGATTGACTTGACAAGGTTTTTTTGTATTTTACTCTTTTGTGTATGGGAAGATGTTAAAATGTTGAGACGTAATACTATTTCCGTTCACTCGATTGCAACAAAAAATAACCTGCTAGTTTGTTCAAGGTTTCGACAAATAGATTGAAATATTCCGATTTAACTCATCGCGTCACAAGTCGATCGCTGTATGCACAAGTGGTTGTCAAGTTAGAAATATTTACAACAGGTGCTATTTCATTGATTGATTCTATTGTGTGTAGTAACACATTAAAATATCGCGATAGTATTTACTGAAACTCTATTAGATAAACGGAAAACTCAGTCGTGAATGGAGTTGTAAGTTTCAAGGATTGTTTCAAAGTATGATCTTGAAATGTGACTGGATCAAAGTTGGTAGTCATGTTTGTCAATATATTTCGATTCAGACTATGTCAAAGTCCAAATATTTCATTTTGGATTATCTGGATTTACCTTTAGTACATCCCACGAATGGATTCCGACGCCGCGCTATAACATTTTTGATGATAAGGACTCGAGGATTTTCATGATAGAGTTGACGAGTGATAAGATGCGTGTTTTTGTTGAGAGGTTGATTTCAAGTTAATAAAGACAATAACTGTATAATGCACATACTTGTGATTCTTGATTCTTGTAGAATTATAGTTGGTATTGATTCTATAGATGTGAAAACGGTGCGAAGTGTCAAAACATATAGCGATCGCGTGCAAGTGACAAATTGTTGGTTTTCGAATCACAGTCTGCGCCGGTTCGGTTATTCATTACTTATTACTTGATAGTAAAAACCATCGACATATTAAACTGTAGCGATTGGGATGTAAGTAATGGTAAGAATCGAAAAATGGCTATGTCTTAGGCGTTATCTTGTGAGCGATCGTGGGGTTTGTTATAGATTTCACACCTATTTGAAGTGTTAGTTTGTGAGCGTGGTTATTGTTGGTATTCGAATCGCCGTCTACGCCGGCTCTGGGACAAACTAATTACCAAAACATTACCATGTGCCAGATTTAGCAAACTATTTCACACCTTTTCGAACTGTTAGTTTGTGAGCGTGGTTATTGCTGATATTCGAATCACCGTCTACGCCGGCTCTGTGGTAAACTAATTACTAAAGTAACACCATGCGACTGATTCCTAGATTTAGCAAACTATTTCGCACTGAATGGAATAGTGTAATAATCGATAGTAGCGGCTGGACGAGAAATAATTCAGCGCACAGGTCATTCGAAATATAGGTCGCACGCACAGCTTAATCCTCACAACAAACCACGTTTCCGTCCGCGCGGTTATTGTTGGTGACTCGTACATATTCAACACCGCGCGAGAGATGCCTGAAAGTACGAATCATCGCCGCGTCCATAAGAATAACGATATATCATTGTCGTACTCGCCGTAATTTGGAATATACACATTACCTAAGGATCAATCACATGACTATTTACTTGATACATATTCAACACGAAGTACGACATGCCAACAACGAAGCCGCGTGCGAGCTATCCCTATGCTGAAAAGGGTTACCGTGCGACCACAAGACACAATAGCCGCATGCCGCCGCCGCCGCCATAAGACAAAAGAGCCGCTTGCCACCCCCGGTTTCCCAGCCGCTTGCGACCGCCGCCATAAGACATAAGAGCCGCTTGCCACCCCCGCCATAAGACGCAATAGCCGCTCGCCACCCCGCCATAAGGCATAAGGAGCCGCTCGCCACCCCCGGTTTTCCAGCCGCTCGCGACCCCGCCATAAGAGCCCCACGCACCTCACGACCGATCTATATAACTACTTACAAGTAGATGTAACGATCTCAAACTAAGTAAAAAGTGTGTAGCCCAGTTTAGACTGAAAACTTGAAACTAAAAATAAAAGTAGTTGAAAACCGTAATCAGTCGAGAAAGTAATGCAAGTATATAGACAGACATACTGAATACTTCAGAAAAGTGGAAGTACTTTATTACTGACCACCTCTGCTCACAGATATTCAGATGTACCCTTTTGTAGTTCATTTCATGCCATTGTCAATGTATAGCTACGGTTTCACCGCTAATCAATTTAATGCTCTGAAGTTTCGGAGGGAAGGTATCCACAATTCCTGTTGATTCGCTGAAATTCATTTCAAACGCTATTCGAAAGATTTCATTCGAATTAAATCATTTGGCATAACTAATAATTCGAATCGATTTCGAATCAATGATCCGCTACGCCAAGGCTACTCCTAATCCGGAGTCATTGACGAATTCTACAAATACGTCAACTCTCCTTGCAACTAATTTGATCATTGAAAAATGCGGTAATCTTGAGCATATCATTAGCGTGACATATCCGAAGCTTTGGCATGGGAGCTGTCTCGCGACCTTTGCTGATTTCAAGGGTCATTTAGTGAACGAACAGATTACCTTGAAGAGCAATAGCACGTGTCTGAGTGCGTGGCCAATATATTCTGTATTGCACTTGAGAAAACAAGAGTCAGGTACTTATAGGCTTACCGGTGTTATTATTAGAATTCATTCATGCACTTTGGGAGCAATCTATTCCAGTGGCTCTCAGCCTTTGCAGTTTGCAAACAGCTGAAATATTCAAACATATATTTCGCGGACCAGCAAATTTAAATCTGTTCATTGATTTGCTGATTCTACTTCTGGTTCAACTTCGAGTCGCACAATATGCTGACATCATGATATAAAGAGTGGTAGCCTCTACTATCTACCGAACATAATCATGTACCGATATGAATGACGACTATCTTTTCGTTGTGTGTACAAATTGAAGTTTAAGAAAGAAACTAAATTTTTCAAGTTGTCAAAACCCATTGACTCTGTATAACTTGACAAGAACTGGTATGTGTACAGCATACGTGTACACTGTACACATCTCTGACTATCTGCATGCAGTAAGTCTTTCCTCTCTCAATAGAAGAGAATAAATTCAAATGCTGGTCAAAAGGACTGTCAAAAAGATGCATGATAGGAATGTGGGCATGTTTGGAAACAAGGCTTACGAGGAGATAAGTATGACTTTAAAAAATTACCCACACTAGAAACAGTAGATGTCTTGTTGATTTGCATTACATTTTTGTAATGTTGCTGTTAAATCCTGCCTTTGTAATTCATATGGATCGAGATGTGATTGTTGAAATTGCTGGATGTCTTGAATCGCTGCAATATCCTGAATCTTGAATTTTTGTCCAACCTATTATGATTTTAATTTCTTGCTGGGAAATGAAGCCAATCAGACTAAGACAGGACTGCTGGAACTGCAGAAGGTTTTACGGAAAGGAATATCAAGTCAAAGCATGATTTGTCAGGTGAGCTGTGTGACCTTCTGCTTGTCTGTTATGTAACAGTTTAAGCATACATTGAATATACCGATTGTCATTTTATGGCTGGCCCACTAGCTACATGCCGCTTGGAACCTTACCATGACTGCAGAGTTGCACAAGCTACTGGATTTTCAAGATACGCAACTAGAACTATAACTATGAACACTGACCAGTCCTTTTTCAAAACTCGCAACTATTCAGTTTACAAAATCCGTGACAATAACTGGATCTACTCATTTTTCAAAACTCGTAACTCGTAACTAACGAGAACTATTAACTTTTTAAAATAAGCAACTAGAACTAGAACTACTCAAAAAACTGTTAGTTAGTTCATCCTCAACTAACTAAATGGGTAGTTTGTACAAGTCTGTATAACTGCCCCACGAAAGAATGTTGAGAATTTATAATATAAAACCAACATTGGAAGGTTGATGATTGGACTAAACGCGAATGCGTTTCCTTTGCAGTCTGTTTATTTATGAACCGTTTATAACCGGCCAAAGTCGTATTTGCAATCAAAATATATGATGAAACCAATATAGTAAAGTATGCCGTAACCATTTTAGTCGCAGACCGTTTAAGTTGTAATGTAACAGTATAAACCATATTCTACAAAATATATATAACGCTGCTGTGTAACATGACAAATGCACAGAGTTGGTGAATGAGGTCGTCGTTGCCACTGCAGTAGAAGTATAGTCATGGTTGCCACTCCGGCAGAAGTAGAAGTAACGCAATAAATTTCTCATTAACTACAAGCAGTATATTAGCAACTTCCAAGACATCTCAAAATCATTCAATTGGACTAGGACAATGAACGCGGTTAAAACGTATATATTTGGTCAACGGGTTCCATACTTCAAGCACTAAATTGGAACGTTTGAAATCGCAAGATCTGTTTTGTGGACTGGCGCAAATTGTTACAAAGCATAGTTAAAATAGTCGAAAATATATTTTGTTACCAATGTTACTGTGACAAAAGGGCTACTCCACGTAGTTTTCGAGACACTTTCTACATATATTGCTGCAAACCTTTGTCAAAGTACCTCATAATTTTCAAATCTCAATCGAGTAAGGGAGTAGGTTTTCTTAAAACTGTAGCGTGTAAGTAGAAGTATTCTAGCAACATAACCACTTGAGTAAATAGTGCAAGATAAAAGTAGTGCAAAAAACTCCCAGAAGTGAAAGCACTTGGTTACTGACCATATCTGTAAATAGATACATGAAATCATAAGAATGAATCTGGCATCTGGATTTGCAAGTTATAAAGAAATTCCTCGATCGACATAAACTTGACTTAGTAAACTTGCGCATTACAGTTTTCGTATATTATGGTTCAAACCTTGTTTGATTGTATATTCAAATATTCTTGTAAATGAACCCGCCCTTTCTTAGCACTTAATATTATTAGCCTGTACAAATTATGTCATTTACACTGCTTGCGTTTTGAAAGATAATTATTTCGCCACAAAATATATTTGCAACTTTGGGCTCGGGCTGCAACAATTTTTCTAGGGATGGTGTGAACCTCTGAAAGGTTCAGGTTCGTGTGAACGCGAACGTGAACCTCATGACGTCACGTGACGTCATATTGCAAATTCCAACCCTACATTGCAGTGAAGTGATACCCTATACATACACGATACCTTGCGACGACTCGGGCCACATAATGCCACAGTGCTGAAGTACATATTGACGTATTAAACGTCGCCAAATGTATCGACTGGGGCAATCAAATGATATAATAATCCCATGAAATCAATATCTTCCGTCGCTTTTCCAACAATTTCGGCGAGGACTTGCAAGGGAATATAAGCTTACGCCTTAACGGTCTTGGCCAGACCGGAATATGTAGCCTATTCTGCGTCTGAGTATGATTGTTACGTTAATATAGTGCGGAGTGTAAAACGGGTTTCTGTACTTGCTACCGATAATACCCCTTTAACAAGTTAGTTATACATAAGTAGCCAACACCACGATCGCACGGATTTGGTTTTCATGATACAATAAACATATGAAATCAAGGTTGACCCCGTACGACTGCTAGATTTTATTACATCAGACAACGATATCAATTTCATTGATTGGTTGAATAAGCATCGTTAGCTGAATAGCCATGTAGTGAATTTCGCTCTTGATGCTGTGTGATTACGAATTGTGAAGCTCAAAGCAGAGAGTCACTAAGTATTCACAAACGGAACATTCAATACTTCGACTATATACTACAACTTGGGTCCAATAAGATCACACAAAGTATAGTGTCATTGTTAAGCTTTATATATTTGTATTCACTAATGGTGGATCCGTACTGAAACGGTGAATTCGCTCAACACTTGCACAAGCGCCTTTGCTTTCTCTCGATGAAAACACGACATGTAGGCTTCAGCTGTTTCCTTCACAATAAAGCAGTCACGCTGTAAAAGCTTCTGTAAAGCAGGTGTTGTTTGTTCATCATGTATTTCGTACCGCAACATGTCCTGAATTAATCTTAAATCATCACCTGCCAAACTACTAACAATGCGCACTCAAAATCCCCGCCGGTAGCAGACTTCTTGAACACCTAATCAGCAAGCGGCTGCTGCCGTGGTCATTGAAGCATAGCCAATTAGCCAATCAAGAGCCGTGGTTATTTGATTACTAGTCTTCCCGCCGTTCTATGGTCAGTGGCACGCCCATTCTTGAGCAGCTACTTTCAAACGCTTTGTCCGAAATCTTAACGGCTTTCCTGTAAGCTTCTTTCAGGCTAATTGTTTTTTTTTATCAATAATCTATAGAATGAGACACAATCACGGAGACTTTTTGTGATTTTCCAAATTTTGGACAACCCTAGGCTGGATATTTCGAGCAAACTTTTGTAACAAAGCAAGCAAAACGTTTGAGATTGTCAAGGTGTATGCTCGTTTAATGTTGATTTTTATATGCTATCAACGTCATGCAATAAATTGCAACCAAACATGTTATAATGAAATTATAATCGTATTATATGAAAAAGTTCACAGTGCAGAACCTACCAAGGTTCGCTTGTGAACGTGAACCTCTAAATTTCCGAGGTTCACACACAGAACGCGAACGTGAACCTCACGTTCACACCATCCCTAATATTTTCCGCTTTGCAAATTGGTCAGAACCCTATACAAATATTCAAGCGAGTAGGGTATCATATGAAAGATGGTTTCAAGGACAATTGTTTATAACTTTTTCATTTTCGATTTTCGACTGTAAGGTGGTGAAATTGCAGTCTCAAGAGTACACTGCATTTGTACATGGAAATGAGTAAGTTTGAAAGATGGTAGACCGATGGTTCCCAGACTTTTTTGACTCAGCACACCTTGTTAAGCTCAACTTATATTCAACACTACCATTGAAGACAACATATCAAGTTTCTACAACCTATTTGTAACCAAGAGCTGTTCCTTGGGTAGATACCAATGAGAACATAGCTACCCATTGCTCCTGCCGTTTATCCGTCCGCTGCTAAATTTTTAAACTTTGACATTCAGAGCTATATTTCTTTTGATAAGGATCAGAAACTCTACCGATAGTTCTCTGAATGTCAAAGTGAGCAAATTCAACACCGGTACGGGTAAACGACGGGAGTAACGGGTAGCACAGCGGGGTCGCCAACTCAAAACGGGTCGCGGGCCACTTCTCAAAATTCGTAGAAGCTGCGGGTCGCATGACTTCAATATCGAGATAAAAATAGGCAACGCAGCTTAACAACCGCGTTTTGATAAATCTACGTTAGTACAATGCTGTTCTAACATTGGTGACGGGTACAGTTACCACAAAATAAATAATATGTTATTGAAAAAACTCAAATACAACTAAAAATATCGTGATCATCATTTTCAATGTATTTTGAACTATGAGCTGCACGCGATACCTGACAACACTCTTCAGCAAATAAAGCAGGGGTGGCCAACTTTTTTGCTGTTCACGGTCGCATTTCGATTACTTATGTAGCCTGACCGCATTCCAGTGCGTAGTCATAATGAACTAACTGGAGGCCAAATACCCTCGTTTAACTGTCCATGTCAATAATTGTCCAAATGTTCATTGCCAGTGAACTCCGGACTAATCTAATGAATTTCCAAACTTTGTCATTCAGAGCTCTATCGGTTTCTGCTCATTATCAAAAAATATAACTTTGATTGTCAAAGTTGAGAAATTCAGCAACGGACGGGTAAACGGCGGGAGCAATGGGTAGCTATTTTCATTGTTATATACCCGCTTCAAACAGGTTGTTGAAACTTGACATATTGTCTTCAGGGGATGAATATAAGTTGAGCTTAACAAGGTGTGATGAGTAAAAAAAGTATGGGAACCACCGGTCTACCATATTCCGAACTTACGCATTTCCATGCACAAATGCAGTTTACTCATCAGACTGCAATTTCACCACCGTACATACAAAAACCTCAAAGATAAATCTATGAAACATTGTCCTTGAAAGCAGCTTTCATATGATACCCTACTACCCTACCCTATTTTTATATGGTTTTGAACAATTCGCATTTTAAATTGTGTAACGCTTGAGCGATTTCAGAGCATCGATTTAGTTTCGCCTCAATTTAACTACACTAACTACATTAACTAACTAACTACATTCCACTACACTGCATGGCATTTAATACTACACGGGAATACAGAGCAATAGACTAGCTACTCAGAAAACCGAGTGGCAAATCTCAACTGTAATCCAACATCTGTTTACACCTTTTCGAATTTTACATTGATAAAACCTGAATGCTGCAGAGCTGCAATGAGCAAAAAATCGTCAATTGTCAAAATGACGTAACGTTTGATCACGGAATTCAATTTTCCTCAAAAAAAATTTATTGTGTTCGAAATTAGATCATCTAGACATGTACCAAATTTCAGAAGATTTGAGAATGTGGTGGTTCCAACTGTTGTTGTCCAGATTGAGAATGGCCCTATTTCTAGATTACTTCTCGATAATTTTGATATCTGCACGAATCGGAAGGAAGAGAACACTCCAAAACATAGAACATTCAGGCGCGTATACTGACATATTATGTGGCAGTTGAAAAAATTGATTTGTGGTGCTCACCACGCATTAGAATTTAGAGTGTACTTCAACGTCTTAATTGCATAACAAAGTTTATTACTTTGACCGCCACCAATTGAAATTTAGCAACTCATGTTGAATTCAGAATGGGGAGCGTAGGCTACTCTCGTCCGCTACTGAGTTTTCTCATTCGTCATTGGCCAGCGGAACGTTTTCTTTTCTGAGCGAAAGCGACGATTCCGTATCGACAATTTATCCCAGAACGCCGTACGATCTCTCACCCTCTCCCATGTCGAGCTAGACCGGATCCACGGTGAGCAGAAATTTCCATCGAAGCTTCAAGATCGACGTGTCGTACTACTTAATCACTTCACACGAACCCGAATCAGGCAGGCGTGATGCTAGCTAGATTACGAATATAGAATTCACCGTCGAAAAACTTATATTTTAACAGGATTTCGATGAAATGATCAGTTTTGTTTCCGCGTTACTTACATAACCTATAGTATGATAATTCCAGAGCTGTTCAGAGTAGTCAGCATCAGTAGTACTCAAGTTGAATTGGAAGTATCCTCGTAAATGTCTACTCAAAAACAAGTGGAAATAGTGATTTACAAGTAAGTTAAAAAGTAAAATTCTAAGCCTAGGTTTGCCTTTAAAACTGAAGATTGAAGTGGAGATAGTGTAAAATCCTAACCATTCGTTGAAATATTATGAGTAAGCGAAATCTACTAGTGGTACTTCGATAACCAGAAGTGCTTCGTTACTGATCACATCTGGATAATACTCTAATTCTGAAGCTCGCCACCTTTTATTCGCAACTAATCTCATTCACAACTTTGTTGAACCTACTGAGTTCTACGTTTCCACGCCGAACGTAGTACATTACACACATTTATGCACACAAATACATACATAACCTTACTCAGATTGATTCATTTTTCATTTCGCAACAGTTTGCAGCAGACAATCCTATTGGAGTCACTCAATGAGAGAAACGCCGATATCCTACCTTTACCAACTGGCAGAAGATGCTCTGAGCGACGTGTCTGTGATCAGCCGCTGAGTGAACAGATAATACGCTATTTACCAACCTCCGAAATATGTGATATCGCTTCGAATCTTTTCAATGTTGTAGATGGAGTTTGTGGTGAGTGGGAGTGCGTTGTATATTGAATAGAGGGTAGAAGACTGACAAAATATAATTTTATCGCACTGTGTGTCCGTCAGGAGTCGGACTCGAGTCGCAATTTTTCGTTGACTCAACTAGACTCTAATAGTCATTTTGTATTTTTGAGTCAATTTGTATATTGGCCTGGACTCGTACTAGAGTCATTGCGCATGACTCGACCAAGTCATATGACTGGGTACATTCTATATGACTAGATTCAAGTCATGTATATCAGAACTGATACTTAGAAAATAGGCCCAGAAACTTGCGCTTTTTTGTTTAATGATTATATCAGTAATTATAGCAATTATTAAAATATGAATACGAGGGGTTTGATATCATCAAAAGTTTTCACAGAAGTGAGTAAAGCCGGATTTGAACTCGATAATAAACGGTGAACACGAAGACTCGTACTAGACCCATTACACCGCGGTTTGGACTCGGACTTGGCTCGGTGGTGAATCGAAAATGATTAATCCGGTTTTTAGCATGATACCTCGGAGACAGGACACATTGCAATGTATACAGTCGAGCACAGATGGATAATTACAACCATTTCGTATAAACCATCGATATTTGTCTTTTCCTCAGATCAAGACACAACACCAAGCAATGGATATCTAGCTCAGTGTGCAATAGATATCAAAATTTTGAGCCGATATTAATATAAGCAATAGACACATTTAAACTGGACTTTTCAATCGACATGCCAGTAGGTTGTTAGAGTCTTATCATATGTCACCTCGCAACCTCGGTCACTGCATAATTTCAAAGGAAATATTGTATATAAATGAGACGGCAACGATGTTTATTATATTTATTTCGAACTTTCATCGCATAGTATATATAAATCCGAATTAATGCACGACAAAACGTTAGGGTTTCTTCAAAACAAACCTTTTTTTCTAATTTTACTGGGTAATTGAAAAATTCGTTAAGTTTCCTAAAAAATACGGTACACGTGAAATTTGGCTTCCTTACAACCTATAAAAGCGTAGCTATTAGAGTAACAAATTTTGGATTTATTGAAAAAACTGAAATTCAAATTTATTGTCCATCTAATGAAATTCCTACGCTGTGCAAAATGATGCATGACAAATTTGGCTGAATTCCAAACCTGTAGAGACGATGTTGGTCGAGTACAAAAACTTGTATTTGAAAAAGTTATGTTTTGAACAACCCTACAGCACGTACACCACGGATTTCAGCAATCTCTTGAAATAATAACATAACTTATAATAAATAATCGCATGACTTATTTTGACATGTCAAACAAAAATCACCCTAGTAATAGTTCATTATTTAATTAGGTCATGCTTGTCAAGTATGTTCCAGTTTCTTGTATCATTTCCGGTTTTTCAGATGCTTTGCAGAATAAGTCTTTCATCTTTCCTTGAATTTTCTCTGGTAAATCGGAGTAAAGAAACGGATTTAAAGCGCTATTTATCGGAACGAGGATGAGAGCGGATGGGATGTAGGCATCGACGCTGATATAGATTCCTGGAATACAATATTTAAGATTTTAAAACATAGCCAAATAATAGGTTATTATTTTTACTATTAATTAAGGAAATCATGTTATGGTCTTATAACTACGAAGGTCATTTCTACAACCAACTAACTACTTTCCTTTAACAACCCAATTAATTAATTTCGTAGGATTGTAAGATGTTCACAATGTTAAGGTAATTGTCAATAATTAAATATATGTCCTCTTGATGCAACAACAAAAGCGATTACATGTTCTAAAATATTGATGGCAGTGAGCCTACTAGCATTTTCATGATATGGTTGCACATTACGATTCAACTGATAAATCAGGCAAGTAACCCTGGGTATTCTTGTGAAACTGACGTTGCCAGTTTACGAACCATAGATCTACCTACATATATAATATAATGCAAACAAATGTGTGGTCTAAAATAAATAGTCAAGCCTCCAAAATTATTTATACAGCAACTGGAATATTAGCAATGACGAATACATGACGGATGAAAAAGGGAATAATTTCGAATTACGTCAACACTTTCTTACTGACTTCACTGCGATTGTCCCTGTGCTCACAAAATAACTACTCGATAGATATCGCGAATTGCGCAGATATTACATTTGCAAATGTTTGAGATGAAGGCTTGAATCCACTTTTCATGTTACATAACTATATAGATACTATTGGGAATATGTGCGGATTGCAGGTCTAATGTGCTTTCTTATTCACAGCAACATGACCATCACCAAAAGTTTTCACCGTGAACATGTCAAAATGTATGGCGTTTATATTGGGTTTAGGGTTAGGTTTGGTGCATCGGGAAATTAGGGTTGTGGGTTCGGGTAAGCGTTGGGTATCGTCAAATTAGAATTGGGGTATCGTTAAATTATTGTTGTGATATCGTAGGATCAGGTTGGATTTAAGGGCTAGGTTATAGTTAGGGTTACGGTTAGGTTGGGGCATCATAGGATTAGGGTCGGGAGTACGGGCAATGAATGCTCCTACGATACCCTAGACCAGTGGTTCCCAACCTTTTTCGACTCATCGCCCCCTTTTCAAGCTCGACGCCGATCATCCCCCCCCCCCCCCAGATTTTGTGGACCGAAAAATCGGTATACAATCTGTAATCATCGGCGGGTTGACTAAAATAAAAAATAAAAAAAAAGGTCACCTTTTCGGCTCGATGTCGAATTTTACACTTTTGCAACTAAATTTCCGTGGGTTGACTAAAAAAAAGGTCATTTCTCCGACTTGACTCCAATATAGCCGTTTTAACGCGTCATCGCCCCCTTCGTCATTTTCGCCCCCCTAGGCCGCCAAATCGCCCCCTGGGGGGCAATATCGCCCATGTTGGGAACCACTGCCCTAGACCTAAACTAGGGGTTGTTACAATTTTTTGATCGCTGACTCCTTCAAGTTTAGTGTGCGGTTGCGAGTAACCCCATAATTTAATCGACCGATGATTGGAAGATCAGCCCATCAAGCTCAATTCTATTTTTACGCTATTCCATGCCAGAAATAAGATAAATATTGATTAGACAAAATAGTCACAGTCCCACTCCCGACGGACAATCTGGTCTTGTAGTTTCTCGATCACGTATCAGCCTTCTACGTAAACGCAAAACTAGTTCGCGGATCCCTAAGCGGTCGATGGACCCCAGTTTTAAAAATCTACCCCCAACCAATTACGAACGTCATAAATCAGCGGTTCTCAACCTTTTTGAACATGCGCCCCTCTTGGCCATGGTCAAAACATTTGCGCCCCCCGACCCCCCCCCCCCGCACTTATCGTCATTTCAAAAAGAGCACATCATCTAATACAGTGGTGAGCAACCTTTTTTGCTAATCACGGCCGCATTCCGATTACTTATGCAGCCTACGGCCGCATTCCTGAGCATAGCCGTTATGAACTAACTGGTCGCAAAATACTCATGTTAATCTGTTCATATACATTCCCGGTGGACTATTCTACTTTTTACAACGGCCAATTGTACGTACCGAAATGTTATGAATTGTTGCTGGGATTGCATATTGTCGAGCGGAGCGACAAGTGTTTTCAGATCCACGAATAAATTCCGTAATTTATAGTGTCAGTATCACATATTACTATCAAATATTTATCCTTTCTCTGCCCATGTGATCAGATTCACCGGTAGAGTTTATGTAGGTCGTGCTTTCGAAAATTTAGGGCAAGTTATAAATGATAATGCATCTTCGGGTGGGCCAATTGTTATTAGTCCTTTTGTTGCATGCTGTTATTTCTTGACCCCCATCAGGATTTTCGAATGTATCGGTAGGGAAATACATTGAAATCGCCGAAATTTACCATACACAAATTTCTTTCGTGAGGAGTACACGATTCCGATTCCGGCTCAGATAGAAAAGGACGCTACTATATTAAAATCGAAAAAATGAAGTAACGTTAAATTGCGCGGAGCGCGAAAAAAGTTTTAAGATTATTTAAAATCTCTCCAAAATTCAGGAGGGAATTCGTAATTTCAATTTGCATGTTGACGGCGCCAATACATACTAATTGAATCAGGTGTCGATGGCCGCACAAATTCCCTTCCTACGGCCGCAGGTTTCCCATCCCTGATCTAATAGTATGCATATGGTATATCTGACGCCAAGTTTGAATCCGCATTCCAGTTTTTTAACATTTCTCACGAATTTCCCCAAACTTGTTTGAAAATAACAAAAAAACATTGAACAGGACATCAATTTAGTTCAAGGTAGGTTGTACTAAGGCTAATCCTAATGCTAGTAGTGACTAAAGATAGCACGGCATCGTTCTGTACTGCCATGCTCAATTTGATCGGATTTGGAATTAAATTGTGTTGATTTAGGGTAGCCTAATCGAGGGCGAAACCGGGTAACCCAGTGCTCTTCAACCTTTTTCGACGTGGTACACCCCTTTAACGTTTGCTCAAAACTCGTACACCCCTGTTCATCAGGGGTCTTCAAAAATGACTTTTTTTCTCAGATCGTACTGGCTACTTGATAAAATTGTTAGTTTACCTAACTTAAGCCTACACACCCAATTTGGTTCAATTCCAACCAGTAGTCGCCTTGCTACGGGAGAAGAAAGTTTCTATTTATTATATAAAAATAAATAACGAAAAATTAGAAATTTTTCTGTTCACCCCATGAAAGTATTAAGCTGTCTATAAAAACGATGTTCATCAAATTTGGTTCAATTCTGACCACTAGAAGCGGAGTTATTGCCGTCAAAAAATTTGGATTTGAATAAAATAGTATTCGGTCACAGAGTCTATTCGCAGCCAGTTAGGCCCCTGCCACGCAAATTGGAATTTATTTCATGTCAGAGCAAAAACAGCATGACATTACGAACGATAATCAACCTAAATGTAACAGTATTGGGGAGAGAGTAGGTAAAGCTACTGCTGCAGAAGCGGTAATTCAGATCAGCGATGATAGCAGGCGCACCAGCCAACTGCGTATCAGGCCTGCCCCACACACAGTCGATAGTAGCACATGGGCTGCAAGAGATGCCAGTAACCTCAGATCGTATGCCGCTATACACAGTCTATTGTCGCTAATTTACATCACTAATAACAAAATACTAAATTGCAAATGTATGGCGAAATATTGGACATACAATCGGCATTTTAAAACAAAAGGGTTTCGATTTCAACATGGAAGCTGTTTCGATTCTGGCTGGCTACGTCACTTCATTTATGTGCATTGCGGTATTTATTAACGTCGGGTAGGAAGTACAGATTCAAAAAGTCTGAGCTATCGCGGCGGTTTCCTCAAAAATCACTGAAAGACAAATGACTAGCTGAACAGTAACTGCATACTATCCAACACCAAACGGAACCATTAGTCTATTGCCGACGGCTAAATGAATAGAAGAAATATTTGCTTATGACATCACAATCAAGCGGTGTACAGTATTACACTTGAGATAACATCGTACCATATTGCTCATTAACCTGTGCGTCAACCTGTACTGACCCATAAACCTGCCTTTGTGATAGCTAGCCATCGGCTCATTGTAATTCGGATCTGGTACACCCCTGTACACCCCATCCGAGTGGTACACCCTTTGCAAATTCTGGTACACCCCAGGGTGTACGACAACCCCGGTTGAAGAGCACTGGGGTAACCTATATTGCAACCAAGTCAGTCTTAAGGGTAGGTCACACGGTACCGAAATTCGCTAGGGACTTCGTTTCTTTCTTTGCTCCACTCCTTCGCTAGCGAGCGCTAACGGGGTCGCTAGCAAGGTCGCTAGTCAAGACGCTACCGATGCGTTTCACTCGCGAGCTCGCTAGTGAATCTTGTTGTGACAGTATTACGTCACAGCGGAGAAAACGTTACTGTGAAATAGGGATCAGTTGTTCGGAAACCTCCGCCGTGTACGGACCTAGCCTAGTAAGTGATACATCGTAGCATACAGACCTGTGTGGCATTTGTAATAACAAAAACAAATCTTAGGACATTCAAATAGGTGAAAATGTTGGCTCTTGCAACAACAAGAATTCAAATGTTTAAATTAGAACACAAGGTATGTAAATCGATAACGACAAGGGCCATGCAATGATGGACGAGGAGATTACAAAATCTGACCCAACTCATGCTTGATATGAAGGGATCAGGGCTTCTACTGGATATTTTATTACGCCGATTTCTGATTTGATCATCGTGGTCACTTCGTTCATCAAGCAGCCGTAGTGCCCTACAAAGCTATCCACAACTGACCAACACCAAGCCAATCGCAGTTGAATAAATCACTATGATACCGCATTTCACTGCTGAAATATGTGTTCATTTATTGAATGCCACTACCAATGAAAGTATTGCCTCTGCAAATAGCTGTCAGTAATGCCTTGGACTGTGCGTGCAATGTGCATACAGCATTTTTTGTTTTGTTTTCAACTTCTACCATATCACCCGGTCGGCTAACATATCTTGGTTGTACGGCGGAATACCTTTTCGAATGATGCCCAATGTTGAAGCTTTGTAATAAGTACCGTACTGGCGCAGTTTCTCGCTCCGAGAAAGACGTACTGTACTCGCTTAACCTTTCCCCACCCCATCATGACGTAACACTCGCCTTAGCGAAAAAGTGAGATTATCGCGAGTGATGTCGCTAGTGAATATTGTACGTGTGGCCTACGCTTAAAGCAGTGGCGGCTCGTGACAATATCGGGTGGTGGGGTAAGGGCTGCAAGCGACTTTTTATCAAGATGGCGTCACAATGGCGTTTTCCAACGTAAACACTTAACTTAATGATGGTACGGTAACATGAATTTCCCGGCAACAGTGATTTTAACGTATGTGCCACGAGAGGTGCGCCGGTGAGCTGTGTGGTAACTGCGTAAACGGCGTACGGAACAAAGATTCAACACGGTTCATGTTCGCACTCGACCTGACTAATTATCTGCAGAAATGGAAATGACTATAACTCGAGAGATTGGAAAGGTCAACGAGTTCGGATAGATACGCAATTGTTATCTCATAGATTGGGCCTGTCATATTGAATCCAAAACATCATTCTGAAGAACTAAGAATAGCAGCCTCGGAAATTCGGTCTCGGTACAGCATAGGAGATTTTGGCCTTGAAACTGGAGACTGTAACACGACACATACGGCTTTATTACTGTCTATAGGTCTGCTGTGAAATCGCCCTTGGAAAATATATTACCGAATAAATACGTGGATGAAAGCCGTAAACTTAGTACACTGTTACATGACATCATCGAGAAGTGGCCTCATGGCGCTTTTCGGTATGGGACACTGTCAAAATTAATGCGAACAGACCAACACCGAATTTTGCGTAAAATTTACTGAGGAATAGGCTGATCAAGTGATCAGCTGTTAGCCGTCATCGAAAACGAAATAGCTATCGCGCTTGACAGGGGGTTGTAAGCAAATGGCTTGAAGGCCACAATTTCACGGTGAAATTGAGAATGGAGAATTTAATATCAAAGTAAATATTATGATGCAAACTGAGAATGATATCATCATCTCAGTTAACGTTGCCGCAGATACGCAGGCTTTTGCGTGAAATCCGCAATGCCGCGTTGTAGGCTAAAGTGTCAGATCGGAGCACATCTCCACCATACTCGACCTTGATAACGAAATTACTGCCCTAATCATTGAGTGTCAACCTTGAGACTTGGCACAGCGTTCGATACTAAAATCAAGACATACCGTGCAAAAGCGTATGACGGATCTAGGTAAGGAGCATCGTTAAAATCAATAGAGACCAATACCGGCTTTGCGTATAATCCGTTGGCGATAAATGACGAGTCAGCTCTCACTCGAATTAGGAAACGAAATTACCACTAACACAGTTCAGTGACAAACTTAAAAACTTGGTACAGCGTTCGATACTAACATCAAGACTTACCGTGCCAAATGTCATAACTGATCTCAGTATTGAACATCGTCAAAATCAATGGATACCAATACCGGCTTTTGAGTAAAATCTGTTTGCGATACATGACGGATCAGCACACACTCAACTTCGGAAACGGAATTACTACCCTAAACTTTAAGTAGAAACTCTGAAACTTGGGGCAGTGTTAAATACCACCATCACGACATGACATACCAAGTTTCAAGAGTTTTCATGGTGTGAAACACCATCAAAATCAACCTATACCAGCAAAGGTCGACTAAACGCATATGACGGTAACCGAGTTCAGCTATAGATACGATTGTTACATCACACCTTAGGGGCACAGAGCTATTGTGCCCCGGTTGCTCGGTAATTTTATGAATAGGAGACAGTAAATCACCGTTTCTTTATTGTGCGCGGCTTTGAGAAAATAGACAGTGAAAGCTTGTTATGAGCGCTACCGGGGCATGCCCCAGCTAGGCATTCGCAAAGCGAAAACACAGAAGAGAATTCGATTTTCGCAGAGACTTCGCTATATATGGGCATTTACAAGCGAAAGGACAAGAAGATTACGATTTTCGCTGTGATTTCGGTATATATAGATTGGTGTGCGTCTATAAATGGTAAAGAATTGTTATTGAACAGGATTTTAGGTGGGGCAATGCCCCAGTTGCCCTATAGGACGAGCCGCCACTGGTCTTAAGCAGTGCAATTCGCCAGCTATTAACAACAGCTACCCACCGAACCGATCTTTAGGCCACTGCCAAAGATATGAAGTAATTAAATCTTCAAAGAACATCAAAAATATCCTCAAATGAAGTTGAAATCAGCCTACACTCCGTTGAGCGCGATTGCTGGAGTTTCAATTTGGCGAGCTTTCTCACATACGAAATAACTTTCATCTTCAACAATCGTCTTCTCAGAATGGTTGTGGAACATATGTTTAGTCAAAATTCATACAGACTTTGACAATTTTTCGCGCCCCCCTGAGAGCCTCCTGCGCCCCCCAGGTTGAGAACCACTGCCATAAATCGTTACATGCGTAAGACTGATTGATGATGAACAAGGGTTATTTTGTCGTGAATAAGAATGCACACTAGTAGTAATATAGATGTGCGGAATGTGCCAAAACACGATTTAACTTAAACAAACAAGAATTATCAATATAAAAGATACTGAAAGAATTAGCTCATTTTCAATTTTGCAGCAATACTTTTATGACCTTGTGTGCGGCAATAAAAAAAGGGGGAATAATTAACGATAGAGAGAAAACGAACAAAGAATCTGGATTGACCTTTGTACTCAGACATGAGACTGGAGTACTTCTACTTGTACTTTTCCACTCGCCTCCTGATTATAATACATTGTAATTTTACTGTATTTTTCCACGATTCACAGCTGACTTCGGTCGTACACGACGGTGATCATAGTTGCCTGCCCTGACCTGTTGTTCCGTGGTCCAATTTCGTGGCTTGGGAACAATAACCCGTAAAACTGGTTGACTTGTTGTTCCGCGGTTGATTCATTTTCGTGTACGGTGGGTCATAGGAATAATTGCCGGTCGTGACGTCAGTATAGTTTTCTTCTGATCCATGAGATCCTGGTGCGTGTTTTAGGTGTCTATACGTTCGGCTGTGCATAGTGACGCTTGTAGTCTGTTCCATACCGTCGTATTTGCTCTTGCTTTGTTGTCGACTTAAATAGTAAGGAGAAATGTTCTGGTTATAAATATGTGTGTCATTTTGAGTCATATCGAGAACCAGAATGTCGTGTATTAGAAATAGGTATTAGGCGCCCCCGACATAGATTAACTTGAATAAAGTAACATTTAGAGTATAATAAGTAATTAAAGAAATAGCTCATTCTCAATTTGACTCGCATCAACGTGTTAATTTCCGATATTGTAGTAATTGGTGCAAGCAAAAACTGCTGTTCCACACCTTTACCGCTTTCTAGCGTCTTAGGACAGACAGTCCCAACCAAACAATGTGATGGGTTCTTTTACTGCTTCACGTCTGGTCAAGCGTAATCATGCCGGTGTCTGTAAATGATATACAATTTACCGCGGGCATATTATTTTTGTATGCTTGAATCGATCAGTTGTCGAACTCATGCTTTACCGGTATGTACGATCGATCGCGAGCTCACCACGCACTTGTCGTTCGAGAGCGACTCATTTCGCTATAGGCAATCAGTTGTGTTCGCGTGTACCGTAACATATCCTCAACACTTGTTATGACAACACCTCCAAGCATATTTACAATATCATGCTAAGGAACTATTGCTTCGGCAGCCACGCACTGTCGTTCGAATTCGACTAATTTCGCTGCAGACAATCAGTTGTGCTCGTGTGTGCCGTAACATATCCTCAACACATGTTATGCCAACACCGCCGAGCATATTTGCAGCATCATACTACGGATATATTGACTCGACAGAGTGTTACTATAGAAATTAAACATGGCAACGATCAATTTTGCAGCTTCGCTCCGCTTCGCCGGGGCTCGAATGAAAAATTGTTTTGCGTAAGCGACTGTAGGATTTCTGGCAACCCAAAAGCTATCTTCCCGAGCGCAGAAATTATTGAATCTGGTCTTGATCGAAAGCTACTGTTGCCCCGATTCCGAAAATATAAATTAAAATATTGATCGTGTGCTGATCCACCTAGAATATGTCCTCCAAGTCTGAAATATCGGCATTGTTTAGAACAATCGGGTAACCGCAACACAATTGCCATAACAATGACCCGTTGGGATCAGTGGGCTGACCTTATTTGGCTGAAACGCGCTCGGTGGTGCAATAATGGCAATGAATTGTGGTAGATCATACGTTATGCGATCTATAGCCTGAGGTGAGGTGTAAAGTAGAGTGGGAGATTTCGAAATCGGAATCCACTGCGACTATAGGATTGCAAAATCAAAGTCCAAAAAATCCGACTGGCACGTAAAGTACTGGTTTCTCCATATATTAGGCTGAGTAAAATGTAACATAAATCCAACTCTCAAAGACACTGCTGTAAGGGGAGTGTCGTTGTACATTAATTTGTGTACAGCGAAACTTTGTATGCGGTGGTGCAATAATGAGGATGAATTGTGCCAGATCACGTGAGGCAATCTAGCCTTCTTTCGGTGAGGTGTAAAGATGAGCGGGGAGATTTCGAAATCTGACTCCACCCCGACTCGGGTTGCTAAATAAAAGTCCAAAAAATCCGGCTGGCTCGTAAAGTCCTGTTATTTCCACATGTTGTGAGGGTAAAATACAGCATAAATCCGACTCTCAAGGCCATTTGGCCGCATCCAGAGATGTTTCGTGACCTCCTCCGTCCAGACAAGATTGTTCTGCTGTAATATAGGTGTCGTTGTATAATAATTTACGTACAAGGAGACTTGGTATCGACCCTTTGGCGGAATTCTGTTTGGTTCGTCTGTACAGGTGTTATTAGTGCGATCAGATTTGGCACCTCAAGGAGTATATTGGTAAAAATCACACAACGATGACAATAACTTTACCGGTAAACATGCGGTCAACGGTCAACGATGCGGTGTGATGTACGTAAATCAGCTGTGATCAATCGAGCGTGACACAATCGCTGTCAGTCATCAATCTGCGACCTGACAAAACTCGCGTTTTCGGGTTGACAGCAACACAGTGCGATATATTTGATGTCCCCGTCGACCCTCCTAATAGGGTTACCATGCGGCCTCATTTAGGGGAGCATATGTCCTCCATTTCCCAGATATGTCACCCAATTCACCTAAATGTACTCTCTTTCTGTCAGTTTGTCCTCCTTGTTAGCTCAACATTTCCAAAAAAACACCACGAGTAACGCAAAATGTGGGCCTAGATTACGAAAAGTCGGGTACGTAGCCAAATCGGAAAAATGACCCTATGATGGTATTGTGCAGGCTATTACGTGGATACGTGGGCGTGTGTAAACATGTGAATAGTAAAAGCGCCCCAAACTACCATGAAAAAAGATCGAGCGCACTCGACCATGACGGGCCCACCTTAGTACAGCCAAATGATCCCATGTCGTACCGGGAATAGCCGAGGTGGTGGTACATCATTCTCAAAAAATGTACTTTGGAACGCGTGTGAAATCGACATCGTCCGCTACTCGACTGACGCAAGTCGCCACTGCAGTCCCTCTCTGTGTATACACAATGTGCTGAGCACTGCAGATCCAGACGAGACTACGCATTCTGGCGAGGTTATCGAGATAGCTGGAGCGATTTACAACACATGCTACATTTACTTCAAACGGAATGACAAAATATGGTTTTGGAGTACTCAAGTAGTTTTAAGGGAATGTCAGTATCGTGATATCGCTTTCTATCCTAATTATAAAAGAGTAGGTCCCCATAAAACTGTCTAGCTCAAGCACGTTGGTAACTGTGATAGTAGACAAAACTGACTCGAGTACCTCAGAAATAGTGACTGTATTTCGTTGCTGACCACGCGCCTGCTTATTCACACCGACTGACTCTCCTAGTAAGCAACTGCGCCCCCGTCATCTTCTTATTGCTCAAATAATTTTACAATTCACGAAATCCAATCTCATTTGTCGATAGTTTTATCAGCACAAAAGTCACAGTTACACAAGTCTCGTAAATAGGTGTCGATACACTACAATCGTTTTATCGCCACTATTCAACTCATAGCCCGATCACGCGACTGACGTTTCCGCAGATCAATTTTTGACGTTTGATCAACTCTTGCCTGGTTATGGGGTTTCTAATCACAGGGCGATTGAGATTAGGGTGTGTCTTTTCGATACGTTGCGCAAACTCGATACCTTTCGTTCGGAGTACGTATTCACACTGCGGAAACCATTTTGCATGTTCTGTCCAAACCTCGTCTTCACGGTCCCAACGAAGCCCGCCGTCACAGTAAAAGCATTTGGTTCTGTCCGAATCAACGTAGTAAAACCCCGCTTTTGCTAACTGTTCAACACTAGCTCTAATTTTATTCGGTTCCCAGCCCTTGTCGAACGTTGCGATTCTTTTTGACAACGACGACATGAGAGGGTTCACGGGTTTAAGACAAGGAAATAGTTGCTCAAGACATCGCTTTTCGTCCTCGGAGGGTTCCTCTGGTTCTTGCAGATGTAAAGTGAGACGTCGTATTTTGTCGTCAAGCAACTTATCCAAATTGTCTCGTTCGTACTCGGTTAACGCCACATTCCCCGAATCGTCGCCACGTGCGAAACAACAATCCGAGCGATACGTCAAGTGTATTTCAGATATATCGTCTGTAGGCCTCCAATTGCGTAGAACGCCGGAGCAGTTGAAGCACTGCGTTCTGTCCAGGTCACCGAGGTAGAATAAACCTTGTTTTGCCAACTCGCCGACCGCCCGTGGTATGGGATAGCTGGGCCATTTCTCAAAGGTTTCGCGACGCTCCGACTCCTTTCGCAAGTCGAGATTCCTAACCCGATACTCGTGCTCTTGATCAACGATATTCGCAAAGTTGATGTTGTCGTTTCCAGCGGCTTTAAACTGTCTCAGTAAACTTTTGAAATTCGATTTCACAATAGGTATGTTCAACGCGTCTCGTACACAATTCGCGTCATGACGCCGTGCACTCGACCCGGTCCATCTTTCGAGGTACGCACTGCACCCAAAGCATTTGATTTTGTCTTCAAATCCTAGCCAGTAGTATCCCTCAGACGCTAAATCGGTGCGTGTTGCGTATGATACTTTAGAGAATTTGGCGAACGTGGCGAGTCTGTATAATTCAGTGCGGTGTGAACCGGAAGCGATATACACTCGTTTCTGTCCGGGCGGATCAGAGTATCTCTCCATTGACGTTATGCCAAGCTCTTTCATAAACATGGGGTACTAAGACAGAGCTTTTTGTGTCTAAACCTGTACCATAGCTCACACATATATATTCCTAGTTTATCCTTGCGAGCTCTATCGATTACTGGTTGGTTGTACTTTTATGTGTGATTGACAACCGTTAGCTGTCGCTATTGCACCATTTATATATGTGTTATACCAGGAGCGGTCAACTTCTGCAATCCGCGGGGTGTGTATAGCAGAGTACCTTGGCGGTGCGTATTGCTAAATCGATGCATTTTTCGACCACCGATCAACATATACAAGGAATAAATCGTATTCAATCAATGTATTTTAGCAACAGCAATGTCACTACAAAGTCATATCTCGCCGATAATAACGAGGACAATGTGGATTTGAGAACCGTATTTTTATACAGGCACCGCCATGTCTGCTTCTCCCTAATCAATTAACACACGGTGCAATACTTAAATAAGATTTCATAGTGGTCTATAAGCCTGATACCCTAAATTGACAGAGATATCAATTCATTACAGTTGTTTTCTAACGACGCTACAGACAAGTATCAGTAAACACAAAACGAATTGTCACACTGTTGCGTCAATTCACCGACGACTCAGTATGAGACACGCTCGACCAACGAATGTCCATGGGACAACCGAAACAGGTGACCTTGCGTGGTGGGTATTTTCGATAACACCGATACGGCAACTTTATTCTCTCTACTGGCAATGTGATGGAGAGCGGCTTAATTCATCAGACAAAGGCTGGAAGCAACAACTAGCAAAGACAAATCTAATGGCCAAACCGACATTCACAGGTATTCGATAGACCCGATCATACCGAGGTCATCCCACTTCTGTAATGGCACGGGTACGAAGCATTTTGAACGGTGTTGCTCGGTCGTGGTTTTTGGCCTTCCAAGACCTCTGTTAGCATCAGTCTATCTCACTGTTGGAGTGCCAATGTCAAACGTCGTAATAGTGATCACTCGCTCATGTGTAGAATATAGAAATTGACGCCTGTCCTATTTGCACGACCCCATGTCTTTTGGTAAACCCGCTAAAGCGGAAAGTCACTGCCAAGCTGGACAGTGGACATTGATTGATCGTTCTCTTGTTTGCGTCGATATTCGCTCGTGCGTGCTTTCATGTCTTTGAATGTATGTTATCATCGAGTGGGGTCATAAATAGACAGGGGGACAAATTTGGTGCGTTTCAACACAATATGCGTTTACCACATCTCATTCCGGCCCGTAACCGATCGTTTACCGCACTTTCTATACGATAAACGTCGCTTTTTACACATAGGTAAGCCGATGATCTGTGAAAACACAGGCGCTAACGTGTCATTTCATTATTCCTTCAACGTCACATGACCACCTATGTAGGCTTTTTGGGTGCCCACCAATACAGTGTTGAAACGTGATCCATAGGGCCCCCACTGCGTGCTATACGCCTAAATAAATATGTTTTGTCGAGTTTACACCTGGTGTGGAGCAGTGAAGTGGGGGCAAGAAGTAAATTAGACAACACAAACCAGTTGATTACATCGATTAATATACGGGGGGTTGATAAATTTTGTCAAGTGACTTTTGAATGGATGTTATTTTTGCCACATAAACCCCCACTCTGTATGTAGTTTCAAATAGTAACGTAATTATTGGTGTTTCGTTGGGTTAAAGGCACTTTGAACGCTGCTGCTTGGTCGGTGGTATGTAGAGTGTATACTTTGTACAGCGTACATCAAGTTGAAATTTTACACTCGTCGGACAAAACACGGCAAACGTCATCGATTGCGACAGTCGATCACAGCTTCTTCTGGTGGAATTTTCCAACTGTAAATCCAAGGCTAGGTCGACGGGGTCAAATAGCATTTCTCTTACGGTAGCACTCCGCCTAGTCAATACGTCCATAGTATGATATTTGTCGCAACTATGTTTTGTTGGGTGGTGTTGAGGATATTTTGCGGTACACGTTTTTCTCAGGTTGCAAGTTACGAGAGGGGAAGACGTATTTTTATATTTATACCGCTAATTTCATTAGATTGACTAGAAAACAATGTCATTTCTTCTGACTCGACTACCGAAATACCTGTTAATTACTGGTGTTGTGTGAGTTAGCTAAATGAAAGGTCACTCACCGAAATCGACCAGACCTATATTTCGCGTTATTCGTGGTGTTTTTTGTTATTATAGGCTGAAAATAAGGACAAATTTACAAAAAATGAAGACATTTTGGCGAAGGTTGTATATATCTGGGAAAAGGAGGAGGACTTTAGTAACCCTATAAATATAGGGATGTGGACATCAAATGTATCGCATTGCTGTCAGCCCACTCGAATATGCGTGTTTAGTCAAACAGGAGATTGACGACTGACACCGTTTGTGTCACACTCGATTGATCACAGCTTGTTTGTGTACATCACACCGCATCAAAATTACAAGCATTCGAACGATGAGTGATGTCCGTTGGGTTTGCTGACAGGTAAAGTTGTTATCGTTGTGAGATGGATAAGATTTTGTCAATATACTTCTTGTGGTGCTGAACCCTATGGCAATAACAACACATGTACAGACAAACCAAACAGAATTCCGCCAAAGGTTCGATACAAAGTTTCGCTGTTTGCTAATGAATATGCAACGAAACCCCGCATATCGCGTAAAGACAGCAGAAACATTTTGCCTGGACGGGGGTGGTCACGAATCGTTTCCGGACCCCGAATTTCATCGGTTTTGAGCGAAGTCGGACTGGACTGCATGCGGCTACGTGTCTTTGAGAGTCAGATTTATTCTAGATTTTACCCTCACAATATGTCGGAATAACGGGACTTGGCGTACTAGCCGAATTTACAGTACACCCGATAATGCACGTCCACCCCTCCAAACACATAGTTACGGGTATGACGGGGACCCGGAAACTCGGGTCATAGGTTATTAGTAATTTCACCGGATGAATTATTTTAGCACCGGTTGATCTTAATGCTTGACGTTTGCCGTGTTTTGTCCGACGAGTGTAAAATTTCAACTTGATGTACGCTGTACAAAGTATACACTCTACATACCACCGACCAAGCAGCAGCGTTCAAAGTGCCTTTAACCCAACGAAACACCAATAATTACGTTACTATTTGAAACTACATACAGAGTGGGGGTTTATGTGGCAAAAATAACATCCATTCAAAAGTCACTTGACAAAATTTATCAACCCCCCGTATATTAATCGATGTAATCAACTGGTTTGCGTTGTCTAATTTACTTCTTGCCCCCACTTCACTGCTCCACACCAGGTGTAAACTCGACAAAACATATTTATTTAGGCGTATAGCACGCAGTGGGGGCCCTATGGATCACGTTTCAACACTGTATTGGTGGGCACCCAAAAAGCCTACATAGGTGGTCATGTGACGTTGAAGGAATAATGAAATGACACGTTAGCGCCTGTGTTTTCACAGATCATCGGCTTACCTATGTGTAAAAAGCGACGTTTATCGTATAGAAAGTGCGGTAAACGATCGGTTACGGGCCGGAATGAGATGTGGTAAACGCATATTGTGTTGAAACGCACCAAATTTGTCCCCCTGTCTATTTATGACCCCACTCGATGATAACATACATTCAAAGACATGAAAGCACGCACGAGCGAATATCGACGCAAACAAGAGAACGATCAATCAATGTCCACTGTCCAGCTTGGCAGTGACTTTCCGCTTTAGCGGGTTTACCAAAAGACATGGGGTCGTGCAAATAGGACAGGCGTCAATTTCTATATTCTACACATGAGCGAGTGATCACTATTACGACGTTTGACATTGGCACTCCAACAGTGAGATAGACTGATGCTAACAGAGGTCTTGGAAGGCCAAAAACCACGACCGAGCAACACCGTTCAAAATGCTTCGTACCCGTGCCATTACAGAAGTGGGATGACCTCGGTATGATCGGGTCTATCGAATACCTGTGAATGTCGGTGTGGCCATTAGATTTGTCTTTGCTAGTTGTTGCTTCCAGCCTTTGTCTGATGAATTAAGCCGCTCTCCATCACATTGCCAGTAGAGAGAATAAAGTTGCCGTATCGGTGTTATCGAAAATACCCACCACGCAAGGTCACCTGTTTCGGTTGTCCCATGGACATTCGTTGGTCGAGCGTGTCTCATACTGAGTCGTCGGTGAATTGACGCAACAGTGTGACAATTCGTTTTGTGTTTACTGATACTTGTCTGTAGCGTCGTTAGAAAACAACTGTAATGAATTGATATCTCTGTCAATTTAGGGTATCAGGCTTATAGACCACTATGAAATCTTATTTAAGTATTGCACCGTGTGTTAATTGATTAGGGAGAAGCAGACATGGCGGTGCCTGTATAAAAATACGGTTCTCAAATCCACATTGTCCTCGTTATTATCGGCGAGATATGACTTTGTAGTGACATTGCTGTTGCTAAAATACATTGATTGAATACGATTTATTCCTTGTATATGTTGATCGGTGGTCGAAAAATGCATCGATTCAGCAATACGCACCGCCAAGGTACTCTGCTATACACACCCAGCGGATTGCAGAAGTTGCCCGCTCCTGGTAAACACATATATAAATGGTGCAATAGCGACAGCTAACGGTTGTCAATCAGCCATAAAAGTACAGCTACCGGTAATCTATACAGCTCTCAAGGATAAACTAGGAATATATGTGTGAGCCGACTCGGTTGACCTATGGGGCACGTTTAGACACAAAAAGCTCTGTCTTAGTACTCCATGTTTATGAAAGAGCTTGGCATAACGTCAATGGAGAGATACTCTGATCCGCCCGGACAGAAACGAGTGTATATCGCTTCCGGTTCACACCGCACTGAATTATACAGACTCGCCACGTTCGCCAAATTCTCTAAAGTATCATACGCAACACGCACCGATTTAGCGTCTGAGGGATACTACTGGCTAGGATTTGAAGACAAAATCAAATGCTTTGGGTGCAGTGCGTACCTCGAAAGATGGACCGGGTCGAGTGCACGGCGTCATGACGCGAATTGTGTACGAGACGCGTTGAACATACCTATTGTGAAATCGAATTTCAAAAGTTTACTGAGACAGTTTAAAGCCGCTGGAAACGCCAACATCAACTTTGCGAATATCGTTGATCGAGAGCACGAGTATCGGGTTAGGAATCTCGACTTGCGAAAGGAGTCGGAGCGTCGCGAAACCTTTGAGAAATGGCCCAGCTATCCCATACCACGGGCGGTCGGCGAGTTGGCAAAACAAGGTTTATTCTACCTCGGTGACCTGGACAGAACGCAGTGCTTCAACTGCTCCGGCGTTCTACGCAATTGGAGGCCTACAGACGATATATCTGAAATACACTTGACGTATCGCTCGGATTGTTGTTTCGCACGTGGCGACGATTCGGGGAATGTGGCGTTAACCGAGTACGAACGAGACAATTTGGATAAGTTGCTTGACGACAAAATACGACGTCTCACTTTACATCTGCAAGAACCAGAGGAACCCTCCGAGGACGAAAAGCGATGTCTTGAGCAACTATTTCCTTGTCTTAAACCCGTGAACCCTCTCATGTCGTCGTTGTCAAAAAGAATCGCAACGTTCCACAAGGGCTGGGAACCGAATAAAATTAGAGCTAGTGTTGAACAGTTAGCAAAAGCGGGGTTTTACTACGTTGATTCGGACAGAACCAAATGCTTTTACTGTGACGGCGGGCTTCGTTGGGACCGTGAAGACGAGGTTTGGACAGAACATGCAAAATGGTTTCCGCAGTGTGAATACGTACTCCGAACGAAAGGTATCGAGTTTGCGCAACGTATCGAAAAGACACACCCTAATCTCAATCGCCCTGTGATTAGAAACCCCATAACCAGGCAAGAGTTGATCAAACGTCAAAAATTGATCTGCGGAAACGTCAGTCGCGTGATCGGGCTATGAGTTGAATAGTGGCGATAAAACGATTGTAGTGTATCGACACCTATTTACGAGACTTGTGTAACTGTGACTTTTGTGCTGATAAAACTATCGACAAATGAGATTGGATTTCGTGAATTGTAAAATTATTTGAGCAATAAGAAGATGACGGGGGCGCAGTTGCTTACTAGGAGAGTCAGTCGGTGTGAATAAGCAGGCGCGTGGTCAGCAACGAAATACAGTCACTATTTCTGAGGTACTCGAGTCAGTTTTGTCTACTATCACAGTTACCAACGTGCTTGAGCTAGACAGTTTTATGGGGACCTACTCTTTTATAATTAGGATAGAAAGCGATATCACGATACTGACATTCCCTTAAAACTACTTGAGTACTCCAAAACCATATTTTGTCATTCCGTTTGAAGTAAATGTAGCATGTGTTGTAAATCGCTCCAGCTATCTCGATAACCTCGCCAGAATGCGTAGTCTCGTCTGGATCTGCAGTGCTCAGCACATTGTGTATACACAGAGAGGGACTGCAGTGGCGACTTGCGTCAGTCGAGTAGCGGACGATGTCGATTTCACACGCGTTCCAAAGTACATTTTTTGAGAATGATGTACCACCACCTCGGCTATTCCCGGTACGACATGGGATCATTTGGCTGTACTAAGGTGGGCCCGTCATGGTCGAGTGCGCTCGATCTTTTTTCATGGTAGTTTGGGGCGCTTTTACTATTCACATGTTTACACACGCCCACGTATCCACGTAATAGCCTGCACAATACCATCATAGGGTCATTTTTCCGATTTGGCTACGTACCCGACTTTTCGTAATCTAGGCCCACATTTTGCGTTACTCGTGGTGTTTTTTTGGAAATGTTGAGCTAACAAGGAGGACAAACTGACAGAAAGAGAGTACATTTAGGTGAATTGGGTGACATATCTGGGAAATGGAGGACATATGCTCCCCTAAATGAGGCCGCATGGTAACCCTATTAGGAGGGTCGACGGGGACATCAAATATATCGCACTGTGTTGCTGTCAACCCGAAAACGCGAGTTTTGTCAGGTCGCAGATTGATGACTGACAGCGATTGTGTCACGCTCGATTGATCACAGCTGATTTACGTACATCACACCGCATCGTTGACCGTTGACCGCATGTTTACCGGTAAAGTTATTGTCATCGTTGTGTGATTTTTACCAATATACTCCTTGAGGTGCCAAATCTGATCGCACTAATAACACCTGTACAGACGAACCAAACAGAATTCCGCCAAAGGGTCGATACCAAGTCTCCTTGTACGTAAATTATTATACAACGACACCTATATTACAGCAGAACAATCTTGTCTGGACGGAGGAGGTCACGAAACATCTCTGGATGCGGCCAAATGGCCTTGAGAGTCGGATTTATGCTGTATTTTACCCTCACAACATGTGGAAATAACAGGACTTTACGAGCCAGCCGGATTTTTTGGACTTTTATTTAGCAACCCGAGTCGGGGTGGAGTCAGATTTCGAAATCTCCCCGCTCATCTTTACACCTCACCGAAAGAAGGCTAGATTGCCTCACGTGATCTGGCACAATTCATCCTCATTATTGCACCACCGCATACAAAGTTTCGCTGTACACAAATTAATGTACAACGACACTCCCCTTACAGCAGTGTCTTTGAGAGTTGGATTTATGTTACATTTTACTCAGCCTAATATATGGAGAAACCAGTACTTTACGTGCCAGTCGGATTTTTTGGACTTTGATTTTGCAATCCTATAGTCGCAGTGGATTCCGATTTCGAAATCTCCCACTCTACTTTACACCTCACCTCAGGCTATAGATCGCATAACGTATGATCTACCACAATTCATTGCCATTATTGCACCACCGAGCGCGTTTCAGCCAAATAAGGTCAGCCCACTGATCCCAACGGGTCATTGTTATGGCAATTGTGTTGCGGTTACCCGATTGTTCTAAACAATGCCGATATTTCAGACTTGGAGGACATATTCTAGGTGGATCAGCACACGATCAATATTTTAATTTATATTTTCGGAATCGGGGCAACAGTAGCTTTCGATCAAGACCAGATTCAATAATTTCTGCGCTCGGGAAGATAGCTTTTGGGTTGCCAGAAATCCTACAGTCGCTTACGCAAAACAATTTTTCATTCGAGCCCCGGCGAAGCGGAGCGAAGCTGCAAAATTGATCGTTGCCATGTTTAATTTCTATAGTAACACTCTGTCGAGTCAATATATCCGTAGTATGATGCTGCAAATATGCTCGGCGGTGTTGGCATAACATGTGTTGAGGATATGTTACGGCACACACGTCAACACAACTGACTGTCTGTAGCGAAATTAGTCGAATTCGAACGACAGTGCGTGGCTGCCGAAGCAATAGTTCCTTAGCATGATATTGTAAATATGCTTGGAGGTGTTGTCATAACAAGTGTTGAGGATATGTTACGGTACACGCGAACACAACTGATTGCCTATAGCGAAATGAGTCGCTCTCGAACGACAAGTGCGTGGTGAGCTCGCGATCGATCGTACATACCGGTAAAGCATGAGTTCGACAACTGATCGATTCAAGCATACAAAAATAATATGCCCGCGGTAAATTGTATATCATTTACAGACACCGGCATGATTACGCTTGACCAGACGTGAAGCAGTAAAAGAACCCATCACATTGTTTGGTTGGGACTGTCTGTCCTAAGACGCTAGAAAGCGGTAAAGGTGTGGAACAGCAGTTTTTGCTTGCACCAATTACTACAATATCGGAAATTAACACGTTGATGCGAGTCAAATTGAGAATGAGCTATTTCTTTAATTACTTATTATACTCTAAATGTTACTTTATTCAAGTTAATCTATGTCGGGGGCGCCTAATACCTATTTCTAATACACGACATTCTGGTTCTCGATATGACTCAAAATGACACACATATTTATAACCAGAACATTTCTCCTTACTATTTAAGTCGACAACAAAGCAAGAGCAAATACGACGGTATGGAACAGACTACAAGCGTCACTATGCACAGCCGAACGTATAGACACCTAAAACACGCACCAGGATCTCATGGATCAGAAGAAAACTATACTGACGTCACGACCGGCAATTATTCCTATGACCCACCGTACACGAAAATGAATCAACCGCGGAACAACAAGTCAACCAGTTTTACGGGTTATTGTTCCCAAGCCACGAAATTGGACCACGGAACAACAGGTCAGGGCAGGCAACTATGATCACCGTCGTGTACGACCGAAGTCAGCTGTGAATCGTGGAAAAATACAGTAAAATTACAATGTATTATAATCAGGAGGCGAGTGGAAAAGTACAAGTAGAAGTACTCCAGTCTCATGTCTGAGTACAAAGGTCAATCCAGATTCTTTGTTCGTTTTCTCTCTATCGTTAATTATTCCCCCTTTTTTTATTGCCGCACACAAGGTCATAAAAGTATTGCTGCAAAATTGAAAATGAGCTAATTCTTTCAGTATCTTTTATATTGATAATTCTTGTTTGTTTAAGTTAAATCGTGTTTTGGCACATTCCGCACATCTATATTACTACTCACACTAGTCCCCGAATTGGGAATAACACCTGTATATTGACGAAACTGTCTGCAAAGAGTGAATCTCACCGGATATTTTGATAAAGCCCATGATACATATTGGCATCCAGCAGAGAAAGTCGGATAGTAGAATTCTCGTGAGTTTCCGCTGCATCATTTTGTTTTGCTTATCCCGTTTTTCTTGTAGGGCACTTCTTCGTTGCACGACAGCTTGAGAGTCGGTAGCTTTTCTGGAATGTATGGGATTATGTAACAATTTTTTGTCTAAAATTGCGGTGCTTGCGGTGTTCCAGAAAACGCTTTAAGTACCGTAAGCCAGTCTCAGGGTTCCCGGAGGTCCAGACAATAACTACAGCCATGGACATGATTTGTGATGATACGTCCGTCTTGGCCGTTGCAGGCAATTAGCCGCCATCAGCAATAGAATTATTACTGTTGTGGTGGTACCAGGTGAGTATCGGACGGACTCGGATAGGTTTAGGACCTCGTTTCGCACAATTGTGATATAGTCGGATCGGATTCGGATCCTTTTGCAGATTTTGTTTCGGATATTTTCGGATTGTTGTAACTTCTGCTTCGGATATTTTTGGATAGTTCTGACCAGACGTGATTTTTCATGTCAAGTCAAAAGTGAGCCGTAACGAGCAAGTCACCGTTTCCGTAGTATATTCCATATTATTGTTGTGATTGTTACATTACGAATCACACGGCCGTTGTTTTAAATTGTTACGTAATACTTCCATTAGTGCTCATGTTTAGAAGTCATCGTCACGCATAAACCAATGGAGGAAAATGTCAAAAAAGAAAGATCATGGTTGAAATTTCAAGATGATTTGAAGCATTATTTGTTTACTTAAGTCCTTAGTTTGTAGTGTTTAAGTAATAGAACTTGAGTCGACATTATAGAAAAACACAAGGTGAAATACAAACACTCGGATGAGACATACACAGTGCAATTTCAAGAATACCTGCTAGCGAAGCTCTGTGATATCCCCAGAGGTGGTCAGTAACGAAGTATTTCTACTTTTTGGAAGTACTCAAGTAGTTTACCTCTACTTCTGATACTTAATCAAGTAGATCTGATTTTCTCTACTTCTACTCCTACTTCGTAATATTTTGAGATCTACTTACTTACTTATCGCTATTTTCAGTTTGTCAAGTAGAAGTAGTTGAATACCCCAATACGAAAGATAACCTGAGGAATTTCGGGCCTGTTTTCACGGAGTACCAACATTCAATATCTATAAAATTCAAGTAAACCAAGAAATTTTGTTGCGCTTCGCGCACGGTAGTTATGGACTGACAAATATGTTTTCACAAAAATATCAGTGAATATAATTAAGGTACCAGATTGCTTGGTTCCGCTCACACCACATTGTCGCCAATGTCAAATATTTCGCCACAGTAAATATGGCCCACCATAACGTTTGAAACTACCGTTTCGCAATCTAGCGATTATCTATCATATCGTAATCTAGCAACCCATGACGTGTCCTGCTAATCTGGAAAATCCGACTTTTTTGAAAGTTACACCTGTTTTAGCAGAACTCACTTGAAGCTTTATGAACAAAAGACATAAAATATATTTTCCGCTTTTTAGAAGTGGTAGTGGTATTTGTATTTCACTTTCAATTCCGAGTATCATACTTTGAGTTCTAATTACTTTCAGTTCTTTTGTCTGCAGAACATACATGTTGAAGCATAAAAGCAAGTGTAGTAATGCCTTTATTTTCCGAAAATAAAGCTACACTAAATATAAAGTTTACGATCCACAATATTTATTATTAACGTATAATAATCGCGCAAAGTGTTGAAACCGTATCCGATACAACTTCTCCATATTGCTTCTTGAAAAAACACGTGAAATATATTTTCAGCTTTTCAGAAGTAGCATTTATATTTCTCTCTCAATTTCCAGTATCATTCTTTGAGCTCTAATTAGTTCCAGTTCTTTTGTCTGGGAAGATACATGTTGAAGTTTAAAATCAAGTGTAGTGATGCCTCTATTTTCCGAAAATTTAGCAACAGTATATGGCATTTTACCGATCCGCCATATTTTGTATTAACGTATACTAATCGCCTAAAGCAGTGGTTCTCAACCTTTTTCACCTCGCGGACCGGTGAAATTTCCAAAAATGTCTGGCGGACCGGTGGACTTTCAAAAATTGAAATGAAGCCAAAATGTAAAGTATGCAACCGTTATTTGCAATTATATGGTGCTAGAGAGTGACATTTAGAGGGTTTTGATCGTAATTTTAATTATCTCCATGATGGTATCCATGTGATTTTATGGTACTGAGTCTGCTGTGTCGAGGTAAAATTCCCTTGTCCAGATAAACGTGCTAATGCCCAGAGTCGTTTACGGTCTTTCGCGCCGACGGCCATGGATTTAACGGACCACGCCAACTCGATTCTTCTGTCTGACAATATCAAGAGAAGAAGCGTTTCGGAGTCGAACCAAGCACATTACCGCGCTATCTTGCTCATTGCCCACAACCAGCACCGTAACTGCCGCACCCCAAACCCCCCAATTGGGGGGATCCGAGCTCAAAGGGGGCCCAAAATTATTTCGTGAATTATCATAAATCATAAAGTATTTTTTGAAAATTTATGACAATTTTTCAAAATTTTCTCGCGCTGCGCGCGAATTCAATAAAGCCATTTATCTTTATTATTGGGTATTGGGCCATTACCGCGCCACGACCCACCAAGACATACAATCAAGTTTTAGGCCATATAACATGCGACTCCAAGAAGTGTGCCAGAACGATCGGCAGCGAGAAAACCTTGGCCGAAAAGGTCTATGCCCTTATGCTGACCGAAGACTGCGTTCTATATATAAAATACACATAGGTTTAATTGTCCATATAGGCGCCTAAATGACTGACGCCGAGTGTTCCTGTCTTTGCAATCTGAACCTCACAAGACAAATACCATCCCGCTGGGAAGAAATTTATGCCAGTGAAAAAATACCAATTTGAAATCGTGTTCGTCTCTTAGTTTAGGAGCCTACGTTAGGGCGATTCTATATGTTTTGATATAGCAGACTGGAAGTCACGAAATAACATATGTAACGAAGTCATATCAACGGGTCCGCCCGCCAGAAGATGTTTAATTATTATTCACGGGCCCTCCCGTTTTCAAGACACTTCACTCAGCTCTACAGGTAAATCTAATTACGTGAGTAGAGAGGAAAATAAATTGATAGCATAATATATATGCAATCGCTGATCTGATTGACCGATTTTATCATAAATTATCGAAAATTTTCGCGCTCCGCGCTCGTTCACAATACAGTACAGATGATTTCGTGACAAACGCGAACAACGTGATGGGGGGGGGGTCGTTTTATCACCCTATGGGAGCCCAAGACTCACGTTTTGGGGGCCTGACGAGGTACTGTTTCGTTCCTGCCAACGGGTATACGCCTGAAGATGTTTAATTATTATTGAGTGGTCCTACCGTTTCAAACACACCTCACTCAGCTCTACCGGTAAATCTGATTACGTGAGCAGAGAGAAGATAAAAATTGACAACAATATAGGCAATTCCCGATCATACTGACCGATTTAATCATGAATTCTCGAAATTTTTTCGCGCTTGACGCGCTTAGGCGACAAAAGCTGATTCACTAAAAAACTCCCAAAGAACATGATAAATAGCGGTAAAGAGTGTATCGCCGGAGGGGGGTCTGGGGGGCGAAGCCCCCCAGAAGTTAGGTCTATAACCCTATGGGGGGCCCAAGACCAAAGTTTTTTGGGGGGGCCTGACGAAGTGCTGTTACGGCCCTGCCCACAACCACCAGACGCGGCTACTCTGGAAACTACGAACAGAACGCGCCGCACGAATACACCTTACAACAGCTATACTGGTCATCCGCAAATCCGAGCCAAAAAATCTCTTGGTCATCCCACCCCAAAAACGTCGGTCTTGGGCCCCACACTGCGATAAGTCAAACTACCGGGGGCTTCGCCCCCAAACCCCACAGTTGGGTGGATATTTTCACCTGTACTTGTGAGCACGCATTCATCCTACTCTGTGTAAGCCAGTGGTTCTTAACCTTGTCTCCAGCGCGCCCAGGGGCGATTTGGATTCTAAAGGGGTCGGAAACGCCAAGCGGGCGATATGGGGGGCGCTGGGCTCAGGGGTCGGTACGGGGGCGCTGACGAAAATGGCGTCGCAGTAGATGGTGTAGTGGGGGCGTATGATTATATAGTAGAAGAGTTCTATATATCCCCGAGTTCTCATTACAAATTAACACTCGACAAAATCTGTCAAATCTTGAAATTCTTCGTCGCGTCTCGCGCGAAATTTACACTTACGCTGCTTCCATGAATGCACTGGTTTAGTATAATTCATGTAAAATAAATTGCGCGTACTTTTGGATATCCAATTCCCCATTAAAACACTCCCGTCACGCTAGCTCGGGATATTTCCCTAAAAATGTTTCGAACTATACTTATTGTATCCTGCAGCGCATATTGTGTCGAAACAGTTCAGATGGTACTGCTGTACGCTACCACTTTTGAGAGTGATGCCCTTTGTACATTAAAGATGATTTGAAGCTTTCCGGCCAAAATGATTATCGAAATATAATTGTATTTAAGAGCTACAAAATTATTTCGCAATAATATTTCTTCATCGTATCATAAATGATATTACTGTTTAGTTTTGTCACCCACAACGCGCATGAGCGTTATATAATATGGTTTACTTTGTTTGGAATACATTCATCTTAAAGCTAAGAGCTGGGTGCAGTACTAATTCAATGTAAGAAAAGATCTCTGTTGCATTCTCAGTTGATTTACTAGTAACACAAAACAATGAAATTAAAACCAATACAATCAACTTCCCCGTATATTGCCAATCGCGGAAGTAAAATCGGGATGTGTATATCGGGCTCGAACCAGATGGTATGAGCCGGTAGACCTACCCGAAGAACGTTATGAATAACAACCTTGATTTGATCTCGAATATAGCACATATATAAGTTCGTTAATTACTCGAGTGGTCCTCAGGAGCAATTCAAGCCCGAAATATTTCAAATAATAAAGTCCCTACCCGAAAAGACCTACCGGACTTCGACCACTTTCCCATTGTTTTTTACTACAGTATTTAAAATAGGGGGCGCCAGACACCCAGGCAATTTTTGAAAGGGGGCGCTGGAGGAAAAAAGGTTAAGAACCACTGGTGCAAGCAGAGAGTTTATGTAGCTTAATCGCAGCAATAGCAAAAATTTTCGATCATTCATGACTGAATCGGTTTTCTCGCTGCCGAATATTGGCACACCTTTCTGAGTCCTATGTTAGCCTAAACGTCATTATGTGTTGGTACGACGTGGCGCGTTAATGCCTGACGCCGAAATGCCTATTTCTATTAATCATGCGTAGCCCATTTCTTCGAGACTGGCACCAAGACATTTACCCAGCAAACACTCGATTTCCAGTTGACTTCCTGTGGAATAGCCGCAGGGCGCCCAGCGTTACTTCCCTGGAGTGGATTTGTCGACTACTAGAAGCGTCCTAAACACTTCCTGAGTTGGTCTACTATGGACGTGAAGTGACTCCATATGGACTCATTGGATCTGCTGTGAACGTGACGTGACTCCCTATGGATGCGTCAGACCTACTGTGGACGTGACGTGACTCCCTATGGATATGTCATTTACCACCTGTTCTATTCCTCAGGATTACCATATCAGGACTCCCCTTCACACCTGGTGCAATTACATGGAATTCAACATCATATAAACTAACGAACTTTTTATATTGGGTTACTGAAAAACGTCAATTGTAAAATACAAGTACAACATTAACTAATGAACTATTTCTTGTTAACAAAGTTCAGGCTTACGTGAAAAATCGATCAGGAAATCACTACGAATAAATGTGTCAGTGGGATTTTGTATATAACAGCAAGTTCTAAGTCAATTTTAAAATACCATTACAAACATTTCAATTGAAGTGCATCATGAAATTAGAAATGAACGTGTCACATGACTTTGAAAAAGTACAAATGCTAATACAACTAAAACAGGGAAAAGCATGGAGCAATCATAAGTAATAATTTACATTGCATATTATAAAACGATGGATCATTTGCACCGCATCATGTTAAGAGCGCGAGCGCGTATTCGCAATAAACTTGGTTGCAACAACAGTTTTCTTCTTGGTCTTTGTTTTGCCTGAAACATATACAACAATGTCAGCAAATCATTTGTAGAGCAACTCTGCTGACATAGCACATGAAATTTCTATTTCCTCATGCATTAATTGTGATATGTCTTGTGATCCGCTACTTCTACTTGTGCTTAGTGATAATTTATGACAATACTACCATGTCTACTCGAGTGCGGGGAGCTTCTGACGTTGTGATACGTAGTATGCAACCCGTCAATCAAATTAAATTGTGGAAACACCCCAAGTACATACTTCAGTACTTTCCAGAACTTCTACTTTACCTAAAATAGTTTTGATAAGCCGTGTATATCGCTGCTTGAGTGCTTGAACCCGAGTAGAAATACATTGCGTTACTCTTACTTGTACTAAAATACTGACGCTACAAATATTTCTAATTGAGTGCTGAAAATGATTACTTTCCCTATCTCTGGTTAAAAGCATACAACTACGACATTCCTCAAGTCTCCATATTTTGACCGTGTCGACACTTGAAAGTAGTTTGATGTCTTGTAAATCGCAATTTATACTATTTAGTACGGGTACTAACGATGAATACTTTGACCACCTTCATTTGGAACTTACCACCTACTATAACTAGGGCTTGCCACGAATCTGAATAGAGTAACGATAAGTCGAAACAGATGATCTTTTTGGGTACATAAATTGTACTCAACAAGAATTAGAATTCCGATTCCATGTACCACTGCGAGGCCTAAAAACATCGATTGGTCATATCGCAGAACACGGCACATGTAGGACGTAGCTACGCACGATCGTGTGAATGACAAATGTATTGTCTCAAAGTACAATAAAATAGGAATTATTTTAAATCTAAAAAACATTCTTTGATATGATGTAGAGTCGGTATTCATTTTCTTTGAAGTCGCATACGAGATCGATATTTCAACTTTTCCTTGTTCATAATGTTGTCACATCATATAGAGCAGAGGCTTCAAATTCAAATGGGGTCGCAGGTCAATTTCAGGATTTTTGACGACGCAGCAAGATAGGGATATTCAATGTATAATTTCCATGTAGGCGGGAGCTTGCAGACAGGCATTCCACAAACATTTCGAGAATGTAATTTACTATTGTATTATTCACGTTTGACACGAAAAAAATCACAGTTTTGAATATTTCAATAAAATTATTTTTGTGCTGGGCATAATTTGTTAAAATAATGAGTTATAGAGATAATGCAATAGGATGCATCATGACATCGTCAAACTCTGGGTTATAATATTGCAGTTGGTGGACCTTTGACGCGTCACAGTTTTATGTCGAGTATTTTAAAATCTACTGAAATTTGATCTGGTATCAGAGCATTTGAGCGGTGTAGCCTAAGCCGGGTTTTGATATAGTCGTGATAAGTAGGCTGTTGCTACTGTCATTACCGAAGTCAAATTAATTCAGAATTAGCTGTTGCCTTCGATTATTATTGAAACATATCAATAACAACTTTAGCCATAGTAATAGCATTGTGTCTTAGCCTTAGCGATCGCACCCTTCATGCTACCAATAAGATTTCTAGCAGCCCAAAATTTATCTTCAACACAATTTCTGATGGTACCTATATTAAAATCAGATAGTCAATTCACATAAAATTGCGCATAGCAAAAGAACCACAGCATATAGGTCTAATCCCACGATGCATATCATACCCTCTGATGTGGTGCTTCGTACCACGAGAGGGTCTACGGGCCCTGGTTAAGAACCCCTGGGATAGAATAGAGCACAAAATCTTATTTTAGAACTTTTTACTTCATTTTCAAGTGAATTTTACAAGCCTGGTAAATGGCTAATTGTACAGCAGTTGAAATTCAAGGCGTTGCAACTATTTCAACTCCAGTGCAAACAATAATTACTTTGACCATCAACTATGATTAAACGCTAAGAAGGCCTACGCAACACCTCAACCAAATCTACTTTTTAAAACTTATTATTTGTATACTTTCCAGAACTGCATTATCTACTTCCATTTCGAGTAGATCTAACGCAACTTCAAAGTTGTTACCTCTAGGTGTGTATAAATCCATAATATTACATCTACTTCAGTTCAAAAGATGATTACTTTCACAGCCTCTAGTTTCCATGAAGTGTATTCAATGTTTTATACCTTCTGACTTTTTCCTGAGGATGACGCAGCAACGCTTGTTCCATGTGGATGTAGTTCTTGCGAACGTTTTAGGTTCCAGTCATTAAGACATTCTTCATACAGTGTTGTCGTTGTTGTTGAACACTATCAATTGAAGACATTGCCGATCTAAATAATCAAAATTATTATAATGTTTGTAGTGAAGCCATTTGTCAAGAAGCCAAGCCAGGAATCTAGAATATCCTTAAAAAAAACAAAGACAATGAAGTTCAAGCTGGACCATTCCCACATTCTACTCACTGAAATGACTAATCAGTAGGGCTGAGCACATTGGTATGGTTACTCAAATCTCGAATGAGCATCAATTCTTATGATTCGAGCCAAGTATGTGACTATTTTCAAGACAGCCTACTGAAATTACACGCTCTATGCCACTATAAGAATGCAGTTTATATTAAAATTTTAGTTCCACTCAGCACGTTTTAGCAGCCCGATTGCGAACCAACGTCAATAGTATATTTCCACATCATCGATGGCATTTTTTTCAGGGTAATAAATTGCTAATTAATGAACAATCATAAATCATCATATATAGTTCGTAACTTCAACTTACATAATTCAACATCTTGATCCATGAACAATGCACCACTGCGGCGCCTTCCTCTGAAGTTTAGAACTATACATAACATTGCCTGTTCAATATCTAGTCTCCTGGTAGAAATGAAGTAACTTTGTATACACAAACACAGATATGTCCCATCCATATATAGTAAGAATCCATTGATAATAAGGTTGTGTTTTCTTATCGACGGCAAGATGACCATGAGCAATCAGCCTTCCTTAGGGCCCATCCATAGCCTACTTTTTCAATACTGCTGCAATGTAGGCAATGTTTCCGTGTATATATACTAATATCGAAAGTTATAATCAAGCAATAAAAGTATGCACGGAGGCCGTGCCAACATTGCGGTAACATTGCCAACAACCCGTCTGCACCAGGCCATGAACATGTTAAGTTTATAGAGTTTATAATTGGTTTAGTGTTGGAGTATCCTTTGATTAGAGCGAGGTTAAAGATGGGCTAACAAACTAATATAATGTTGTTCCTAAAATACCCTAAATATAAACCAATATTGCCATAAATTCTTACATGTTCACTGAAAGCCTCAATTATTTTACTAACGCTATTATAGATGGTTATATACTGTTGTGGACACAAAAATACGAAAATGGATGGTAATGTGATGCTACATCTTCATGCATCCACAAATTCAGCAATCTCACATTCCATAAAAGAACATTCCACATTTCTATTAGCCTACATAACATTTCAAAATTCAGCATATACCGATATGTTATTAAATACCGGTACATTACTTTATGCGGCATCTGGTTTGCTGATTGGGTCCTGCAGTCCTAGGAAATCCTTGTAAAACTTTTCACAGGATGCACATGAAATGTCAAGTTATTGCTTGTGAGACATTATGCAACAGAGCACAATAAATCAGACTTCTATGATCAATACATTAGCCTATCATATAGTATCAAATTAACTACAAGTATTATCGGCTTGCATGAGTTACCGATTAGCAGCGGGTCGATCAATTTCGTCTTTAGGTGATATTACAGCCGTGTCACTATAATCATATAGTCGAATTCATTATATCGCATCAGCAGTTCATGATGATCGAGACTGTTGCTGTTTATTAAATATAGCACTCAAATACCAAGCTTCCTGCCCTTCCGGTACTCATGATAGAGACATCTCACAATCCACGCTGTTAACGTTTCCCATTATGAACTAAACCATTACTGTGATAAATTCGTCCCTCCGCCATTGCTACATACGCTGATCAAATTGAATTACAACGCGCATGCGCGATGCTCGCCAAATAGAAGAAGGCAGGCTTCTGGTTTTATGGTTGGATGAATTTGAAGCAACAGGCGTGTTCGACTCCATTATCGAAATAGCCGAGAGGATTGCTTACTGCGTTGTTCCGTGATTGGAATAGTCATGACAATCCCATCATGACGATTATCAAGTTCTGATGTCGGAAGATTTCACATGCATTACGAGTATTTGCCCCTGATGTGGGCATTTTCGACCCAGTAATGTCACAATATAATAAGCTACTGTGTCTCTGTATCGCACATTATATCGAGCCTCTTTAGCACTGTGCGACCGCAATGATCGATAGCCGGGCATGTGAAGTTCCACGCGATGGGAAAGTCATCACCATATCACCATTCACGGCTTCACTCCACTAGATTTCACTTATATCATGAGTGCATTCAACACGACTTATTTAGCATTGACTGCAGAATAATGCACATTTGAGTTCATAGAAACTATTTCCCAGTATAAGGACATCCAAATCAACTCCGGTGTAGGTGGCATCCAGGTATCACACTATTATGACATCCACTGGAATGGTCATTGGTGACTGGCATAGGAGAGCTCCAAAAGTTACTTCCTCTGGGGGTCACTTGGAGTTACATAATCGGACGTCAATTTGTGACTTACTGAGCAAGTCCTCAGTCACTAAAAGTGGGACGTGGGACGATTGGGCACAATTGTGGACGTACCCGTAAGTCTGTGGGAGATCGGGTGTTTGCTGGGTAGTGACAATAAGTCACGCAAAGCCCGAAAAGAATTTAAAAAATGTTGGAGACGTTAAAAAAGAATTCGCTATGATTTATGTTCATTTTCAAAATGATTTTGGGCCGTTTTAAGCTCGGCCATCCTCTAATTGGAAGGTTTGGGGTGTCCCAGTTAGGGTTCTCCACGATCGAATGAATCGAAAACGAATGATCGCGCAAACTGCGCTGTTTAGCGATGAGTCAGCTGGTATCATAGTTCTGTACTTGCCGCTCGCATGTCGTAAAATGACACGTCTTGAACTTCAAGTCAAATCGAAAATTTTGCCAGCCCTAATGTTACCTCACGAAGTTCTGGATCAGTTTAAAATTTGACGTTTTCTTTATTTTATCAATGGACAAGCCTTCAACATTGCATCTAGAAATTACGGTATGAAATTGTAATTTACCTGGCGGACCGGCAGGAATATCGTCGCGGACCGGCGGTTGAGAACCACTGGCCTAAAGTCTTAGCACCGTATCCGATATTCCTTACAACTCCTCCGTATTGCTCTTTGAATTAACTATGTGCCTTATAATCAGGACTGTGGAGTCGGTAAATTTTACCACCGACTCCAACTCCGACTCCGACTACATACATTTTCAATGGACCGACTCCGACTCTTGGGTCTTTAAAAATACCGACTCCGACTCCTACTCCAACCCCGACTCCAACGGTATTACCAATTTACCAAAATTATATGCCACACTGACGGTAAAATGACTATCATATAACCATGAAACACATGCAAACATATGATTAACGACAGCATGCAAAATTGTTTCACTGTGGCACGGCTCGAATTATTCACTATGCATGAAAGGTGCCAATCTAAATTTCCTTCTTTTTTCATATTTTATCAGTTTTCACAACATGGACTCTCTAATAATCATGTATGAATCATTCGAACACGACATACATCCATCCAGCATAATTAAAATGTACACTGTAAAAAATCTGGTAGATTTACTGGGAAATCTCTGTAAATTTTGCAACGAATTACCGGTCGCAGCCAATTACTGTGCGTAGCTTCCCAGCAAACACCCGACATCCCATGGATTTACTGGTATGTCCACAATTGTTCCAACTCGTCCCACCTCCCAAGCTTAGTTACTGAGGACTTGCTCAGTTTGTCACAAATTGGACGTCCAGTTATGTAACTCCAGGTGACTTCCAGTGGAAGAAATTGTTAGAATCTTCCTATTCCCGTCACCAATGAATATTCCAGAGGATGTCATGGTAGTCAGTCACCTGGATGCCACGTACATGGGAGTTCATCAGGATGCCCCTACTTGGATATCGTTTTCATGGAGTCCAGCTGGCTTGTTCAAAATAAAGACTCTCTCTCTCTCTCTGTTCAAAATGGCATATTATCATTATTCATCCCCACGTGGGATGCACAATTGCACATGCACATCTCGCGGACGAAATCGTAAGACATATAGGCAATATAGCCATTTATTGGTGTACTGTTTTTTTTTAAATAGAGTATATCGCAATCCTGCTTTGTATTGATTTAATGAAATTGTTAATAAGCTGAACTATAGGCCTAAAGAGGCATATAGCAGGACCCAGGCGTGCACCTGCACAACTGCACAGTGCACATCATGGCGAAATGCGTGTTCTGAATATGTATACTATCCCAATATGGTGAAATACAAGAACAAATGTGAGCATCAAGGTGAAATTGTGATGCATGTGGCGGCATCACAACGTGATTCAGTAAGCATGATACGCCACGACCAATCAATGATATATATTATCATTGGACCAATTGACCATTCGTAGCACACAACACGTCAAGTCTGGTATCTCAACAATCGCGGCCCAGACAGCCTTCTTCTTTCTCTGTCACGTGATACCTGCTCAGTGCAGCGCGACGGCGCGTGCTTCTGGCATTTGAATCTGAGTTGATGTCTGTGTGACTGATGCGACGAGTTTCTTAATTCTTAGAGATAATGGACGCAGACAAAACAGTCATTAGTCATTGATTAGATTGAGAAGCTGTACGAAGCGAAAGCTGAAGACTTGCTGTCTGTTGTTAGTGTTGTTGATACAGAAACTCTACCCGAACCGCTCCAAAAGTGAAACAGTTTGAAATGGTAAGAGTTCTAATTAATAATGATATAGAATGATGCGTAAATAGACTTAACCACCGTATACACTTCTTGTGAGCGTAATTTAGCTTCTCCTTTTTCGTTGATAGTTTGTGTTCAATATCGATATATGGTAGAACACTCATTGTTTGTTACGCCTCGTTATTTCTTGGAATGCAGATACGCCATACTGCATGTGAAGTGTGAACACGCTGCAGTATGATTGAAACGCCATAAACACCTATTTGCTGATTCATTCCAATAGCAATGTTTTGCTGGTCGGTAGACTGAATTTTCCTCAAGATAGTGATAAAAATATCTCGTGTATTTGCGCGGTCATGCTATAGTAATTTATGTAATAAGGCATTTATATATTGCTTGATCACTGGCTAACTCTATATGGATTGTACTAGTTTGGTTGCGCCTGAGACTGATTGCCGCCATTGTGGATTATTCCCAATTAACAACTCTTGCTAAAAGTATTCTGCTGACTTTTCCTTCAAAAACCGGATAAAATGAGCACATTTGCTGAAAAGTATGTCCCATATACAACCTATATGAGTAATTGATTATGAACAAGTGCAAGTTATACTTTGATAGGATACCATGATTGATTATTATGTAGTTCATTATTAATGACTATGCCCCTTTGTAGTACATGATATGCTCTTGCCGTGGCTAAATTCACCCTGTATATATAGCAGCACCCCAGACTGGAATCGGTGGTTGTTTTCGACAACATGTTGTGCGTGACAGACACATTTCTCGCGTGATTGAAAAATTTCATTCGCGTGGCGGAAATATTTTTCGCTCTGATTCGATACTGAATTACTTTTGAACGACAATATGTGCTGAAATAGACCTGGTATACACCGGACTAAAGTTACACCGTATATTCGCTGTTGCGCGAATGCCACGGTTGCTTGCGTTCATTGTAAAGCGCAAGCGCCTTATTCTGCATCTGAACTATGATATCGCTTTGTGACGTCAGCAGAATTCATTAATCGGCGTGATCAGATATAAATGCTCGCGTGACAACTGATGTTAATATACAAGCACATTGTCTAAACGTGAAAGAAGGCATTATTTAAGATTATGTTGACTCCCTCTTCAAGTTGAGGAAATGCATGTGCCGCAATCAAACCCTCAACTAAGAGCCGCGGTTTGGCCTTTATCGCCCAGCGAATCTCGGCAATCAAAATGAATTATCGAATTACCATTGATGACGTAATCATATTCTGGGTGATTCACAGTAGCCAATATTCTCGCCAACAGTAACCTGATAACTGATTAGTGTGTAAATGTACTATAGGCAGCATGCTTGCACCCGCATCGGTTTGTTTTTGTTTCGCGTACTGTCAGATGACTTGAATACAACCATTCTGATTTTTTACCTAGATATCAGCAATGTCCGCCGTTGGTGATGACCACGTCAAGCAGACTGCACGAAGAATGCATTATAAAGTGTGTAGTGTACCGTCAACATAATGAAGTACTTAAATACATCATGGGCTTCAACTTGACAAAAAAGAGCACGGAACAAGTGGTGCCTGTATAATATCATTTTCTGTAAGTTGAATGGTAGGCCTACCTATCATATGCGAAAATCAATGTTCAGAATCTATTCTCAGGCACCGGATGCGAAATCCATTCATCAACAATGCGAAGTGTGGCGCCAGGCCCAGGCAAGAAAGTTGGAGAGCAAACGATGGTAAAATGAATAGCTTCGATACAATTTGCAAAAACCGAAGGTGGTTAAAGAATTTAGTGTTGGTACTCAATCAGTCGTAGCATCATATCATACATTTCTGCTCAAGTTCAAGTAGCAGTAGTGAGCGATTGCTCAAGTGGAAATAGAAAATTAAGAAAATTGCACGAGCATCAAGAAGTGGATTAGCCTGAATTGTGGAATTCTTTAGAGTGTAATCGTAAGTGGCCATTTCCGAATATAGGTATAGTCAAGGTGAAAGTAATATCCTAAATTTCTGTTGAAACTACAAGCGGTAATAAAAAATTGCGCTGATAAGTCTTCAAGAAATTTTGAGAAGTAAATTTGGTCAAGGTTTTACCATCATCTTGCCACGAAATCGTGACTATTTCTGAATATAGGCAGTCAACGTATATCCATGTTGACTAGCGCGTATCTTTATGTTGAAGATGATCAGCATTGGAACCCAAGCAAAGCATCAAATTTCTAATCGAGTGTATGTAGAGATCTATAAGGCATGTAAAAGCTGCTTCCAGTACACGCAGAAAATTGAGTTAGAAAGAAATCTTATAATTTGTTTCATAGAGTAGATTTGATCTCGGTCAGGAGTAGCCAGCCCGTGGCTCGCGAGAAGGTTTTCAGTGGCCCGCGAGTTGATTATCGAAATAAATTGCAATATCAAAAATAAATTAGGCAGGTAATTTATTGTGAGCTTGCAAGACCAACGAAAATTTGATTGTCCTGACCGCAAACTTTGAGATGTTGATGACGAAAATATCAGTTCCGACGCATTGGCGTAGCCAGGGGCCATCCACATTTTCGTATATGAACATAAAGTAGAATATTTTGTCGCAGATTTATTTGACTTGATATTTTTCTTAGCTCTTCGCGCGATTTATTGTCACTCGATTTCTAGCTTTTATAGTATTGTTTCCCTCTCATGAAAATTAAATATGCGCCCAATCTACGGAATTGAGCTCAACTATATTCGCAATTATGTAAGAACTTGTTGTCCCACATGCGACTTCGCGCCTGCACTCGCTGAAAAATAGTCGTTGATGAAACCTTTGCGCAAAATGATAGACACATGTTCACTGAAATCTTCGATTATACGTGTCTTGGTCAATTAAGCCCTGTGGTACACAGATCTGGTCAATCGAGCCCAGCGGTATACAGAGGTGACCCACAATATATGCAACATTATTATTTCCAGAATTCATTCATTAACTTTGATTAAATTTCGCGATTTCGGATCATATAGGTTCTATTCTAGCTGCACCTATATTCGCAAACAATGGAATTGTCAATAATATGGTGATTTGGCGGAAAAATACAGTTGAAATCAATAAAACAGTAGCTCTTCTAACAATGATGTAAGTCGGCATTTTTCTATGCTACCTATAATTTACTCGAACACAGCGGCAAACCTGGGTATGCGATGAGGTAGACAAAGTATGTTACTGTAAACGCGGACGTTGAAATTTTCTTCATCGTCTTAAATAGTGATTCAGGTTTCCCTCAAGGCCAGGGATCATTTGAGTCTTCTGTGATGCACTAGTGCAGGGCCGGCCAACCCGTGGCCCGCGAGAAGGTTTTGAGTGGCCCGCGAGGTAATTTTCGAACTTGGTAATGTTATGAAAAAAATGAATTGCACAGATTGTGAACTTGCAAGGCCAACCAAATATTTGATTAGTCTGGCCGCAACACTTGAGATGTGATGACTAAAATATCAGTTCCGACGCATTGGCAGATCAATGAGCCAGTCACATTTTGGTAGATCTTCGTACACTACAAAGCAGAATAATTTGCGATAAATTTATGAAAAGTAAATATTTTCTACACGCTTCGCGCAACATGTAGTCATTCGATTTCTTGCTTTTAATATTGTTACCCCTTTTTGAAAATGAATGAACGCCTAATGTATCAGATTGAGTCTAACTATATTCTCGATTACGAGACAAAGTGTCTTTCAACATATGCGACCTAGCGTTTGCGCTCGCAGAAAGACCGTCGACTATGAAACCTAGGCACAAAATGATTGATGCATGTTGGTCGAAGCTTTCGAAATTGATATGTCCAGGCGCTGAATAGTCCAGTCCTGGCAAACTGAGCCCAGCGATATACTGCAGGCCCGCAATATAGTCAAGTGACGATATTATTGAGCTATGAACTTCGAAAACTTTTCGCGCTTCGCGCGGCTAGTAGCCCACGCAATATTTCGGCGTTCGAATGTGGCCCTTTAGCTGAAAAGGTTGGCCAGCCCTGCACTGGTGCGACAACAGATATTGTAATTATATTTTTGTGAAACTATTGTCTTCACCATGTAACTTGCATGTATCAGTTCCGTTTTGGTGTTTGTGCTTCTGTTTTTGGTAATTTTTTCATAGAACTCGGAACGCAATATGCATTTTTTCCGCAATCAATATTTGCAGTGTTGAGGGATTATTTAATGGAAGTATTTCTTACGGAAATTTCAAACGTTGCATTGCATCAAACAAGCATTGTTCAATCTATGCAGAATTGCTGGGCGGTCTGTATGTTTGACAGCCCTGATGTAATGGAATTTGGCTTCTTGCCAACATGGGTAGTCGAAGTAAAAGTAGTCAGTACTGCTCAAGTAATACATAATTTCTAGTGAAGTATATGTAGCGGTTTACAAGACATGTTAAACCTACCTCAAGGAAGCCGTTAGTGTGATGTAGTAAATTTGGTCGAGGTGTCGCTTGATTTTTGCACATAACCGTAAGTGGCATTTAACAAATTAAAGTATTCAACGTTGGGACTCTAGTGGAAGTACAAGAAACAGGATTTTATACTGGAGTATGTAATGATTTACGAAGTATGTTAAAACTACTCCAAGTTGAAATTGAAGTTGAAAGGTACTCGAGTTGTTTGAAAATGGTAGATTGGGTTGTAATGTTTCATTCTTTTACCATGTAATGGTCCGAACATGGGTAGCCGAAGTAAAAGTAGTCGTTTTTGGTACTTGAGCTGAAGTAGAAATAACATCATAAATTTCAACTGAAGTAGAAGTAGCAATTTTCAAGGTATGTCAAGATTATTTCAAGTGGAAGTAGGAATATAGGTTGATAAGTACTCGAGAAGTGGTCTTCGTCGAACAGGAGTTAGTTCTCAAGCAGACATGTACCGGTAAGTAACGTAAATCTGTAGTGAAGCATATGTAGCACTTTCCAAGGCGTTGTATAACTACTTCGAGCAGAAATAGGCAACATACGGAATTCACTGACATTGCTGTATATATTTCAGCCACAAGCGCCGAGAAAAAACGTTTTGGTGCAGCCACTTGTGATTGACGAAGAAAAAGAATAGGCACTCGACATCTGCAAACGGTGCATTGATTTAATTCTTGCAGAGTGAATTTTTACTGAACGCTTTTTGTAATGCTCGTTTTAAATTGTTGCGGTTACTTTATTCCTGCGATACCATTCTTTCATTTCATCAATCTTTTGCACATGGACTGTTCCATTAGCTTCGAGTTGTCCCAACAGTTGCAGTGTCTTATATTCCTGTGACACCTTTTTTTATGCAATTAATGCTTTTTTACTTTGACTATTTGTGATTAGTTTGAGTGGTATTAGCAGTTGCTGTAAGATAAACTCATGTGACACATTTTCTGTGATTGCTTGTCGCAATATGATTTTTTACTTCAGCCTTGACTGTGTTAAGTGGTAGCAGTTGTCGCCTTATTTCACATTTTGTGTTTCGTAAATTAGATAGTTGTAGTTTCGTTGATAATAACCAATATCGTATTTGTATTTTGCCAGTTTCATTCCCCACTCACCCAATATACGGTGTGTGTGAGCTGATATGATGTTGTTAGTCGTGAGGCGTTGAACCAGGTATGGAGTGGAGATGATAAAGGAGGCGAATGCCACTTCCATAGGGAGTGGCGTCATGTCCACAGTACGTCAGGCGTGTCATAGGGAATGGCGTCAGTACGCCAGGTGTGTCCACAGGGAGTGACGTCATGTCCAGAGGACGTCAGGCGTGTCCATGAGGAGTCGCTTCAGGTCCACAGTATGTCAGACGCGTCCACAGGGAACCACGTGACGTCCAGGCTAGGTCAGCCGCGTCCATGACGAGTCTCTCCAAGTCCACAGCACGTCATTGCGGACGTACTCAGCGAGTGGACAGGACGTCTCTAGTTGTCGACAAACCCACTCCAGGGAGGTAACGGCCGGAAGTAACCGGATGTCCTGCCAGCTATTCCACCGGAAGTCAACTGGACATCGAGTGTTTGCTGGGTTGTAGCTTTACATTTTGATATGTAATATTACCTTAATTTAGCTGTAAAGTAAGTTAACAGAATTTCTTCGCAAAATTACTGACAGTTACTCGTTACTGCAGTTTACCGGCTATTGGCAAAATTGATTAGCTTCAAAATCGCTGCAGCCAATGTATACGAATAACTGAATGTTACTGATATATCATTCTAGAGGTGATTTGACCTGATTAAACCTCGTTTGAGAGACTGGGGTCTGTCATACGGAAATTGTTGGCCCTAGTACCAATCTAAGTATGGTACATAGTAGGGTACAAGAAACAACTGACAATCGTAGCAAATGTGGTACACCATAGCCATATTATATTATAAGGCTATGGCTATACGGCAGGTCTCGCTGGTTACATTCGTTGTCACGGTTAAGGCTGATAATTCAGAAAATTAGTTTAGGATGTATAATATTGCTCGGGGAAACTAGAAATATCAGCACCGCATGCTCAGCTGACCATTTGTTAATGGCGGACAAGGCGACCTGTAATAGGTTACATTAGGTAACTGCATTTTCTGAGATTCGTAGTAAACAACCGACGCACAACTGTGACATCACAAGCAGCGTCTGGTTAAGTAAGTACAGTAAGTAGTGAACAACACATGGAATAAATATCCATTTATACGAAATTAGATGAAAAAAGGGACTATATGTCATGATGAATGTTTCTGTATGGAAAAACGACCTAGATCAAACATTATGACGTGGCCAGTAAATATTATTGGTGGCATGTGTCAGCTGTCAGCGGATGAATACCATTTATTTCGAAATCGTTCGAATGTCGTCTGGCCAGTGGTCATTAGTGAGATTTGAGCAAAGGGTGGAGCGAAGCTTGTGATTGAAGAAAGTTGACACGATCGTTGAAGATTCCTAGGAATGCTGAATGGGATGCGCATCTTAAAAGGTACAGCACTAGATAGTATTTGTTGCCGTGAATATCTGACTCTGCACGCCAGCCTTTGATGACTTTTTTTTCATTCGCCGCATTCTCTGTTATATTTTCGGATATCAGTCGACTTATATAGCAACCACATACTCCGCCGCGAAGGAGTTGAAACTGTTGGTTTGGTAATGTCGTTTTCGGGCCATAGTATAGAGATGTTTTCATTCACTGCTGGATTTGTTTGCCACACATGCTACCTTAAAAGATGAACCTTTTGCTTCAATACAGAGATGAAGTAAGTAATGAATCTCTGCTATGTCATGTAAAAGGCGGAGCCGTCATCACACAGTGTGCCAGTACCGGTACTTCAAAACATGTTATATTTTTGTTAGCCTATTTGTCTTAGTCTTTATGATGTCATATCCGATGTCCAGGTTAGGAACTTTGCTTAATATAGCGACTTACGCATGAATTCTTTTTAGTGGAACTGCAAGATACTCGTTACAGAGAAGGAATGAGGACGAAAAAAGAAACAATTGGAAGTTTGGCCGGTGGTGGAATTAATTCACTTTTCTTGAGACCACTCGTGTTACTGCATGTCTCCTAAAGAAGAATTAAACCTCCAGCAGCAATACTTTCCATCGATAACCATTTCATCGTGAATCATGAATGAATATACATACACATACAGTTTGTTCCAATGTCGTTTTGGGAGTGTGAAGAAACTTGCGATATTTTAGCATCGCGTTGCTTTGCGATAGGTATTGTATGTAATCCTGATTTACACGGACAGCATGTATGTAGGTAGGCGGTAAAATTACAGTCTCGGTCGCAAATGTACAGGAGAACATGTAGATTGGATATAGAAGAGGTGACTGTAACATTACAGTCTGGCGTGTAAAGTGAGATTACCGGACGAGTGTAAGTTAAATTTACATTGACTAACGGTCATGTTACTTTACCACGAAGTGTCTGGCTACCGTTCTTCCAAACATTTCGCGGTAAATCGAGGTTATTTTTTTACAGTGTAGATCAGTGGCTCCCAAACTTTTTCGGTGTCAGGGCCAAATTTAGAATTTCAGAGCACGGTCGGGGCCGCACGTATACCAGGGCTATTAAACGGACCCAAATGTCATCAAAATATGAAAATTGGCATTGTTCCGATCAATCATTTGACGCCATTGGCCATTGTTATGATCATTGTGTTGCTGCACTCCCATTGGTCAGAACAGTCGACCTTGGGAGGCTATTTCGGAGTAGTTTTATTGCCCTGGCGAGATTCCAATTTGCATTTTTGGAATCAGTGCGAAACTAGCTTTCGATAAAGACCGGACCTTTCAAATTATGCGGACGCTTCGGTCGTGAGTTATAGGACTACCAATTATGCTGCTTTCGGGGCGATTTAGTGAGTCAGGTTGTACCGCATAGACGCGCCAATCTCGAAAATTTTATGTAATTCTTGATTGAATCGGTCAATATGATCGGAAATTGCATAATGCATATATATTTCCATAAATTTTTATCCTCTCTCTGCTCTCGTAATCAGTTTTACAGGTAGAGCCGAGGGAAGTGTGTTTGAAAAGGTAGGACCCCTCAATAATAATAATTAAACATCTTCGGACGTATATACCCGTTGGCAGGAACGAAACAACACTTCGTCAGCCCCCCCCCCAAAAAAAAGTAAACTTGGGTCTTGGGCTCTCATTGGGTGATAAACCTATCCCTATCACTTTGTTCGCTTTTGCCACGAAACTAGTTGTACTGTTAAGTGCGCCAGCGCTAAGCGCGAAAATTTTCGATAATTCATGATAAAATAGGTCAACATGACCGGGAATTGCATATATACTGCTATCAATTTCTTGTCCTCGTTGCTCATGTAATCAGATTTACCGGTAGAGCTGAGTGAGGTGTCTTGGAAACTGTAAGACCCATTAGTATGATTCCGTAACAGGTTATTTCGTGACCTCCTGCTATATCCAAAAAATATAGAATCACCCAAACAGGCTTCTAAACTAAGAGACGCATACGATTTCAATATGGTATTTCTTCACTGGAATATAATTTTTCCCTGCGGGATGGTATTTGTCTCGTGAGGTTAAGATTGCCAAGACAGTATTTTGTATATATAACGACGTTTTCGGTCAGCATAAGGGCAGTCCTGTTCGACCAAGGTTTTCTCGCTTGGTGCGTCGTGGCGAGGCTAACGCCGATATGCCCAATGCCCATTTCTATAAATCTTGTGCATTTTTTCTTGGAGGTGAGTACCCAAAATTCAAGATATCTGGCAGCATGAAATCACGTCTACAGCAAAAAAATTGAAAAAGATGCATAAATTTTCCAAAAAATACTCTATAATTTCTGCTAATTCTGCTAATAATAAAGTAATTTTGAGCCCCGTTCGAGCTCGACCCCCCCCCCCTTCATTGGGGGTTTGGCGTGCGGCAGTTACAGTCCTGTATTTACCTATATCTGTAGCTACTGCTCGTTCAACTACGTAGCGATAGCAGTCCACTCACGACTTTCCTCCAATCTTAATTAAAAACTCCAGACTCCCAGCCAAGCTCCAAGCATTTTTTAAATATAAATTTAATTTTTTTGTCATAACTCGATTTCTTAATATTTTGGGGGGGCCACAAGAAGGCTAGTTGGGGGCCGCATGCGGCCCTCAGGGCTGCGCTTGGGAATCACAGGTGTAGATAAAACAATCGAAGTTTTGCTCTTGTGTATGAGTTAGCAACTAATACAGAGATGCAACTTACTAATTTTCCCATTACACACTGTACTGATTAGAAGCACACACACTCTCGCACTACTATTAGACATTGGTCATAAACGAAATTCATGAAGTAGTCAAATAGCATATGTCTAGTCTACATGCACTTAGTCAAGTATTAATGGACTTGCAGTCTTTCCTAATCACTTGTTCGACCCAAGCAGCTAAGCTACACCGCGAATATTTTTAATTTTGTCAAGTGGGAAGGAGCGTTTGGTTATATTTACAACAATTTTACAACCAGGCGATATATTTGCTTTGTCACAATATCATGGTATAATTTCAAAAATTGCATCAATTTGTGACTGCATCGCGAAGATGCATATTGCTTATTTCTTCCTTTATCTAACTCAGTGTCTCCCAAACTTTTTTGAGCCACGGGCCCCCTGGACAACGAAAAAGGTGCCAGCGCCCCCCGACCCCCTAAATCAAATGAATGTTGTTTTGGATTTATTTCAGCTAATAACGAGGCGGATCAAGATGGTTTGTTATTATTATAAACATCCTCGTCATACTGGGTTAGAAATTTGATAAGAGCAATCTCAATCTGAAACCTCGAGTCTCCACGTACCGTACTGTCAAGTCGGTTTCTGCCGTGAGTCAGAAACCTTGTCACGGTATTGAAGACGCGTTCTATCAAATATGAACGGGGAAGGACAACGACAAAAAATGTCACCCGACTCCAGTGAGAGTATTTTTATTTGATATAATTGTGTGTCCAGGACGATTGATTCGAGATATTGAACTTCAGTTCGAAATCAAAATTGTTCTACCTATAAGCCTATAACTACATAACAATGTAATCAGCTCCTCAATCATTTCATGCTCGGAAACTTTACAGAATGAATTGATAATCCGGTAAGGAATTTTTAATTGGAATGTATCCCCGAATCAGCCCACCCTATCCTTGTGCAGTTTTTTAAGATGATTGATTTATGCTTCTCTGTCAAAATCGGGTATTCGAGCTGGGCCAGTAGCTCATGCGAGCTTGATAGTAATGGGAACAGTTCAGGTCTTGCAAACTTTCGGTTAAATATCACGGGCTTATCACTGAATCCGGACAGGGCCATTTACGTCTTTAGCAGGTTTCATTATTAGTAAGAACGGAAATATTCTACTCGATAATTTTAGAGAATATGCCCGTCAAGCAGGCCTAGAAATGATGACGCTTCTCGCAACCAGAACGTCGTGTCGAAGGCCTCGGTCGCAGCACTGTGTATAATTCACAATCGTTTGAATCAGAGATTAAAATCACACAAGGCAGTTTCTATCAAAAAGTCATCACACCTTGTAGTGAGCAACAACTGCTCAAGTAGCTCTCATAGCATACAATGAACCACGCTTTCTAGGGATTCTGACGACTGCTAAATTAGTCCATTGATGGCCGGATCAACATTGTCAGGTAACAATGGACTTTTCCGGTAAAGCTGACAGAGCCGGACGACCCTAAATTGCCTTGAGTGAGTCGATTTTGCATGTTTACTGCATATTTAGCTGCTTTATTCATCAACCGTTTCATCACTACGGAGCAATTGCCTTCTAAGCCTACAACGCGGTCATTTGCTCTCAGCGCCCCCCTGCCGCCCAATTTTATAGCCAGCGCCCCCCAATCGCCCATTTCACTGCCAGCGCCCCCAGGGGGGCGCTGGCGCCCTCTTTGGGAACCACTGATCTAACTGAATTGTATTTTGCAATAATGTTCAATTCTATCTATGTCCGGGGAGGCCAACCTTTTCAGCAAAAGGGCCACATGAGATTTACGAACCATTGCGCGGGCAACTTGAATGTTGATAACCTTTTTTTAACCGCCCGATAGGAACGAACCGAATTCGGTAACATTGAAAACAAGACTTAAATGACTACGGTTGATAACAATTATGTCATGAAAACTCAGTGTGAGTATCTGTACAGTGTGCACTGAGCAGTCATGCCCTGGTCACGCGAAATACTAAATTTTTTTAAAGATAATGAATGAATTCGATCAATAAATATATTACTTGCATATAGTGGGGGTTGCCTATGTATAGCAATGGGCTCATTTGGCAAAGACAGGATTGTTTGTCGTTTTAGACATAGCAATATCGACGGTTTCGGTGAACATGCCTCTGTCGACGACACGTTATCTCCTAATTGCAAGTTATGTTGGACTCAATTCTGTAAATTACGCGTATTTATAATTTCTATGAGGGTTTCCAATACTAAATGCAAGAAATGTGACGTTAAATCATGCGAAGTGCTAAGAACAATTTCAAGTCAAATAAATCTGTTACGGAGAATTCTACTTTATGGTCATATACGAAGAACTTCGATGAATGTGGCTGGCCCCTGGTTACGCCAATGCGTCGGTCAGGCTAATCAAATTTTGGTTGGCCTTGCAATTTAACCTGATGATATATGTGATTTCGAGAATTACCTCGCAGGCCACACAAAACATTCTCACAGGCCACATTTGGCCTGCGCGGCACAGTCTGGCCTCCCATGATATGTATCGTTACTAATAACGGTGATTGATAGTACGTAAAAATCCTATTATTAGTTAACTATTATAGTTATTATTAGTAATTTAAAAGGTATCTCTGAAAGCAATTGTTTACATGATAGAGAAGTTGGAGTCGGAGTCGAAGTCAGGGTCATTTTCACTAACTCCGACTCCGACTCCAGTCGGTATTTTTCCACGACTCCGACTCCAGCTACCACAGTTTTCACGACTCCGACTCCATCAAGCGAAAATTAGCCAAACTCCGACTCCGACTCCACCGACTTCGACTCCACAGCCCTGCTTATAATATAGGGTAGGGCGCCAAACATTTTCTTATCAATACATTATTTTGCATCCTGTGATGCGAAAGAATGATTATTTTGTCGAAAATTGATACCTCCTAGGATGCATCAATACGAATCAAGCTCTCTGCACCTTCCGCATAGCTCAATATGCAGCCTTTGAAAGTACATGCGAACGAATTAGGACTGTTTTCAAAACTACCTACTCACACGAGTAGATTCAAAGTCAGTCAATTCTAATTCTACTTCAAGTAGTTTTAGGTTGGGTATGGAAGAAGTACTTCTACTCGTAATTCAGTAGATTTTTTCGACGCTACTCCTACTTCTAGTTGAGTAGCTTTCTTGACTACTTTGACCACCTCTGGATATCCCTAACACATTTTGGTGTCCAAATAGAAAAAAAGAGACTAAGGGTTAATGTGAATAAAAAGACTTTAAAAAATGGTTTGTGCTGGCCACTGTATTGAATATTAACACTGAATAATTATGATTCTTTATAAATCATTCCCTAACATTATCACATGCAATTACAGAAGCTTGTGTTGACAATGTAATTCACTATGCTTTCTACTTGAAAAAAATATGCCGCAGAATATTGATTAAATTTTGGCTCCGTCCGCTTACATACTTTCGGCTTCTCATCTGTCCCGTCGGGAGAAATAATGGCCCGCCCCTGAGATAGATGGTAATATGGTAGTAGAATCGCATTTCTGAACTGGTATTTCGAAGGAAACAGTACAAATTCCACTGATTTGCAATGCATATTCATTATGTTTTCTTATTGTGTCAAAATCATATTTAATTGTTTGTTTTTTATTATAAGACTCTGTTGATACTCAGTTCATTTTGTGCACTAGTAGTCTATAGTACTGTATTTGGGGTTCCTGAAGGCTTGCAGATTGGCGTGTGCCCAGCAAGAGTTAACATGCACTGCTCTAGAGTAACCCATGTTGATCATTTTGGATGTTCTATTTAAGAAATATTCTCTTACTTGTACAAGACAATGTAGGAGGACAGCATGAAGAGGAATGCTGCGAAATTGACGATTAGTAGAAAGACGGAGTATGCCCAAGATCTGCCCAATTTAGGATCTGGAAAGAACGCCGGAAGACACACGCTGTGACTTGAGTAATATCCAAATTTGCGAGTGATCGATATGTTCGGGTTGAAACCCCTGATCAAGCTCTCCAGTTTTCTCCAATTTGTAGTTCTGCATCGAATCTGATTTCGTTGCCGTATTAAATACAGGCACAACATTAGATACGTACGCTGGCTGGGTCCCAATAGATATGTTCTCGTTCTTGGGCATCAAACCGAGGATTGTAATCATGTAATCATGCGAGACATTATTTTGAAGATTGGATTTTCATTGAACCTGTTGAAATAACGAACCTTTTATAGTCATGCTCCTTAACGGCTGTAGACTGTCTCACCCGTGCTATATCCATATTCGACAATCCATACATAGTAATGATCTCGTAAGAAGCCATTTATGCTCATAGGTCACCCAGTTTTAGAAATTAGGTAAAACAATAAAAATAGAATGCATATAGAACCAATTGACTACGATTATTTTCTGCGATGTATTCATATGCCTCGCCAGTTACCAGTTACGAGTTAGCCGATATAAGCCATATGTGGTATTACCAATATTAAAAATATATATTTTATTCCAGACATTGAACTGTACCGAATTCTAAAGTTTACAATACAATCGTCTTTTATTCATTATGGATTTCTTTTTCCAACTGTTGTAGTCTCCCATGGATTCAAATTGCACATCAGCCATGCACGGGCTAGCCCCAGACAACTAGTTAAATATTGTCGTCTATTTAGGTTAAATGGCGGTAAGCCGATTCTAATCTAATGCGTGAAATGTTTCTATAATCTCATATTAGTTTTATTCTCATAATTGGTTTTCCTGAAATTCTACAGGAGAACTGTACAGTGCGAAGCGAGCCAAGCTTGGTGTCAAGACAATTGCTATTCCGATGCTTAAGAGAATGAACGCTGATTTGATATGAACGTAATTTGATTTTGGTTTTCTTTCTTTATAATATAATTCAATTCAATTTTCAAGTTTTTTCAAATTCAGTAATTTCAATTATAAGATATTTTGGAAAAACGTTGTAGCTATAACTATAATTCTAATGTAAGTTGGAAAGGCTGAAAATTTTCGATCCAAATCTGGCATGAACTATATAGCTTGAAATAAAGATTTACTCAGTACACTAGTACAAGAAATTCGACTTACTCGACTTTGGTCACGAAGTAATCTTCAAACTGAGATACAAGTGGAATACATCCAATCGCGATAGATATCAACCACGAAATGACCATCGCGACGGTTTGACAATGGATATTCGGGTGAGAGAATGGACTGTCAATAAATAAATGATTAAACGAACGAAAGTTGAACCAAGAAGCATTCAAATTTGTTAGACGGGCTAACAAAGTGTACCAATACCTCAGCATTGGTGGAGGGCGCAATCGCCAACGTACTATAGCACATGTCTGTGTATCACTGAATGGCGATGATAGTCATTCAACTGGTCTGACAAATATAGATATATACAATTTTGTTGCAGAGTAAAGTGCTCGCTCCTTAGCCAGCGTGTACTGTCCTACACATTTATTCTACTGTTGCCAGAACTGCGCTAGCTTCCAATTGATACCAGTTTTAGCAAATTGCGCGCTCGGCAAACCAGTTTCAATATTGCCGTGAATTCCTAATTGTGATCAAATGAAGAGAATCGCGTAAGCCTACCAGAAATGCAGTTAGCCATTCACGTGAGTTGTATCTACACTACGCTATACACCACTGTAGGAGACCGTGGTCGAACAATGCGCAATATTCTGGAAACAATATATCTATATATATATAAGACTGTGTTGAGATATGTTAACTGGAAATGATGGCGTATATTCGAATGATACACAAGTTTTTTATTTCTTGTTCGCAGCAACAATAATACATTTTCGGAAAAATTAGTACCAGAACCACATATTATTATCGGCTGGTACAGTTGGAGAAATTGTTAATTCCACCACAGCGTCAACTATGATCATTCGCTTCGTTGACCCAACCCAAGCAAATAATGAATGAACTGCCTCCGACCTAGATATGACCATGTAGCATACTTAGGATTAGGCTCGGCGGTCTCGACTGTACTAGCTCATCGATCATCATCCAGTAACATGATTCAATGACTAGTCCATTTATCAAAATTTGTCATACCCAAAACTACTCTATATCTTCAAACAGCCAATATGACGATTGGCGAAATACGAACTTAATAATCTATCTAACGTAATAATCCTTGAAACATCAGAACACCTATAGCTCCAGAATAACGCGACACGATTACTTCATGTTGCTAATTTCATCGTTCATTCGTTAATTTATCGTTACTGGCGTTTGTTTTTGTTATTATTACGTCATACAGTGAAAATAGTTCCTAAATTTCAAATTTGATTCGCCGTTTTACTGACGTTCGCTACTGATGAAAGTCAGTCGAAAAGCTTTTAGGGAAGAAATTAACAATATGAAGATATTGTTCCTCGTAAACAATATTCTTACGCGTTATTCTGAAGTTCTGTAGACCAAATGGCTTACTTAAAACTCCGAAGAAACTTGGTTTATAATTTATTGGTACATGTAGGAGTGATTGATGAGTCACGAAGTACTGCTTTTTCATAGTACTTAAGTTGGTTTTGCATACTTGCACTGCTTACTCAAGTGGTTTGTTTTGAGACTACTTTAACTTTGACTTTACAGTTTCCGGGCAGACCAACTGGGCCTCTGAGTCACGTTAGCCGAATATACATTCGAAAAGTCCAATATTTGTAGGGATATTCGGCATTTAGCGTTACTCACGAAGATGTATCTGGCAATTTCGAAAGGAGCGTCTTCCAGGCCTACGATGCTTACTTTTTACTTTCTTGCAAATCATTTCTTCTACTTTTATTGAGCTGAAATTCACGGCGTTCTTTCTACTTCTACTTCAGTATATACGATGACTAATTTGACCACCTCCGGTAATAGCTAAGTCACCATATAGCAATATTTTCATCGCTGGGGCATCCCTCTACAAAAAGAAATATATATCAGCAGTAGAAACATTTCACCTAACCACAGCCCGGACTCTTTGTACCGCAATCAAAACCATGGTGAATACGGATTGCTGCGATCCAGTTAAAACGATGAGCCCAAGCGTAGAACAAGTAACGCTACTCCTCCACTCTCGATTTCTCACTGCGTAGCAGCCGTCGAATAGTCGATCTTGTAAGCATATCGCAAACGTGTATATCTAAAAATAATTGTCGATTGGAATGAAGAGTCATAGTATCAATCATACTGCTAGAATAAGAGATTAAACTTACCGCAACAAGAAAATCTGATATGGACAAACTTAGGATTTGGCGTTGAGTTAGTTTTGTATGTGCAGATACATTGCTTGAGCTCGATGGATCGTTCCCTACCTGTCCCCAAGTCGTTATCACCATCACAGTTAGACACCCAATGATTGCTGTCAAACCTGCGAATGCAATCAACATAGTAAAATTACGACTAGGCTTCGAAAAATTTACCAATTTTTGCATTCAAAGTTTTATTTAAACATATCTGAGAGACTTATAGAGATGAACGGACTACGGGTTTTCCAAACTAAGTTTATCCTGGATTCGAATTTCTGGCCCTGTATTAAATTATTAATTAACGTGTAATACATGATATCAGTTTAAGTTACAATAGGATTTGGATGTGGACTAGGATTTGACACTAGAAGCCGGAACAGGATTTGAATATAGAGATCTTAATCAGATCATCTCTGATTAAAAATTCCGAGCTCATTTGTAATGACACATTGTACTTCCAAAGTAGGGCCAGAAACTCAAGAGTATATTATCAGTAGGGCCTATATTAATTATGCGGGGCATTCGATATCTCCCAAGCAGAGTTGTAAAAAGTTGATTAACCACGATCTGAACTGGAAAGCGAACAGTTGACACAAAGACTTGGACCCAACCCTCCGCTCTCCAACTTGGACTCGGACTTGACTCGTTGGTCAACTAAAAATGAGTCGCCTCGAAGTCATGAAAGTAATGTTGACTTCTGACTCGGAACCTTTAGACTTGTTTACAAACTTGGTGATCCCAATGCAGTCATGGAAAATTATTTAATTTAAGTTGAATAGTTGTACGTATTGGACGGAGAAGCTGGTAATCCAATTATATTCTAATTTTTTTCTAACTCGAAATGCAGTTCCATTTCCAAGTTGTTGCGAATTTAGTAATTTTAATTCCAATGTATCTCGCAATAGCTGAGAATATTATAATTGTCTAACTCTGCATAAAACTCGGTTTTATTACATTTGAATAGAGCAGTTCTTTTCATCCCTTCTGAGGTTAATTCGCACTTGAAAAAAATCAATCGCACAAGCCAGCCGGAATTTATTACACAAAAAGAAAATGAAGAAACTTATCACTTTTGTATTCGAAGAGCTTCTTGGAGGTACAGAGCTTAGCGTATCGTATTATTGATTAATCAAGTACTAAAATCACTGCAGTTGAAAGGTGTAGAAAAATCACTGTTATCGCACTCCCGTTGTTCTCAAGGTGTTCGTTGTATTTTCCGGGGGTATCGTGCAGTGAGTTTCTTCGAAGCGAACCCAAGAACAATATTCACTCGCAGCAATATCACTTTTCCACTAAATCGACATGTTACGTCATCGTGATGTGAATGTGTTCGTATTTAGAACCTACAAACGAGTGAAACTGCACTTGAATCGTGGCGTCAATGTTGCGACTAGCACCTTTGGCTCGTTTTCTGACAACATTCACCGTACTACGGTATGTTAGCCGATTGTGTGGTACGGTGGACATTAAAAACAGGAATGGATTGTAATACAAACTAGTGCGGAGCGGATCGACAAATTCTCTGGTCTAACTCCGATCGTATCAGGAAAACTACTAATCCGGCTCCGGCTAAAAATGAAAAAGTCCGGCCGGATATCCGATTCGGCTCCGGTCCATGTTCCGGCCTACACGGTACATGGGTCCGTGAATTTATAAATATGGCCCGTGTATTTTCGCACTCGCTTGGCGGTAACTTGCGTCAGAGATGAGCATGAATTAGGATTACAATTTGGGAAAACTGGATTTGTGAAATTTTGTCGGATTAGGATTGGATTTCGACGTGACACTTTTTTTCAATTGATTAGGATTAGGATTGGATCTACCGATTTTCGGAGATATTGATGTCCTGCGGCGAATAACGACAATGTTTTTCGTGCTGCTAAAATAGGGCTACCATATTTTGGAAATCTGAAAAGAGGAAACTTTTTCAAATTTTCAGACTTGCTATACTGGAGAAAAATCCTGAAAAAAAGGTAAATTTTTTACACTTCGTGGCCGGTTGACTAAAAAAAAGGTCAACTTGTCGGCTCAGCTCTGGAAATAGTCGCCGGAGCGTTACTTCAGTGCTGATTTACTATATTTCAGTTGAATTTAGCCCTATATTTAACCAAAATTCTCGAAAAAGAGGACAAAATCTCAAAAAAGTGAACATTGGGGCGTCCTTCGAGGACACTTTAAAAAATATCAAAAAAGAGGACGTGTAGTAACCCTAGCTAAAGTTACTTCATGTACTTTGGCACTCATTAAGCGTTTTATTCCGTTTTACAGAATTATATAGGCATATGATATCGGCTTTCCAAGTGAAATTCTAAGTTTGTATCGGAGTAGGATTGGAATATACAAAATGTCCGGATTAGGATTAGGATTTGAAGCTTCGGATTTGGATTGGATTATATAGCTGGTTCGTGGTACAAAACTTGAATATACCTCTCAATACAACATCCATTGTAGCAGTATATTTATTATACTCGAAGACTTTTCGGGTGCATCTTTTCAAGAGTTATCGGCACACTGAAGGGATTTAAACAGATTTAAAAGCAAAACCAAAAAGGCAAAGTATGACGCAACAATCAAAATCACAGACCATGAAATTCGCATTGTATCAATGGCAACAATAACAAACTACGAAGTATACGGACATACGGTATTATAGTAGCAGCACAATTTGTAAATAAACAATTACACGTACGGAACAACACGCACTAATGAGAAATTTGTAGGTTATAGAGGAAATCTTTCTGTCTGCATAAAATAGGTTTGCTCAACTGAATAATAGTAGACTCCAACACTTTTAAATGAAACACAGACCTACCACGCGCAATGACAGTGAACATATTGTCATCATAGTGCTGTGCACAGGCAAGGTTTTCGCTCAGATGCTGACCGATTGACGAAGCATATGCTTGGTAATCATCATAGCAGTCTGTTTTTGCTGCCAATTTGCACTGACGTGCAAGCTCCGTGCAATCATTTGCGCATGTTTTTGACCGAATTAATTTTGGGATATGCTGCTTAATACGCTCAAACAATCTTTGAGATGTACGTCCCACATACCTACTATCACAGTGGCACTTGTATTGGTAAACAAAATTACTTGCATCAAAGGCAGGAAGTACATCTTTTCGAGAGTTGGGTAACAAGCAGGGCTTCGGAGCAGCCGTAAATTTGCATTGCTCCAGCTCCGGCTCCGGAGCTTTCTTCTATCATACATCAGCTCCGGCTCCAGCTCCGGAGCAGCATTATTACCACTGCTCCGGCTCCAGCTCCGGCTCCGGCTCTGAAAACCATCGAAGGTGTCTGTCTGTATCAGGGGTGAGCAACCCGCGGCCTGCGGGCCATATGTGGTCAGCGAGAAGGCTTTGAGTAGCCCGCGAGCTAATTTCACATTATATTATCGAAATTCTGTTATATTATCGAAATTGAATTGCTCAGATTGTGAACTCGCTAGGCCAACCAGAAATATGATTAGTCTAGTCGCGGCACTTGGGATGTTATTGATGACTGGACTAAAATATCAGTCTCGACGCATTGGCAGATCCAGGGTCCAGTCACATCTGAGTAAATCGTCGTATATTACAATAAACTAAAAAAGCACTTTACTCCGTGCCACAGCATTAAAATTCTGATGCGATATTTTAACACTGGCACTGTACTCATTACCATTAGGCCATTACCATTACCATACAGCTTAATTCAATCTTTAAATGTGCGATTATTATTCAACTTTAACTGTAGTAAGGGCAAAATGGGCGGATATAACGACATGATCAATAGAAATTCGATTTGTACCAAATGGCCAATGGTTTGACGTTCGATATTGGTGCACTCGTTACCAGTCCATCCGGTGTCGGTCAAGTTTATCGGAATAATATTTTCCCGTTGAAATGAATCGAATAATCGAAATAAACACTGTGCCGTGCACATTGCGCCATGCCCATAACGAATTAAACTATGCAGTATGCACATTGCACATTGCACATTTACAAGTTTACGAAACAGATGATTACAAATTGGAAATCGCGTATCAAATCAGTAGTTTGTCTCCAACATAGAATTTTTCGCCTACTCTTCTGCCATCCCCTATTAAGCTCGAAAATCCTTACTGGAGATGACAATGATGCGCAGTAATGAATTGCAATTAGCATGCATAATTGCATACTCGCAATACTGTCCACTTTCGCGGCCCGACTAAAGAACTAACACGAAAAAACGAGTATTTGCTTATTCGATTCATAGCAATGATGAGACGGAATTTCTCGGCTCGTGCTCGTCATATCGGCATGTGCAACGAAATCACGTTTTTAACATCTCTCACATTTCGCGTAATACATAGTGATCATTATTTTCGAACCGTACAATTGGCCAACAAGGTTATACTGATGATGAAATTGCGGGTATGCCGAATACCCACAATATTCACAGGCATATGTCGCATACCGAGATTCGGCACTCATGTATGAAAATTGAACATTGAACATACGACTGCTCTGCTGTTGAACCCCAAGGAACATGGTTAGTCGGAAAATGTAGCGCCAAAGAGGAAAAGATTCTTAATATCGCGAAGGCCTGCTGTTGAATTCGGTGAACTCAGCAGATATGGTTGTTGCATATATAATAGCATCTTATGAAATACGTCGGAGCCGGAGCTACCCCTCAAATAACTGGCTCCAGCTCCGGCTCCGGCTCCGGCTGAATTTTATAGAGCTCCGGCTCCGGCTCCAGCTCCGGTAAAAATGCACGGCTCCGGGGCTCCGGCTCCGGGCTCCGGCTCCGGCTCCAAAGCCCTGGTAACAAGGGTTTCGTCGTGTACACTACATGCGTGTTAACGCTGTAATAGCAACGGTGAACAGCCGATTTAATAACCTTTTCAAATCGGCTAGACACGTTACCTAGCCAAGGTAGGTGTAAAATGCCGGGCATTTTTCTGGGCCATATTTTGGAGCTGTATCCGATTTTTTCAATACCCTAGAGATGGAGCATTTTAATATGTGGTCCGGATAGCCATTTTTGGAGAGAATCAAGTGGATATCATCCAATTCGCGTGACAGCTTTTCCGGTGAGCAGAGGCGCAAGGTGCGATTAACGAGAGATGAAATGAGGTTTAATTTACGCCGCTTCGGGCAGAATGAATCCCAACGAATGTAATGACCAGTGAAAGTAGGTTTTCTGTACACCGACGTTAAAAACGTTTGTCCTGATCTCTCTACTAAGACGTCTAAAAAGGGAAGGGCAGACGACAGACGCAACAATACTGTCTGGCTCCCTTTTTCTCGAGCACCTGTCTCGTTTCGCTAGACAGCATTGTTGCGTCCCAATGCCAATCTCCATAACAATGAAAAATTAGAGGCTGATTGTGGGGATTCCAGGGCCGCGAGCGGAATAAAATTTATATTTTCGTAATCAGTACGGCGGCAGCTTTCGATTGATACCCGTTTTATCAAATTTGATGCTCGGCAAGTCGGTCAAAAATCACCGTCAAATTGCCTGTAGCCAAATGGAAACTGTGACGTGATACAATTTCATTGAACCGTGCGATTTGCTTGTGTCGACACCATATAGGACACTATGATTGAACGCTCTCTCATTCGAAATTTCATGCTGGTGACGTCATATTTTGTGATACGATTGTTGATATACAATGTTCTTTCCAATTCTCTACTAGTTGCTGACGATTACCCCTGACGAGTGTCAGCCGAAAATATTCGGGTTCATTTCAATATGAATATACTATTTAATTGTATATTGAAGTTCTGTACCTCCAAGAAGCTCTTTAAAGTATATATATATATCGACTTTCAATTAAATAATTAAATAAAAGGGCAAAAGAAAACAGGAAACAAAAGAACACCAAGATAATCCGTTTTGGACCCTTGTAAATCGCCTTCAGCGTGGGCGGTCGTGGGCGTATTCGAGCGAAAGCCCTCGTGGCGCTAGCTCGGTCTCTATTGTCGAGCGCCAAGTGGTTCTATTCCAGCCACCTCTGCGCCATGGCTCCGTCGGAATGTGGTTGATGATGGCGGCGGCTGGTTGATCGTCTTGATGCCGCACTAGATGACCGATTAGGCGGAAGGTGAATATGTGCTCCGGATGGTGGATGCCGAGTGCGTAGCGGAGGAGTGCATCGTAGTTGGCGTTGAGTGTCTTAGCCAGCTTTTCTGTCAACGTGAGTGCTTCTACTCCGTAGAGAAGAACCTGCTCGACAGTGGTACGGAAAATGCGGGTCTTGAGCTGGGGTGAGGCACTTGAGTGGAAGAGGCAATGTAGCCGTCTTGCCGCGCCCCAGGCCTTTGCTCGCCTCGCCTTCAGTGCTTTTCCAGAGTCCGCGACGTCAATACCGAGGTATATAAAACTCTTGACATTCTTGAGCCTGACTTCTCCCAGTTGAATTGGTGTCGCGCTCTCCGACAGAGCTGGTATGGCCAGAACCTCAGTCTTCTTGGCATTGAACTGGAGGCCAATAAGAGCGGCGGCGGCCACTAGTTGGTTGATGAGGCGCTGTGCCGAGGCGGTATTCGGGGCAAGCAAGGCGAGGCCGTTTGCGTAGGCAAGAATACCTACGTGGATAGCCTCGCGAGTCGTACGCGTACGCGTTCCTTGCCATGGCCGCCATTCAAAGAAGTCCGAGTTGTCCGGGAAAGCCGTTCGTAGCACGAAGTCAAGGATTATCACGAACAAGAATGGTGCCAAGGTGTCACCTTGAAGCACGCCAGCCGAAGTGGTAAAATCTCCGCTTGGACCGTCATCTGTTTGAACTCGCGCTCGTGTGTCAATGTAGAGGGTCATAATGGCGTTCCTTATCACCTCAGGAATTCCATAGAATCTGAGGATCTTCGCCATGGCTGGGCGCGAGACCGAGTCGAAGGCTTTTGCAAAGTCAACAAAGACAGCCATAACATTCTTTTTGTGTGAGCAGCAGGTGTCAATGACTGTGCGCAGTGCCAAGATATGCTCTGTTGTACCGCGGGATGGTCGAAATCCATTCTGGACATTCAGGAGCTTGGTAGATACTTGCTCACGTATGCGAATGAGCAGTACTCGGTCGAACAGCTTGGCCGCGGTCTGCATGAGGGAGATGCCTCTGTAATTCGCTGGGTCAGTCGCAGCGCCTTTCTTGTATATAGGCACGATTTCGCTCTCGTGCCACTCTGGCGGCACCGGGCCTGTTCACCACCACTGTTCATGACGTCGAGGAGCAAAGGTGCAACGCCCGAGGTGTACGCAGCCGTTGGGATGCCGTCCGTACCGGTGGCCTTGAATTATGGTACATCACGCATGGCTATCCCGAGCTCAGCTAGCGTGATCAGGTTTGTATCGATGGCGAGAGGAATTGCTGCTAATGAAGGCGGTGCAACGAGCACATCGATGTCCGGTGCTGGTGTAGATAAGAGGGTCTCGAAGTGTGATGCGATGTCTTGCGTACAGGCCTTCACGCGGGTCCTCTTGAAGCCAACTAGTTCACCGATGGCTTTCCAGGCTGCTCTTGACCGGCCTGCTTCCAACTCGTTTTCCACGGAAAGAGCAATAGCTTCGACTCGATCCTTGCGAGCAGCGTTGTAAACGTTAGCTAGATGCGGAGCGGCCTTGTTAGCATCGCTATGTGCGTCCAGTGTTCCAGAGGTGTACGCGGCACTTTTGAGAGTCTTGAGGTTCTGGCATGCACTGAGCACCGCTGGGTCGGATTCCCAGGCTAATTTTGGCCGCGGCTTGCTATGTGCCTCACCGAGAGTTTCACGGGCTGCATTCTTGACTGCTGCCACAAGTGGCGCAAAGGCGGTCGGTATAGTATTTTGGATCTCGTGGGCGGGTATAGTATTTTGGATCTCGTATGGGCGTCGAGTGTGTGCATGGTAAAGTCTTTCATCTCATTTGCGTCCTTGAGATCAAGCCAATTTGGTAGGGGCTCTTTCGGTGTACGCTTCGGGACGAACGGTAGGCGTTCACGAAGCGTGGCCAACACCATCTGAAGTACCTTTTAGCAAGTCGTGTTCAGTGGTGCTTAATGTCAAAAATGCCACAAAGCATCCCTATAAAATACAATATAGTTGGTAATAAAAACACAATTTAAAAATTCTTACAGAATTATTAGGAATGTACTTTAGAGTTCCGGTATCGTTACAGTAAAAATGTGAGCAGTTCATCTCGTCAGCTCCATTTTTGCAATCCTAAACGAGCTAAAGTCAAGCGAGTTTTTGAATTAAATCCCGATCAGCTAACCGCTCATACATCCGTTTTGTCGCAAACTTTCCAAGTTGGTATGCTTGGCACTGGCAGACTCGTGCAGTTGAATCTATAAAAGAATAACTTGCGCACTTTTATGGCGCACGCTAAAGGCTGGTCAGCAATGACGTGCGGTCAGTGTAGGCAAGTGAAACGGTGCCTCACCTGTCGCCAGGATGAATAAAGGAAAATTGTGAAAACCTTCAACGATTATCGATTTTACCGTCGATGTTTTCATAATTATTGTTCAAAAATACGGCGTAAAAAGAGAGGTGAGCCAGAGGCGGGTCGTGCCTCGCCCGCGACAATGCAATTCATCGTAAACAGATCAGAATTCTTAATAACTGCGGTATCAGTCGAATGTTATTGCCGTACCGATTCTTAAAATTCGAATATTAAAGGGGCACTGCACTCAAAAAATGATGTGGTCTCAAATTGAAGGGCAGAACGAAAAAAAAATCGGCTGTGGCCATTTTCTTCAGAACGCCACCGTAATGGAGCTGCAATTTCTTGAAATTTCCACAGTGCCGCGGCTGCGCGTCATTCTCAGCCCGTTACATGGCACGATGTCTTTACCGTCGCACTTGCTCGACACGACATAATAAGGGAGTCACGCAGAAAACGAACTTTAGATAGTTGTCAGCCGATGTTATTAAGGAAATATGTCTAAAGTTCGTTCTCTGCGTGACTGCCTAATCGCGTCGAGCAAGTGCGACGATTAAGACATTGGAGCGTGAAGGTCCTGTGGAATTTCAATGAATTGCAGCTCCATTACGGTGGCTTTTGAGGAAAATGGCCGCGGCCAATTTTTTTTCGTTTTGCCCTTTATTTCGAGACCACATCATTTTCGGGTGCAGTGCCCCTTTAACAATCTCGGAGTACTGAAACCCCCTCAACAACGCCAGGAATATGAAATTCGGCTTTAATACTAACATAAGCTCAGACAAACGATAGCCAGGTGAGGTCCAGATGAATTTGCCTCACTCACTATTCGCTAACAATCGGGCGATCTCAACACATTGAAAGGCTCTATCGATTTCAGTGTTGTATAAATCGTGGAGTTGCGACGACCAGTAGGCTACGTAATGCGGAGCAAATACACCCCTTACTGATGTCGCTTCTGTGTATTTTCCATCCATACAATATGTAATGTTGATACGTACATATAGCGTGCGTTGTTGTTGTTGTTTGTGACAGTTATGATGTTTTTCGACTGCAATGGTCATTTAAACAAGGCTTATGTTAGGCTTACCATATTTCGGAAATGAAAAAAGAGGACACTTTTTCAGAAATTTCAGTCAAGCATAACTGGAGAAGAATTCTCAAAAACAGGTAAATTTCACCCGCTTCATGATCGGTTGACTAAAAAAAAAAAAAAAAAAAAAAAGGTCATCACTTCCACTCAGAGCTCAAAAACACGTTTTTCACTCCACATTACCAGGTGGATGACTAAAAAAAAAAAAAAAAAAGAAGGTCTTCACTTCCACTCAGAGCTCAAAAACACGTTTTTCACTCCACATTACCAGGTGGATGACTAAGAAAAAAAAAAAAAAAAAAAAAAAAAGGTCTTCTTTTCGCTCTGAGCTGAAATCACCACTTTTCCCTCCGAAATACCCGCCGGAGCTTCACTTCTGCGCTAATTTGCGGCATATCACTCGCAATTTCCTCTAAATCTGACCTAAATTTTCAAAAAAGAGGACAAAATCTCAAAAAAGAGGACAAAAGGGCGTCCTCCGAGGACACTTTCAAAAAAGTCAAAAAAGAGGACAAATCCTCTTAAAAGAGGACGTATGGTAAGCCTAGCTTATGTACTACGCTACATTATCATTACATATATGCCGACTTGTAGCACGACGCACTTGCTAGCTTTTGTAAGACATCGCTGAAGCGAATTAGATGGCGAGAGGGGCTTAGATAGACAGCGTGTGAACATGGATATTGTTATAAGAAACGGGTCGCCAACTCTATGAGCTACACAAAAAATAAATCAGGTAGATTTACAAAGAAATTTCTGTAAATTTTACAACGCATTACCGGTCGCAGTCAATAGCAGCGTGTAGTTTGTCATTTTACATTTTGATATGTAATATTAAATTAATTTAGCTGCTAAGTCAAGGTGCCAGAATTTCTTCGCAAGGTTACTGGCAGTTACTCGCTACGGCATTTTACCAAGCTATTGGCAAAATTGATTAGCATCCAAGCCCCAGAAGCCAATGTATACGTGGAAGTGCATGTCACTGTGATATCATTCTCGTTGCGATCTGACCTGATTCAACCTCGTTCGCGAGACAGAGTTAGGTCACACGGAACTGGTTGACCCTAGTACCAATTTCGGTATAGTGCATAGTTGGGTGCAAGAAACAGCTGACAATGTGGTCACACCATAGACATTATATTATCAGGCTGTGGCTACACGGTCGGTCTCGGCGGTTAGATTTGTTGTCACATATAGGCAGGCCGTGTTATTTTTGGCATTTCAGAAGCCAGATGCCAAAACTGCCAAAAATAAAAATTTGAAAATGCCAAACATAAGCTATTTTTGGCATAATGCCAAAAATAACACAATAGTATATTTCGTTTATGGCAGGGGTCGCCAACTCAAAACGGGTCGCGGGCCACTTTTCAAATTTCGTAGCGGCCGCGGGCCGCATGAATTCAATATCGATATAAAGTAGGCAAACACGTTTTAAAACTCTATGTCAGTACAACGCTGTGCTACCTAACATAGGCGAATGTCATAATGATCACAAAAGAAGTAACATTTTATTAAAGGAATAAAAATAGAACAGAATATCATCGTCATCAATTTCATTTTATTTTGAACTCTGAGCTGTGCACGATACCTTGAAACGCTTTTTGGGGCTAGCGAGATACGTTACTAGATGAAAGACCATCTCCACGTAAAGCTTGATCTTGTGAAGAAGCCCTAAGCCAGTGGTTCTCAAACCTTTTTAGACATGCCCCGCTTTATGGTACTGAAAATTGTCGTCCCCCTTATTGTCGCATCACAAAATGCATCCATAAAGCTAGCAATCCGAACGGATAGTTTAATGGCATGGATGGTTATGAATGTTGATGAGAGAATTCTATAATATAAAGTCGGGTCTGTACACAGAGCAATAACTATTAGTATGAACTGGAGGTAAATCGCGCATAGCGCGAAAATTTTTTCAGTTGACTGCAGCTCCGTGCCCCCTTCAGATACGTTCACGCCCCCACAAGGGGACGCGCCCCACAGTTTAAGAACCACTGCCCTAAGCCGTTATCTAAACGTCTCGGTCTTGGCAGTATTTCGGCCATTGCAGGTCAATTTCAGCATTTGCAAAATGTTTTCTTAGCTTTCTTCAGAAATCTCAAATCAAGTCGCGGGCCGCAAAATATGACCTCGTGGGCCGCATGCGGCCCGCGGGCCGCGTGTTGGTGACCCCTGGTTTATGGTGTTGTCTTAACAGGACCGCGTTGCAAGCGAGAAAAGCGTGTGTACCGGGCAGGTTTCTTAATCTGGGGTCCAGTCCACCCGTTAGGGGTGGAAGCTTAGTGTTCTAAATGGTGTGGACACAGCGAGATGAAACGGCTCACTGCATTCGGTTTACGTCATGCTCTCCATTTGTCCAAAGGCAATTTTATGACCGGCTTGCCGAGCGCTTAATTTGATAAAACGGGTATCAATGGAAAGCTGCTGCTGTACTGAATACGAAAATATAAATTGTATTCTGCTCATGGATCTGGAGCCCCAAAAATCAACCACAAATTTCGCATTGCGACCGAGTTTAACATTGTGACGCAACAAACTGTATGGCTCTTTCTCCTGAGCTGCAGTCTCGTTTTGCCAGACAGTTTTGTTGCGTCACAATGCCAAATTCGATCAAAATGCAAAATTCGAGGCTGATTTTGCGGGGTTCCAAATCCATGAGCATTGAGCATCATACAATTTATATTTTCGCAATCAGTACAGCAGCAGCTTCCGATTGATACCCATTTTTATCATATTTAGCGCTCGGCAAACCGGTCAAAAACGGTCTTTAGATAAATAGAAGCCATGACGTGAGGCAAATGCAGTGAGCCGTTCAATCTCGCCGCGTCCACACCATGAGGACACTATTGTGAAAGCATATGAAGTTTTGGGCAGTAAGAGGGCATAAAGAAAGCATGTCAGCTCTCACCTGAAAGCCTTGAAGTCCAGAGTCTAACGAGCTACCGGTACTCAGATATTAAAGAATGCGCTGTACTGTTAGTTTATTGATGAATGGCCGTGAATAATGGCTTTACTACATATTAGCAACCGGTTGAGTTTCTTTAAGGAACGGCAGATTAAGCTCACACGTGTTTTCATTCAAGCAAGCGGTGGAATAGTGTAAGGGGGAGAAGTGTGTGAGAAATACTGTTTGTGCAAAACTATGTAGGGAGCTTTATTTAGATTGATATAAATTTTTTAATCATGGAATTGTGATTTTCCCCCCTACAGTTACTCAGCTAAGATTGCAGGTTTTGTGTTCTCAATGCCGCGAGGGACTCCCTTTCAACCCAAACATGAAATTGAGTTTGGTCTGAAAGTTTGTGAACGTCGATCAGATTCTGGAGCAGTGCAGTCAGTCAAATGTCAGTTCTGTGTATTCATGGGAAAGGAAGAGAGCGTACCAGGACTCAGCAGCCGAAATACTTTAGACCGCCTTTTCGTCCAGAACTTTTTAGATCTGACTTGACTGGACAGCATCCAAAACAATGGGTTAAATATTCTCAGCTTAGTGACGAGAAGAAAAAAAGATTTTTCGGTGGTACTGTTGATATCAACAACACAATGAGAGGGTATTCCAACACTGAAGCAGCATTCACGGTAAAACTTAAGAAGTCCATCGTTCAAACGTTAATCGGAGATCTTTTCTTTGACGAGGATGACGATGATGAAGCGAAGGAGAGATCTCTTGATATGTTTAAAGAAATAGAAGGAGATAATGAAAATCTTATTGTGTACGTGAACTCAACGAAGTTGCTTCGGCTTGTAACTGAATTCCTTGCGCACGGCGCTTCGTTTCGCATGACAGCAAATCTGGTGGCATCAACGAGAATGAAACTGGGTTAGGGTGTTATTCTGGGTGTACCGCTTATAAATGTATTAACATTTCACGTGTAATATGTGCTGCGAATTTTCAGCGACTTTTCGATGATCTTACCAAGGTTTGGGCTTTCTCAGTTGCAATGGACTGCGGAAACAAGAGCGGAACAAACTATTTGGATCTTCGTGTGCGATTCTATTGGAAGGGAAATTTGCAAAATTTCCATGTTGCGGCTGTGCCCATCCCGGGTGTAAAAGGAGCACAGCAACTATTCAACTTATCTGTGCAAGTTCTTGATGTCCTTGTTCCAAATTGGAGAAACTCATTGATTGCTTTCTCCAGCGATCGTGAGCCAACAATGACCGGTAACGTTTCAGGCGTCGGTAGGAGGTTTGAACAAGCTGCTAATCACGAAATCATCAGTGTTTGGTGTGGCTTGCACCAAGTCGATCTGGTGATGCAATGTCAATATAAAAAGCTTCTCAACGAAGCATTCATCAACGATCTGTGTGCCTTGATTGGATACCTCAGACGTCAACAAAATCTTATCAAGGAAATGAAGATCACATGCCCCCGTTTTGTTGATACAAGGTGGGCCTCGATGAAGCGAGTTAGCAGTTGGTTTGAAGAGAATCGTGTACGGGTGTTGGAATTTTTGGCAGAAAAAAATCCCGCCTGTTGTCCATCAAAGGTCTGGTGGGTCGTTCTTCTATCTCTTGATCCTGTTGCAGGAATTGTTCAAAACACGGTGACAAAGCTACAAGGAAAATTTATCCTGGCTGAACAACAGCACTTCTACATCAAGGATCTCATTGGAAAGCTACAGCAATTGTGTCCAGTTCTGCCAGTCACAGATGAGACTCTTCCACTGAAGAGGAGAGGGTGAATGAGGGGTTCAAGGTCTCTTTTGAAAACATCAGAAGCTTCCTGGAAGATTTAGGCCTTAATGTTCAGGAATTGGATGAACAACTTTCGGAAGAGCAGAAATTCGATGTTGAATTAACCCTGACGGACTTGTTCATTGGTTTGATTGGCGGATTGGAAAAAAACACTTCATAATGTTGAGCTGGAAGGAAAATCCAATCTTCTTAAACAAGCTAACCTCCCCCGGACACTTCCACGTGAGTTGGTAAAATTAAAGCCATCTGAAGTGACAAAAGTCCTCCGAAATTATATCGGTAGACTGAAGGAGATGGGGTGGTCGGGCTACAAAATAGAATGCGTTGAAAGGCAACACAGGAACCTCCTGGAAAAGTATCGGGAAGAAAATTCTTTCCGCGATGAGATCGATGGCACTAGCGAAGTGACCTCTTTTCATGATACTTGGATGCCGGTTCAGCCCTCCGAATATTTTGAAGCTCTGAAAACCTTTTGTGGAGGACTGGCAACAGCGGCTACTGTTGAAGCCGATTTTGCCCAGGGAGAAAAATGAATTCAGGAGAAACTTGACTGACCTGAGTTTGGAAGCACTGTTACAGTGCCAACAATTCAAGAGTATTCAACAGCTATAATATTCAGGTGTTGAGTGTGTTCATTGGACTTTTTTTCCTTTATGCTTATTGGTAGCGATACCGAGTTGATACTGCACATTTTGTGGTTTCGTTTGATATTATTAACCTATGAAATCGCTAGTTTTTTTCTTAGTGTAAACAATTTAAGTCTATTCAGCGGATATAACAATCAGGTGTTGAGCGTGTTCGTTAGGCTTTCTTTCTTTTTGCTGATTACTACCAATTCCGAGTTGATACTGCACATTTTGTGGTTTCGTTTGATATTATTAAACTATGAAATCGCTAATTTTTTTATTTTTCTTATTGTTTTTTGGTACTGATTATAAGTGGATGCCTCACATTTTGTGGTCTCTTTTGATAAACTGGCCCAAATAAAGCGTGTTTATGACTAATTCGAGTCTGAAACGATCTATTTAGGACGATGCCAAAACTGCCAAAAATAAAAACTGAAAAATGCCAAAAATAAGTTATTTTTGACAGTTTTGGCATATGCCCCAAATAACACGGCCTGCATATAGGGCTGATGAGTTACAAAAATCAGTTTAGGATATATCATCTTATTCCTGAAACTGCAAATATCAGCACAGCAGGCTCAGTTGACCATTTGTTAATGCGGACATGGCGACCTATAATAGGTTACCTTAGGTTACGCGTTGCGGGTTTTTCTGAGATTCGTAGTAAACAACCAACGTGCTACTGTGACATCACAAGCAGCTTCCGGTTAGGTAAGTAAGTAGGGAACCACACATGGAGGAATAAATATCAATATATACGAAATTAGATGCGAACGAAAGGGACTATATGTGTTGATAGATTTTTCAGTATGAAACACCAACCTAGATTAAACATTATAACGTGGACATTAAATATTATTGGTTGCATATGTAAGCGGATGAATATCACTTATTTCAAAGTCGTCTGCGTGTCGAGCCGACTGGTCGGTCATTAATATTGAGCTTCGATCATGCAAAGGCTGACGGTGCGAAGCTTGTGACTTGTTATTGAAGAAAGTAGAGACTTTCGTTGAAGATTCCCAAGACTGATGAATGGGATGCGCATCGTAAAAGGTACAGTACTGTATAGTATTAGTTACCCTGAATATCTACGACTGTGGACACCACCCAGATGACTTTGGTTTCATGATTTAAATATTTCAGTCGCCCCATTCTCTGTTCTATTTTGGGATATTAGTCGACTTGTATAATGACCTGCGACACCACATACTCTGTCGCGGAGTAGTCGAAACTGTTAGCTTGTTATTGACATTTATCGGGTCATAGCTTAGATATGTTTTCATCCGCTGCTCGATATGTTTGGCTCACATGCCGCATCAAATGAGGCACCTTTTCTTTCAATACATTGGTCATTCCAATCATGAATCTCTGCCATATCATGTCAAATGAGGAGTCGTCAACTCACAATGTACCAGTACCGGTACTTCAAAACTTGTTCTATTTTTGTTAGCCTATTTGTCTTAGTCTTTATAAGTCATGTCTAGGTTAGCAACTTAGCTTAGTATAGCGACTTACGCATGAATTATTTTTAGTGGAACTGCAAGATACTAGTCACACAGAAGGAATGAAGACGAGAAAAAGAAACAATTGGAAGTTTATCCGGCGGTGGAATTAATTCACCTTTTCTTGCGACCACTCGTTCTATATTTGCATGCCTCCTAAAGAAGAATTAGACCTCCAGCAGCAATACTTTTTCATCGTGAATCATGAATGAATATACAGTTGTCCCAATGTCGTCTTGAGAGCGTGAAGAAACTTTTGCGGTATTTTGGCATCGCGTTGCTTTGGGATAGGTATGGATGTAGGCTACGTGAATTTACAAGCTGGCATGTAATAAGATTTACAAGGACAGCATGTAGGTAGGTAGGTAGCAGAGATGAGCGGATTTGAAATTTCTATGTCCTAATCCAATCCAAATCCGAACCTTCAAATCCAAATCCTAATCCATAACTTTTTCATATTCAAGTCCATGTCCAATCCTAATCCGATTCCAACTGGAAATTCAGAAAAAATACCAATTTATGCAATGGAGGGATTCGAAAATTTTCTTTCACAACCAACGATTCACTTGATTCAAGATAACTTAGTAACCATAAGTACATTAATAACTGATCTGAATAAAGTTTGTCGCCATTCGCCACACAACATTTCAATCTCCCAGAAAATAGGTAAATCCAATCCTAATCCGTTCAGAAAAAAATGTCCAATCCAAATCCGAGAAAATTTCACAAATCCTGTTTTTTCAAAACCTAATCCTAATCCATGCTCATCTCTGGTAGGTAGGTAGGTAGGTAGGTAAGGCGGTAAAATTACAGTCTCGGTCGTAAATGTACAGAAGAAAATGTAGATTGAATATGCCAGAGGTGACTAACATTACAGTCTGGCGTGTAAAGTTAGATTACCGGACCGCTGTAAGTTAAATTTACATTCAGTGACGGTAATTACTGCCAAGTGGCTGGCCACCCTGCTTCCCGACATTTCGCGATAAATCGAGGTAAAAAATTTTTTCAGTGTAACCTTTTTGTTTTTATATCTTTACAAATCTCATTTCAAGGGAATCTGCATCTCCAATCAAGAAACTAACCCTGATTTCCACAGTCTGAATGATGTTAGTGAATGACATATTTAGTTTTGCTGAGTGTCCATTTAAATCTTGTAAGAAAATAAATTCTACGAGTAAAGGACAATAGAAAATATGAAACCGAAATCAGAACCTTAAATAAGATTTCTTTGTTTTTTCGTTCAATCTCTTCGTTGAGCAATCCGTAATAAATCGATTACAATAACTGAATGTTACTGACAAAGTTAATGTAGAATTGCAACGGCAAACAGGGCGCAGAACAAAGGCTCTCGCCAAAATGATTTCTCTTGCTGGCTGCTGTTGTTATTCACATTGTTGTGTATCTTTATCAGGTACGTTACGTGTGTGTATTGGGGGGAGGTCAGTGCCTCACCAGCCATGAACCTCGCTGCACGTCATTGCTGGTCAGTGACCACGGTACGTGGCTATTCATGAATATATAACTGCGCGTACTCTTTCAACTAGGTATATAGCAACTGGTGTCCGATCAATACCGAGAAAACCATTACCGATAATGCCACTCACCGAGAGTGAGCACCACCGAGAAAGGGTTTCACCGAGAATGAACACCACCGAGATTGGACATTACCGAAAAGGGGCACCACCGAGAATGGACATTACCGAGAATGTACGTTATCGAGAATGGACACCACCAAGATTGTATATTACCGAGTATGGAAAATGACGAAAACGTAACGTACTAAGACGGACGATGTCGCGAAATCTAAACCTTAGAATACCGAATACCACGACGTCGTGATACACATACACAAGATATGTGCAGTACATATACATACCATGCGTGCATGCATGATAGGCATGGTTCATATGCCGCTGAACAGAAATATGGTAATCTAACCCCTTTACAGGCAAATGTCTTGTACTAATTTCTGCCGTGGCGCAGCAGACCGATAAGGTGATAAGGTCCACATTGTTTCCTTTCCAACAATTAACAATTATTATTGACACTACGCCGCTGGACAAGGAAGGTGCAGCAATAGCCGTATAGTACATTCTAAGTCGAGCACGTAGATATTATTATTGAGAGGACAGTAAAGTATATCTTATGACCATAACCAATGGTGGTCAGTAACGAATTACTTCTACTTTTTTCGAAGTACTCAAGTAGTTTTCCGCTACTCGCGGTACTTACTCAAGTAAATGTAATTTCCTGCTACTTCGACTTCGTAATATTGTGTGATCTACTTACTTTTCGCTATTTTCAGTTTGACAAGTAGAAGTAGTTCAATCCTTCAATCAGAAAGATAGCCTGAGCAATTTCGGAGCTGTTTTCACGGAGTGCCAACATTTAATTTTCATAAAAGTTAGGTAAAGCCCAGAATTTTCGTCGCGCTTCGCGCACAGTAGATATGGACTGACAAATATGTTTTCACGAAAGTATAAAAAACTATAATTTAGGTAGCGAGATGTGTGGTTCCGTTCACCCCGCATTGTCGCCTATAGAAACTATTTCATTAGAGTAAATATGGCCCATCATAACGTTTGAAATTACCGTTTCGCAGTCTAACAATTACTTATCATATCCTAATCTAGCAGCCCATGGCGTGCGCTAATCTGAAAAGTGGACTTCGACTTCTACTAGCGTTAAACCTGTTTTAGCAGACCACCGCTGGCACTTTCGGAACAAAAGACATGAAATATATTCCGCTTTTAGAAGTAGTATATGTATTTCTCTTTTAATATCCAGTATCATATTTTGACTTTAAATTAGTCTCAGTTCTTTTGTCTGGAAAACTTACATGTTGAGGTATGAAAGCAAGTGTAGTAATGCCTCTATTGTCCGAAAATAAAGCTACACTATATGGCATTTTTACGATCCGCCATATTTTTATAAACGAATACTAATCGCGCAAAGTGTTTACACCGTATCCGATACAACTTCCCGTATTGCTCTTCGAGTATACTACGGGTCTTATAATATGGGGGAGGGCACCATACCATGATATTTTCGAAAACTGAGTTTTCGAGTAAAAAAAGGACTAGTATCGCATTTCCATATCAATTCTGTCATGTGCATCCCATGATGTAGACGGATACTTGATATGTCGAAATTTAATACCTCCTGGATGCATCAATATGAATCAAACTCTCTGCACTTTCGGCATATATCAATTTGCAGCTTTTGAAAGTCTTTGCGGACGAATTACGACGGTTTTCAAAACTATTCACTTACTTGAGTAGATTTCAGTGTTGGGATAAAGTCACTACCTTCGAGTCACAAGTCATTTCGAGTCATTGTACATTTTGACTCGAGTCAAGTCAAGTCAATCGATTTTCGAATATGACTCGAGTCAATTCAATTCACCCGATTTTTGGAGGTGACTCGAGTCAAGTCTAGTCAAGTCAAGTCAAGTCACGAGTCAAGTCACAATTCAAGTCAAGTTGCCTTTTCGAAGTATGAGGCATGATTACGTCATTGCATTTTGCTAGCTGTCTGAAAGACAGATTGAGTGGCCATTGATTCTGAACCGATGAACGAAAATAGAGTTAAATATACATGCAATAAGGCGCCGTATAGCTCACATATACGTAGAACTGTTAAACTACGTAAGTAATTGCATAGCCCCAGTTTATATTTACCAGTCGAATGGAGAATAGAGAAACTAATGGATAAGTTGCAATACCATACCCATTTATACATATTGATATGATACAATTCGCGCCTGCGCCAATGGTTGAGGAGTATATAAACTACATTCGAACTCTACAATTTCAATTTAACAAGAGGTTTGGTTAAGGTAAGAACAGAAACAGAACTAAATATTTTGCCATTGAATTACTTTGCCACTAGTTTAGGGCAACGTAAACTGTAGGCTTCGATCACTTCATTTGTGGTAACTTTATTTGTGAGGGAACAATGGAGGCTCAGTAAAACGCACGATCATTGAATGATTGGTCGTTCTCACGGGTTACACCGGCGTTTCGCGAACAATCCGAACATATGCAAGATACACCGATTACTTGATGACTTGAAATTGACTCGTCAATTTTTCTCCGAGTCACGAGTCAATCCACACTTGTCTGATACGTCAAGTCAATTTAGCAAAGTGACTCGAGTCAAGTCAAGTCATACGAAAAAGGTGACTCGAGTCATCCCAACACTGGTAGATTTAAAGTCAGTCAATTCTACGTCTACTTGAAGTAGTTTTAGGTTGATTTCAACAGTGCTACTTCTACTCGTACTTGAGTCGATTTTTGCGTCGCTTTTTCTACTACCACTTCAATAGCTTTCTTGAGTACTTTCGCCCCCTCCGACCATAACCGTCTACTGAATATGAGTAAGCTGCATCAACTGAAAATGTAGGCCATGATTCGCCTGGATATTTGTCTATCCCTTTTCGATCTTTGAACGAATTGATGCGTTCCCGCTTCCAACAAAACTTTAGGCCTACTCTTTTGAGATACCAATCACTGCTGCTCGATGCATTATTTTTATTACAGATATCCGTTTCCGTGAATGAGGGAATTCACAATTATGCCATAATATGCTATTTTGGAATACGAATCACATCCGGTTGTCACGGATTTTCGCGCCGGTGAAGCGAAGTTATTAATTGTTACGCTATAGTTGATAACATCATCACACGAATGTGGAGTGTTCGAGAGAATGAGCTGATATTGTTAAGCTGCTTTAAAGCCACGTTATGCATATGTACAGATTGTGTGTATGTGCATCACGGCCTTGCCACATTCGGTGTGGATTCTCAGGTACAAATTTCTCGACAACGTTAGTCTCAGTAAAGCGTCTCGGTATTCGCCATTCTGGGCAATGTCCATTCTCGGTAATGTCCATTCTAGTTGGTGTCTATTTTCGGTAATGTTCAGTCTCGGTATTATTCATTATCGGTGGTGTTCATTCTCGGTGGTCTCCATTCTCGGTAATGTTTATTCTCGATGATGGCATTCTCGGTAATGTCCATTTTCGTTGATGGTATCAATATAGAACCATTTGAACTACAATTACTGTAGTCATCGACCTAAAACCAAATTCGTTACCACGGCATTCCCTATCCAAATAAGTACTCCATAATCTAAGGGTGGAGAAATGAAATTCGTCCGTTGAGAGAGTATAAAAATTTTACAAAAAGTATTGCGCTTTATATAAACGAACTGTTGAACTGTTGAGATAGGCCTACTTCAAATACGCGGATTTGTTTGGTGGAAAACGGATATTGGCGTTGATGGTATATTTCTGGTATTTGTCTGTAAACTTGCTCTCCACGATTGGTCTTGAATTATCATTGCATCACTGCAAAATGTTGTACTTGGCATCCTCGGGAGATGTCTTAGGACAATGCCGGTAGCAAGCATAAATGGGCATACAACTCGGTCCAAAGAGCTTGTAATTTATTCCGTAGAAGTCGACTATTTAGAAAGGTAAGATTCTCCGTATATAGGCTATATGAATAGTTGGTGAAACAAATCGAGCAGTAACTGTCGGCAGTAAGTATGTCAAACAGTGTTACATAAAAGAATGAAGACATTTTACAATTGCAACAATTATTAGATACAGTGGTATCTCACAACCGAAATGTTGGTGACCTATATTATGACTGAAATAGATTGTCGTCTGCTTACCTGTACTTGCAGTCAATCTCATCTTCAAAGTTGTCGCATGTTTTCACACCGTCACATACCACGTTTGGACTTACTGTCACTTTGACTCCGTCCTTTTCGCAACTGTACAAAATAAGCTTTTCTTATACGAACGTCATCAAGTACTTCTACTTTTTTGAAGTACTCAAGTAGATCTGATTTTCACTACTTCTACTTTAACTTCGTAATATTTTGTGATCTACTTACTTACTTTTCGTTATTTTCAGTTTGTCGAGTAAAGGTAGTTTAATCCCCCAATACGAAAAATTTCCGGGCTGTTTTCACGGAGTACCAACATTGAATATTCATAAAAGTCAAGTAAAGCCCAGAAATTTTGTTGCGCTTCTCGCACAGTATAGTTATTGAGTGACAAATATGTTTTCACGACAGTATAAGTGAATATAATTTAGGTACGGATTGCTTAGTTCCGCTCACACCGCATCACAGTAAATATGGCCCACCATAACGTTTGAAACTATCGTTTCGCAATCTAGCAATAACCTATCATATCGTAGTCTAGCAGCCCATGACGTGTCCTGCTAATCGGGAAAATCCGGCTTTTTTTAACGTCACGCCTGTTTTAGCAGATCACCTTTGTAGCGTTATAGACAAGAGACATGAAATATATTTTCCAATTTTTAGAAGTGGTATTTGTATTTCACTTTCAAATCCGAGTATCATACTTTGAGTTCTAATTACTTTCAGTTCTTTTGTCTGCAGAACATACATGTGGAAGCATAAAAGGAGTATAGTAAAAGTCGTCCTCTATTTTCCGAAAATAAAGCTACACTTAATATAAATTTTACGATCCGCAATATTTGTTATTAACGTATACTAATGGCCCAGCTTGTTGAAACCGTATCCAATACAATTGTCCGTATTGCTCTTCGCCTAAACTCGGGGCCTTCATAATATTGGGTAGGGCGCCATGCCATGATATTCTCTAAAATGGGATCTTCCAGTATCAAATGTTCATATCAATACTATTATTTGTATCCCATGATGCGAAAGAATGCCTATTTCGTCGAAAATTATTACCTCCTGGGATGCATCAATACGAATCAAGCTGTCTGCACCTTTTGCATAGCTCAATTTACAGCTTTTTGACAGTCCATGAGAACGAATTAAGACTGTTTTCAAAACTACTCACTTACTTGAGTAGATTTAAAGTCAGTCAATTCTACTTCTACTAGTTTTAAGTGGCTTATAGAAGAAGTACTTCTACTCATACTCGAGCAGATTTTTTCGTCGCTATTTCTACTTCTACTTGAGTAACTTTCTTGACTACTTTAACAACCTCTGCTGAGAATGCATTGCTCTATTCCATCGAATGTAATATCACGTCTTAATCCCATGATCTAATCTTAGTAAAGTTAAGGTATCTTGAATAGAGGGTATCATCTTCCACAGTCAGGACATGCATTTGCGTAGCATAAATCTTGAAAACTGCATAATTTGTGATATGATGGCAGTCAATTAAATGGCAATGTGAATAGGTAATTTCATATTTGAACAAGTCCGTTTCACGTTTATAAATTATACAATTGAATAGTATATTGATATTTAAATGAAATATATATAGATTGAATGATCCTAAAATGTCGAATCTAAGCAATATGCGACTCATATGGTCACCACAGATTTTAAACATATACATTTATGACAACTCATATAGGTATATGATCAGTAGCCTACCCAGGTTAATTCCGTGCTATGAGAGTGAATATGCGATTACAGCAGGGGCGGGCAACTTCTGCTGTCGAAGGGCCGGATATGGGAGAAAAAGTTCTTGGTGGGAGGGATTCCTAAATCGATTCATTAAACGCGCATATATCCACAAATACGATTCATCATATTTAATGTAAACTTCAAGTTTGAAGCATATCGACCAAAACATTATTATTCAATTAATTTATTAACCTAATGCACTTCAATATCTATTGAAGTCAATGAGACATCTGTGGTAATCTTTGAACTCTGGCTGCAAGTAGGACACACAAAAACAAAGAACTAAAGAATAATAACAATCACTATTATTTGTGTTCGAAAAAACAAAGAATAAACTACTGTCACTATAATTTGACATAGTAAGCAAGTAGTGGTGGGTTGCCGCAGATTGTGACTGTGGGCCATACTATCATGCAAGACAAAAAACTGTCTGCGGGCCGCTCAAAATCCCTTCTTGGACCGCATGCTGCGCGACTCTGTCAAAATGTATTGAATACGAACGAGATGTTCGGATTTTTTCATATCTACAATGATATCAATTCAATAGGGTTGAGTTCATGCGTAAATGCCGGTAATGCAAGCCTTGTTATGTTGACGAACTTTTGCGTAAGATCCACTCTCGCACGTTCTACACACAGGCTGGAGACTGTGGCCACGGGCCACGCTATCATGTACGACCGGAAACTGTCTCCGGGTGGCTGCGGGCCACAGAAAATCACGTCGCGGGCCAGATCCAGCCCGCAGGTTGTATGTTGCCCGTTCTTAAATAACACGAAGGCACTACCGTAACTCATCCGTACAACCCTACCGAATATTATTGGTTGGTTGCAGGGTTGTAACCAAGTCACAAGGTTCCGAGTCACAAGTCAATCTCACTTGACTTGACTCGAGTCATTTTCAATTCACCACCGAGTCAAGTCCGAGTCCAAGTCACGGAGTAGAGTGTCGAGTCCGAGTCATAGTGTTTGGACTCGAGTCCGAGTCCAAGTCATTGTGTTGATTGTTCAGTTCCGAGTAAATGTCGTGTGGAACCCACTTTTTACATCTCTGCTCGGTGATATCGAATGCTTCACATTCTTATTATAAATTCTCCTCACTTTTAGCAGTTTCTGGTAGCATTTTCAAGTAGCAGCACTGATAGACGAAATAATACTAAGGTGATAACTTTACTATTCTTCGAAATTACAATGAAATGCCTGTCATGGTAGACCAGGTTTCGAGTCATATGACTTGGTCCGAGTCATGCGCAATGACTCGAGTACAAGTCGAGTCAATACACAAATTGACTCGAGTCGAGTCATTTTTCACATTTAACAAATCGACTCCAGTCAAGTCGAGTCATGAAAAAATCACGACTCTAGTCTGACTCGAGTCATTAGAACCCTGGTTGGTTGATGCTATCGATATCACAGGTTGAAAGAGAAATCGGTATCGGTCACTGGAGGTAAAATATACTGGCAATATCCATGACGATATAGTATGGCAGTAGGGAGCCAGAGAGCTATTATCTTCGACTGCTGGATTGGGAATATTGATCTCCTTCTTAAAGTGTACAGCTGTCCTGATGCAGCCATTCCATAGTTTATTTCATGTACAAACATAGCAATGCTTGTAAAGCCGTTCAAATAAATGCTCTGAAATTTCGCCGCATTATTTGAATTTCGGCTGAATATATCTTTGTGATCATCGGTGAATGCACTAGTTGCCGGCATTATTGGTACCGGCTCAAATATCCATGTTGGCTCTACTCATCAGTATCAGCAGATAGATAGACCTACCTTGCCCTTCCCGCAACAAATGTGAGTCTGTCGCAAAATGCAGGACGGTCGCCGCATTCGCATTCTTCTTCCTCAAATCGGGCACAATCCGGAATTCCGTCGCATCGCGTTCCGTCTTGAAGTGAATTCATAATTTGCAGCGATGTATGGAAACCGAATAAATGGGGATAATGACTGACTAGAGTCGGACATGAGTCGCAATCTGTCGTTAACTTGACCCGACATGAGTGTATTTGACTATTGAATCGTCTTGAACAAGTCATAAGACTCAACAACATTCTGTAACAGTGGTTCTTAAACTTTTAATACCGCGACACAAATCTAAGTTTTAATGGCATCTCGTGACTGAAATCTCACACATCAAAAAGAATTCATTTTCACTATTAGTATTCTACCTCTTTATGGGCATGTATGATATAGAGAACACGCAGACATTATAGTTGTAGGCAACACAGCTCTATGAAAATGTTTGACGCCGCGATTTCAAATTGGGGCGCTTTATTTCATGGTGGCCACACACGTACTGCGTTTGTACCCCTGTACTCAGATCGCAAGGATAGGAATATTCGGTGTCAACCATTTCAACGACCGGACATATAAACATCGAAGCTTTAGCCAACCTGCGACGGTCAATTTTGGTCAAGTTTTTATCGTCGCCTAACGTTTTGGCACCGCACTTTTCCAACCGTATGTTGGCCCAAACTCCATGCCTTCACGTGTCCCGGCGCGGAAGGGGTTGGCCTCGATATACCTGTTTACCATATTTTGACAGCCACTCGTTGCACACCCTTACACTAACGCATCCCCACGGTCTCCGACGATGTTTTCCTGAGAAGTCGATGTCGGACAAAGCTTATCATGAATTCAAACCAATTTGTGAACTACAAGAGTCGCCACATGTTCATTATTAAGCCATATTGTAGTATCGACTTTTCTACATGTCTCGCTTATTGGCTATTATAGTAACCCACATATCGACCTGGTATATGCATAAACCAACCGCAAGATATCGCCGCGAAGCGCGGCGAGTTTTTTTTGTTGCAAAAATTCAACAAATAGTACATACATATTAAAATGTCGCTGTGGTGCCATCCCGACCCAAATTTATGCCCTTTCCGACCAATTTTGAGTCGCGACCCAGACTTTAGGAACCTCTGTTCTATAATATATGATATGATCCAAGTCTCACATCCCAGGACCGATACTTGTAAATTTGTAAAAGAATCTGTCGTTTATCTGTTTTATTAAACATGTTAAGAGTGAGCAAAATGAATATAGTATGAATGCGAGGCCTCCGATTGCATCTCAGAGTTTCAAAAACGTGAGTTGAACCTGAATTGAACTCGATTATGAGCAGTGAACACGATAACTCGGACTCGAACTAGAGTCTCAACACAAAACTCGGATTCGATCCTTTTCTCGATGACCTGAACTCGGACTTGACTCGGTGGGAATTGAAAATGACTCAACTTGACTTGAATCAAAACTATAAAAGTAGAATTGGCTTTTGAGTCGAGACCTTGTGACTTGGTTACGACCGTTGTCTATACTGCGTAGGCCGTAGGGCTTGCACTTCACCTACTATTACCCATGTGGGCAAGTTCGGGTCTACCTCTAATTCAATGATTCTTAGTCGAGGCTCGCTGAGTCAGTCTCAGAGTTCTCAGGAGGTCAAACACACAGCCGGCTCGTAAAGCAGAAGTCATACCGATTCGCAGTAAATATTCATTATATATTTTTTGTTTGTGTTAAAATCGTGTTTTAATGGTTACGGCCCACATTGGAAACCACATTGTTACCTTTTGAGAAGCATCATCATCACTGACAGATTAAAATGAAAACAACCTGTCGCAAAATTGCGCTGTTCCAGTCTCTTTGATTCCGTTAATTATCTACTCACATTTTCTCCATTCGTCTGAACATCGATATTCTTGGGTGGTTTTAATCCTCGGCCATGATATTCCAGAGTCTGTAACATTCAGGTAATTTCTGCTTTCCAAAGTTGGAATAGGCCTACATAATAGCCCCCAAGCCTATGCTGCCTTGTGGTTAAATTCCTTACCTGATCGGTTACAGTGTTGATCGTCTATACCGCCTGTAAATTCAATGCTGAAAAGGTATATTGAAGGTGCGATTATGAATTATTCGTGCAACCGAAAAGGTTGGGCGTTTGCTATCTACCCGGGAGCACATATTTCTCGCCAATAGAGGTTTAATGATTTGCATAGATGCAATGAAAGTGGCATAGTCGGTAAAATACAGAAGTATATTTAGTGTGACGTGGAACAGGCATTATATCGTTTGTGGCCGCAAAAATGTACAGTACATATTTGAATTTTCCACAACACTCACCATGTCGATGTCATAACAATCGATACTTGAATACTCAACTCGAATCACTCAGTTACTCGATTTTGCCCTTCCCTACTTATAGCACGCTTATGACACAGGCATCTCAAGAACTTACACATCCTACCCCATGTTGCAGAGCATTTCCACCGTGACTGGTACAAGTTCCTCATCTCTAGATTTATAAAAAGGACGAACTTGACCACCGTATTCACCTGATGGAAATGGTATGCAATTACCGAAACATCGAACTATGTGCTCACTGCTTGGTACTCATTCATGACTTACCAAAAAGCAGTTCGTGACATATTTTCGGTCGGCTTTGCACTGGACACAAACACTCGTCGGTGAAATCGGCACAGTCGAATGACCCGTCGCATACCTTTGAAAGTGGAAGGACATAGGATGGATTTGACAAACATCTAAAACACGCCTCGTCCATGAAATCTGAAACAAATGACGAGATTGCAGCGTTAGCCAAGCATAGACGATGAAATACCGTTGATATCCCTATTTTAGTTGGCCCCATATATATCTAGTAGAGTAGACCTGAATTATCGTTTAAATTGTATGAATACCTCCTTATTCAGAGAATTTAATAGGGATGGTGTGAACCTCTGAAAGCTTCACGTTCGTGTGAACGCGAACCTCTTTAAAAGGTTGTGTGTGAACGCAAACGTGAACCTCATGACGTCATATTGCTATTTCCAGACCTACATTTCAGTGAAGTGATAGCCTATATTAATGTGCACGATACCTAGTGACCACTCGGGCCACATAATGTCACAATACAGAAGTACATATTGACGTTTTGAACGTCGCCAAATGTATCAACTGGGACAATCAAATGACATAATAATCCCATAAAATCAATATCTTCCGTCGCTTTGCCAACAATTTCGACGAGGACTTGCAAGGGAATATAACCTTACGCCTTAACGGTCTAGGCGATACCAGACAATGTATTCGTCGTCTGAGTATAGCTACGTTGACGTTGTGCAGAGTGTAAAACGGGTTTTGCTTGCTACCGATATTACCCCATTAACAAGTTATACAGCAGTAGCAAACACCACAATCGCACGGATTTGGTTGTTATGATTAAATAAACATATGAAATCAAGATTGACCTCGTACGCCTGCTAGATTTTTTACATCAGACATCAATTTCATTGATTTGTTGAGTATGAATAAGCATCATTCGCTGACTACCTACATGTGGTGTATTTCGTTCTTGATGTTGTGTGATTGCGGTTCAAGCTCGTAGCAGAAAGTCACTAAATATTCGAACACATTTTTGTAACTAAGCAAGTAAAATTTTTGAGATTGTGAAGGTGCATGATCGTTTACTGTTGATTTGTTTCTGCGGCCAGCGTCATGCATAAAGCGGTCCGCAGTTGAAATGCAATAAATGTCAACCAAAGATGTTATGATGAAGTGAAAATTGTGATATATGAAAAGGGTTGACAGTGCCGTTCGTTTGTGAACATGAACATTTAAATTTATGAGGTTCACACACAAAACGCGAACGTGAACCTCACGTTAACACCATCCCTAGAATTTAATAATATATTCACATTAAATCGAACCCGAATATTTTCGGCCGACATTCGTTATCTGTCAACAACTGGCAGAGAATTAAAAAAATAATATATTGTATATGTAATGAAATGAAATAAAATATTATAAAATAAAATAAAATATTGTATATCGATAATGGCATCTACGAATATAACGTAACCGGCATGAAATTTCGAATAATCGGGGCGAAGATATCGCTCAAGTTCAATGTACTCTTTTGGATCGTATACGAACTCCCTCTGTTGGCACAGACTTTAGAGCTATTGTTCTCAAACTTCTTTACGCGCCCCCTTCATGACAGTGAAAAATTTCGCGGCCTCCTTATCATCATATCAAAAAATGTTAAAAAGGAGCAACCAGAATGTTTGCAATCCCAAAGCATAGTTTGACGTTGAGATACCTTTGACATATGAAAGTATAGGACTATGCACAGATCAATAATTTTGAGCAGGAAGGGAATCGTGCATAGCGCGAAAATATTCTTAGTTAAATACTTTGTTAAAATAGTCATGTGCAATGGTAGCACGTAGCATATAAATGTATGTTTGCGATTTTGGTGTCATTGGTGCCATTTATTTCTTGTTCATTTAAATCATTTCCCCGCCACTGTAAATGGCGGGTTTTGTTCCATTTATAGACGTTGTATATTTGTGAGGTGACCCAATTAGCGACCTGTGTGTTATTCTTGATTTTCACGTATTTGGAATCGAATAACCAACCTTGAAAGCAAAAATGTTTTATTTCCCGACTTGGGCTTGGCTTAAACGTACCTGACCATAAGGTAAATCAAAAACCAATGACGCGGATTGCACGTACACCATTCAAACTTCTACACAAGACAAACAATTTTCTCAACTGGTAGCAATTGTTCGACACAAGAATAACACTGGTCTACACGATTTTTGCGCCAGGACTTCTTTGGGTCATTTATACCTAATTTTGGGGCGCCGAATGCAAATCTGACGTTGTTTTTGCTCCATCACGTCACGATTTTGAGACATTATGTATGCTGAATATGTTTAGTTTTCCTACGTACTCAAGTAGATTTTGGCTACTCACAGTACTTACTGAAGTGGTAATGTTTTACAACGACTTCAAGATCTACCTGAACAGTATTCTGGATGAACTAATTACTTCGGCAATTTGGTTTTTGTAAAGTAGAAAGTAGTTCAGGGATAATATTGCACCACTATCATGAATTAAATTGTCATAAGAAACGCGTAAAATAACCTCTGAATCACGGTAACTGACTATCTTTTTCGAAGATTCTACCCATGGGTGGTGTCATTATAGTCATTTTGCGTTACATGCGGCGATCCATCTTGCGATTTCGTATGTAACCACCTCTGACTAACTGTTAAAAATTTGCGACCGCCCCCCCCCCCCCCCCGACCAACTATACTTAGATATTTACTGACTTTTAGTAGTTGTCAGACCTCTCATCTTGTCTTCCACTTGAAGTAGTTTTGACATGTCTTAGAAATGACTACTTCTACTTGTAATTGAGTAGCAATGTAAGACGCTACTTGTGCTACTTGAGTAGCAATGCTATTCACTTCGACCGACTCTAGTTCATAGTAAAATATTACGGCAAATCAGAAACTACCAAAAATGTAAAGCTTTTGGTATTTGGAACTGGCGTTTAATCATGCAAAACACTAACAAAAAGCCTCGAAATCAGCCAATGCGAATCTCTAGTTCTATTCAAGCATAAAACACGTGGTATTTGGTGTAGGCCACAGAATGTCCTATGTCGAGAGTATCGACTGTTCTAGAACCGTGCATATTTACCGAAGCCCTTTATATCATGGCAATAAGCCAAAAGAAAATCAGTTCAGAAACAGCTTTCCTCGATTCCGATAAAATGTGGAATATATGGAAACTGGAGAAGAAGAATTAGCATGATAAGCACAGGTGAAGATTATTGATGATATATTCTTTCAAGTTATCATGATAAGCAGTTTTTTTCTTTGGAAATGCAGACATCGTTTTTCTTTTAATGTTTCGAAACGAGCGCAAAGCGCCACATATTAGGGTCATGTACCAGAGTGAACAATTCTCTTCTGCATATATACCAACAATACAATGTTTATTGTTTTCAAACTTTCACGTTTTACGAAAGAGCAGTGTGCTGTCACAAAATGCATTGACCTATTAAGTCTGCAGGAAGGATGCATAAACATAGATAAGGTATGGAACTAAATTAGGTACGGAGCTACATATCACAATCTTTTAACGAAGAGTGGTATAGAAATATGATAACTGCTGCCGACTAAAAATAGTTGCATCCCCGTATAAATTTATGGGCCGAGAATAGGTCCTGATCGAAAGAAGATAGAGAACCCCCGGCTTCAAGTTAACCGAAAACTCTGTTATTTTGTTCCACAACAACCCAGGTTCCATCATTATAGATGATCTCAATACCAATGTTTGATCTGTTGCTTTTGTACGCTGACCGTAATGTCAGTAACCAAAGCCGAAATTTGATCAATTTATGAAAATGAGAAAAATCCAAACCGAAAAAATCTGACGTGTTAGAGAAAATCTGACGACAGAATGGAATTCAGCAACCTAAAATTAACCTACATCAACCATTAACATTTTTGGCGCAAATTTTTTTTCGAAATTTGTACACCAGTATAATCTAATTGATTGGTTTGGAGCTGCCAGAAAATACACTTCGTAAATGTGGCATTCTGCAGAATGTGTCCTAATTGAGTATACTCAGTCTGGTCACTTCGACGTTGCCTACCATGTCGATTTAAATCCTTGTTTTTTTACATTCAAATGGCATTTATGCATGGCATATGACAGTACTTTTTAAGGAAATAACTTCTTTATTCATAACTTTGTCTCTTTTCACGTACTCGGCACAAATGCTTGCCCGCCAGACCATAAAAGCATCAGAGACATTTTCTGATTGGCGCAATGATCGGTATTAGTCATAATCTAGCATCGTTGTATGGGTGGTACGACGCAAGTATATGACATTTGAAATCGCATAATGAGGATTATTGCCGTCGTTAAAACTACTAAGTTTCAGCAAAGATTAAACTCGCTCCGAGTACAAGAAACTTCATTTCTCCCGGGCGACTTCGCCCCCCCCCCACAGATTAAGAACGACTGCTTTACAGAGCCATTCACGAACACAGGCAATTCATGAGATCAAGTGAATTTGAACATTTGTTGAAATTCCACAAATTTTGCCGTGTGGGTTGACATTAGTTAATGAAAACATGTGTAATTACAGTAAAACGAATACTCACATTTGGCGTCGTCCTGACAAAAGCATTCGTCAACCTCTGTAGAATCGAAAGCATAATAAATAACGCCGTATTTCTAAGAATCGCTGACAGCTTTTGGCAAATAACATGAGAGATGGAGAGATGCAATAACCCGAAATTTTAAATATTGAGAAATACATTCCGATAGGTCATCATTCCGGTCCTAACTAGCTATCGCGGGGTATAATATAAATCATCTCATCTTCACTAAATTATAACATCATACAATTATCCAAATATGGATCAATGCCATGTTAATCGTTCTTTCTATGTCTACATTAGAGATGAACATCATCAGAATTATGATTGTATCCGGACAGTAATCCTGCAAGTCTTAGCCGAAACATGACTGGATCCGGATTCGCATTTTTGTCTGAATGCCGCACCAGCATTAGGACAGGAAAATAAATTTCTAGCGCATAGAAGAAGTGAATTTGTATTTCTTTATCTTGATGTTTAGTATCAACTTGAACTCGGCTAGAGTCTGTATTACACCGCGCTTTCAAATACCTTATAGCAAATTTGAATGCATTGCCGTTGGTATGATTAGAAAAATACTTAAGACCAGAGGACGTATCACTATTGAATCATATTTTGAGCGTCAAAATGTGTGACAAATAAAAAAATAATATTTTTTCGTAGTTGTGTTCGAGTTGTGTTCCTTCTTAAACACTTGTTGGTATTGAAATGTCGGACATGATCCTCCTACCGTCATAGCACAATGCCGTGCCGTCACACACGTATGACTTCGGTAGTTCGCAACGATGGTCTATAGGTTTTCTACCAGAACACACTCTTCCATCGAAGTGGTTATCAGAATGTTCCACTATTTCGTCACTACCATCGCTGAAATAGAGCAATTTTAGGTGAAATATCGGATTTGGCAAGGCAAAAAGGATAGACTTCATTTTCACCAGGTGTATGATCAAGTCCTATGTATGGACTGTTTTAGTCGCGTATCAGCTTATTGCTGGTTCATTCACTTCGTGCCCGCGTAGATTTTTCAGATAAATACATTTTTTTAAATCTTTTCTATCGATTTCGTTACTTTCATAAATCGCAATCGTGATATAGATTGTAAAGCCGGACTAATTCAGCTACAATTCACCGAATGCTTTAGACCCAAAAGAACAATGTGCCCTATATAAAAAAAAATGGGGGATATATGCTATTCACGGAATACCATCAATAATAAGTTTAGCCAGACTATTTATATATATATCTTTATAAGGGACCTCCCGAATGCTATGTAGTTTGAAAGATAATAGCCGGCGACGAAATGCCTATTTCCATGAATTAAGTTGGATTCAATTTTATTTTGGGCGAAGTACCCATGCCAAAATCAAGACACGTCGGGACATTAAATCGCGATACGGCGTTGTTCTTACCGACATGTGGTATATCCATCGCAAAACCACGTGTTCGGAATGCACCGCGACCCGTCGTAGCATGAAAATTCGTCGGTCGAACAGTGAACATCTAAGAATAGCAAGTGATTAGTTAGTAGCTATGCGTCTGCATGCTTTTCAAAACAATGACAATCTAATGGCCATATCGTCGATTTGGCGGTAATCGGTATTGAACTCAATTCAATAGACGCATCTAGGTCACAAGAACTCCAAGTAAACTTCTTTCGGAGCAGTGAAGGCTCGTCACAAGATTAACTAGTGGTACCCATTATGTTACTTCTAATCGTGGCCACGGAGATGGGGCGATACATTACACCCAATGATTAGAAATGCGCTAATTAGCCTACCCGAGAGATAACATGTCAGGCTCGAGTGGAGTCGAGTATTCCAGTATTACTCATGATGACGTCAGAATAGAATGAATGATGTGGAAAGTTCAAATATGTATACCTTTCATGCCACCGCAAAAATACAATGTCCGTCATACGTGGCATTGAAGCAGGGTTCCCAAACTTTTTATGGTCGCGAGCCCAAATTTCGATTCGACTATGCGACCCCAACTCTCCATTTGGCGTGCTGCTTACTAAAAAAAATGGTCAGCAACTTCGCCCAAACTTACTCACGGCATATGTCGTCACTTGTAGTTTTCCTTGAAGGAAAAATTACCGTCTTATTGTTTTGTATATTGCTTCCGACAGTTTAATTTTCATGGTGATGGTCAGATACCAACGTTAAGGTATATACGGTTGCGCTTAAAAATGACGCTTCGACTTATCTGATACCTTTTTAACCAGGTTCGTATTCCTTAGAGGTCGTGTTATCTTCTTTTTTGAATACGAACTAAACTATTCAGAAAGGAGCCACCGATAGCATCCTTGGTGTTTAATTTTTGTCTTCGCGACCCCAGAGAATATGCAAACGACCCCATTGGGGTCGCGACCCCTAGTTTGGGAACTCCTGCATTGAAGAATACTTGGTATTTTTCGACCATACCTAATTCACTGCACTCTATGCGGTATTTGATTTTTGTCCCCACGACCCCATTGCGGTCGCGACCCCTAGTTTGGGAACTCCTGCATTAAAGAATACTTGGTATTTTTCGACCATACCCAATTCACTGCACTCTATGTGGTATTTAATTTTTGTCTTCGCGACCCCAGAGAATATGCAAACGACCCCTAGTTAAATACTTCTTCGTGCAAAAGTAGAAAACGAAAGGCCATAATGTAAAATTTCAACAAATTATTTTATGTAATGTAGATACTTTATAAAATAACATGGCGATAACGTGTAGAAATCACGCTGGTCACATGTGGCGTGCATACATCCGCATTGCATGTAAAGTTTTGCAACAATAAAATGCATTATTAACTGGTCCTAGGGACTGCTAAAGAGGACATGAAAAACTAACTACAAGTAAGGACTACTGAATAAAACATCAATGATCTGCATGCAATGTTTCGTTGCGATGTGTCTATTGGTATTTCCACCCCTCACTACGCCACTGTAGAGTAATTATAACTCTGAGCTAACAATGGCAATGGCAAAAACATGACACAACGGAACACCGGTATCACGATTAACGAATAGCGATGCGCGTGCCAAATGTCGTTTTTGGTCATCACAACGGGGTTAACTAACTAAATTGGCAGTTAGTATCAATCTGTCGGTCGGCGACGGCAATTCGTATGCTAGAAACTGACCAAGCGAAAAGGAGAGGTAAACAGACGACTCAGCAATCTCATCTCACCATTCGAATCAGAGATTCTAAACGGCCCAGGATACTTGAAGTGCTAGTATCCTTATGAATAATACCGTTGATTATTTGCCACCTCCTTCGGATTTGTTTTTACTCAATGAAAAAGTTTTGAAAAAGTAGTTACCCTAGACTTTCTTATGATACGAGGCGTATAAATATTAATAAACAGTGCAACTGTGAGTTTTTGGAGATATATGTCCAATGCATCAATCATATTCAACGTGTGTTGGCAGGACCGCTTTCAATATAAAGCTGCACTAACGGTCCCATTGATGGTTTACCTGAGTCTATGCCTCTATTTTATTTGTATCCATATTACGGTTCGCCTTAAATTAACCCTTGACAGCTTCTTTACACTTACTATCTCTGCACAATCTCTGCTTGTGTTTGTGTAGTTCTGGTGGAAGAATATATAGCAACGAAAACGGTGACAGTCCTCTGCATAACATCACATTATTGTCAGCGTACGTCGCATACGCCTCGTCGGATTCGTCTCTAGCAAAAAACATTTATCAATATGTTAAAAGTGCATATCACTGTTATGTAAAATGCAGCATTGCGAAAAATGTATAAGATGAAATATTTCAAATTCTAATAAAATATATGAAATGGCCACTACTGAAACCGATCCAGTAGGCCTACACCATGAAAACGGCTGTTTTCACGTGTTCGTCACAGCTTCACACATTGTACCATTGCTACCAGACTTGGGTAACTGAATAAATAGATTATAAGTAGTAGGCTACTGATTAGTGATTACTCATGAACTTGCTATGACTGGGGCTGACTGTTCGGTTTTCTAATACAGCTGGATTTTGAAGCCTGATCGTTTCGTCAGCAAAACGCTTCTTTCATATCTTATAAAATCAGGTCAATTGAACAGTATATTCATATTGAAATGAACCCGAATATTTTCGGCTGACACTCGTCAGGGGTAATCGTCAGCAACTAGTAGAGAATTGGAAAGAACACTGTACGTCCAATATGAATATACTGTTCAATTGTATATTGAAGTTCTGTACCTCCAAGACGCTCTTCAGAAATCAGGTCAGTAAAATCAATATTTCGCTATTTCAGGAATGATATTTGCGCGCTATTTCCTATGCGAGAATAGATGAGTGGTGACCAGCCTGTGGTCCGCGAGTAAGCTTCGAGTGATAGACGCGGTAATATTATGTTATCAAAAATGAATTGACCACGTAAATTAATGTGAACTTGCAAGCTGAGATGACACTTTAAATAACCCGACCGCAAAATTGGTATATTGATGACTACAGTAATACACTTCCAAATAAGGCGGGAGCAGTCATGCCTTCCACGTTCTATCGTTAATCTTTGTAAATTTGCATATAGTTGATTATTCTGCGGCAAATTAAACAGAATATTCCTGGTAATAGTCTGAGGCCGTTGTGATGCGCCAGTCTAGTTGTGCGCAGTACCGGGGCCGCCATTTCGGTGGCTGTCATTTCCTTGACAGCACACACGACCATGTATGAAATCTCAGCCAACATGCGTTGAGCTAAGAAATTTTGGCCCAAAATGATCGACGCATGTTCGCCGAATCCTTCGATGTTGATATAATCAATCACCGAATGCTCCTTCCTCGCAATCTTAACACCCAAAGCAATTGCGACCCGCAATGCATGCAGGTCGCAATATTATTGACCAAGTCCAGTCGGTATCTTTAAAATATTTCCCGCCTCACGTGTTAGAACATGTAGAGTGGGCGGACCACCGACCAGACAACGGCAATGAGACTAGTAATCACGAAATCACGGCACTTGATTGGCTAATCGGCTATGAATCAATGATCATGACCGCGGCGGCTTGCTGATTAGGTGCTTCTATTTGTTCACGGGTTCTGCTAACGGCGGTTATTCTGTAAGCACATTGTCGGTTGGCAACAGATGATGACTTAATATTAACTTGGGACAAGGTGAGTTAAGTTATACATGAATAACAAGTTTAAACAGCTGCTTCACAAAAAAATATTTCTAATTACACTGGTGCATGGTGAAGGAAAACGCAATAACCAACATGCCTTGTTGTTATTGAGGGAAAACAAAGAAACACGGATAAATATTTTAAATGTGTTTATGCAAGTCGCGAACGAAATTCTCGTTTTAGAAGGGGACCAGCATAATCGAATAAAAATATAAAGCTTAACAAGAATACTACTTCGTCTGGTTCTATTGGGCTCCAGTTAGGGTATATATTTGACGTTTCGAATGTTTAACCGTATCGCGAATCATTGAATTTTGCACACGTGAATTTTATGTGTGTCCCTTTAGTACCGTATGGAAAGCTTCTGCAGGACTTGATATTGCATATGGATACCATGTATGCTCTTTAGAAGGATTTACTATGGGTCCACTTTTTATTACACTCTTTAGAGTTCGCTGCATGCGTTGCTATGCGATCCCGTATATTAAGGTTGCTAGAAGCTAAAGATTTAGGCGGTATTTTTCATCCGTATAGCAAACAAGTCTGTATCATAGTTTAATGAATCCCGCAGTCTTTCTACAGAAGATGCTGTAAGCTGCTATCCAACAATTCATGGCAAAGCCAGCATGGATACGGCTGATTTGTAACATTATATGACCGGAGAAACTTTACAGGTCTTCATTGTTTACTATAATTATTGTTGGGCATATACGGTGTGACTTACAATAGTGGTTTCTGGAAACGCCGCAATTCAAGTAATCATGTCGGAAATTACATAAGAATAATACAAAGGCGCAGACTGCTCTAGCGGGAAAAATTCTTAAAATTCTTACGAGCATTCTGTACTGCCATTGCAGAATACATCTAATGGGAAACATTGTGATCCGTCGTGGCATTCAAACATATCTTCTTGGCAGCTTCTTCCTATTACGAGAAAGGACATGGTTAATTTAAAACATGCAAGTCGTTTATAAAGCAGGCAAATTCAAATTGGGATCAGAGGTGTTTTATAGTGTGGGAACCAGGGTTGTAACCAGGTCTAAACGTCTGGAATCACACTTCCATATTACTTTCACAGTTTTGACTCGAGTAAAGTCGAGTCATATTCAACTCACCACCGAGTTAAGTCCGAGTCCAAGTCAAAAATGAAACTTTCGAGTCCCTGTCCAAGTCATAGTGTTCACTGTTCAAGTTCAGTTCAACTAATTTTTTTAAAGCTCGTCGATGATGTCGAAGGTCCCGCATTCATGATATACGCATTTTCCTAACTCTTCATATTTTTATTTAAACAGATCAAATACATTTTATATGCTCATTTTTCGAGATGACTCGAGTGCAAGTCAAGAAAATTCACGAAGTGACTCAAGACGTGTCGGGTCATTTTCCCTTCTCATGAAAATGATTAGAGTCAAGTCAATTCAACGGAAATTGCGATTCGAATCCTTACAAACTTGGCAGGAACATGCAGACAGCAGTCGCAGTGATTCAGTAAAGTCTGTTATTTATATTGAAATATTGTCACATCGTAGATGCTGAACACCATCATGTCACGGGTCAAACTGATTCCGAGCTCGTAATTCATATTTAAAATCATTACTCCAGATAACTTGCGCTCCCTTGGAATCTTTCACAACCCTGATTGAGCACCACCGCACTAAGACATGCGACTCGGTATTTACTAATAGATGGAAAATGGCGTGTTTGGTCAGTGCTGTTTAGTTAAATAGTGACCAGACTTGTACAAACAAGTGGAGTTTCAAAATAGGGAGCTAGAACTAGAACTGGTACTACTCCCTTATCAAAACTCGCAACTAGAACTACAATGACAGCTACCCACTTTTTTAAACTCGCCGTTTGGACTCGAACTAGATCTAACGAATTTTACCAATCCGCAACAAACTAATTAAAACACAATTCATTCAAATCATTCAAATTAAATTTCTAGTTTAAATCAGGAGGGGTTTCAAACCTCAATACCCACCCCTGGGTATTCCGCTGTTAGTAGTGATTACTTTGAGCTTGCAATGGCTCCAAGAAGTCATGCAACATAACAACGGTATAATTATTAACGCCAAACAACGAGATGTGCTTTCTAGTTGTGCGGAATGTCATATTTTGAACGCGTAGTTCGAACTATAGAACTACTCACTTTTCAATGTCAGCAACTAGAACTACAACTATGAGGAAATACAGAAGGGTCTAGACCAGTGTTTCCCAACGTTTTTCGGCAAATCGCCCCTTTTTAAGCTCCACACCAATCATCGTCCCCCAAAAAATTGGGATCCTAAAAATGCGCATATAAATTGTAATCACCGGCGAACTGACTTAAAAAAGGTCATTTATCTGACTTGACTCCAATAAAGCCGTTTTACCGCGCCATCACCCCCGTTGGTATTTTCGCCCCCAGACTGCCAAATCGCCCCCTGGTCTATAGACTCTAGAGTTAGTTGACCGCAGAGATGGTCAAAGTAGTCAATGAAGCTAATCAAGTAGAAGTAGAAGTAGCGACGCAAAAAACTACTCAAGTACGAGTAGAAGTAGTCCTTTTAAAATCATCCTAAAACTACTTTAAGTAGAAGTAGAATTGAGTGACTTTAAATCTACTCATATAAGTAAGTAGTTCTGAAAACGATCGTAATTCGTCCGCATAAACATTCAAAAGCTGCATATTGAGCTATTTGAAAGGTGCAGAGCTTGACTCGTATTGATGCATCCCGTGGTATAAATTTTCAACATCATAAGCATTAGCCCGCATCATGGGATGCAAATGATAGCAGTGGTTTGGGAATGCGATACTAATCATCTATTTACTCGAACACGCCGATTTAGAAAACATCATGGCATGGAGCCCTTCCCCAAGTTATAAGGTCCGTAGTTTGGTCGAGAACCATGAGAAGTGGTGTCGGATATAGAGTTAACACTTTGCACGATTAGTAAACGATAATAAACAAATATGGCTGATCGTAAAAATGCCATATAGTGTAGTTTCATTTTCGGAAAATAGCGGCATTACTACACTTGCTTTTATACATCAGCATGTATGTTCTCCGGACAAAGGAACTGAATCTAATTAGAACTATGATACTGGAAATTGAAAGAGAAATATAAATACTACTTCTAAAAAGCGGAAAATATATTTCATGTCTTTTGTCCAGAAAGTTCCAACAGTGGTCTGCTAAAACATGTGTGACGATATGAAAAAGTCACTGTCATCTTTTCCAGATTAGGGCCCGTCATGGGCTGCTAGCTCACGATATGATAGGTAAATTCTATATTGCGAAATGGTAGTTTCAAACGCTATGATGGGCCATATTTACTGTGATGAAATATTTCTTCTGGGCGACTATGCGTTGTGAACGGAACCACGCAACCCACGAAATAAATTATATTCACCGATACGTTCGTGAAACCATATTAGTCTACTGTGCGCAAAGCGCAACGAAAATTTTATGAATATTTATGTTGATACTCCGTGAAAACAGCCCCAAAATTCCTTAATCTATCTTTCTGATTTGAGGATTAGGCTACTTCTACTTGACAAACTGAAAATAGTGGAAAGTTAGTAAGTAGATCACAAAATATTACAAAGTAGAAGTAGAAGTAGCGGAAAATTAGATCCACATGAGTAAATACCCAAGTAGCGGAAAATTACTTGAGTGCTTCAAAAAAGTAGAAGTACTTCGTTACTGACTACCTCTGGTTGACCGACAACAAACTGAGATTGGTAGTTTGTACAAGTCTGCAAGCGACCCCATCGTATTTCTAAGTGATAAAATCAACTACGAAGCAATGTAATTGAAGTGGCTCACCTGGTATGCTTGCAATGACCATGGTAAATCCGATGACCAATAAGCTTATTACGCTAATCATTGTGTCTGAAAACAAGAATGATCAGTTAAAATATCGACTAGTAATACCAAACTATGACAGATATATTTGGTAACAAGACAAAACTGTAGATGCGGTCCAATGTTTTCATTCGCAATCCATAATATAAACTACAATATATTACAACAAAGCATTTCGAGCTAATTACAGTCAATTGTCATCAAATGACGAATTTTGAAAATAATAGCATAAATGAAATTGGAATAGTATCCCATATCACATTCACAGATACAATAGTAGGATGTCCTGGCTCATTAGTACCTTACGATATTCTTGAACACAATAATTGAAGGAGGGAATGCTAACTTGGGGATATTCGGCGACTATTGATAATCTACAAGTGCCAAGTGTCTTCCCTGAGGTCGAATTTAGCAGCACTTGATTGACGAACTGCACAATATCCTCGGGAAGACACTAACGCTCGTACTAATACATCTGTATGTGTGTCTCGTCTCCAAACACCGGAAATGGTGTGAATATGGCATGGCGTAAATATTCTTGTGACAGTAAGCGATACCTTAATAATGATGACTAATCCGGTAATGTGTCTCATAGACAGGGGCTAGATAGAAAATCGAGAATCCGATTTATGCTGCCATTAGCATTGTCAGTTCACATGAAGTCATAGGCTTCACACAGTGTTTGACAGTTTTCAAAGCAATACTAGGTACTTTTCAGACGTGTGACTTTGTTTAATGGAAAGCAGTTTTGTAATATGTTTACATCGCGTTAATGGGCGAAATTGCCATAACGACCCGATGTAATAGTTCCTGTATCACAGTAACTGAATATATTTTCCTAAATTACACCAATTTGTACCGTCACGAGAACATTTTGCGTTATGGTGGCGAAGACGCATGTTGCAATTTTGAAAGTAGCCACCTCCGATCAACTGCTAGTAGAATGTACCATCTCCACCAAGTCCACCTTGTTACAATGTTTACTTGAGTAATTTTCCTATCATTATTTTCTACTCTCATAGGAAGAAGTTTTGACGCGTTTTACAAATGCCCACCTGCCAATATTGCGTATAAACTTACAGCGATAATTCTACATCTATCTACTCTATAGTGCTCAACTTATAGTTCCAACTCGACTTTTATTTTCACTTGTGTAGTAATGTACGACATTACTTAGACGTGTACTTGAGCACCGACGATGAATAGTTTACCTATCTCCGGTATCCAACCACTTTGGACCTTGGAATGCCTGACTACCTGAACACTAGTTTTCTCGGTTTAAGACCAGTAGTTCCTGTGGCGAGACAGTAGTTCCTGTTTCACTGCTACAACACCAAAAGGTTGTGGGTTCGCGAAAAATTTTCAAACTTCACAGGTCAATAGTCTAATATTGTTTCTAGAGTGTCTTACGGGTCTGCTGTATATCGCTGGGCTCAGCGTGCAAGGACAGGACTATTTGGCGCATACACATACCGATATCGAAAGCTTCGGCCAATATGTTTCAATCATTTCGTGCCTAGGTTTCATCGTAGGTCTTTCTGCGAGCGCAAACGCAAGGTCGCATGTTTGTTGAACGACACTTTCTCTCGTAATCGCGAATATAGTAAGACTCAATGTGGTACATTAGGCGTTTTATTTTAATTTTAGGGAGGGGTAGGAATATTAAAAGCAAGAAATCGAGTGACAACATATTTCGTGAAGCGTGAACAAAATTTATACTTTAGATCAGGGGTTCTCAACCTGGGGGCGCCCCCCTTGGGGGGCGCGGGAGGCTCTCAGGGGGGGGGGTGAGGAATGTTTGTCAATTTTGTCAATGTCTGCATAAATTGTGACTAAACATGTGTTTCACAACCATTCTGAAGATACGATTATTGGAGATTAAACTTAATTCGTATTTTAGAAAGCTTGACAAACTCAAACTCCAGCAGTCGCGCTCATCGGAGAATAGGCTGAATTCAACATCAATTGTGCAAATTTTTGATATTATTTGAAGTTTTGAAGAAATTCCTACGTGCAAGTCATTCATTACTTAATAGCTTCGGCAGTAGCCTAAATCTCTGTGCGCTGGGTAGCTGTTGTTGATAGCTGGCTAACTGCACTGCCTAAGACAGACTTTGATGCAATATAGGTTGCCAGGTTTCGCCCTCAATTTGGCTATAAATCAACACAATTCAATTCATTTCCAAAACTGATCAAATTTAGCATGGCAGGACAGAACGACGACCGTGCTCTCTGTTGTCACTACCAGCATCAGGATTAGTTTCAGTGCAACCTACCTTGGAATTAATTGATGTGCTTTTCAATGTTTTGTTTTTATTTTCAAACAAGTTTGGGGAAGTTTGTCAGCGATGTTAGAGACTAAATAACTCTAATGCGGAGTCAAAATTGGCGTAAGATATACCTTATGTATACTATTATATCAGGGGTGGGCAGCCCGTACGGCCGCATGCGGCCGTAGAAGAGAATTTGTGCGGCCGTCGACGCCTAATTCAATTAGTATGTGTTGGCATCCGTAGACATGCATATTGCAATTACGAATTGACTCCCGAATGTTCGAGAGATTTTATTTAATCTTGAAATTTTCTTCGCGCTCCGCGCAATTCAACAAGACTTCATTTTTCGATTTTAATGCAGTAGCGCCCCTCTTAATTGGAGCAGAAATGGGAATCCTCAAGAAATAACAATTCATTCGCGGCTCTGAAAAATTTTCGCGATCCGCGCGACAATATGCACTCCCAGCAACTACTCAGAACATTGCCACTCGCGATTTCGTTGCGTACAATAGGCCGTTGTGAAAAATAGAATAGTCCGGAGTTCACCGGGAATGGATATGGACAGTTTAGCAGAGGTATTTTGCGTCCAGATTGTTCATTGCGGCTATGCCCTGGAATGCGGCCTTAGGCTACATAAGTAATCGATATGGGCCATGATTAGCAGAAAGGTTGCCCACCTCTGTATTAGATGATGTGCTCTTTTTGACATGACGATAAATGTAAAGAGGGTCAGGGGGCGCGATTTTTTTGGCCATCGCCAAGAGGGGGCGTGTCAAAAAAGGTTGAGAACCGCTGCATTAGATAAATATACAACAAAAGATTCTACGTTATTGTAATGTACGCAGATCCACCAAAAATGTGACTAGCCCATTGGTCTGCCAATGCGTCGGAGCTGATATTTTAGTCATCAACGTCCCAAGTGTTGCGGCCAGACTAATTAGTGACAATCTGGACACATGTGGCCCGCGGGCCGCGGGTTTATGTCTCATGAAAAACAATTCCATGCATACCATCAACCCTGGCTGATAATAGCTAGTTTAATAGTATTTGCTATTACGCCTTGCGCAGGTCAAATACGTCATTATGACGTCATAAATCACAGTAACATTTTTGACGGCCTTCAGCGCGCGTAACTCGTGTAGGTGGTACGCGAGCACTGCATAAAACCTCGAAATGGTACGTGGGTGTGAAAAGGTTGGGAACCACTGCATTAAGTCCTTAATATAGATCGAGGGGGCAAGTCCACATTACACCATGCGAAGCAGCAGTTAAGAAATTCAGAGCATATGCATTTAATCCCTGTATAGGGTTTATACGCTATCAAACCTCATTTTCAGTGCCACAACTTGCTGTGGTCATTTCTAATTACAATTTCGATTTTAATTTCTATGACGTCATAAAGCTACTCGCTTTTGGGACCTGAAAGTTATCTTCTCTGTGATGTCACAATATGAAATTGAAAATAGTACAATCGTGGATGCTATTGATTAAAGAAATATATGTCAGTATCTACCATGAAACTATCCCTATACTTCACATTAAAAATTATGGCGGGTTTGTTGGTCCGAAAGGTGATATGGAAAAATGCAAATGTCGATCCCAATTTACTTTACACCCCCTAAAACGTAAATCATTCGTCACAGACCCTTTAACTCACGCCGGTCGAAGTTTTTTGCATGTGAGGAAAGATCCTGCCAGCATGCCATTGTAGACAAATTCGCGTACTGTATTTATGGGATTATCAGAGATAATTTTTCAAGTATTTTCTGTCCCAGTGTCTTATCGGTACCACATTTCCCCTACATGTTGAGAATTTATGTAAAAATAATTTTAATAAATAATCCCACATGACAACAAATGTCGAGCGTACTCAATTGTCCGTCCATACGGCAGATGTTGTGGTTTCACTCTCTTATCGCTATTAGGAACAAGTCGAAAAGAATAGCGTCGTGCAGAAAAATCCAACTAATAATGAACCAAATTCAAACATTCGTGTTTATCGTAAAATATCTTGTTCTGGCGCCAGATTACGATTAAGGCAAAGGAAGCATAGAAATATGTAAATCTGTATCGTCGTTAGCGGCACTGTATATAATTGTATTTAACACGTCAATCAGCGTATTTTTGCCAATTTCTATATTTGCGAATAACGGTGCTGCTCGAATAGAACACCTATGATCCGAGATATAATGTAATCTAGTATGATGTATATAGACTTGATATTAATGATGCACTAACGTGAAAAACAAGAGCATGAATTTTATTGAAGAGCAATGTACCAAAATGGGATATTCCAGATTCTGAATATTTGAATATCCTCATCAAGAATAGAATGCCGGGAACCGAAAACCTTAGCATGAAAGTAGGAATATAATCGACGGTGTGTTAGCATTTCGGAATTACACGGTGAATGATAGAGCTTATTTTCTAGGGAACGATTATTTCCATCTTAATATATTGTAAATCGTGCTGCCAGTATTAATTCTATGTGGAGAACGATTAGGTTTGATTTAAAAGTCAGAGTTTAAATATTATACCGAATTTCGAAATATATTCTCAACATTCCTGACTGCCGATATCTAAAAAAGCAATTTACATCCTTGTTCAAATGCTGCCAATTTACCTGAGATGAGCGTATTTGGAATTTTCATGTCCTAATCCACTCCAAATCCTAAGCTTCAAATCCTAATTCAAATCGTAATCCATAACTTTTGTATATTGAAATCCACGTCCAATCCTAATCCGCTCTAACTTGAAATTCAGAAAAATGCTAATTTATGCAAGGGAGGAATTAGAATTTTTTCTTTCACAACCAACAATTATCTTGATAACTTTGCATAGGTCTGCCCCTTTCATGTTTATTGACATCAAGGGTACCATAGTGTAGTGTACCTTAAGTACATTATTAACTGATCTGAATAGAGTTTGTCGCCATTCGCCAAACGACATATCAATCTCCCAGAAAATCGGCAAATCCAGTCCAAATCCTAATCTCCGAAATCCGTTTTTTTTTACCCAATCCTAATCCTAATCCATGCTCATCTTTGCAATTTACGGATCTTGTAATATTTGAATAATAAAAAAAGAATATGAAAGATGTTGATACGCTTGTGGGAAGACCACCCGTAACATATTGACAAAATTTACTATTTAACCCTAGATGACTCGGGAAATATTATTCAGAACAAAAGGAAATAGACGAAATTCGAAACCTTCCTACCGAGCCAGAAATCTCCTTCATGATCCCCGAATCTGTTCACGTAATCACCCCGATCTCGGTAGAAATCCACGTTTCCGTTCACTCTTCGCTGGAAAACCTGCAACGGAATTCGCCAAACAGTACAGATATCACGAATCTCACGAATTCTTCGAGTTTGAGGGCTCAAAATTATTGACCTCGGCCTATTTTAAAATGTTGTTCATCTTGAACTGAGTTTTCTCATCGCGGTAAAAACTATGCATCTTTGAAGGACTGCAAAACAGACTCACAGTCGGCTTTTCATTCGGTTTTGCAGTCAGCTTCTCATTCGGTTTTGTAGTCGGCTATTTAGTCGGTTTTGCTGTCGGCTTATCATTCGGTTTTGCAATCGGCGTTGCTGTCGGTTTCGCAATCGGCTTTTCAGTCGCTTTTGCAGTCGGCTTTTTATACGGTTGTGCACTCGGGTTTTCACTCCGATTTTCAGTCGTTTTTTCAGGCGATATAACAGTCGGTTTTGCATTTGGTTTGTAGTCGGGTTTTTAGTCTGTTCGGTTCGCTCATTGTCTGCCATCAAGTTCCCTCATTATTTCATCCACCATTTCCGGGCCCGTACACAGAGTCTGGAACAGGGGTGTCGAAATCCAATTGCGTCACGCGTCGGATGCCAACCGGGCCAGTCAACCGATTAGACAATGTTGCCTCGTGTCCTTGCTTTTCCCTTGAACACTTTATTATTTTATTTACCTACTAGTACATTGTAATATTTCATCACGGATATTCCGGGTTTAATTGTAGCAGATATACTGTAGCAACACCTTTATTCACGAACAATGGAATTGGCTGAAATACACTAGTTGGCTGGTTGAATACAGTTACGATGGGCCAAAACAGTGGCGCTAATGACTATGTAACTTTACATAAGTAGTGTATGTGATCGGTCAACCGGTCGCAGAGGTTCTTATGGGCCCGCTCGCACATCGTATGGAAACTCGTGTTGGCACATCGTACATTTGGACCCCCCCTATCGCTCGCACATCGTAATGTGTTCGTTGTGACGTCATGGATTGAAATTGACCATTTAAAATATAGGGTAAATATTGCCTCTTTGACGAAATATCTGTACTACAACTGTTGAACCGACTATTTTGAGGGTTCCAACCTCCAACCATCTCATAACGATATACGTCGGCAAAATTGGGTGGTAATTGTCCGTGTGCTCATACAAAATGTTTTTGGAAAGTATTTAGACAATTATGGCGTAATTTCATAACTTAAAAAATCCAATTTTGTTTTTTTAATAAGGCTTTTGTTTAAAATATTTTTTAAACAAATTGTTCTAGAACAGCGTTTGTTTTAAATGCAACCCTACTTTGGACACTATAATTGGTCATTCTTTGAAACTGGATTGTGAAACGCTGATCGCAACTTTTCAGAAAAATAAAGAAAATGGCCATATTACGTACATCCACACATCATGCCGTGATTTATTGGGAAACCATGCGAGATCCAAGAAACGTTTGTGGAGACTTTATCGAAAATGGGTATTTCTTCACTTGCAAATAATTTTTCTCTGAGAAATGTTATTTGACCTGTGGGGTTCAGATTGTCACGATAGAATAATTAGACACGAGCCATTTAGGAAGCTATGGACAATTAGATAGGCGTATATTTATTTCGAAGTTCACGGTCAACATAAAGGCAATCCTTTTCGGCTAAGGTTTTTTCGCAGGCGATCTATCAGCACACTTTTCGGATTGCTATATTGGCAAATACTTCATATGTTTTCGTGCATCGCGGCGTGGTATTGGGCGACCTCGAAATGCCTATTTTAATTTTCTATAAATCATGCCTTTTTCGTGGGGGAAGGGTACTCAATAATCAAAAATTTGGCAACATGAAATCGCGACCATTGCGAAAAAAATTGAAAAGAGTTACATAAATTGTCAATAAGTGATGGATAAATAATTTATGTTCATTCACGGACATAATTTCGGGCCCCCTTCGAGCCCGGGACCCCCAATTGGACGATTTGGGGTGCGGGAGCTACGGACCTGGTAAGAGGTCAAAGTCCGGTCGCTGTTTTCTGGTTGAGATTTTACTATTGGAAATATTTTGCGCTTCAATCGCATATATATTATTTGCATGTGGTATATTCGGGGTCAAATCAAGGTTGTTATAATAGCCGTGGGGGTTGGGCTCATGCCATGTACTTCGAATCAGATGTACGCCATCCGAATTCCCATGTGATTGCAAATACGGGACATTAATTGTATTAGGTTTTGTTTGAGTGCTTTGTGTATCACGATAGTAAATCAAGTGGGAATGTCATGGTGACATCTGCCCACATTGAATTTGGTACCGCACCAGTTACTAATTTTTACACGAATTTATTCCAAACAAAGCTCCGCTCCGCAACGATGTTGACTTCATATGATTTCTTAAATGTAGTAGCCGTAACAGCCCCTAAAGCAGGGCTTTGGAGCAGCCGTAAATTTGCATTGCTCCAGCTCCGGAGCTTTTTTCTATCATACACTAGCTCCGGCGCCGCATTATTACCACTGCTCCGGCTCCAGCTCCGGCTGCGAAAACTATCGAAGGTGTCTGTCTATATCAGGGGTGGGCAACCCGCGGCCTGCGGGCCATATGTGACCCGCGAGAAGGTTTTTAATAATAATAATATTAATAATACAACTTAATACAATAATACAATACAATACAATACAATTCAATAATACAATAATATTATATTCCAGTTTTACTGTGAATAAAGAATATAATATTATTGTATTATTGAATTGTATTGTATTGTATTGTATTATTGTATTAAGTTGTATTAAGAAATTAATTAATAATTAATTATTTACTTTAAATTAACCTAACTTCTGAACTGACGCATCACTGCTGTGGATGCCTGCGAAACGATCTGGATATATCGCACCTGGACGTACCCGCCGTGGGACCAAGCGGATGACCCCAGAGGACTCGTCAACTCCGACCACACAGGAACACCAAGAGAAATTATTTCTCAACATGGCGCCTGTGCAACACCGAACTGTGGCTCACAAAATAGCTCTGCTGCAAAAGAAGAAAAGAAGAGACACAAATGGAGTAAAGAAGAGTATAAAGAAATAATGAGATGTTACTTCTTAGCCAAATTTGAAAACTCGGCAGGAGTAACCGAAGGAACTTTTCAAAAATGGAAAGAGAGAACGAACAACTCTCCAACCATGACTGCCAATACCCTGGCAACAATGAGACGTTGTGTAATAAAAGATAAAAAATTATCTGAACAATAACTCGCAGAAATCGAGGGAGAAATGTGTAACAAAAACATAGAAAACTCTGAGGCACTGGAACTGCAATTCGGCCAAGATGACCTGAAGCCACAACAAAAAATTGATGACCCGAACATCGCAGAAGTAGAATTACAAAATACCACAACACCTAACGATGGCGACATAGACACGGAATTAGAATTGGAGATCAAAAATCAAATCATCGACCGAATGAAATCCACATTGAATGTAAATGACAGAGTGCAGTTACCTGACTTACAAATTACAAAGAAACTGAAAACTGATATTGCAGTAGCGAACAAAATTTTGACAGAAACCATCCTACCTGCAACTCTAAATGACAAACAAGGAGAAAGATCACAATTCCCTTGACAACAATCAACAACCTCATTTACAGCACTGCGGCAGTTATCTCAGAAAGGCACAGCAAAATACCAAGAACTGTCAACAAAAAAAGGGGAAGACATACGCCAGCTTGGCAACGAAGAATTGAAAACAAAATCGCAAAACTAAGATGTGACGTTGCAATACTCTCAGAACTAAAAAAAGGAAATGTTTCCCGCAAAGTAAAAAATAAAGTAAAAAGAATAGAACTGGAGCACCAAACCAAACTGCAGTCAACAGAAAAAGTGACAATGTTGCAAGAAGAATTAAAAATGGGAATATGCGCCAAAGCACAACGATTGAAACGATATAAAAAACGAGAAACACAATATCGCCAAAATTTGTTATTTGCTCCCAAACCTGGACAATTTTTTCGAATGGTGAAACAAAAGTCAAATCAAAAAATTACCAGCAGCAAAATACCAGCCACTGCAGATATGGAATCATTTTGGAAGAAAATATGGGAAACCAAAAAATTGCCCAACTCAAATGCAAATTGGATACAAGACCTCCACACTGACCATCTACAAACACCAGAACAACAATAGTCAGAAATCACAAAACAAGAATCAAGGAGGCCCTAAAAAGTTCACCGAACTGGAAAGCAGCTGGTCCTGACCAGATCAAACACTTTGGGCTAAAAAAACTTACTGCAACGCATAATTACCTAGCGGTGACCTACAATGAGCTTTTATCCACAACCAGCTCGCACAAGATCCCAGCCTGGTTCACACAAGGGATCACTTATCTTATTCCAAAAAATGAACACTAGGGACCCCAAGAACTACAGGCCAATAACATGCCTGATTTCTATGTACAAAACACTGACCAAAATCCTGGCAAAACGAAGCTACAAACACCTAGAACAGTGGTTCTCAACCTTTTTGGCTTCGCGGACCCCTTTTTACCGTCACGGACTCTCGCGGACCCCCTCAAGTTTTAGTTCAATTTTAGCTCTATTATGGTGCAGCCTTCATCTGTTTTGTGCAAATATGAACTGTAGGCTTGTGATAAACAGCAAAATAATAATTATTCTTGAAAATAACATGATGCTATTTATGTAGAAATTGGTAGCCTTTTATTATTTTATTAATCTTGCTGCTGTATTTCTTGAAGTACGTGGTCGTATCTTGAAAATTCGCGTCTTCGTTTCGATATGAACGAGGAGTGCCGGAAACCATTTCCGCAAAGATAGATGGAAGCTAGTGCAATATTAACGCATAACGCTTCCTAAGATACTTTTGGTGTGATCGCAACATTTATGGCGCCAAAATGAGGAAACATATATTTTATGAACATATCACGCCCAGCATCTAGCGCAGCGACGGGCAACAAACGGGCCCCGGGTCGGATTCGGCCCGCGACGGCATTTTGATCGACCCGCAGAGAGTTTCTACCGTCAAAGTGAAATCCTAATCTAAAATTATAGACAAATTTTATGCGCCAAAGAATGGATCCAAGTTTTCCAACTTGAGAAAGACTGTCATGATACGACTTGTTCTGTTCGGGTTTACATATATATATATTTACGAGGAAACATTTTCGACCATGAACAATGAAACATTAACAAGACAAGGTTGCATACCAATATAACTGGTGATATGAATGACAGGGTTGGGGCGTAATGCTTTGATAGCAACGAAACACTCCTTGTTCATCAAAAAACCAGCCTTGTCGATAGGGCATCCGCAATAAGAATGCACCAAATCTGATAGCCAAGCTTTAGGAGCTGGTATATCATTGTCCAATTTATGACGAATGTCAGCCGAAAATATTCGGGTTCATTTCAATATGAATATACTATTCCATAGTGTATTGAAGTTCTGTACCTACAAGAAGCTGTTCAAATAGTGGTTATGTATATTACAGGATATAATGGGTTAGCTGGCGAGGTTTCAATTCCGGCAACGGGACAAATTAGGGAAATGCTTCGGAAATTTTTATTTCGAGCCACTGTTCACTAATTTGATGAGACTGACAACTTCAAATCGAGAAGGTTTCGCAGACATTACGAAGTCACCCTGATTGACGTTACTATCTCCATATTTTTATTTTTTCCACAAACCCCAACAAATCGTCTCTAAACAGCAATATGATTCTATTAGCAGGTTATTGGAAAATTGGCAATGGAAATGAATTTCGACACTACGATAGTTCATGTCAGACGATTATTATGATGATATGAGTCATGAGGTTTTAGCAGTTGTGGTGCGAAACTGCCTCATGCTTTGTCAAATTTAAAAAATTAAATAAAAAATAGGTTATCAACCATTCTAGAAATTTAGAGGTCTCGCGGACCCCCTGAAATTGCTTCGCGGACCCCTAGGGGTCCGCGGACCCCCGGTTGAGAACCGCTGACCTAGAAAATCTTCTACCGCCTGAGCAGAAAGGATGCAAGGAAGGCGCCCTTGGCTGTAAGGACCAGTGTTGGGATCAAGTCACTACCTTCGAGTCACGAGTCATTTCGAGTTATTGCACATTTTGACTCGAGTCAAGTCAAGTCAATCGATTTTCGAAAGTGACTCGAGTCAAGTCAAGTCACATGATTTTTGGAAGTGACTCGAGTCAAGTCAAGTCAAGTCAAGTCAAGTCACGAGTCAAGTCAAAATTCAAGTCAAGTTGCCTTGTCGTAGTATAATGCATGATTACGTCATTGCATTTTGCGAGCTGTCTGAAATACAGATTTGTTGGTCATTGATTTCGAACCGATGAACGAATAATGAGTTAAATGTATACGCAATAAGGCGCTGTATCACTCACATATACGTAGAACTGCTTAACTTGTAGTAATTGCATAGCCTCATTTTATAGTTACCAGCCAAAATATAGAATGGAGAATGGAGAAACGAATTTATAAGATGCAATACATTTACAAATTGATATGATACATTTCGAGCCTGTGCTAGTGGTTGACGACTTCGAATTCAATTTCAATAAAATGAGAGGTTTGGTTGAGGTAAGAACAGAGAAAAAAATAGACATTTTGCTACTCTACTAATAGTTTACGACAACGTAAGCTGTAAGCTTCGATCACTTTGTTTGCGGTCAATTTATTTGTGAGAGAACAATGGAGGCTCAGTAATACGTACGATCATTGACTGATTGGTCGCTCTCACGGGGGTACACCAGCGTTTCGCGAAAAATCCCAACGAGATGCAGTGATTTTTATCGACACCGATTACTTGATGACTTGAAATTGACTCGTGAATTTATCTCCGAGTCACGAGTCAATCCACATTTCTGATACGCCGAGTCAAGTCAAGTCAAGTCATTTTAGCAAAGTGACTCGAGTCAAGTCAAGTCATACGAAAAATATGACTCGAGTCTGACTCGAGAGTCAAGTCTTGACTCCAGTCATCCCAACACTGGTAAGGACCACCTGCTCCTTGACAAAACCATTCTTGAAAACTGCATGAGGAGACACACTAACCTCAGCATGGCATGGATAGATTACAAAAAAGCTTTCGATTCAGTCCCTCACACGTGGATACTGAAAACAATGCGTTTGTACAAAATAAATCCGATCATCATCAGATTTATTGAAAATTCAATGAAAAATTGGCATACTTAACTGTTGATCAAACATGACCAAGGTGAAACAGAAACCTGTACAATTCAGATATGCAATGGTATCTTCCAAGGCGACTCACTCTCACCACTTCTATTCTGCCTCAGCTTAGCTCCACTCAGTGAGTTGCTGAGAAAAAATGAAACAGGATACGTGATGAAAAAAGCAGCAAATTCTGAAGGTCAAAAGATTCATCACCTTTTGTTCATGGATGATCTGAAACTGTATGCGAAATCCGATACAGACCTGAATAACCAAATGAAAATTGTTCATGAGTTTTCGGAAGATATAAAAATGAAATTTGGCTTGGATAAATTCTCAAAACTTACCATACGACGTAAAAGAGCCACCAGCACTGGCGACATGAACTTCAAAATGAACGAAACCATAACAGAACTGAATGCTGAAGATCACTATAAATATCTCGGGATCTGTGAAAGCGACAACATTAAACATGCTGCAATGAAATCAAGTCTAAAAAAAGAATACATTAACAGGCTCAAATCAATTCTAAGAACTGAGCTCAATTCCAAAAACAAAATCAATGCCATAAACAGTCTTGCAGTGCCTGTCTTGAGATATAGCTTTGGTGTGGTGAACTGGCACAAAGATGAAATTAAAAAATTGGACACAAAGACGAGAAAACTGATGACAATGCACCACATGCATCACCCCCAAATCTGATACACAAAGACTGTATATCCCTAGAAAAAAAGGTGGTCGAGGACAGTAGTGTAATGGGCATCGTTATACGCCGGCCCTCAGGCTATTTAGAATGTAAACACTCTCATAATATAAATAACGTTGGACTATGCCCGGTCCATGCTTCCGAGAAATAAAGAACATTCATTATACGTTAGATGATACTTTCCTTAGATATTCTATTATATGTATTTAGGAGTAATATTCTAATATGATTGTGTATTTAGGACTAATGCGACTACTTCGAAAACGCGAGTAGTTAGTATGATCGGTCGTGACCTGCCATTGTGGCTTATGGGCCCCGCTCGCACGGTGCCTCGAAACTCGTGTTGGCACGGTGACCCTTTTGACCCCCCCTATCTCTCGCACGGTGCCATTGTGTCTTATGGAGCCTCTCACACGGTAACCCTTTTCGGTATAGGGATCGCTCACACGGTGCCGCGAAAACTCGTGGTGGCATGGTTACCTTTTCGGGTATAGGCTGCGGCGGCACGGTGCCGTGAAAACTCGTGGTGGCATGGTTACCTTTTCAGGTATAGACTGTTGACGATTTGACTAACGTTGTTGGTGTAGGCATCTCTCGCACGGTGTTGAAAACGTGTGGTGTCTTATGGCTGCGGTCGTGATTCGCCCTTTCAGGTATAGTCATCTCTCGCACGATGTAGAATGTGTATCAGGTATGGTAAATAGTCACGTGATTGGTACTTAATTAATGTGTATATCGCAAATTATTATATATGACCAATTTGAAGTAATCCCAACGTTTACGGTGAGCGCGACTTCGATATATCGTTATTCTTATGGATGCGGCGATGATTCGTACTTCCGTTGATAGAATGCTAGCGGCATGTCGTACTTTCACCAAAAAGGGTGTGAAATAGTTTGCTAAATCTAGGAATCAGTCGCTTGGTAATTAGTTTACCACAGAGCCGGCGTAGACGGTGACTCGAATACCAACAATAGCCGCGTTCACAAACTAACACTCCAAAAAGGTGTGAAATATTCTCTACAAGCGCTCACAAGATAACACATAAGAATAGCCATCTCTCGTGGTTTGATGTTACAAAGGTAGGAATTACGCACAAGTAATATTTTGATAATTAGTTTACCACAGAGCCGGCGTAGACGGCGATTCGAATATCAACAATAGCCGCGTTCACAAACCAACACTTCAAAAAACGTGTGAAATAGGTTACAAATCCCACGATCGCTCACAAAATAACACCAAAGACATAGCCATTTCTCGCGTCTTGTCATTACATACATCCCAATCGCTACAGTGTAATATGTCGGTGGTTGTTACTATCAAGTAATAAGTAATGAATAACAGTACCAGCGCAGACCGTGATTCGAAAACCAACAATTTGACACTTGCACGCGATCGCTATATGTTTTGACACTTTGGAACAGTCGTTGACTTTGCGTGATAAGAATCATGCGAATATTCAAGCAATGCATCAATTTGACAACTTGAAATGAAACTTGCTACACAGCTCAAGTTGATTCGTATCTGAATGTGTTAATTCGGTACAATTCTAATTAATTTGAGAAATCTTTTTAACGTGATCTTTTGATTCGACCGTAACCTGAATATTACTGACGCCGACTTTCAGTCACATTGAATTATTCACACAGTCGCGCCGCTGTTTTCACACCTATAGAATCAATACCAACTATAACTCTACAAGAATCAAGAATCACAAGTATGTGCATTATACAGTTATTGTCTTTGTCAACTTGAAATCCAACTCTTAATACAAACACGCATCTTATCACTTGTCAACTCTATCATGAAAATCCTCGAACCTGTATTATTAAGAATGTTATAGTACAGCGTCGGAATCCGTTCGCGGGATGTACTAAACGTAAATTCAGATAATCCAAAATGAAATATTAGGACTTTGACATATTCTGAATTGAAATAGATTGACAAACATAACTACCAACTTTCACCCAGTCACATTTCGAAATTATACGCATATTGATTTGAAACAAGTAATGAAATATTACAACTATATTCGCGATCGGACTTTCCGTTTGGCAAAGATAGTTTCAGAAATACTATTACTAAGACATCTCAACATTTTAACATCTTGCCATACACAAAAGAGTAAAATACAAAAACCTTGTCAAGTCAATCCGTTTGTAGATGTACTAAAGGTAAATCCAGATAATCCAAAATGAAATATTTGGACTTTGACATAGTCTGAATTGAAATAGATTGACAAACATGACTAACAACTTTCAACCCAGTCATATTTAGAGATTACACACACATTGATTCGAAACAAGTAATGAAACATTACAACTCTATTCGCGACCTGTCTTTACGTTTGTCAAAGAGAGTTTCAAAAATATTTTCACTATGACATCTCAACATTTTAACATCTTGCCATCAACAAAAGAGTAAAATACAAAAACCTTGTCAAGTCAATCCGTTTGTAACTCACCGAACCAAAGCAAAAAGTGTCTATACGAAAAGTAGACAAGACTATCCAAGTAATCACTACAACCCACAAACATATCAAGTTCGGTTTTAGGCATATACCACCAACTCGTCTTTTTTGTTCAACTGTAAAAGTCGTTACTATGCCGCAAGACAAAGAAATTACTATGCGGTATATTTTGTAAGACAAAAGTAATTACTTCTCGGTGTCGGCGACTTGAGATTAACATAATATATTTGAGTATACGACATTTGAAAGTATGACCATCGTAGTTTCTTACAATCGAACGCAGGTGTTATATCGAAAATTATCGTGATGTAAACATAAGGATTGTCACATCGATTTAACATATGAGATTTTGTAATGGTCTATCATGACTTGATTATTAAATTATTCGCGTTAATTAGACCCGGCGTTGTGGTAAAGGTTATTATGACAGCAACAAACTTTTCAGTACCGTTGTTATTAACATATTGAGTTGTAAAACTATGCGTGTCTGAAATGTTCTTGAATGGAAAATTATTCCACCTTGGTACATATCACCCTGCTTATCGCGGATATCAGAAAATATTTTACAAATGCAATTGTCTCCACTAACCAAGACTAAAGATGAAACAACAATTTCCTTTGTTAAACAACAACCAGTACAATACTTTATCATCGTAATCAGCAGTGAGAATTGAAACACTTTCGCACATTATCCGGTGTCAAGATATCACACTAGGTGAATTGACATACCGCCGATTGATTAATACCTAATCCATTCGCACCATTTCACATACTTTGATCATTACAAAAGTAAATTGGAATATGTTTGCTAGATGCATTCAATTCAGTTAGAAATGTCTGGTACACAACAATCGTAATATCAAGGAAGTACTTGCTACGCTGTAATTCACTTAACGTGTTTTGTATTCATTTGTAGTATTGATTGTTTTTGAACCCCCAAGTAATAATTCCCGACATGAAACCAAACCGCTGAAAGTCGTTACCATCACAGCGAAACAATTTGTACGATGTTTGCCAAATGTATCCTATAGTTAGGTGTACTAGAATTATTTGTCTAACACATACACCGACAATGCAACCGAAAATTTTTCCGTTATCATTCGCTAAAGTAAATGTCATCACAATACTCATCAAGCTGTCATCTGTAAATCAAGATTACATCCAACTTGTAACTGTATCGTTTAACTACCGGGTTGCATCAGTTTGCTATTTTTGTCATTTAGTGACTGCTGAACATACCAAACGATACACATTCACTTACGAAATACTGTGTTGATCGTAATTTCCATCATCGTGATAATCGAAGTACATTTGTTTCGAGTTCATGACAACCGACTACTTCTCTATGACATGACGAATTTTTGAAAAGTTATGCTTAGAAGATTGGTACATCTCGCGAAAAATAATATACCACTCATATTGATACTGGTACTCCATTGACCGGTATTTTCAAACGAGTCGATTTTCAACCGAGCTAAATTTATTACTTGAGTTGTCCCGCTTACTATATTTAAATGTAAACTCACCCGTCTTTCAAAACCACAACAAACAATGATAAAAAGTACATAAGCAAACACAACAAGTTTTACTTTTGTTGGACACTAATTATTATTCCACACATCTCATTTCATACTAAGTGTATATGAAAGATATTCACGGCACTCGAAAATATTCGATATTCCATGCTACGAACATACGCAATGATTGGTGACGCTTTCGCACCATTTCGATTTGGTGTAACAAAAACAACAACAACAATTTTCACTCTCTTGACTTATGAAAACAACAGACGAACCTTCATTCAACTTTTTGTTTTTTGTCAACTAGTTACTTTTCCATGAGACCCCAACAACTCTTACAAAAGTACGAAAGATATTTACATCACACAAAGTAATCAACTTTACTCGATATTCTCACATTACGAAACTAAAGAATGGTTGGTTTGACTCTACAAACTGTTTCGTTACCTCAAGAACTTTATTGTCTGAATGGTTGTTCATGTGTCTTGAGAACCAAATAGTTCAACACAGCACTAGTACCAACAGAAACACCAGAGTTGTTAACACAAAAGTTTGCATGTGCGCAGTATGCGAATACCGCGTGTAAGTCCAGCACAATTGCAGTATCCAACCGAGATTAGTTAACACCAATTTATTACAACGGAGCCACGTAAACTTCCGTGAATGTAAGGCATACTCACTTCTCGAGATTCTGTCAATGTCATAGCAATAAACCAGCTACTCCAACAACAGAGTACATACATTTTCTAGTGACGACTCTCGAATCTTACACACAGATCAATCTACTTTGCTAACGAAAAGTGCTGAGTCATCACATGACTATCCTCACAACAACCAGTAGATGGAGCTGTATTAAAATGTTCCTAACCCTCTGCACACCAGTGACAAATTGTTTTGTGAATCGAGTTGTTGTTCCACGTCAAGTCTCCGTGTTGAAGCGTACATTAAACAGCACAATCCAATTAAAACCATGAATCTATTTTCATTTCCTCACAAACTGTCACAAACAGAAAAATAAATTTCATTCCGCCAAAAACATACTTGTAGCCGATCGCTTTCATTAAACACACAACACCATAAAAGTATTTACTTTCTACAACATAGACATTCCGATGTAGTCAAGATATATTTTTATTAATCAAAATCATCGACTTCTGTTTACGGTGTTGGTGTGTGCATGGCATACATGTGGGGCCCGTATTGAAATGGACACGACACGACTGAATGTAAGGAGATAGAAGTCTATCGCATAGATTTACATGTGGTCTTCGCTACGGTTTCAAAAACGAATCATCTCTTTTGCATTGATCGAGACCGAACAAGTTAGTTACATGTATTCGCGGTCATGATTGTGTTTGTCATATGCGAATGATAGGGTTACCGTCAAATCTACATACAGCAACCTTCTGACACTCATAATAGTGTTTTCATTCTCTCCCTTCTTAATTGTAGACTCACGACAAGTATATTGTACAACTGGACAACTACGTTTAACAAGACCAACGACACTGAGCACACGCCTCTTACCCTAGTAACAATATCGTTTTCGTTTGGAAATATATTTTTTCCTAGAGTAGCAAACTATTTTCGTTTAGAAATATATTTTTCCCTTGAGTAACAAACCCTTTTTCACTTGGAAATATATTTTTTCTCTGGGTAACAAACCTTTTTCACTTGGAAATATATTTTTTGCCCTGAACAACAAACAATTTTCACTTGACGATCCACCGTTTACCTGAGTAAAAATATAATTTTTTTTTGGAGATCCGGCGTTTACCCAGTGTAACAATACATTTTCACTTGGAAAAATACTTTTACCTAGAGTAACTAATCATTTTCTTTTGGAAATATATTTTCTCCTGGGTAACAAACCCTTTTCGTCTGGAAAACTATCATTTACCTGAGTACCAATGCCGTTTTCACTTGGAAATCTATCTTTTCCCTAGGTAATAATACCATTTTCGTTTTGAAAACTGACACACACACCGGACAATTTGATATTTTTGTATATTGTTACAACAGACATTGACAAAATATACACCAACAACGACTCCATACATTTGTGTAATCAAATATTCAGTTGCTCTGATGCATCCCATCAAAATCACTGGTTACTCACATACAATAACAATGTGCTGTTGTACATCGACATGTATGTTTTCGGAATTGGCGAATAAAGGGGTTTCCGATATGTCTGTGATGTCCGGGTTCGTGCTTTGGATTTTCCAGAGTCAAAATGTCTGAATAAAACACCTCCTCGACTTTGGTAACTGGTTGGTACACGGATAATGGCGTTCGGAAAGCGGATGAATTTATGTTCCCCATCGCGCTAACAACTCCGGGTTATTTGCGAGTTTCCTCAGGTCTGTTTACTATATTGTGTCTTTACTGGTCAATACATGTCGCTCCAGTCAACTGAAACCGGATCACTAATATGAGAAAGTATGTGGGGCGGATCCGGATATTCACTCATGAACCAACGACCAATATTCAAGTAAACATGTTACAGACCGTGTTTTGTCTCCATGAAAAATACCAATGCATACACCATCACATCAAGTACGTCACGATTGTTTCGAGTTTAATTACGATTTGATAATGTAATCCAGGTGTGTCGCTGCGAGCTGAAGGCTGATTTCGTGTTAATCACACCGCAAGAGGGTGCTATCTCGTAACTCTACAGGTCAACATAAACCGCGGTTGGAAACTTTTGGTCTAGTTGATCCAGTTACCAATTGAAACGGTGCACCAACGCAGACCATTGAGAAAACGTTGTCGTAACCTGACCATATCCACGAGTAAATATGGGACTACGCGTAACTGTCCATAGATTCCTCTGGCCCCACACCGTGGTCTTACGACACAGACAAGACGCAGCGGTGGAAATATTGAAAATGAAAAACGATACCTTGGTGACATTTGATTTGGATTTTACACCTGATGAACCATACACTCGATTGGTACAATGGGACGACAACTCTATCGTCGAGGTCGAGGGAAAAGAAATGTACAGATTTGTTGGGGTTGTGGATATTCAGCGAAAATCAGGGTACAAGGTTGTGTATGGTTCGCATATTTGACTGAGAATATATCGGTATGCATAATGCACTGTCCATTGTATCATGCCGTGTGTCATCTATGCCCACATTGAATGTACAGAGTCGTCGCATGATGAGACGTGAGAACATGAATTTGGTTTCCATGTTTGTACACCGACACATTGTATGTACACCTCTTTCACGCGAATACTTGGTATGTATGAACAATCGTGACGTACTTGATGTGATGGTGTATGCATTGGTATTTTTCATGGAGACAAAACACGGTCTGTAACATGTTTACTTGAATATTGGTCGCTGGTTCATGGGTGAATATCCGGATCCGCCCCACATACTTTCTCATATTAGTGATCCGGTTTCAGTTGACTGGAGCGACATGTATTGACCAGTAAAGACACAATATAGTAAACAGACCTGAGGAAACTCGCAAATAACCCGGAGTTGTTAGCGCGATGGGGAACATAAATTCATCCGCTTTCCGAACGCCATTATCCGTGTACCAACCAGTTACCAAAGTCGAGGAGGTGTTTTATTCAGACATTTTGACTCTGGAAAATCCAAAGCACGAACCCGGACATCACAGACATATCGGAAACCCCTTTATTCGCCAATTCCGAAAACATACATATCGATGTACAACAGCACATTGTTATTGTATGTGAGTAACCAGTGATTTTGATGGGATGCAACAGAGCAACTGAATATTTGATTACACAAATGTATGGAGTCGTTGTTGGTGTATATTTTGTCAATGTCTGTTGTAACAATATACAAAAATATCAAATTGTCCGGTGTGTGTGTCAGTTTTCAAAACGAAAATGGTATTATTACCTAGGGAAAAGATAGATTTCCAAGTGAAAACGGCATTGGTACTCAGGTAAATGATAGTTTTCCAGACGAAAAGGGTTTGTTACCCAGGAGAAAATATATTTCCAAAAGAAAATGATTAGTTACTCTAGGTAAAAGTATTTTTCCAAGTGAAAATGTATTGTTACACTGAGTAAACGCCGGATCTCCAAAAAAAAATTATATTTTTACTCAGGTAAACGGTGGATCGTCAAGTGAAAATTGTTTGTTGTTCAGGGAAAAAATATATTTCCAAGTGAAAAAGGTTTGTTACCCAGAGAAAAAATATATTTCCAAGTGAAAAAGGGTTTGTTACTCAAGGGAAAAATATATTTCTAAACGAAAATAGTTTGCTACTCTAGGAAAAAATATATTTCCAAACGAAAACGATATTGTTACTAGGGTAAGAGGCGTGTGCTCAGTGTCGTTGGTCTTGTTAAACGTAGTTGTCCAGTTGTACAATATACTTGTCGTGAGTCTACAATTAAGAAGGGAGAGAATGAAAACACTATTATGAGTGTCAGAAGGTTGCTGTATGTAGATTTGACGGTAACCCTATCATTCGCATATGACAAACACAATCATGACCGCGAATACATGTAACTAACTTGTTCGGTCTCGATCAATGCAAAAGAGATGATTCGTTTTTGAAACCGTAGCGAAGACCACATGTAAATCTATGCGATAGACTTCTATCTCCTTACATTCAGTCGTGTCGTGTCCATTTCAATACGGGCCCCACATGTATGCCATGCACACACCAACACCGTAAACAGAAGTCGATGATTTTGATTAATAAAAATATATCTTGACTACATCGGAATGTCTATGTTGTAGAAAGTAAATACTTTTATGGTGTTGTGTGTTTAATGAAAGCGATCGGCTACAAGTATGTTTTTGGCGGAATGAAATTTATTTTTCTGTTTGTGACAGTTTGTGAGGAAATGAAAATAGATTCATGGTTTTAATTGGATTGTGCTGTTTAATGTACGCTTCAACACGGAGACTTGACGTGGAACAACAACTCGATTCACAAAACAATTTGTCCCTGGTGTGCAGAGGGTTAGGAACATTTTAATACAGCTCCATCTACTGGTTGTTGTGAGGATAGTCATGTGATGACTCAGCACTTTTCGTTAGCAAAGTAGATTGATCTGTGTGTAAGATTCGAGAGTCGTCACTAGAAAATGTATGTACTCTGTTGTTGGAGTAGCTGGTTTATTGCTATGACATTGACAGAATCTCGAGAAGTGAGTATGCCTTACATTCACGGAAGTTTACGTGGCTCCGTTGTAATAAATTGGTGTTAACTAATCTCGGTTGGATACTGCAATTGTGCTGGACTTACACGCGGTATTCGCATACTGCGCACATGCAAACTTTTGTGTTAACAACTCTGGTGTTTCTGTTGGTACTAGTGCTGTGTTGAACTATTTGGTTCTCAAGACACATGAACAACCATTCAGACAATAAAGTTCTTGAGGTAACGAAACAGTTTGTAGAGTCAAACCAACCATTCTTTAGTTTCGTAATGTGAGAATATCGAGTAAAGTTGATTACTTTGTGTGATGTAAATATCTTTCGTACTTTTGTAAGAGTTGTTGGGGTCTCATGGAAAAGTAACTAGTTGACAAAAAACAAAAAGTTGAATGAAGGTTCGTCTGTTGTTTTCATAAGTCAAGAGAGTGAAAATTGTTGTTGTTGTTTTTGTTACACCAAATCGAAATGGTGCGAAAGCGTCACCAATCATTGCGTATGTTCGTAGCATGGAATATCGAATATTTTCGAGTGCCGTGAATATCTTTCATATACACTTAGTATGAAATGAGATGTGTGGAATAATAATTAGTGTCCAACAAAAGTAAAACTTGTTGTGTTTGCTTATGTACTTTTTATCATTGTTTGTTGTGGTTTTGAAAGACGGGTGAGTTTACATTTAAATATAGTAAGCGGGACAACTCAAGTAATAAATTTAGCTCGGTTGAAAATCGACTCGTTTGAAAATACCGGTCAATGGAGTACCAGTATCAATATGAGTGGTATATTATTTTTCGCGAGATGTACCAATCTTCTAAGCATAACTTTTCAAAAATTCGTCATGTCATAGAGAAGTAGTCGGTTGTCATGAACTCGAAACAAATGTACTTCGATTATCACGATGATGGAAATTACGATCAACACAGTATTTCGTAAGTGAATGTGTATCGTTTGGTATGTTCAGCAGTCACTAAATGACAAAAATAGCAAACTGATGCAACCCGGTAGTTAAACGATACAGTTACAAGTTGGATGTAATCTTGATTTACAGATGACAGCTTGATGAGTATTGTGATGACATTTACTTTAGCGAATGATAACGGAAAAATTTTCGGTTGCATTGTCGGTGTATGTGTTAGACAAATAATTCTAGTACACCTAACTATAGGATACATTTGGCAAACATCGTACAAATTGTTTCGCTGTGATGGTAACGACTTTCAGCGGTTTGGTTTCATGTCGGGAATTATTACTTGGGGGTTCAAAAACAATCAATACTACAAATGAATACAAAACACGTTAAGTGAATTACAGCGTAGCAAGTACTTCCTTGATATTACGATTGTTGTGTACCAGACATTTCTAACTGAATTGAATGCATCTAGCAAACATATTCCAATTTACTTTTGTAATGATCAAAGTATGTGAAATGGTGCGAATGGATTAGGTATTAATCAATCGGCGGTATGTCAATTCACCTAGTGTGATATCTTGACACCGGATAATGTGCGAAAGTGTTTCAATTCTCACTGCTGATTACGATGATAAAGTATTGTACTGGTTGTTGTTTAACAAAGGAAATTGTTGTTTCATCTTTAGTCTTGGTTAGTGGAGACAATTGCATTTGTAAAATATTTTCTGATATCCGCGATAAGCAGGGTGATATGTACCAAGGTGGAATAATTTTCCATTCAAGAACATTTCAGACACGCATAGTTTTACAACTCAATATGTTAATAACAACGGTACTGAAAAGTTTGTTGCTGTCATAATAACCTTTACCACAACGCCGGGTCTAATTAACGCGAATAATTTAATAATCAAGTCATGATAGACCATTACAAAATCTCATATGTTAAATCGATGTGACAATCCTTATGTTTACATCACGATAATTTTCGATATAACACCTGCGTTCGATTGTAAGAAACTACGATGGTCATACTTTCAAATGTCGTATACTCAAATATATTATGTTAATCTCAAGTCGCCGACACCGAGAAGTAATTACTTTTGTCTTACAAAATATACCGCATAGTAATTTCTTTGTCTTGCGGCATAGTAACGACTTTTACAGTTGAACAAAAAAGACGAGTTGGTGGTATATGCCTAAAACCGAACTTGATATGTTTGTGGGTTGTAGTGATTACTTGGATAGTCTTGTCTACTTTTCGTATAGACACTTTTTGCTTTGGTTCGGTGAGTTACAAACGGATTGACTTGACAAGGTTTTTGTATTTTACTCTTTTGTTGATGGCAAGATGTTAAAATGTTGAGATGTCATAGTGAAAATATTTTTGAAACTCTCTTTGACAAACGTAAAGACAGGTCGCGAATAGAGTTGTAATGTTTCATTACTTGTTTCGAATCAATGTGTGTGTAATCTCTAAATATGACTGGGTTGAAAGTTGTTAGTCATGTTTGTCAATCTATTTCAATTCAGACTATGTCAAAGTCCAAATATTTCATTTTGGATTATCTGGATTTACCTTTAGTACATCTACAAACGGATTGACTTGACAAGGTTTTTGTATTTTACTCTTTTGTGTATGGCAAGATGTTAAAATGTTGAGATGTCTTAGTAATAGTATTTCTGAAACTATCTTTGCCAAACGGAAAGTCCGATCGCGAATATAGTTGTAATATTTCATTACTTGTTTCAAATCAATATGCGTATAATTTCGAAATGTGACTGGGTGAAAGTTGGTAGTTATGTTTGTCAATCTATTTCAATTCAGAATATGTCAAAGTCCTAATATTTCATTTTGGATTATCTGAATTTACGTTTAGTACATCCCGCGAACGGATTCCGACGCTGTACTATAACATTCTTAATAATACAGGTTCGAGGATTTTCATGATAGAGTTGACAAGTGATAAGATGCGTGTTTGTATTAAGAGTTGGATTTCAAGTTGACAAAGACAATAACTGTATAATGCACATACTTGTGATTCTTGATTCTTGTAGAGTTATAGTTGGTATTGATTCTATAGGTGTGAAAACAGCGGCGCGACTGTGTGAATAATTCAATGTGACTGAAAGTCGGCGTCAGTAATATTCAGGTTACGGTCGAATCAAAAGATCACGTTAAAAAGATTTCTCAAATTAATTAGAATTGTACCGAATTAACACATTCAGATACGAATCAACTTGAGCTGTGTAGCAAGTTTCATTTCAAGTTGTCAAATTGATGCATTGCTTGAATATTCGCATGATTCTTATCACGCAAAGTCAACGACTGTTCCAAAGTGTCAAAACATATAGCGATCGCGTGCAAGTGTCAAATTGTTGGTTTTCGAATCACGGTCTGCGCTGGTACTGTTATTCATTACTTATTACTTGATAGTAACAACCACCGACATATTACACTGTAGCGATTGGGATGTATGTAATGACAAGACGCGAGAAATGGCTATGTCTTTGGTGTTATTTTGTGAGCGATCGTGGGATTTGTAACCTATTTCACACGTTTTTTGAAGTGTTGGTTTGTGAACGCGGCTATTGTTGATATTCGAATCGCCGTCTACGCCGGCTCTGTGGTAAACTAATTATCAAAATATTACTTGTGCGTAATTCCTACCTTTGTAACATCAAACCACGAGAGATGGCTATTCTTATGTGTTATCTTGTGAGCGCTTGTAGAGAATATTTCACACCTTTTTGGAGTGTTAGTTTGTGAACGCGGCTATTGTTGGTATTCGAGTCACCGTCTACGCCGGCTCTGTGGTAAACTAATTACCAAGCGACTGATTCCTAGATTTAGCAAACTATTTCACACCCTTTTTGGTGAAAGTACGACATGCCGCTAGCATTCTATCAACGGAAGTACGAATCATCGCCGCATCCATAAGAATAACGATATATCGAAGTCGCGCTCACCGTAAACGTTGGGATTACTTCAAATTGGTCATATATAATAATTTGCGATATACACATTAATTAAGTACCAATCACGTGACTATTTACCATACCTGATACACATTCTACATCGTGCGAGAGATGACTATACCTGAAAGGGCGAATCACGACCGCAGCCATAAGACACCACACGTTTTCAACACCGTGCGAGAGATGCCTACACCAACAACGTTAGTCAAATCGTCAACAGTCTATACCTGAAAAGGTAACCATGCCACCACGAGTTTTCACGGCACCGTGCCGCCGCAGCCTATACCCGAAAAGGTAACCATGCCACCACGAGTTTTCGCGGCACCGTGTGAGCGATCCCTATACCGAAAAGGGTTACCGTGTGAGAGGCTCCATAAGACACAATGGCACCGTGCGAGAGATAGGGGGGGTCAAAAGGGTCACCGTGCCAACACGAGTTTCGAGGCACCGTGCGAGCGGGGCCGATAAGCCACAATGGCAGGTCACGACCGATCATACTAACTACTAACGCGTACTGAGCTGTTTTAGGAATATGAATTCTCGCTTATTCTTATGTGAATTTAGAACTTTGTATTTTCGCGGATCAATAATTAATTAATGTTCATTTATTTCAGATTTCACGCAAAAGTCGATATTGCTTCGTGATGATTTTGATGTTGTTAGAGTATGTATGTTCACGAAGACTGCGATATCGCACGGATAAATGCATCATCACTAATTAATTACTTAAATGCGACTTGATAATAGTAATCCCTAGAATAAAATAAAATGCGATTTTGAGACAGACAGATCGCGGTTTCGATTTCCGAGGTCTCCGCATTTTAAGCCTTATTATCAGCTCGTAGTACAACCGCTACCTGTATAATGTTTGCAAGTCGAGTATAAGGGTATTTAACTCAGCACTAAAATGCCTACGGACTAGCCGCAGGGGTCTGGATCTCGTCGCTATAATTAAACGAACACCTTCGCCGCAGGTACGCGATCCCCGACGTTATAATGATAGGGAAAAATTAGCCGCATGAAAGCGAGTCTTATGAATATATCGACAGACAACAAGTTAGTTGAAAAGTAAAACTAATCGTGACCGATGCAAGACGGCGTGAAACAGCGCTTTCGCTCGATTCTTGTAGTGACCACATTTCATACGATTCAGTCCTTTTCATGTCACTAGAATAAGGGTTGAAGAGCTTCTTGGAGGTACAGAACTTCAGTATACAATTAAATAGTATATTCATATTGAAATGAACCCGAATATTTTCGGCTGACACTCGTCAGGGGTAATCGTCAGCAACTAGTAGAGAATTGGAAAGAACATTGTATATCAACAATCGTATCACAAAATAATAGAATAAGGGTTATTAAACCGACAGTGAAACGCCGCCGGCGTCTTATAACGTAATAATGTAAGCTGCGTCGGGTGCTGCTATAATGTTAGGAGCGAATATAGTAGAAAGTCCACGTCTGGACACCTGTAAGCAGGTGCGCATACTACCGTAGTAAACGCATAACAGAATTCATGCAAAAGTCTATATTGCTTTGTGATGATTTTGATGTTGTTCCATACCGATTGGGAAGATAGGACTCCTAATTTCCTAACTAACTACATAATCCCTGGCAACGTAGTCAGACGCATAACAGTATTTACGCAAAATCGGTATTGCTATGCGATAATTTTGACCACTATGTTTTGATAATAACTTGCTTCCGAGAAGTAAGTAACATTCATTATACGTTAGATGATACTTTTCCTTGATATTCTATCATGTGTATTTAGGGCTAATGCGACATCACTATGTTGACGACAGGCCTGATTTGAACACACTAATTTTGCGAAATAAAATTATCACCCAACGCGGACACTCAACATGGAGTTAACACCGCTACTACCTTCGCTCACTGATGAAAAAAATGAAAGTCATTAAAGAAAGCAGATTTGTATGAAAACTCGTTAAATAGAAGTAAAAGTAGCCTAGAAACATGACTACTTACTGAAAAATCGTTACGTAGAAGTGGGGTTAGTCTACGAACATAACCACTTACTTACTTTGAAATCTCTACTTGTACTTGTATTCGTACTTTACCTTTACACGTCGTTTTTGTATAATGGATACTAATTTTATTAAAAATAAAAAAAGCGCGAAAAATTACATTTTTATCCCGGAACGTAGCAAGAAAAATCGCATAAATTTTGTAAAGTAGATAGAAAACTACACTATTCCGATGCAGTAAAGACTCTTACACTCTGGATTTTGTGCAGTATATACTGATTTTACATTGCGGAGTATTCCATAAACGTTAATCCAGTGATCCTCCTTCTATTTTCAATCACGATCCGCTTATTATTCTAGGCTTCGAACCCCACACCCAGTACGTTTTATGGGGATTAATATTTTTAGATTAAATATAGCGTATCGAGACTTCGTGAAACTTACTTGGAAATAGTTATTTCTACCCTAATTTATTAGATTTCTCAGATATCGTAGCAACGGAACTGGGTTGAGCGAGCGGTTAAGGCGTTGGACTTAAGTTTCAATGAACAAGTGTTCTAAGTTACTCATGTTTTCAACACAACCTAAACGCAAATTGCACGAATTTCCATATTGATCAAATACCACAAACTTTGCCGGCTTTCAGAGTTAGTAACTAAGCGCGTAACAGAATTTACCTAAAAAAGTCAGTACTCCAAAAATTTTGTAAAGTATAGCTTTTTGGCGTTGGACTTAAGTTCCAATGAACAAGTGTTCACATAGGTTCGAATCCCACACCCACTACGTTTTACGAGAATTAATATTTTTAGATTCAAATTTAGCGTATTGAGTACTTTTTCTGCATTTTTCAGCGCATTAGAGACGTTTACACTATCGATTTCGTGAGCTTTACTTGAGTTTTATAAATTAACGTAAAAGTAGTCATTTCCGAGTAAGTAAAACGTTCGTATTGTAGTTTTATTTCTGCTTAATACTATAATTATCATGGAGTTGAAGCAGTCCAATATCAAAAACACCCGAAAGTATTTGTTGTACTCTGAAGAAGTACAAGTAGCACAGTTTGTGGTATTTCTATGACATCGAAATTTAGCTAACCAGAACTTATACTTGAGTACTCCGAAATGTACAAGTACTTTACCTTTACACGACGTTTCTGTAAAATGAATACTGATTTTATTAAAAAATAAAAAAGCACGAAAAATTACATTTTATCCCAAAACATCAGAATACTAAAGTAGCTTATCGCGTATATGGACCTAATACTAAAGTGTTTATGATTTCAGTTCGCTTCAACTTCATTACATTTTCAGTATTAAACAGAAGTATAGGCCTAGAATGCTAACTTTCTTCGTAAATTGCTACTTCTGCCTTAATTTAACGGATTTATGTGAGATCATTGCTTTACTTAATCTCTCCAAAATGTGCATTATACTAGTACGTCACCATCGAATCCCTCTGGCTATAACTACCCGATAGTATAATTGAGGCAAATACTCGAGTACTAATTTTAAAGTAGCTTAAGTATCTAAATGAACCGACGGTCAGTTAACCATTTCGAAGTGCAAGTACTGGAATATCATAGTTCTTGACTCGTCCTCAATGCTCAATAGACCATTTTTGCTATTTTTCATCGCCATAAGTCATTCTGGACCGCGTAAACGCATTGTACGATATAGATGTAACTTATGCAAATCCCCGGAACGCAACAAGAAAAATCGTATGAATTTGTAAACTACTTATTCATGACATAATAATAATTCTACTTGTACACATTTTCACATTTTATAACACTTTAAGTAGTACTTGAAAGTTTTGTAAAGTTAACAGGTTAAAAACTTATACTTGAGCACTACGAAATGTACAAGTACTTTACCTTTACACGACGTTTTTGTAAAATGAATACTAATTAAAAAATTAAAAATTAAAAAGAGCGAAAAATTACATTTTATCCCGGAACACAACAAGAAAAATCGTAGGAATTTGTAAACTACTTATTTGGTAAACTACTCTTTACTTCACAAAACAAAGTTACAAAAGTAAGCAGATTTATATGAAAACCCGTTAAATAGAAGCAAAAAGTAATAACAACGCAGCACACCAAATTTGATCACAATTTCATGATGCAATACCTTTAAAACTAACGCAGTTCTCTACACACTTTTGCGTAAATCTGTGTTTCGCTAGCGCAGCACGTACCTATACATAATAAGCTTCAATAACGGAATTACCATGCTAATAATCGAATCCCCACCCTGAAACTTGGTACGCGGTTGTAGGACATTATGAAAATACAACATACCAAATTTCGTCGGACATTTCATCATGTAACACCTTTAAAACCAACGCAGTTCTATACCGACTTTTGGCTAAATCTGTTATCCATAGCGCAGCACGTACCTATACATAGTCAACTTTAAAACGGAATTACCATGTTAATAATCGGCTCCCCACCTTGAAACTCGGTACGCAATTGTAAGACATTATGACAATGTACCATATCAAATTTTGTTACGCATTTCATGATTGAACAACTTGAAAACTAACGCAGTTTTATACCGACATTTGCGTGAAACTGTTTTGCGGGAGCTTAGCACATACCTATGCGTAGTCAACTTTAATGACGGAATTACAGATGTAATTAGGTTTCAACACTTTTACAACGATTCTTCTCGCTTCCTATAACATCCCATTCGAAGCCCTCGTTATTAGGCTATGATCTCAGCCTGAGCTATGTCTTGAAGCCTACGGGACTTTGCAAATTGTTTCGATTTATTCTACCCGTTTTAATTTAAGGAAGCCCATTTCACTCAATGTATCGATGCCTACAGTATAGAGTATACTCTACAAAATTTTCTGATTAATTCTTCCTATGTTAATTTACCATAAGAAAGACAATTTGACTCCTAAAGTCCGAAATGCTTGTTCGCTTGAGCTAAGCCGCAGCGCCTGGAGTGGAATTTTATAGTTCTTGTAAAAAGTTGTTTGTACACAATGTATGTTTAAGGCAGAGGTCTCAAACACACGGCCCGCGGGCCGCATGCGGCCCGCTAGACCCTTTTGTGCGGCCCACGACGGCATTTTGGATTTCAAAGTATTCGACAATATTTTACTACTAATTTTTGAGAACTTAAAATTCGCTCTAAAACTACTCCAGAAGCCTGGAACTACTCATCAAACTTCACTAATACTTACCACTCAGTGGAAGATCAACTATAATACGTGACATTACTTGTTTAATATGGTAAAACATGACCTGTTGATGATTCGTGACTGGAAATTGTGATTTGGACTTGAGCGCGACCGTCTGTAGAATTTCTCGTAGCCCACTCGTCACTTAAAACGTTACAATCAGAGAAGGAATTTTCTGACTCGGAATGCCGTGACTTGGTAGAACCACGCACGCAACAAACCATGGTGTCCTATATGGTGTGGACACAAAACAATCTTACGGCTCAGTGAAATTGGTGTACGTCACACTTTCCATTTGGTCAAAGGCAATTTGACGGTCATTTTTGACCGGCTTGTCCTGCATTAGCCTAAATTTGATAAAACGGGTCTCAATCGAAAGCTACCGCGGTAGTGATTGCGAGAATATAAATATATTCTATTCGTGGTCTGGTCCTGTATCTCCCCAAAATAAGCCCCGAATGTTGCATTGTATGTGAGTTTGGTATTGTGATGCAGCAATGACGTCTGGGAGCAGGCGAGGAGCACCACAAGCTGCAAACGTATTGGCCATTGTCACGCAAGCGATTGAGCCCTCTCGCTCTCGTGCGCATTTGCTCCTGAGCTGCTCAGACGGCATGGTTGCGTCACAATACCAAACTCACTTACAATGCAACATTTGAGGCTTATTTTGGCGAGTTCCAGGGCCACGAACAGAATAAAATTTATATTTTCGCAATCAGTACCGCGGTAGCTTTCCATTGATACCCGTTTTATCAAATTTAGGCTAATGCAGGACAAGCCGGTCAAAAATTACCGTCAAATTGCCTTTGACCAAATGGAAAGTGTGACAAAAACCAATTTCACTGAGCTGTGAGATTTGCTTGTGTCCACACCATATAGCACACTATGAATAAACTATTAAACTGGTAGGAGAAATAGTAAAATATCAAAAGGTCGTAGCTTGCGTTGCGTAGCTTATTTAGATATCCAAGCATTTAGGTATGGCAAACGACATTGGCATTATGTTGCCCCTTTGATGTATATAGTTGGTTACATCCTGTGTCATCTTGGGTATCTTTCTATATGTTATTTTCGCCAATTTAATGTGGCGAGTATTAACTAGTCGTAGCCTACGCTTCACAGCTGTAACACCAACGGATTCTTCGGCGATTGCACATTTCTATTGTTATTGCACAGATCCATTATGTTCAAGTTCTTATTGATCTGTTCCAACATTCGAAGGTAAAATCAAACGCTGATTCTATTTGACTTCCGTAATGACATATAATGTCAATATAGGCTAGTTATCAGGAGTAGACCTATGCTCGAAACCCGGAAATAAGGCCTACTTTGAAGTACATTGAATTCCCCTATTATTGGTGCTGCGGCCCGCGGCGCCATCAAAAATAGGAAATTGGCCCGCGAGCACATCTGAGTTTGAGACCTCTGGTTTAAGGTAAAACCTACGCATTCATGATTTAGTCCGAGTTTGTATTTTAGTAACATATACTAATTTACGATTCCGCGTTTGTAACTTGTGCAAGTAGGCCTACAGGAATATCATAGTTCTTGAACCGTGCTCAATGCTCAATAGACCATTTTTGCCATTTTTCATCGCCAAAAGTCATTCTGGACCGCGTAAACGCATCGTACGATATAGATGAAAGTTATGCAAATCCTAGGATCCTCATTTTCAAAGTAGCTTAGATCTCGAAATAAGCTCTGACTCGCTATTTTCCTCAAAGCATGGAATTATCACGAGTATCACCTTCGATCGCTGAAGAAAAGATGAGCTTATATCCGAAGCATATTCCTTGACAAGGAATTTTATCATGTACGAACTCGATGGCTCATGCGTTAAGGTAAATACGAAAGCAGAGAGAACCTTACGTCAAGTTGGGGATGAAATGTTCGAGCGACATCGAACTGTCCTAAACGCAGTCTCCAAACGTCTCCGCTATAACGATGTCGAAGTCAATGAAAAATATAAAGAATACTTACCCGATGAGCGAATGTTCCTGATGATAGCTGATGAAATTTGCAAAGATACCAAAGAAAATTGGGGTAGGATTGTCTCCCTCTTTGTGCTCGGTAGCATTCATGCTCGCAAGAACGAGGATGAACATCATGGGGAGCATATAGAAGCTATCATACAGAGAGTCGGAAATTACATTGCTAGCAGAAGACTAAAGTGGATAGCGCGAAATGGAGGATGGGTGGGTGATTTACATGCTTTGCCTAGGATTTATAAATTATCTTTTAGCATGAGATATATAGTGTATCCGCTCCCCAGACCACACATCATCTCTCGATGATGAAACTCAGCTTTACCTTCCAATTCGGTTCCCGATACGATAACTTTCATCCGTATGATCATTAAGGCTTCTATTTTTGTTGTAGGATGGCTTTGTAGAATTCTTTGGTAATACCGCTTTCGACTACAATAAAGTTTGGAAGGGACTCGTGTTTGTCGGGATCGGACTGACATCTATTGCAATGGCATTATCAAGATAATGGATGTTCGCGTGTTTTGTCTCATGTAATATTTTAAGAATAAAATTCTTAATCGTTTAATCGCATCCATTTTACTGTAGGACCTATACAGTTTCTTCTGAGAATACTCGAAGGATTCCCCATATGGAAAACTTCTTTATTCTTTTAATTTTTCAAATTTCTACAGCTACGTAAGGAAATTGTTAGGATTACCCAGAATACATTGCAGGTCAAATTTGATTCGATTACGAGCATTACAGCGACAGAGATTTACGATATTGTAAAATGACCTACCTTACGACATCAAATTTCGTCTTCTCTCCAAGTGGAAATATCATGTTCTATAATATTGTCCATACCGAACAAATATAAATTTGCCTGTGCTGTTGCTTTGCAAGAATACTTCGCTCACATAGTAACCAATTTCTGGTGGATCCCGAATCGATATAGACAGAAATGCGGAAACTTACATTGACATGTCTTAACTACTGCCATGCCAGCCCGTGCGAATGAAAAGTAAGTACAGAAGGTTAGTATATCAACGATATCGTTGCCCGTCATTGCGTCGATTCGCTGCTTGAAATCCTCCAGATCGATTGATGTTTCGAGGTTTCGTGGTTTCGCTATGCTGTCATCCGTACGAGCAGAATGTCCGGATTAGGAACAACTACACCAGGACCATTGAAGCTTTCGGTACAGCGCAATATGAATAGCGCTACGTTGATCGATTCTAATTCAACAATGTCTCCCGCGCACGATTGTGTAGCCGGATTTTCGTTAAATATTGACGACACCCACAAACCGAATGATCTCTTCCCCCTTCACATCTATGATAGAGTTATCACTCCAATGACTACGAATAACTTGAGATTCCGCCGGATTAATATCCGAGTCAAATAATACCAGAGTATCTTTTCCGGCTTTTAAAACCCGCACTGTCGCGTTCAGCCTATGTCGCAACACCACAATATGCGGCCATACAAAACGATGAATAGTTGCTTTTTGTAGTACCATATCTGCGAGATATTTTCAGTTGGGTGTAATTTCACGCTGCTCACCAATTTACAGCTCACAGTGCAACTGAATTGGCGTTCATACTAATTCTACATAGCTTTTGCATGTCAGGCAATTACATCATCAGTAAAACGCCGGCGGCGACTCATTTAAAGCTTGTTAGTATCTGAGATAATTAGCGCTCAAGCGTAGCATAGAATCGCTAATGATGTTTGTCGTACAATGTAAACTGTATATCATTATAATAAAGATCAATGGGACTACGTCTCGAGTAAAAAAATTGACTTAAGTTCACGATTTTCCATGTTGATCAAATACCACAAACTTTGCTTGCTTTCAGAGTTAGTAACTAAGCGCATAACAGAATTTACACAAAAAGTCGGTTCTCCGAAAATTTAGTAAAGTAGTTCTTTTCCAATGTACTAAATAAAATTGTATTAAGCCATGGAACAATTTACGTAACGACAGACACAAATTAGTCGGTTATACAGTTTTATGACATCCGACAGTACTATGGAGCCTATCAAAATGCCGAAAGGAGTTCGTCGTCTTTTCTATTCTGAAATAATCAAGGTTTTATCAGGACTCCCCTTCGTAGAAACTTTAACAGAATTACTAATATCACCTCAAGTTTACTCAAGTAACTCTAATTTGATACTCGAGTACTAAATCCTTCTTTTCCCAAGGAGTATGTTGGAGGCTATTGCTCGATATTCAAACAATTTGCAATTTGCTGGAATATCACAATTAGGGATCTAAAAGTAACTAATATGGGTATGTTTGTAGATTATTTACCCTTCTACTCAGAGGTTTTTCAGGCGAAACTACCTACTTTTAGGACTATATATTTTAAAGTAGTTTGAGCTTACGTTTGTATCACCTTGACGAGAGGCATTATCAGACATGAAAATGATTTTATCACCTAATATCAGAAGTTAACACACGTCAATGTGGTTCGGAATTCACGAGAAATTGATTACTAAGAGAAGTATATTCTTGTATACACAATAGCGGAGAAAATATTTAACATGTAGCAAGCAGGCCGATATGAAGATGTACACTATAAAATTTTGTATGCCGCGCTGATGAGATTAATTATAATATACTTCTCATGTTAGTGATTTTTCAATAACGAAACTCTTTTTCGGCATAAGCTAATTAATTTCATATTAAACATAAAATACCTGCTAAAAATATGAAATGTTAAAGCAATGAGTTATTCCACGAGAATCACCTCACGGAGGGTTGCTGTGTAAAACATATTGATGGGTCAGGCTGTAATCATTGAACGCAGTGCTGACTTTTACTCGAAAAGGAATGGATACAGTTCGCAGGTTTCGTGCAGTAGATCTGACTAATTAATGTTGATACTACTCTGCGGCGAGACTGTTTAGTACGGCCAATCAATTCTTGACGTCTATCGTGTCCTAACCAAGTTCTGCAAATCGAATTTGCAGTGGATGATCTGCCTTCTGATTTCGGCATGCTCGCCTCTATGTGCGAGTGTGTGCCATTGGTATTGTGGATATTTGCCTAACATTGCAAGTGGATGTGAGAGAAGTACTTACTCGAGTATAGTTGAAAGGAGGTGCCTAGCAAACATATTCCAATTTGGTTTTGTAATGATCGAAATGTGTGTAAGTGGTGCGGCGCCTTCGTGTGTGTATATTTACCTCTATTCGGTCATCCGTTCGGAATCAATATACACTCAAACTGCATTTCTGACGGCTGGCAAATTGCGATGACGTAGTCATGCCTCATACATGCTTCGAAAAGGCAACTTGACTCGTTACTTGACTTGACTCGAGTCAAAATGTGCAATGACTCGAAATGACTCGAAGGTAGTGACTTGATCTCAATACTGACTTGAGGTGACTCGGAATGCCGTAAATTTGTTGGAACCATGGACGCAACAAACTAATAGCGTATCAGGGGAATAGTAAATGGATCAGGAGGTCGCAGCTTGGTGTTTCGCTAACTAAGTATAGATATGGCAACCGTTGGCAATCTGTTAGTTGCATCCTTGGTCGCTAAACCATGTTATTAAGGCCGCTTAAAGGTACCGAGTACCGTAGTGGTACCTTCCAGTGATGCACCCCCAATGGGCCGTTCGGCGTTCCAACATTTTAATCACTTGGACACATTCATTAATATATTTGCGTAATATTTTCTTTTTCTTTTTCTGCTCCTATATTTGAAGATATTTGGCCATGATATTAATGGCCTACTTATCAGAAGTACACACGAATCCTGGATTGGAATTTCAATGCTCAACTTAAATATGTTTTGATATCAGATCAGTCTCTACTATACCAGTCTGTTGGATTCAGAATATTCATAGTAGCTGAAAATTATAACCTTATAGCTTTTATGATGGCATCATACATCTGTCCGCCCATATTGTGTCTATATCTTATAGTTAATGTATACCAAGTACAACAACAATTCAATTCAAATAGTTATAAATGTGATGATTCTTTTCGTGCCAGGCCTAAATTGGCCCACCATAGGGTAATCGATGTAACTGCTGGGGCCTTATAAGATACCTTGGGTTTCCGTACACATCTGGTCGGTGAATTTTGTGAGTGAAAACGGTCTGTAATGTTACTTCTTCCATGCATTACTGTAGAAATTTTGATCAATAGTTTTTGCATGTTTTGCTGGGATGGTGGATCAATGAATGGGACACTGGATCACGCGCAGCGCGAAGCGGAATCCCAAATGGCATAAGTCCGCCCAAAGATATGATCGGTTCCGTTGACTTGCGAAAACATTTTGATCCTAGTTCAAACCTTCAAAATTCCAAGCATTGGGGCAAATTTTGGAAATTCCTCCCGGACGCAGTTTGAACAGGAAAATTCCGGACGTATGGCAATCCTAACATGACCTGCATATATGGTACACGACCGGGATAATTCGGGGTTGAAAGCTGCTTACCTGTTAAAATGTTATCTGTTTTACGCAAATATATGAGCACAAGTTATGGGGCCTGCCACATCAAAAACCATAGAGTGATCGGCTTCCCTTCAATATCTAAGCCAATGTCGTACCACGAGCGAGGAATCCTGTATTAAATGTATAGGGGGTCTGCTCGGTTGTGAAATTATCGATTGAAGTTTCAAACCACTCTTGCGTCTACGCCATAGGCTTTCAGAATCAACAGGGTGTGTGCGTTAGAGCCGTACGCGATGAAGTAGTTGATATACGTCTGAATTAATGGGGATAGCAGCAGATGTGTTGCTTATAGACTGGAGTTGCGCAATCGGTCGGCATGAGCCAGCCGTGATCAACGTGGCGGTGCGCGATCGAGACCCTGCGGAGGATGTATTTATTTGCTCGGTGTTCACTTCTTGGTCCAGAATGGTATACTACGCCTTTTACATTGCGGGGGGCGAGTAGAATGCAATCACGTTGATGAATGCAACTAAAGGCGGCATATAGTTCCCGACACTGGTTATGATATCAAGTAGATTACCCAGGCAATTTGCAGTTAACTTGCAAAGCTAATAAAAACTTGGATTAGCTTGACCGCTAATTTGGGAACTTGGTGGTTTAAATATCAGTTCCAAGGTATTGCCGTATCCCGAGGCCAGCCACATTTTCGTGCATTCGGATATGACCATAAGGTAGTCAATATAAGACACACTTTTATATTGACCAGGGGTGTTTAACCGAGTACCGTTAACTTTTCTGAGTACTCAGCCTTGCCTACTACTCTACTACTACTACTACCACTACTACTACTTGCACTACTCACTCTAGCGGTGATGTTATGCCACTTTCTACTTCATGAGGTATTTAGAAAACGACCTCCTTTTGCATTTCGGATTTTGTAATGTTTGGATGAGTTTTGAGACATGGTTATCAATCTCACGCTGACCGGTCAAAACAGAATCAGTGTAACGATAATGTCAGCCATTGAATTTATATATTCTCGAAAAGTAAGCGAGGCTTAATATCAGTTATAAGCACAAAAACCAGCAATTTCGAGAGTGGCTACCGTTTTACAATTGCTAAAAGAATACGACACCTGTTCAGGTTTCAAAGCTACCTGCTCGAGTACTTTTAGTACCTTCAGGTTGGTTTGGGATGCTTGGGGGACACTTTGCAGTGGGCCGGTGGCGCACAGGAAATGAGAAAACTACGAAGCCTGTGTTAGCATCGTCACAAGTGGAATTGGAAAACTTATTGCGAGTTTGTAGTTATTGTTGACCGTACGGGTGATATCTCCGACTAGAGTTCCAAATTGCAGCACACTTTCCATAAATATTCAGTTCGATGACCGAGACAAGGGGTCGTCTTCCGGGCAGATTCACTTATTTGCAGGTTTCCCAAGTACAAATATAAATTATCACGGGTGGCGGTGATGTCCCTCTGGTTTCGGTGCAGGCAGTTTCACCGGTGCCTATGCGGATGGTGCCGGGATGTCCACTGTTGATCTTATATTGGGGTGGCGATCGGATATAGATGCGATGTGATGTCTTCTGTGAGACTGCTGAGCGTAACTTCCGGGCTCACTAGTCCGCCTCTTTCTCCTGAGATCTAAAAATCACAGTTGGTGATGGTTAGACATGTTGTTGTGGTTGTGGATGAGGAAGTATGTTTGCACACGCCCTGGATTGATACGAAACAAATGAAGGCTGTGATTCCGCGTGTAACCACAACTGATTTTATGACCAGCAGTGGGCGGCGGACTATCAGTAGCCGAATGCCCTAAATATGTTTTTATGTGAAGCCTAATTATAAATTAGCATGCTTAGTCCAGTTTTCGGAACTCAGCTATATGGCTGGATTCTTATTTCCACATCAGTTAATTGCGATTAAATCCCGCCGCCGCGATCCCTACGTCGTGTTATCATGAGGTGAGTTGAACTTCACCTTGTAGCTACACTGTAAAAAATCTGGTAAATTTACTGGGAAACCTCTGTAAATTTTGCAACGAATTACCGGTCGCCGCCAATAACTGTGCGTAGCTTGTAATTTTACATTTTGATATGTAATATTACCTCAATTTAGCTGAAAAGTCAAGTTGCCAGAATTTCTTCGCAAAATTACTGACAGTTACTCGTTACTGAAGTTTACCGGGCTATTGGCAACATTGATTAGCTTGAAAATCTATGCAGCCAATGTATACGTGGAACTGAATGTTACTGATATCATTCTCGTGGTGATTATTTGACCTGATTCAACCTCGTTCGCGAGATTGGCGTCTGTCATACGGAAATTGTTGGCCCTAGTACCGATCCCAGTATAGTAAACAGTAGGGTAAAAGAAACAACCGACAATCGTAGGTAATGTGATACACCATAGCCACTATATTATATTATAAGGCTATGGCTATAATGCCGGTCTCGCTGGTTACATTCGTTGTCACGGATAGGACTGATGAGTTAGAATATCAGTTTAGGATGTATAATATTGTTCGGGAAACTAGAAATATCAGCAACGCAAGCTCTGTTGACCATTTGTTAATGGCGAGCAAGGCGACCTGTAATAGGTTACATTAGGTTAACGTTACGCGTTACTGATTTTTCTGAGATTCGGAGTAAACAACCAACGCACCGCTGTGACATCACAAGCAGCGTCTGGTTTAGTAGGTACGGTAAGTAGTGCACAACACATGGAAGAAATATCAATTTATACGCAATAAGATGGAAAAGAGAGGGACTATATGTAATGATGAATGTTTCTGTATGAAAAACGACCTAAATCAAACATTATAACGAAGTGGCCAATAGATATGATTGGTGGCATGTCAGCGGATGAATACCGCTTATTTCAAAATCGTTCGAGTGTCGTATCGTCGTCTGGCCATTATTGAGATTTGAGCAAAGGTTGGAGCGAAGCTTGTGCGTGAAGAAAGTGGACACGATCGTTGAAGATTCCTAGGAATGCTGAATGGGATACGCATCGTAAAAGGTATAGTACTACTTAGTATTCGTTACCGTGAATATATACGACTGTGCACACCACCGGGATGACTTAGATTTCATTATTGAAATATTTCATTCGCCGCATTATTTGTTCTATTTTGGGATATTAGTCGACTTATATAGTCCCTGTGAGACCACATACTCCGCCGCGGATGAGTTGAAACTGTTGGCATGTTTATGTCATTTTCGGGCCATAGCATAGAGATGTTTTTATCCACTGCTGGAGTGCTGGATTTGTTTAGCACACATGCCACCTCAAATGAACCTTTTGCTTCAATACATAAGATCAGCGGTTCTCAACCTGGTGAACGCGAGAAATTGACCAATTCTGTATGAATTCTGACTAAGCGTGTTTTGCAACCATTTTCAGAGGACGATTGTTAAAGATGAAAGTTATTCCGTATTCAAGAAAGCTCGCCAAATGCAAACTCCAGCAGTCGCGCTCAACTTCACCGGTACGTTTAGCGTAATATCTTTGATATGCCAAGACCGTTCTCAGCGTCACACCTGTGTGTAGTCAGTAGAATATTTGGAATCAGAAACGTGTGCTCCTCACGGAAGAAATTTTTTTATGGTACATTTGGGCGATTTCAATATATTTCCACTACTGATACGATGGACAATCCTGATCTGGGGCCAAGAAATAACAGCATGCAACAAAGTGCATGACTAATAACAATTGGCCCACACGATGATGCATTATCATGTATAACTTGCCCTAAATTTTCGAAAGCACTCCCTCCATGAACCCTACCGGTGAGTCTGATCACATGGGCTGAAAAAGATAAATATTTGACAGTAATATGTGATACTGCTACTATTACTTACGGTAGTCATTCATGAATCTAAAAAATTTTCGCGTTCCGCTCTGCGTGAAAATATGAAATCCCAGCAACTACTCATAACATTGCCACTCGCAATTTCGGTGTGTACAATAGGTCTTTGTGGTAAGTGAAATAGTCCGGACCTCCGGAGTTCACCGGGAATTGATATGGACAGATTAACATAGCCTATCTCTATATTAGATGATGTGCTCTTTTTGACATGACGATAAGTGCAGGGGGGTCAATTTTTTTGGCCATCGCCAAGGGAGGCGCATGTCAAAAAAGGTTGAAAACCAATGCATTAGATGAGGTAAGTCATTAATCTCTGCTATATCATGTAAAAGGCAGAGCCGTCATCACACAATGTACCAGTAGCGGTACTTCAAAAATTGTTTATTTTTGTTCGCCTATTTATTTGTCTTAGTAGTCTTTATAATGTCATGTCTAGGTTAGGAACTTTGCTTAATATAGCGACTCATGCATGAATTCTGAATTCTTTTTAGGGGAACTGCAAGATACTAGTTACACAGAAGGAATGAGGACGAGAAAAAGAAACCATTGGAAGTTTGGCCGATGGTGGGAGACCACTCGTGTTACTGCATGTCTCCTAAAGAAGAATTAGACTTCAAACAGCAATACTTTTCCATCGATAACCTTCTCATCGTGAATCATGAATGAATATACAGTTTGTTCCAAAGTCGTTTGGGTTGTGAAAAGAAGCTTTTGCGATATTTTAGCATTGGGTTGCTTTGCGATAGGTATGGGATGTACGTGGATTTACAAGCTGGTATGTAATCCTGATTTACACGGACAGCATGCATGTAGGTAGGCGGCAAAATTACAGTCTCAGTGGCAAATATACAGGAGAAAATGTAGATTGGATACACCGGAGGTGACTGTAACATTACAGTCTGGCGTGTAAAGTGAGATTACCGGAAGAGTGTAAGTTAATTTTACATTGACTATCGGTAATGCTGCATTACCACGAAATGTCTAGCTACCGTGCTTCCAAACATTTCGCGGTAAATCGAGTTTTTTTTTTTACAGTGTACTAATTCGAGAATGTGTACCCAGGACTTTAACAGAATGTTGGAGAAACTATCTTGCCAGTATCTGAGTGCGAACTGAGCGCACATGACTTATTTTGACCATAAGAGCCTTGGCGGCATTTTGCATAACATTGATATCTTTATTGGTAAATAGTTTGCCGGGTTTTGCTCTGGTGGGGAGTTAGTTGTTTGCAAATAATAAGTAGATATGTGGAGAAAAGTATCGGTGTAATCAGAATCTTACGGGCACTGCTATCCTATATAAGTCTGACACAGTCTGCCAAATGCTGACTGTAAATCAGCAGGTTGTATAATTTTGAATGATGTCTACGAATTTAATCAGTATGACATACTTTATACGGGCTGCTAAACGGGATGCTGATATTTTAGTAATGAGAAGGTGAGGGCTCATTTGCAGGAGGGATTGAATGTACAATCAAACAAGGTTTACTAATCAAGTTTGTGTCGATTGAGTAATTACTCTTTTACTTGCAAATTCCAGAGGCCTTATTCGTTCTTGTGCCTTCATTTGTCTATTCGCAGATTTAAGCAGTAACGTTGCACTGCTTTCTACTTGCTCTATTTACTTTGGGCGTTATGTTGCTGGAATACTCCTACTTATGCCCTGCAGTTTTGGGCAAGCCTGCTTGATTTGCACAGTGGGGAATTTGAGGAACCATGATAAAAATTTGCGTCACTTGATGCGGACATTGTCTCGAAAACTACGTGGGTGGAGTGGCGCATTTGTCACAGTAACGTTGGTAACAGGGTATGCTCTTGAATGATATAACCTGTTTTGTGCCAGTAGTCAATTTGCGTCAATCCCCAATATAAATCTTGCGATTTCAAAGATTCAAAATTCAGTGCTCAAAATATACAACCCGTTAACAAAATAAAATATTTAAACCACTAATCTCTTGCACTTGGCCGTTCATTGTCCGAGTCCACTTTTGGATTTTGACATGACTGGGAAGTCGCTAATACTACTTGTAATCAACTGAAAATTCATTGTGTTATTTCTACTGCAGTGACAGCGACAACAACTTTGACTACCATATCCTATTCAACAGCCGCGTTGTACTATCTTGTATGGGATGTGGGCTATGCTGTTGCATTACAACTAAAATTGTACCACTATTCACATCATGGCAACTGAAAATGTATCACAGGTGAATCAGAAAACCGTATCCATCACATGCAGTATTTCCCGGCATTAGTAATTGATAGAGGTAACCCGACATTTATTGCAGTTGCTGTCATAGGATGGTTTTCAACAGGCTAGAGTAACATGGGCGTTAGAATGTGGTCCACACCACCACAACTAAGCTTGTGAATTATTGGCTTGTAGTCATTAAAATATGACTTATGTGTGGTACACATGAGGTATCCTTCGACATTAGCCGGGACTTGGTGCAGGGGTTGTGTTATTGTCTCTGGTCTGTTTACAGTACCCATATCATGGGTTGGTGGATCCCATTGCTGAAACAGTTTCGCATTGTTTTGACAGCATTAACATGAGATAATTAATACATCTGCACAATATTTTATCAATAAGGTAATTACCTTCTATTAAATGAATGTTCTGTTCCCCGATTTCAATTCGTTGAGACTTCGCTGTTCGCTGGAACAATGGTATGGCTGCAGATTTTATACTGATAATGTTGCGCCGCGCGTTGTTTCAAATTCAAATGCGTCATACAGTCTAGCGTCAAGTCAAGCGTAAAGGGAGCAACGAATAGTGAAAAAGACATGGGCGGGTTCCAGATTTTGGGAATCCTTAACTGTCCCGATCCGAAAGAATCCTGCTATTGCTCTAGTGCTATTTCACATTAAATATAGCCTGCAAAACAGATATGAACATTATAATTAACAAATTAGTATCAATATCAAGTAATGCCTTACAAGGGTATAATTTCATTACATTTCAAATCAATAATCTTAGGTACGGTATATATCTTGAATATAAGTGCAAGTGGTAGAAACTAGGTCGGGAATATGAGCTAGAAAGACTGTGAGAACAGAAATTGCTTTGCGGAGAGGGTAAACATAGTAACCCAGGCATACTATGATGCCAACAACAAAACCAGATATTGGGCATTGTGACTTGGCCAGGACCACTAGTACTACTGAAGAATGGAAGTAAATTTTCGCAAGGAGTGGCATAGTCACATAACGTACAAAATGGATGAATCAATCAGAATGATCACTGGGACACTAGATAGAGCAGAAATGAATAGGAAATATTGTCAGCATGGTGATGTGCATAACTAATCAGAGAGTGGTGATTCAGTTCTAGAGTGTTTCCGAAATAATAAACATGATCAACTGTCCATGCCGACATATATTCATACATTACCACACCACACAATCATTTCAAATAACATCAGAAATCAGAACCACTAGTTACCTCTACAACAACACCTCGCCTTTCTGTCAACTTGACAACTGATATCAACTACCCTAATGGTTGATGAACAGTAAGGATAAAAGCCAATATCTGATGAACAACTGAATTCGGAAACAAACCCTTCTGCAGCTCGCTCGTTGGAAGCTGCGTTCACCTTCATCTCATCCAGCAGTAATCACATCACTGTAGAAATTTTACTTACCGTGTGTTGCTTACGCATTTCAGCGACGTGACCGGTATCAGCGGTTTCAACGTTGTGATTTATTGTCGGAACCAGCCTAGGCTTGATTCATAGCAATGGACGCGATTGGCAAAGGAAATGTTATCGAAGCAGTTTTTTCAGTGAATGTATGATATCTTGAACCTTTATTAACGACATCCGGGTATCCGTATGCAGGTGGCCTCGCATTTAGCGGGCCATATATCGTGGCGATCAACATTGGCACTTATTTAATCGACCCTTGGATGATATGTGACGTTACTAGTAACGTCCTAAATAGTTTACATGCGCCCGTGAATATCAGCTCGACTGCCATTCCTGTTTTAACTTCTAGAGTGTGTTATCATGTATCGTGCACGGCCCACAGTTCAAAATATGGGGGAAATTAATGATCTTGGCAGTTTTGTGGTATTTGTGGTTATTCAGTAAATTATTGTTTATAATGTGGTGATTGTGCCCGTCGCCCATGTTAGAGACCATAACATTGTAATAACGTGTAGATTTGTCGGAGGTGGCTGTTAAACTGCGTTGTCTTCTTTAATCTCGTTGTTGATGTCATACTGCCTAAGGTATAGGCCTTGGTATTTGGTGAGGTGACTCGCGCCCAATTGGAATTGACGAGGCCGCACTGGAGTAATACACCACTGAACAATTCCTTGGTAAATGGGGTACTGCAGATATGCAAGATGTACTTTGTATGCCCGGTATCAAACAACTGAAGTTGCAATGTCAGAATATTCAATCTAATGGTACAATCAATTCATGTGACTCTATCCATTATGTAATAATGATTTCCAGACCGGACATTTCTAAACAGAGTTCAAAGATGAATGTGCTCCGATGAATCTTGCGTCAGAAGTTACTAATGATTTGCTTTTATGGCTAGTTAGCTTACAATAATACGGCCTGCCGCAGTACAATAAATCTGTTCAATAACTAACGACAGCTGGAACTTCAGTATAATCTCCTAATTACGTAGTTGATAGATACCAGAACTAGTGAGAATGCCACATATATATGATCAATTGATCAGCCATATTAGGCCACTGGACCTGTACAGGAATCTACATTATTAAGCAATTTCTTGTTTCTGTAACGGACTGTGGCATCTGGATAATTCTGGTTGTTTGATTGGACAGATTGGAACGGGGTGCTGGTGGTCTGGTTCTGGTCCAGTTTGCGAAATGTTTCCATGCTCTAATTTTTGTTGAATTTACCCATAATCTTACAGAAAAATCTACAGGTTGGCTGTACAGTGCAAAATGAGCAAAGCCTGCCGCGGAGACATTTGCCATACTATTTCTCATGAATTTTTAAATCATAAGAACTGAACATGATTCAATTCCCAACATTTCGCAAATTAAGGAAACCTAATTCTGACCTACCCATGAAACTGTTAAGTAACTACAATTTGAATCTAATTTGGAGCATGTTCTTTAGCGATAATAATGATTGTGGCTGTAATTCTAATTTAGTTTGGAAAATCGAGAATTTTCTGGTTTCCTAACTCTGAATGTGACATAATGCAACTAAGAGTTCTTGACATGTTTTTCAAGGGATGGATAGGATATCTCACGAAATCGTCTGTAAATACCTGAATAGTTGTTTACGCCGAACTTCCAAAATATCTAGCGGATATCCGATTTAATACGGAGGCGGGGTCATCTTCTGTGACTAACTTGAGATCCTCCTCATTGTCGACGACTCTAAGGTCATTCACGTTTGTGGAGGTATAACATTCTGTGATCGCGGGGTAACATTTGGCTTGCAACGCCTGTGCCGAATCATTCAACGTAGGCCTTCTGAAATGAATAATTGCGTTCAGGAGGCATGATGGAACTGGTAAATAAAGAATGACAGGTGCCAGGAGCTGATCACGGCCTGCCGGACGGCTGATTAGTGTATCTCACTTTTCGGAGCTCTGTGTATCTCATTAGGAGATATTGAGCAAATTGTGAAGTATGGAATCGGCCTGGGAATTGATGATCAAACACTTGATAGGGCCTGTCGCGAGGGAAGGTTAAATTACGTGGAACGCTCGTCGCCAACTTGCAATGGCCAGAGAATATGGTTACGCCAGCACCAGTGTTTCGATATGTGGTTGCTTGTTTGTTAGTAATACATCTGGCACGAGCTAAAATGCATTCAATGGGGGCAGACTTGGCGTAGCAGATCATAGCATAAAGTTCACACCTTCTGTAAAACTACGAATATACCAAATTCGAATAAGTGTAGAACATGTTTTGTTTTCAGTGAAAGTCTGCTCTGCATTTATTGTCTGTTGCACCGAGTGTTTATATTAACTCGTAGGGTACAAATGCAATTGGGTACGCATATTGTAGTGAATGATTTGTTTTAACACCACAATCATTTACGAGACTAGTGTGGTCCAATTGCGATCGCTCGTCAACCCGAAAAATCGTCATAAGAAGGAGAAGATAGTAACAAAAAGCGGATGACATTCCCAGACCCCCTGTCCCGTGAAAAATCACCCTATTTTCATTATGAAAAGTTTTGGTAATCTATTAATAGTATTTGAGTTTCCAATTTACTTATGTATTTTTTTCTCTTTTTTTTTTAATCCTCGCTACAGTCGGCTCCGCGAGATATTAGTGACATAACTATGAGACATTAAAGTGTTTTAAATTGCTGCTTATATATTATATGTATATATATTATAAATTTTTTGAAATCGCGATCGTGACGGACGCACAATACATCAAGAATTTCATAAAGATATGAAATTTACTATTATTGACTATATCTAAACCGCAAATATAAATCTATGTAGAAGACATTCTCCCACCCCTGTCTCTCGGCATCCCTCTCACTCGATGGATACCAATGGCACCGCTTGGCACTTACCAAATGGTAAGAGGTGTTTTCTTTTTGAGTTTCTGACGGTTTATATTAATGGGGAAAGTTAAACCTATCAGGTGCTCACGTGATGGAGTAATGTAAATAAATGATGAGCACGTCTCTCGGCGCTTCCTATCCATTATAACAATTTGGTTACCTATGGGAAGACCTCGCCTCCCATTTGACACGTTGTAAGTGTGCTGGAAGGAATGTGACCGTTGACAATCCCTGTAAAAGAGGGGGGAGGAAGGCTGGGGTGGAGAGACATATTAAATTGTGTATATACGCGCATTGCATCATAGGTTAATGCCAACCAAGAAAAAATCCTGAAAATGAAAACCCATTGCGAACAAAATTATAAAATCAATGGATTCCAAAACATGTACATAATATATAAAAAATTACGAAAGCGAAAACCAAAGATAAAAGTTATACGGATTATAAAATCATTAAAAAAATATATAAAACAATAAAAAAAGCCTTGGTGGGGGGCAATAGATTTCCGGTGTTTTCACTCGGTTGTTTCATTTTGAACGCTATCAGTGGCTGTTAATTTGTTCAGTGAGTGTTGCGCTCAACGGTAAGCTGCCGGAAACTCACCGCACATGATACATGTAGCCGGTTAACCACAAGAGTGCTGCTATATGAGTTATACAACGCAAAAACTCAACTCGTGTTGTATGTAATACGAGGAAGTAGTTTAAATGGACACGCGTCATGTGTCGTGTGTACCATGAGGAAGTAGTTGGATTGGACTTGGGCTCGGACCCTAATGAGAATGCTTGACAAACCGAAAGGTGTCAAACTTCCCGGCTATGCGAATTTGATATAGAATAAAGTTCTTTGTGGGCAGGGAAGAGAATTACTGTTACCATTGACAATTGGAAAAATATAATTTAGAATATGCACAATTTCGTCGACAAATAGCCTCTGTTAGTTCATTGATGAAGTGTTTACTTAGCATGATTCATGGTGGGATGATGACACATCTAATGATATTGCATTAAGAATTAGGAAAGTATTATGAATGAGAACTTAAGTTACAATGAGAATGCAATGGTCATACTATACACAAAACTGGATGTATGGTTTGAGCATAATGGAGAAGTGAATCCTGAATGGAATCTGCAAAGACTCGGACAATACGCCGTGAAAATGCTAGACAATATGTGGTACGAGATCAGTCGCATGTCATGGCATGTGATGACTTATTCTGGACGAAATGGGGTCACTTTCTGCACCACGAGTCTTTGGAATATAGAGAAGACTATCGCTGACATACGAGACGAAAACTTATCACAAGCGTTAAAAGTCATATTGTATGAAATCGACTCTCGACAAAAAGTGAATGCTCGTATAATGATGTACGAACTCATAAGAGGACACATGATGCGACAACTGAACGATACAGTCAGTAAAGAGACGTACTTATCATTAACATCATGCCAACGAGCAGATGGGGATGATTTGATATTTGCTAGTTGGTCGGCAAGACGCAATAACAAACTTTACGGGATGGCAAGATTTAAAAGTTCTACAGAAGAACAGAAGGCGCAACTCCAAAGGATGACGGGAGTGGCTACGTTCCAAGTTTCTACGACGCTGGAAGATGACATCATCTCGGATAGACGACATGGCCATACAAGGCCTTGTAAAAGAAAAAAGAATGCTGCTGGAGAAAGTGATCGCCGTGAAGTTAAAAGGACGGCCGACTACAGGAAAATTATCGTTATACGATAGTAATCGTAATGGACGAGAATGGCCACAATTGAAGAAAAACTTGTATAAATATATAATAGTATTGATGTATGTACGGAACAATGGGGTGCGTGTAATGCTACGCCAGATCGGTTGTGGTGTGAAACGTTACTCTTGAAGAATTCATGGAAATGATATTAGAAACGTTACGTCGAACAAGATGGCAACCAAAGTGACTTATGAAACAATGGATGTATATCGGTACCTCGGTGCTAGACCCTGGAGAAGACCGACAAATATTCCAAAACGTTAAGGCTTACTAAAATTGATACATCCGTACCTTGATATTAGATCCTGGATAAGACGGACAGATTTTCCAAATTGTTAAGAACGATATCCACAATGGATACAGCTCCGTACCTTGATTCTAGATCTTGGATAAGACGGACAGATTTTCCAAAATGTCAAGGACCATATCCACAATGGTATAAATCCGTACCTTGATGCTAGATCCTGGATAAGACGGACAGATTTTCCAAAAGTTTAGGGCTACTATTGTAATTATTACAGGTCCGTACCTTGATGCTAGATCCTGGATAAGACGGACAGATTTTCCAAAAGTTTAGGGCTGCTATTGTAATTATTACAGATCCGTACCTTGATTCTAGATCTTGGATAAGACGGACAGATTTTCCAAAATGTTAAGGACCATATCCACAATGGATATAGATCCGTACCTTGATGTTAGATCCTGGATAAGACGGACAGATTTTCCAAAATGTTAAGAACGATATCCACAATGGATACAGCTCCGTACCTTGATTTTAGATCCTGGGTAATACGGACAGATTTTACAAAACGTTTAGGGCACTACCATAGCGATTTACAACGTAGCTACGTCGTGAATTGCTATGGAACTACATAAGTTGAATAAAAATGAATACTATAACCGGAATTATTAGGCCTATACCATTAGGAATACCTCAGGCCAGTAGCGCTAATATAAAGACCTTAGAAAAGTAACCCATGGTTGAACTTGTCCACACATTCGTTTTTCGAAACTGATGTGTCGATGATTGAGTATGACATTAGAATAAGACCCGCCTTGTTTGCACATTCGTTTCACGAAATGGATGTGTCTTACGAGTGCACTTATGACACCATGATCAGAACGTGCATGCGAATTATTGTATTGTGGCAACGTTACGATAGCAAATGACGCGATATTCTGATATGTGTCTGTTTTAATGTCCTCTCTGTGCGCATCGAGTGTATCTAAAACTTGTATGACAAGAAGAGCGTCTGGAAAACATGCCGAGAATTTAATGACTTGCTCTCAATAAGACCATAATAAGACTGGGTGGAGTGATGAAATGGCATGAGAATATCGAGATGAACTGGACATTCTATTGGCATTAAAAACGACTTGGTGGTACCAACTCTAAAATTTCTATTCGACAGTCCCGAAAAACTGCTCCCCTCGATAGAATCTAGGGCTTAATGAAGTGAAATAGAAGAGATAAGAAGAAATCCGGCGCTAAAAATCACTGCTCAGCAAGGACCAGTGAACCAAAGGTTGGAATGTGCCGACAAATGCCCGCCAAAGCTCACGTTAAAGATAACGAAGAAAGGAGACGACCAAGACGGCTGCAAAATCAAGGAAAGATACGCAGAAGAATCGTTTCATTATCAAGGGAGTTGAAGAAATCGGGTTCGAAATAGATGCACGAGACGAAGTACCCAAACGTACGGTTGCCAAATATGTCCTGAACATACCATGATGGAGATCGGAGAAGATGCGTTTGACGAACAACGACATGAATCAATCTGCGGCATGATGAAGAGACGCGCGAGTCATAACAGGACATTGGTATTTTCATGTGAGGGTTACTTTGATGTATTATTGTATAGTGACGCCATTTTGTTCAAGCACTGCCTTTACTGTATCTTTGATCAATACCATCAGGTTGCTTTAAAATGGCGCTAACATTTTATGTCGTAGATATGTGTATGGGTCAGTGAACATTTATTGGGTGAATAATTGGTTGTTACTACAGTAATGTGATAGCGAGTGCCATGCCTGTAGGCTTTACTTAGGCGTTATACACCGACCACGCCCTATATTAGTGTCGGGACCCTTCACCCTAGCGGGATAGAAGCTTAGGATTAGAAATGGTTAGGGATTTCTTCAGAAACCCGTAAAAGGGGCCATGGGTGTCTAACAGTGTTCAAGTAAGCAACACCTTGTTAAGGGTAGTATCGCACGTGCATTTTAATCGGCATATGATCATTTTAATTGGGTCGACGATGCGACGTCCTTAATGTTAGAACCTCCCGGGGTTATGCGTTATAACTAGCTACGCACCCTTAGACTAAGCTTGGAACCTCTACCTTATTGGATCATGTGTAGAGTTAGAGATTCGTGGTAAATCAGATCCATTGTCTGTGAGACACGGTACATACGAATGAATAAAAAGCTTATACACACCGATACTAAAGGAACCCAGAGATATAACAGAAAACATTAGTTCGTGCATGACTATTGTGATTGAATGGTGTACAATGTAGCGATATGTCATAAATGAACTTTACGGCAGGACAGGCCGTCACATGCATTATGTGTGTAAACTAACCTTGGAGCTGCTTTACGGCAGGACAGGCCGTCACATGCATTATATGTGTAAACAAACCTATGAGCTCTTTTTCGGCAGGAAAGGCCGTCACATTAGTTATGTGTTAACAAACCCTGAAAGATACCACTTCGGCAGGAAAGGCCGTCGCATAGTTTATATGCGAAAACAAACCTTGGAGTATTTAAAATACATTTAATCGTGCATGAATATGAATAGGTTTAAGCTTTATCTTGTGTTATAATTGATGGATATTCTATATGCCAATATTAACCGAGTTTTGCTTAGATACCTCATTCTGTCTGCATGATAATGATTGGAGTATTTGGTTGTATTAAGATTTAATTACACGTTATATAAGGCTAGTTTAGAACTCTGGACCTAAAGGTCATTGTCTGATGCTGAAAGATACCACTACTGCAACTACTGCTACTTCAATCAACATCCACGGACGTCGTCTGGACAATACAGTGCAATAAAAGGTCAATTCTTCGCCGTGAAGTGATCCGAACCAAGTGTAGACGACTCGCATAACAATCGTTATGGAGCTGCACTATAAAGACACAAATGGAGGCACCACTGGGATACTTCCGGTGTAAAAACATTGACCTTTTGATGTTCTCAAGGACGACCCTCGTGAGAATTGTGCTCCGTGTGACGGTAGTCACTTCTGTTATATCTCTGCTTATAATATTGGCATCGATCTACGCACACCTTGCGCCGGTATTCTATCCTACGAAGACTCCTGAAGGTCTCTCTGACGACGTCACTACAACGACCGAACTACTACATGTCCCACATAACGGATTTGCTGTGGTAATCACCAACAGAACTGACCCGGTTATCTTCATAAGACATTCCGTACCCACGACGCAAGGACGAGTGATCGGGGACAACACAACCACGTCCGTGAGTAATTTACCTCAGAACGGTACTTACCCTGGCCAGTAAAAGGCACGGAACTAATATACAGACAATCAAAATTTACATAAATTATGCGAAGAATGCTAAAATTTTTTAGGAAGAAGAAAAAGAAGCTGTCAGAGGCGGCTGACGAGCTCGAGCAGGGTATCAAGCTGCTGAAAGCAACGCTAAAACACCATGAAGACGTCAGACAACAAGAAAGACAGCTGGCAAAAGACGTGGCTGATCAAACAAAGGTACTAGAAGAAGTCAAATCAACTCTGCCCGAGACAAAAAAGGGGCTGGAAAAGGCCAAGAAAGAAGTCAGGCGAGCTCAAGCCGACCTCAAAGCAGTATGCGATGCCACTTCGAAGGTCAGCGGGAAAGTCTCCACTGACGTCCTCAGTGAGATCTTGAAATCAGAATTTGAGCTGGGCAAAGCCCATGCACAAGTGGTAGGGGATAAACCACCGCCATCTTCCTCTCTGTCCGTAATGTCTACAGTACCTCCACCGGCGTATGATCCGCCCGATGGGCAATCGTCCAGGGCAACAGCGCCCATGCCCACGCTTACAGTTCAGAAGGGTCTGGATTGCCATACCGTGACGGCAGTCTACCCTGCGTTGCCAGGTTCCAAGCCGAATTCACTATCTGATTCTCGTCCAGGAACGACTCCATGCTTACCGGTTCGGAATGGGGCACGCCCCGAACGCCGAAGGGGGAACCTAGTCGATACACCCAGTCTATTCCGGCTAAGTGAAAACGGGACCGACACCGATTCAGACGACGGCTATGCACACGCTCGAAAGCGGCTCGGGGCATGGACCGACGTTCAACGAACCGCCAAGAGAACCCGGGCCAGGACACAAGGTGAGGCCGGCAGTGCGACGAGGCGCGTTACCTTTCAAGAAGGGAGAACGAACTACCGACAAGACGGAGGCAAAGACCCTGACGACTCGGGGGAAGATACTGATGCCCAATTGGACAGATTGGGTAGGCAAATAGCGGCGGCACGGGAGGCCATTCGGGAGACCACACGGACGCTTCAGCGAGACTATGGTCAGCCCAACCCAACCGAACCCGAAGAGAATATGTCAAACATCTCTGAATACCTCAGATTACCTCGATACGCATCTACCCCAAGAGAAAGCGAAGGAAGGTCGAGACTTCCGCGAGGCCAACCACGGAATGATGCCGTGAACCGGGTGTTGACTACGCCCGAAAGGTTCCAGTCGGAAAAGGAGATGCTACAGCTAATGATGGACCCTGGGGATATGCCCCTTCTAAAGTGGATGGCTAATACGATGAGACGAATACGACACGGCGAGGGCGACACCGATACAGATATAATCCTGGCCAATGCCATGCAGAAGAAGTTGCGGAGTGCAGGTCGCCTCAAACAAGCTAATCAACTGGGGAATTTCTTCAATACCAACTCGGGAAATGCAAAATGGGTCTCGGTCATGAAATCATTGTCGCTATCCAACCCGCAAGGCTTGGTTAACAATGAAAAGGTCATCAACGATTTCCGTAGGAATTATCAGTGGGAAGACGAACCTCTTCCGCTGTTGAATAGTGCCCTAAAACAACTAGAGATAGATATGGAGGCTGAAATCAAAGAGAATCCGGATGGGCTGCGACTCTTCCGCAACCTAAGACAACGATTACCAGAAGCACTTAGGCTGCTGATGCGGGGATGGGATAGCAGGTCTTGGCAAGAGGTGGCGGAGGATTTACAGCTGTACTGGAATTCTGAGTTCTTGGATGAACAAGAGGTACGTCCCACCTCTCGGGAGGTCAGAAAGACAATGTCACCCCTACCACCTGTGCACATATATTATGTTCAGCCTGCAGGACCCATGATGCACAGTTACCCTACTCACGGGAGTGAAGATGGACGACTGAACACCCCTCCCCCACCGACTATAACACCACCTCTGATGGTGCAACCATCCTCACCTAAACCACCTCTACACATGATCGGAGGGACACCACCCGAACCGTCTGGGGAAATGTGGCCACGCCAGCTCGTCGGTGTCGGGCAAGCTTCACAGCCACGACGTAACCCTCCTCGCGGCACCAAGACCAACCGTTTTTTTACCAACGTTATGAGTGGCAATGGGTTCCGCAGACGTGGTCCGACTCCCAGGGCTAAACCTGCCCGACCACAAAACGTGCGCAACGCATCGAATGGACTCAACGTTACACCAACGCGAAACTCCAGATCTTCTCAACCTAGTCAGGGACCAAGTACTTGGAACCGGACACCTCAACTGACGAAGACGCAGGACTCTGGTATCGGCGGGGGTGGCCAGGAAATCACACCATCAAGCAGTCAGGAAGCCCTCCGCATCGCGGAGAGCCAAGGGGAGAGATATAATTTTCTTGGGAAGCCAAACATCTTCGCCCCTCTAGGCTTATATCTGGAACCTCCTCAGGGGCAGTCCTTATCCGTATGTTTTTGCTGTAAGGCCCCGGGACACCAATCCCGAAATTGCGTGGCAAAATTCATACTTCGGCTAAATGAGGAGGTGCTTGCCAAGAATGATACCTTGGGATGGGTAGTTCGCAAGCGAGTACAACCAATACCTACTCGCGTTAAGGAGTCCGGCGAACGTGATTGGGGGCCTTTCCTTGCGAGGAATAACATACTGACGGTCCCGGACCTCGACCGATACCTTGCCACCCAAGGCTCTCCCTCTCTGACACAGAGAACTGCCTTGTGCGAAGCCTATTATGACACTAGGCCAAAAAATAGAGATAGAACCCACTGGCATGATAAGGATCAATGGGGTCCTCAGGGACCATCTGCACAGCCAAATCAAAGCAATAGCCTAGTGGCCTGGACGGAACCGCTGTTTCGACGCCCGCCACGTCACTATGACGCCTCACACTGGACGGATGAGGAACTTGAACAAGGGTTGAGACTCTCAAAAAACGACTGGGGGTGCTGATTGATCCGGTAAATCAGCTCCCAGAAAATTTATTACCCCAACCCGCAAAGATTGTTCATAATGCTTCTCTACCCCTTAATACACCGGATAACCCTCTACAGCCCGACTTCACGGAGTTATTCGGCGGTCGGCTTTTGTACTTGACTGATTCAACAACCGGTACGACATTTTTGGCCGACACGGGAAGCCTACCTAATCTAATTATAAAAAATATCGTAAAAACCATGTACCCAAAGAGCTGGGAGGAACGGCAACCCTTGGATATGAAGTTACGTGGTATAGGGGGCTCCTCCCACGTTGACTCTTTGGTTGTAATTGATTTTGACGAACTACCGGTTCCATTTGCGACCGGGACAGGAGTCCATCTCAATGTTATTGGCCTAAAATGGATTGATCAAGTCCAACAATTACCAAGCATAGCTACGGAATTGAAAACCCCGTCTAACGCAAATGGAGAGCTGTCCTTAGTAACACTACATGATGAGAACCCGTGCGATCAACGGAAGGGAACCGAAGTCGGAAGCAGTATTAGCTACACTGCAACCGACGATGGGTTGATGAATGCTGCAAACCAAGATAGCGTGAAGCGGAAAATTACCGCTGGCGCGAGTACCAAGATGGAAATCGCCACTGGTGCGAACGACGAGTTGAAAATCACAGCTAACGTCACCCAGAACCTATGGAAAACTGTTGGTGTCGAGGCAGGAATGCCTGCTGACACCGTTAATGAAGACGTCGAGCGCGGAATGCCCGCTGGCGTAGATAAGGACCTGCACGAGAAAACTGGTCCCAAAAACTCTCGCGGATGCACTTGTCCGGATAAATGTAAAAATCCGGCCCATAGATGCATGGCGACCACTACAGCTGACGTCGAGCGTGGAATGCCCGCTGGCGTAAATACAGACCTGCACGAGAAAACTGGTCCCAAAAGCTCTCGCGGATGCACTTGTCCGAAGAACTGCAGAACTTCGGCCCATAGATGCATGGCGACAGCTACAGCTGATGTCGAGCGTGGAATGTCCGCTGGCGTAAATAAGGACCTGCACGAGAAAACTGGTCCTAAATGCTCTCGTGGATGCACTTGTCCGAATAACTGTAATGATTCGGCCCATAGATGCACGACGACAGCCACAGTTATGATTACTTTCCCAGAAGGTTCAAACAAAGCAGCTATTGCCGGTCAACCGAATACACGCCCGGCCATGTCCGACAAGGAGTCTGAGGATTTTAAGATGCACGTCTCCCCAGAAATAGGGTCCCCGACGGAAAAGGAGTCCGTCGACGTGACGGTAAGCGCGGGCACGCGCCGAGATCAGAAGCCTACATCGAAGGACATCGCCCTCTCTCCACCAACACCAAAACCCCGATCATCACGAGGCTCACACCAGCCCATGGCTGGACCAGGTACTGCGTATGTTTTGCATAAAGACACTAACTCAAGCGTCATGACGGAACTTGAAGATGTTTGTGTACAATATGTAGCGCTGGCCAAACTCCCGTACAAACCTCCTGACCTGACGACTCCAGAAAATACCATTATTTCTGATGAAGTCTGGAAAGCCTTCTACGCGCCGTTTGCGTCCGAACTCGATGACCTGCGTGGCCACCTCGGCTCCTCACACGCCATGGCATACAGATGCGGCATCGAACTTAAGGACCCTTCGACCAAACCATTTGTAGCTGGACCTTGTAATTTGAAGGGGGAGGGCCAGGCGAAGGCATTGAAAGAAGCCCAAGGAAGAGAAGTACTCTCCCTCTTAGATTTGAAGAAAGAAAAGTGGAAGAGACTACACCGGTTACTGTTGTTAAACCTGTGGACATGCTTTGTAAAACTCAAACTGACGAAAACCTTTAAACGATTGAAATCGATGGTTAAAAAAGGAGGATAAAATGAAAATGTCAAACCAACTGATGCGACTCATGGGAAGCAACAGTTGCAAACTCGTCGCGCGCGAAACCAAACCGACGGAATGACGAAAATCATGGTGGAAACGCCTAGAGAAACGTGAGTGCATCCGGTTACCACTACGGACGCTCTGCAGAACTTCACGGATGACGGCGGGAGCGGCATCGGAACGCACTACCGAACTATGGATGACGGCAATAAGGTAGGTGCCGAAACGTCCATTTTGTATTCATCAGGAGACGACAAGGACGACGTATTCACGAGTACTGCCGAGCTGATGACCATTACCTTGACGTCAACAACGGTTGACGCATTGCCACTGTCTGGGCAGAAAAACCCAGGGGTGGGAACATCCGTACCTGAATGTCCCCGACTATCAAGAACCACCGTGGAGAAGATAGCCACAGAATTCGTTGACTACAACTATACTCAACGGCTGCACGACTGGTGATGATGGAAGGTGAATATAAGGTAAGAGGATTGTCCTTGATCGATAGGATGATTATGGAAGGTGCGAAATTGATACCTACCCTAGAAAACGTGACTGAATTAGTGGCGGTAATAGGGTTGATTGCTCCGTTGATTGTAACATGGGTAAGTTATATAAAGTGTCGTCGACGTAGTACCTTAAGTCGCATGAGGAAAACGAGGAGACGAAACGGAGCAGAGCAATGGATGGCGATAAGAGTAATACGAAACACAACGGAGAATGACAGAGTTTAAAGGTTAGAGATTAGGTTCTTAAAAATTAGTTGTAAATACAGGATATACCTATTTTGTATAGGGAAGTAGTGAAGTGTGATGCTGTAATATTGGTAAATCGTTGAGTGATTTTGTGATATGTATCAGGCGCACTATAATAATCCCGAAGAAGCATTGTTTGTAATAGGTATCTAGTGAAGTATTTTACGCAATGGGCGTAGACGGGAAAAACTCAAACCTCGTAACTAGAAATACGCTGAGTCAGCACTTTTTCAATGACATTCGAGAGAGTGTAAAAAGAAAAAGGCATCTGAAGAAAAGGCTGTACATGGGGGATCATTAATGCACATGGGGATTCATTGTTTTACTCGTGTTCCCTATGTACGGGAAATGACGGCGTATAGTGCATGTGATCCAAAAAGTCCAATGAACACACTCAACACCTGATTATTATAGCTGTTGAATACTCTTGAATTGATGGCACTGTAACAGTGCTTCCAAACTCAGGTCAGTCAAGTTTCTCCTGAATTCATTTTTCTCCCAACGAAGCTGGGCAAAATCGGCTTCAACAGTAGCCGCTGTTGCCAGTCCTCCACAAAAGGTTTTCAGAGCTTCAAAATATTCGGAGGGCTGAACCGGCATCCAAGTATCATGAAAAGAGGTCACTTCGCTAGTGCCATCGATCTCATCGCGGAAAGAATTTTCTTCCCGATACTTTTCCAGGAGGTTTCTGTGTTGCCTTTCAACACATTCTATTTTGTAGCCCGACCACCCCATCTCCTTCAGTCTACCGATATAATTTCGGAGGACTTTTGTCACTTCAGATGGCTTTAATTTTACCAACTCACGTGGAAGTGTCCGGGGGAGGTTAGCTTGTTTAAGAAGATTGGATTTTCCTTCCAGCTCAACATTATGAAGTGTTTTTTTCCGATCCGCCAATCAAACCAATGAACAAGTCCGCCAGGGTTAATTCAACATCGAATTTCTCCTCTTCCGAAAGTTGTTCAACCAATTCCTGAACAGTAGGGCCTAAATCTTCCAGGAAGCTTCTGATGTTTTCAAAAGAGACCTTGAACCCCTCATTCACCCTCTCTTCTTCAGTGGAAGAGTCTCATCTGTGACTGGCAGAACTGGACACAATTGCTGTAGCTTTCCAATGAGATCCTTGATGTAGAAGTGCTGTTGTTCAGCCAGGATCAATTTTCCTTGTGGCTTTGTCACCGTGTTTTGAACAATTCCTGCAACACGATCAAGAGATAGAAGAACGACCCACCAGACCTTTGATGAACAACAGGCGGGATTTTTTTCCGCCAAAAATTCCAACACCCGAACACGATTCTCTTCAAACCAACTGCTAAGTCGCTTCATCGAGGCCCACCTTGTATCAACAAAACGGGGGCGTGTGGTCTTCATTTCCTTGATAAGATTTTGTTGACGTGTGAGGTATCCAATCAAGGCATACAGATCGTTGATGAATGCTTCGTTGACAAGCTTTTTATATTGAGATTGCATCACCAGATCGACTTGGTGCAAGCCACACCAAACCCTGATGATTTCGTGATTAGCAGCTTGTTCAAACCTCCTACCCACGCCTGAAACGTTACCGGTCATTGTTGGCTCACCATCGCTGGAGAAAGCAATCAATGAGTTTCTCCAATTTGGAACAAGGACATCAAGAACTTGCACAGATAAGTTGAATAGTTGCTGTGCTCCTTTTACACCCGGGATGGGCACAGCCGCAACATGGAAATTTTGCAAATTTCCCTTCCAATAGAATCGCACACGAAGATCCAAATAGTTTGTTCCGCTCTTGTTTCCGCAGTCCATTGCAACTGAGAAAGCCCAAACCTTGGTAAGAACTTCGAAAAGTCGCTGAAAATTCGCAGCACATATTACACGTGAAATGTTAATACATTTATAAGAGGTACACCCAGAATAACACCCTAACCCAGTTTCATTCTCGTTGATGCCACCAGATTTGCTGTCATGCGAAACGAAGCGCCGTGCGCAAGGAATTCAGTTACAAGCCGAAGCAACTTCGTTGAGTTCACGCACACAATAAGATTTTCATTATCTCCTTCTATTTCTTTAAACATATCAAGAGATCTCTCCTTCGCTTCATCATCGTCATCCTCGTCAAAGAAAAGATCTCCGATTAACGTTTGAACGATGGACTTCTTAAGTTTTACCGTGAATGCTGCTTCAGTGTTGAAATACCCTCTCATTGTGTTGTTGATATCAACAGTACCACCGAAAAATCTTTTTTTCTTCTCGTCACTATGCTGAGAATATTTTACCCATTGATTGTTTTGGATGCTGTCCAGTCAAGTCAGATCTAAAAAGTTCTGGACGAAAAGGCGGTCTAAAGTATTTCGGCTGCTGAGTCCTGGTACGCTTGGCTCCGATCTTCTCTTCCTTTCCCATGAATACACAGAACTGACATTTGACTGACTGCACTGCTCCAGAATCTGATCGACGTTCACAAACTTTCAGACCAAACTCAATTTCATGTTTGGGTTGAAAGGGAGTCCCTCGCAGCATTGTTAACACAAAACCTGCAATCTTAGCTGAGTAACTGTAGGGGGGAAAATCACAATTCCATGATTAAAAAATTTATATCAATCTAAATAAAGCTCCCTACATAGTTTTGCACAAACAGTATTTCTCACACACTTCTCCCCCCTTACATTATTCCCCCGCTTGCTTGAATGAAAACACGTGTGAACTTAATCTGCCGTTCCTTAAAGAAACTCAACCGGTTGCTAATATGTAGTAAAGCCATTATTCACGGCCATTCATCAATAAACTAACAGTACAGCGCATTCTTTAATATCGGAGTACCGGTAGCTCGTTAGACTCTGGATTTCAAGGCGTTCAGGTGAGAGCTCACATGCTTTCTTTATGCCCTCTTACTGCCCAAAACTTCATATGCTTTCACAATAGTGTCCTAAATGGTGTGGACACGGCGAGATTGAACGGCTCACTGCATTTGCCTCACGTCGTGCCTTCTATTTATCTAAAGACGTTTTTGACCGGCTTGCCGAGCGCTAAATATGATAAAAATGGGTATCAATGGGAAGCTGCTGCTGTACTGATTGCGAAAATATAAATTGTATGATGCTCATGGATTTGGAACCCCGCAAAATCAGCCTCGAATTTTGCATTTTGATCGAAATTGGCATTGTGACGCAACAAAACTGTCTGGCAAAACGAGACTGCAGCTCAGGAGAAACAGCCATACAGTTTGTTGCGTCACAATGTTAAACTCCGTCGCAATGCGAGATTTGTGGTTGATTTTTGGGGCTCCAGATTCATGAGCAGAATACAATTTATATTTTCGTATTCAGTACAGCAGCAGCTTTCCATTGACACCCGTTTTATCCAATTAAGCGCTCGGCAAGCCAGTCATAAAATTGCCTTTGGACAAATGGAGAGCATGACGTAAACCAAATGCAGTGAGCCGTTTAATCTCGCTGTGTCCACACCATTTAGAACACTAAGCTTCCACCCCTAACGGTGGACTGGACCCCAGATTAAGAAACCTGCCCTGTACACACGCTTTTCTCGCTTGTAACGCGGTCCTGTTAAGACAACACCATAAACGAAATATACTATTGTGTTATTATTGGCATTATGCCAAAAATAGCTTATGTTTGGCATTTTCAAATTTTTATTTTTGACAGTTCTGGCATCTGGCTTCTGAAATGCCAAAAATAACACGGCCTGCCTATATGTGACAACAAATCTAACCGCCGAGACCGACCGTGTAGCCATAGCCTGATAATATAATGTCTATGGTGTGACCACATTGTCAGCTGTTTCTTGCACCCAACTATGCACTATACCGAAATTGGTACTAGGGTCAACCAGTTCCGTGTGACCTAACCGTGTCCCGCGAACGAGGTTGAATCAGGTCAGATCGCAACGAGAATGATATCACAGTGACATGCACTTCCACGTATACATTGGCTGCTGGGGCTTGGATGCTAATCAATTTTGCCAATAGCTTGGTAAAATGCCGTAGCGAGTAACTGCCAGTAACCTTGCGAAGAAATTCTGGCACCTTGACTTAGCAGCTAAATTAATTTATTATTACATATCAAAATGTAAAATGACAAACTACACGCGGCTATTGACTGCGACCGGTAATGCGTTGTAAAATTTACAGAAATTTCTTCGTAAATCTACCTGATTTACTTTTTGTGTAGCTCATAGAGTTGGCGACCCGTTTCTTATAACAATAACCATGTTCAAACGCTGTCTATCTAAGCCCCTCTCGCCATCTAATTCGCTTCAGCGATGTCTTACAAAAGCTAGAAAGTGCGTCGTGCTACAAGTCGGCATATATGTAATGATTAGAGCCCGACCGATATTGGATTTCTGAGCCGATACCGATAACACCGATATCCAGTACCTCCACCGTTAACCTCGATATATTCAGCCGATATTCAAAATGTATGGAATCTAGCTCAAGGCCCATATTTAACACCTCAGAGCATTTATTTCAACAACTTTACAGCCATTGATATGCTTGAACATGAAATAAATGATCTAGGGGCTATAAAAATATATCAAAAGCACCAATCCAGCAGTTGCAGATTACAGTTCACGAAGCACAATTTCTCGGCGCTTTCTCCAAGGAGTGAACTTCTGTGGTCTTTCATAAATGATGTCTATAGTACTAAACACAGTGAGCAGTCTTTCACTTGGTACCTAGTGGCACAGCAAGGATTGGAAATCTTTCTTCATTTCGGTTCCACCGCTCCCTTGCAGGGGATCTTTCCTTCAATGGTTTCACCAAATATTGATATTCTTCTGGCAGAGCACCTGGAGCCTTCAGCACATCATCAACAAATAGCTGAAGAGAAAGTTGAAAACAACTCAAATTGTCCATGTCTGCAACTGCTCCACCCATCCCCCTTGGGCCTTGACCATGACCAGCATTTCAACAATCAATTGATCAATATTTTACGCTCTCTTGTCAGAATTGGCCAATGTCATCATGGAATCAAAAATGTTCGGATCTGTTATTGGCTTTACTCCACCTTTGCTTGATTTTCTTGCCCTCTATGCTCGCATATTTCCTATCATGGTGGCCCCGCAGGTCTCATCCCTCAGTCAGAGTGTCAGACGACTTCATACATTACTGGTATAATTAGCTCTGTTGGTACCGAACCAATAGCACTATCTTCAGAGAAACGTTTCGACGCGACGCTTTTCTCTATCATCACGAGGGCCAGTCCAGCATGATTGAAGTTCTCATTTCTCTTACTGATTGAAATCTTCTGCAGACAACTATCCATCCAGGATCCAGCTGCTCTCTGTCTTTGGTGATCGATTGATTACTGCAGGGGGATTCCCACGAAGTCAGCGGGGCATAACGGTGATTAGTTATCTACAATATTTTTCAGATAGGAACGCCTACTGCCCTCTATGCAGCATGCACTATATGCAGCTTGGCCATTTATTTTTATAATTTACCACCCTCACGTCTTCTATCGACTTCTCTGACTCCCTGCCACCATGTTGTGACGTCACGAAAAAGGCCGATATTTTTTTACCTTCAATGGTCGATACCGATATTTCTCTCCAAGCGTGATATCGACTCGATATTATCGGCGAGCCGATAATCGGTCGGGCTCTAGTAATGATAATGTAGCGTAGTACATAAGCCTTGTGTAAATGACCATTGCAGTCGAAAAACATCATAACTGCCACAAACAACAACAACAACGCACGCTATATGTACGTAGCAACATTACATATTGTATGGATGGAAAATACACAGAAGCGACATCAGTAAGGGATGTATTTGCTCCGCATTACGTAGCCTACTGGTCGTCGCAACTCCACGATTTAAGCCTGGAATAGACGCGTGCGGAGCGCATGCGTTTAGTGGGATTGGTGAGATAGTGAGATTACGTCATCGCAAGGGTAGTAAACAACATGCGCTCAGCCGTGACTTTCACGTATCGATGATCATCACCTGCACAGTTGGGATTGTTGGGAATATTCACAAATGTTTATTGAGCCTGACAATATTGTCGCTTTGGTGTTTGAGCTTGGGGGTTCATTCGCTTAGAGAAGTATGCCCCGTTTCAAAAAAAATGGGTGAAATCTCAAGCCTTAGTCATAAAAATGTTGATATTTTAGGTGTTCTGGCTGCTTTTATGTCTTCCCCCGTTGGATTCTGAATGTTGATGTGTACTATGCCGAGCATGCAAAGACTTCACATACTTTACATATCTTCAAGTCCATATCACAGAACAATATCACGCCAAATTGTGTTCCTGGCTACCTTGTTATAGTAGTCTGGATTGGTGTGATTGTACAGCTCTATACACAGCGGCAATCAGATTCTCGTCTTCTATATTATTCATTTTGTTTTACAACTGAAAATAGCATAAAATCGCATGGTTAATCACTGCAACTTCAGAAAGTGCGATGTACGATCACTACAGAGACAGATCTGCTAGCTGAACGGATGGAAAATACGCGTGGAAGCGAACGCGTGCGGGTTTTCACACTTTTGCTCTTTCTGCTCATTTTTTCCTCGTCCCACTTCTCTCTCGCACGCATCCGTTTGAGAAGAGAAATAAGGAGAGAAAGATACGGACGCGTTTACGGATCGTCTATTCCAGGCTTTATACAACACTGAAATCGATAGAGCCTTTCAATGTGTCGAGATCGCCCGATTGTTAGCGAATAGTGAGTGAGGCAAATTCATCTGGACCTCACCTGGCTATCGTTTGTCTGAGCTTATGTTAGTATTAAAGCCGAATTTCATATTCCTGGCGTTGTTGAGGGGGTTTCAGTGCTCCGAGATTGTTAAAGGGGCACTGCACCCGAAAATGATGTGATCTCGAAATAAAGGGCAAAACGAAAAAAAAATTTGGCCGCGGCCATTTTCCTCAAAAGCCACCGTAATGGAGCTGCAATTCATTGAAATTCCACAGGACCTTCACGCTCCAATGTCTTAATCGTCGCACTTGCTCGACGCGATTAGGCAGTCACGCAGAGAACGAACTTTAGGCATATTTCCTTAAAGGGGCACTGCGCTCTAAAAATGATGTGGTCTCAAATTGAAGGTAAAAACGAACAAAAATTTTTGGCCGCGGCCATTTCCTTCAGAACGCCACCGTAATGGAGCTGCAATTAATTGAAATTTCGACAAGACCAGCTGCCGCCGCTGCTTAACCCGTTACATGGCACGATACCTTCACCGTCGCACTTGCTCGACGCGATTAGGCAGTCACGCAGAGAACGAATTTTAGATAGTTGTCAGCCGATGTTATGAAGGAAATGTGTCTAAGTTTCGTTCTCTGCGTGACTGCCTTATCGCGTCGAGCAAGTGCGAAAATGAAGACATCGTGCCATGTAACGGGTTAACCAGCCGCGGCAGCTGGTCTTGTAGAAATTTCAATAAATTGCAGCTCCATTAAGGTGGCGTTCTGAAGGAAATGGCTGCGGCAAAAAATTTTTGTTCGATTTTACCTTCAATTTGAGACCACATCATTTTTAGAGCGCAGTGCCCCTTTAATAACATCGGCTGACAACTATCTAAAGTTCGTTTTCTGCGTGACTCCCTTATTATGTCGTGTCGAGCAAGTGCGATGGTAAAGACATCGTGCCATGTAACGGGTTAAGAAATGACGCGCAGCCGCGGCACTGTGGAAATTTCAAGAAATTGCAGCTCCATTACGGTGGCGTTCTGAAGAAAATGGCCACAGCCAATTTTTTTTCCATTCTGCCCTTCAATTTCTGACCACATCATTTTTTGAGTGCAGTGCCCCTTTAATATTCGAATTTTAAGAATCGGTGCGGCAATAACATTCGACTGATACCGCAGTTATTAAGAATTCTGATCTGTTTACGATGAATTGCATTGTCGCGGGCGAGGCACGACCCGCCTCTGGCTCACCTCTCTTTTTACGTCGTATTTTTGAACAATAATTATGAAAACATCGACGGTAAAATCAATAATCGTTGAAGGTTTTCACAATTTTCCTTTATTCATCCCGGCGATAGGTGAGGCACCGTTTCACTTGCCTACACTGACCGCACGTCATTGCTGACCAACCTTTAGCGTGCGCCATAAAAGCGTGCAAGTTATTCTTTTATAGATTCAACTGCACGAGTCTGCCAGTGCCAAGCATACCAACTTGGAAAGTTTGCGACAGAACGGATGTATGAGCGGTTAGCTGATCGGGATTTAATTCAAAAACTCGCTTGACTTTAGCTCGTTTAGGATTGCAAAAATGGAGCTGACGAGATGAACTGCTCACATTTTTACTGTAACGATACCGGAACTCTAAAGTACATTCCTAATAATTCTGTAAGAATTTTTAAATTGTGTTTTTATTACCAACTATATTGTATTTTATAGGGATGCTTTGTGGCATTTTTGACATTAAGCACCACTGAACACGACTTGCTAAAAGGTACTTCAGATGGTGTTGTCCACGCTTCGCGAACGCCTACCGTTCGTCCCGAAGCGTACACTGAAAGATCCCCTACCAAATTGGCTTGATCTCAAGGACGCAAATGAGATGAAAGACTTTACCATACACACTCGACGCCCACGAGATCCAAAATACTATACCGACCGCCTTTGCGCCACTTGTGGCAGCAGTCAAGAATGCAGCCCGTGAAACGCTCGGTGAGGCACATAGCAAGGCACGGCCAAAATTAGCCTGGGAATCCGACCCAGCGGTGCTCAGTGCACGCCAGAACCTCAAGACTTTCAGAAGTGCCGCGTACACCTCTGGAACGCTGGACGCGTCGCACATAGCGATGCTAACGAGGCCGCTCCGCACCTAACTAACGTTTACAACGCTGCTCGCAAGGAACGAGTCGAAGCTATTGCTCTTTCCGTGGAAAACGAGTTGGAAGCAGGCCGGTCAAGAGCAGCCTGGAAAGCCATCGGTGAACTAGTTGGCTTCAAGAGGACCCGCGTGAAGGCCTGTACGCAAGACCTCGCATCACACTTCGAGACCCTCTTATCTACACCTGCACCGGACATCGATGTGCTCGTTGCACCGCCTTCATTAGCAGCAATTCCTCTCGCGATCGATACAAACCTGATCACGCTAGCTGAGCTCGGGATAGCCATGCTTGATGTACCACAATTCAAGGCCACCGGTACGGACGGTATTCCAACGGCTGCGTACACCTCGGGCGTTGCACCTTTGCTCCTCGACGTCATGAACAGTGGTGGTGAAAAGGCCCGGTGCCGCCCGAGTGGCACGAGAGCGAAATCGTGCCTATATACAAGAAAGGCGCTGCGACTGACCCAGCGAATTACAGAGGCATCTCCCTCATGCAGACCGCGGCCAAGCTGTTCGACCGAGTACTGCTCATTCGCATACGTGAGCAAGTATCTACCAAGCTCCTGAATGTCCAGAATGGATTTCGACTATCCCGTGGTACAACAGAGCATATCCTGGCACTGCGCACAGTCATTGACACCTGCCGCTCACACAAAAAGAATGTTGTGGCTGTCTTTGTTGACTTTGCAAAAGCCTTTGACTCGGTCTCGCGCCCAGCCATGGCGAAGAGCCTCAGATTCTATGGAATTCCTGAGGTGATAAGGAACGCCATTATGACCCTCTACATTGACACACGAGCGCGAGTCCAAACAGATGACGGTCCAAGCGGAGATTTTACCACTTCGGCTGGCGTGCTTCGAGGTGACACCTTGGCACTATTCCTGTTCGTGATAATCCTTGACTTCGTGCTACAAACGGCTTTCCCGGACAACTCGGACTTCTTTGAATGGCGGCCATGGCAAGGAACGCGTACGCGTACGACTCGCGAGGCTATCCACGTAGGTATTCTTGCCTACGCACACGGCCTCGCCTTGCTTGCCCCGAATACCGCATCGGCACAGCGCCTCATCAACCAACTAGTGGCCGCCGCCGCTCTTATGGCCTCCAGTTCAATGCCAAAAAGACTGAGGTTCTGGCCATACCAGCTCTGTCGGAGAGCGCGACACCAATTCAACTGGGAGAAGTCAGGCTCAAGAATGTCAAGAGTTTTATATACCTCGGTATTGCCCAGCAAACACGAAACAGCCCATTGAGGTTAAAAAAACGTTTTTATTTGGTTCATATTAAAGACTGGCAGGTTAGTTTTAAGTCGGTTTTTGTGTCGACGCGTTTCAACGCGTTTTTCACGAAAATCGGGATCGTTAATAAAACGTAGATAAAACTCTGTATCTACAATGCTTTAGAACGTACAATCGATCGTCAAAAAACATCCTGACATACTAACATTACTATATTCCCATATTTAGGCATACCTGAGGTTGGCTGCGGACACACACATACACGTATCACACTACACATTGCATTTGATGAACTTATAATTCATATAGAAAACAGTGTCAAAGAAACTCAGAACGAAACAAAACAAACGAATGAAAAAATAATCAAGATCCCAAAGCCAACTGAGTGTCTTGATCAATATTCATCTTCTGACGACGAGGACAAGAAGCTGCATTCTGCCTTTTTCCCGATAGAACTCTACAGAGAAACAACAACATTGAATGTTAAAGACATGCTCGATCCTGTTTAGATAGTTCTTAGTACTACGCAGTGTTGGGATGAGTCGACTCTTGACTTGACTCGAGTCGGACTCAAGTCAACTCTTTCGTATGACTCGACTTGACTCGAGTCTCTTTGCAAAAATGACTCGACTCGTCGCTCCAGATATGTGGATTGACTCGTGACTCGGAGCAAAATTTACGAGTCAATTTCAAGTAATCAAGTAAACGGTGTCAATTAAATAACCCTATATCTTATGTACGTTCGGATTTTTTGCGATATGCCGGTGTCACTTGTGAGAGCAAACAGCCATTCACTGATCGCACCTTCCACTGATCCTCCGTTCTTACATCATAATTTAATTGACCGCAAACGAAACGGTCATAACTTATGCTTGCGTTGTCGTCGTAGTAGTAGTAGTTTATTCTGTTAGCAAGGTATCTTTGTTTCTCAGACAGCACAGTGCTTAAATTGCGTGGTGCTATCTTTTACCAACCCTCTTGTATAATTTAAATCGAACGAATATAGTTTATGCGTCTCTATTCTCACGGATGAGTAGTATATTGTACAATATCAATTTATTGCAACTTCTCGAGGCTTCGTATTCGATCCTCTATTTTGGCTGATAATAGACCGTAGCGTGTAGCTATAAAGTTACTCACACATGCTATTAGCAGTTCTACGTGTGAGTGATACAACGCCTTTTGCATTTATATTTGACTTTATAATATTTGATTGAAGATAAATGACCGATTAATCCGTCTTTTACCCAGCAAAACGGAATGACTTTATTATCTCTGCCCTAAGACTGGGTACACTGTGAATCCGGCACTAACCCAGGGCCGGAAAAATGTGGGGTGCGAGAAGGTTCAGTGGCCCGCAAAGCAATTCTCGAAATTAGTTATAATATCAACAACAAATAAATTACCCAGGTAATTTATCGTTAACTTGCAAGACCAACCGAAAATTTGATTAGCCTCATCGCGGACTTTAGGCTGTTGATGACTAAAATATCAGTTCCGACGTATTGGCGTAGCCAGGAGCACATTTCGTAAGAGATTTATTTGTCTTGATGTTTTTTAGCGTTGCGCTCGATTTATTGCCAATCGATTTTTGGCTTTTAGTATTGGTGCCTCCTCCTGAAACGTCTAATTTACGGAATTGATATTAGCTATATTGGCAATTATGCGAGAACATGTCGTCCGACATCCGACTTCGCGTCTGCACTCGCGAAGAGATCGTCGGCGATGAAACCTTTGCACAAAGTGATAGACGCGCTTTCACTGAACTCTTCGATATTGATATGTCCAAGCGTTGATTAATCATGTCCTGGTCAAATAAGCCCAGCGGTATACAGCGATGGCCCACAATATATGCAACTAACATTTCATTGACCTAATTGTTTCGTGAACTTTGAAAAAATTTGAAAAAGGTTGGCCACCCCTGCACAAACCATAATAGACTTTTGAAAACGGTTGGCCACCCCTGCACTAACCATAATAGACTTGCAATGTTAAATTACATAATATTCTGTTGAATAACATTACATCGTATTACATTTGAATAATTGAACCATGACACTGAATTGGTTAATCGATTGAATAATGATTGACAAAAATTTATTGATACCGTACATCAGGGGTGGCCAACCTTTTCGGCCAAAGGGCCACATGAGATTTCCGAACCATTGCGTGGGCCACTTGAATGTTGATGTGCTTTTTTAGTCGTTCGATAGGAGCGAACCGGATTATAGGTAATGGTAAAAAGGACTCATATTACCACACATCAAAATCGTTAACAATTATGTCATGAAAACATGTACTAGTCGCGCAAAGCGCGAAAATAATATTAAAGTTAATGAAAGAATTAGGTCGATAAAACATTGTTAGTTGCATATATTGTGGGTCGACACTGTAAACCGCTGGGCTCATTTGGCCAGGACATGATTAATCAATGCTTGGACATATCAATATCGAAGAGTTCAGTGAAAGTGCGTCTATCACTTTGTGCAAAGGTTTCATCGCCGACGATCTTTTCGCGAGTGCAGACGCGAAGTCGTATGTCGGACGACACGTTCTCGCATAATTGCCAATATAGCTAATATCAATTCCGTAAATAAGACGTTTCAGGAGGAGACACCAATACTAAAAGCAAGAAATCGATTGGCAATAAATCGAGCGCAGCGCTAAAAAAATATCAAGACAAATAAGTCCGTTACGAGATATTCTACTTTATGGTCATATACGAAGATGGCTCCTGGCTACGCCAACATGTCGGAACTGATATTTTAGTCATCAACAGCCTAAAGTCCGCGGTCAGGCTAACATTCGCACACTCTGCGCAGACACGGCAGTCCTGCTGGAGACGCGATAGTTCAGGCTGGTAACATAGTGTAGCCAGAATACCCTGCACGCCGCCAGACAATGTGTTGGGGTCGCTAATATTCTGGCTGCTCGTTTTAATATTTTTGATGACGATAAAGGAGTGGTGGCGAAAATTTTAGCTATTGTCAAGGTAGCTTGTCAAAAAAGTTTGAGAACCACTGAGCTAGCTCAACATTTACATGGGGTGTAAGGTAGGCTACTGAACACATATAGATAGGTTCGAAGGCAAACATAAATGTTGCTCACTATATATGATCTTGTACAACGCGAGCTCGTTAAAAGCCTCCTTCCCAGATTTTCCAACACGGCTGTAACTGCTCCACACACGGGTAGTAGCGACCTTTTTCATGATGGATCTGACAGATTGGCCAATTGTGTCGCCTCCAACTGAGCTGAATCCAGCTATCTGAAGTCATAATATACAAACAGAATTATTCAAGTGCAACGATCATACCCGAGAAGGACTTCACAAAAAGACTTGGACAATTAGAAATATTTTAGCTTTTCCTGATTAGATTGGAATTACAGTTAGATATATTTCCGAATCAGAGTAGAATAAGGATTATAGCTACACAGCAGTTGTCTGCAAATTAGATTTAAATTAGAATTATAGCTACAGTTTGTATACAAATTAGATTAAAATGACTAAATTCGAGAAAACTTGGACATCGCATCAAGTTCCAAATCATGGTCCATTCTTATTATGGACATGAGAATAGCAAATGTCTGTACCGTACAGCAAGCTTAGCTCGTTTCACACAATAGGCCTACAGTAGCCTTTACAGGAAAACCAGGAATTGGATTAGAAGTAAAACAAAAATGCATTATCATGCATCCAAGCCTCTTGCTTTGAGTCTTGAGTTTTAACTAAGATTGCAGAAAAGTTGTGAGAAGACTGCTAACGTTACGTCACTGCTATTTCAATGCAATGTGCCGTGTAACTTTCCAGTTGACCGAACAGTAGCTATAGATATAGGTATTGATAACTAATCTATGGATAGATGTGCAACACGTGGCTGACGGTTGAATGCTGAAATTGATGTCAGTTTCAAATTATTGTTTTTTTTTTTTCAAAATAAGCTATTCGCCTGTGCCCAACAAAACTATTCCGCACTAGCAGAAACGGCTTCGTCGTTGTACTAACGCATGGTGTATCAATGTATCATATCTGTTTGTAAAAGGGTAATGTATTGCATCTTATCAATTTATTTCTCTATTCTCTATTTTTGCTGGTAAAGTTACCAGTTCTAGAAGTTCTATAAACTGAGGTTGTGCAATTACTTACGCAGTTTAACAGTTCTGCGTATATGTGAGCGATACAGCGTCTTCTTGCGCGTATATTCAACTCCATATTCGTTCATTGGCTCAGAGTCAATTACCGCTCAATCTGTTTCAGACAGCTAGCAAAATGCAATGACATAATCATGCCTCATACGACGAAAAGGCAACTTGACTTGAATTTTGACTTAACTCGAGTCACATTCAAAAATCGAGTGTCTTGACTTGACTCGAGTAACCTTCGAAAATCGATTGACCTGACTTGACGCGAGTCAAAATATACAATATGGCGGTATCGTATCTACAGGGGTTCTTAAATACTTTTGGTCATGAAACTAAAATGCGGATATTCGACCCCAACATTGTTTTCAGAATATTAAAATGAATCTAGTGCACATAACTATCCCCGCAAAGCATGAAAATATAGTCTCGAGTTACTGAAAATACCTCATTACTCTAAAGAACCCTATTGAGGGATTCTGGGTACAGCAGTTGCAGTTATTGCTTCACATCCACGAATCAAACATTGATACTTGGTTTGAGATTGAGTTTTTGATATCATTATAATTATCAAAGTCAGTCCGGTTAAAAATTCTAGACATACCGAGGGAATACTACGAAAGTATGTAAATCCACTTTTGCGATCGTCTCAGTGTGATATTGTGACAGTCCGGTCTGCCAAGTGGGAAGTTGCTTCTGCGTTGGATGAACTGTAAACTGCAATTTGTATATCATGTTTTGCTAGCCATAAGTCTCGGAAGTATTAGAAATATTCGGCCACATACCTGCGGTACAATCTTTTTGTAGAACAGTTTAATTCACTTTCCGGTCAAGAAGTTTACCAATTTTGCCAGCTCTTACGCATCTGCTTGCTCTTCCGAAAAAATCAGTGCTGCTGTTTCTGGAATCGAAAGCAGTAGGTGGTAATCTTAGCACTGGCAACTCGAGCTCAAAATTTTGTTTAACCGGTCTCAATCGAAAGCTACTGTCACATTGATTTCGAAAATATAAATTAAAATTTGGTCCGGCCACTGGAACCCCCCGAAAATAACCCACAATGTCCGAATCTGCATTGTTTCTAACAATTGTATCGCCCGTAGACAATAGTCGAATAACGTCTCTTTTCGACTGTGACGCCAACAAGCGTCTCGGCAAAGTCGAGCTGTGTTCCCCATGATTGTCAGAGTATTTTGCGACATATAATTTAATGTGACCCGAATACGTCGAGTAGTTTTTGCATTTCGCATCATCGCGCATCCACGAATTTTGATTATACAAATGAAGCCTACCTACGCATATCACTGTGGAATTCGATATAGATGCGTACTTCCTTGCACGTAGCAGATGAATCCATTCGGCTCTTTGTGGGTCATAAATTTCATCGGAACTGACAGTATTATAGCATAGTTCTAATGTGAATGAGACACCAGTGCGATAACACACTAGGTGTTATCTGCGCATAACAGGCTAATTAACGAAACAGTGCGAATAGTGCATCATAGATAGATAAATTTAACCTATAATTGGGATGTTCGGCAGTTTGAAATCATACATTTGCGATATCTGCGACGCCGATCAAAACAAATACTTTTTAGGCGATTCATTATTTAAAACAAAGCATTCGACCCTTTCCCATTATGCATTCAAACCAGTTTCGGAAAGGCAATAATCGCAAGGAAATCCGAACTCCGACTTATGTGATACAGTTATTGGCTATATATTGTCGCTAATAACCTGCCCATGGAGGCCAAAAACCACTTAGATCACACACCACTGTTTATGCCATTTTTGGTTTGGTTGGGATGCCGTTTAGGACTTAGCTGAATGAATTATGAGAATGAGCTGTTTTGTTAATCAGTTGGTTAATCGAAGAGAATAACTGGTGTGTTCTCATTTCTATTTGTCCAAATTTTTATATGCGCGACAAAAAATATGAAAGTAGGCTACTTGCATTTTAGGACGTATTCGCGTTTACGGCGATTGATGCGATGTAACCAACTCAGAGTAGCTGCAACCAATGTTCCCTCCAATTTTTCAAGAGTCTGCACGCACTCAACTTGGACAACAGTGCGCAGCGACTAAAAAAAGGTCATCACTTTGATGTTTTGTGCGCAGCTTAAATTTTCTGTGCCCAGAGACAGTGTCAGCATGTCGCAATTGCACACTTGAGCAGCTTACAGGGAACATTGGTTGCAACACTCAAAACTACGTTCCAATATTGCCAATTCAAATGAAGTTTAGGAACCATTAAGACCCGAATGGAACTATATAATATTGTTTTGTAAATTGGCCAGCTAGCTTCAAATAAGTACAGGTTGATGTTGATTGTAAGTTCTACAATATGCGTTGGCTTCAGTGCTATCATTTGTATTCTCAAATTTGTAAATGCGCAACGACGCGAAATACTAAAACTACTCGAATAGGACGTATATCGGCATCACATCAATCTCTAGCAACATACTCAGAGGGTCACGGCCTCACCGGGAGCACGGCTTGACTTCGCCGAGACGCTCAATGGCATGGCGTCACAATCGGTTCCGTGCGTACCACATGTTAATCGGCATTCATCTCGGGCGTCCCTATTGTTCAGTAAAATGAAAATTTTCAACTTTGTGGGAGATTTTAGGGGGTTTCAGTGCCCGGACGAGATTTTAATTAATATTTTAGGAATCATTGAAAAAGTAGTTGGTACAGCTGGTCGCCAGCGCTAAGATTATACCCAGTAAGCTGTGTCATATAATCTCCTACATGTTACGGTATGTTATCATAATATGATACGAAAATGACTCATATAAGCATAATTTTAGAAACTTACGTGGATAACTGCAGACGACAAAGCCATTGAGCAACCCATATAGTATGCAGTCCGGTAAGGTGATTGTCCCTGATAACATGCTACATTATAATGTTATAAATAGCTGAAAATGCTTGTATTATTATTATTACAGCCACCGAAACAAGCGAAACGAAATAGATGTAATTTTCGAACTGTTTGCAGCAAGTCTAACAGCTCTCGGAGTCATAAACTACAGGGTATTCCTTCAAAATAGCATATTTCTCGCTCAACTATGTACCGTACACCTAGTTTTTACCCACATCCCGTACCAGTCGCAATTCCAGCTTCCAGAATTTAACATACACAACTACAACCACATTCCGAAACAGTTATCCCATCCCGCGAACGAAGCGCGAAGCGCGGTTCAAATTTCCAGAATAATCTAGAAGTCACGCTCGGATAACCACGTACAGTTAAGTGCACCCATTCGACATATTTAGTTATATTTACTCGCAATAAAACTGGGATTCATGCTCAGCTAGCGAAACAGACGAGACTCACGAGACAATGAATATAGGCTGTATATAATGATGACCGTAAATCAGAAAATAAGGTTTTCGACCAAGTAACACGAATTTATACTGATGTCAGCACTCTATCAAAGCGCAACGGTATCTACAGGTTCCAAATATCTTCCCACATCAGAATACTTACCATCAAATTAGAATTCATACAGAATAATTTTATCCTCAAGATCATTATTCCTACGTATTTTAAACATACCTCTGAAACATAAAAATCGAAACCCTAAAATAACCATTCGAAACCATCCCGAAAGGTTTTTTTATGGTTCTGTGTTTGCTGGGTGACGTCGCGGACTCTGGAAAAGCACTGAAGGCGAGGCGAGCAAAGGCCTGGGGCGCGGCAAGACGGCTTCATTGCCTCTTCCACTCAAGTGCCTCACCCCAGCTCAAGACCCGCATTTTCCGTACCACTGTCGAGCAGGTTCTTCTCTACGGAGTAGAAGCACTCACGCTGACAGAAAAGCTGGCTAAGACACTCAACGCCAACTACGATGCACTCCTCCGCTACGCACTCGGCATCCACCACCCGGAGCACATATCCAACAATGCTCTGTGCAAACTTACAAAAACGGTCCCATGCCGTTTGCTGGCTGCTGAACGACGCTTCCGCCTAATCGGTCATCTAGTGCGGCATCAAGACGATCAACCAGCCGCCGCCATCTTCAACCACATTCCGACGGAGCCATGGCGCAGAGGTGGCTGGAATAGAACCACATGGCGCTCGACAATAGAGACCGAGCTAGCGCCACGAGGGCTTTCGCTCGAAGACGCCCACGACCGCCCACGCTGAAGGCGATTAACAAGGGCCCAAAACGGATTATCTTGGTGTTCTTTTGTTTCCTGTTTTCTTTTGCCCTTTTATTTAATTATTTAATTGAAAGTCGATATATATATACTTTAGATTAACATATTGCTGAAAATGCCGAATTCCAATATTGAAGGAAATATTTCGCTTTGTCCCAATGTTGCCGATTGGACCCTGCATTTCTACCAGCGCGCGTAGCTTCGTGTAGCATATTTGTGGTGTTACGTGTTATGAAATGCTGGCCAATCGAGGGTTCAGGCTTCCACGTGGAAAGAATGTATGGAATCTATAATTTCAGTATCCCCGAAAACTTCGGATCTCACTGCTCGCCTCAAACACTCGATTCAGATTCGAGTACACTCGAATCATTGTGCCCATCCCCATACTCGTAATGTAGGACAATTTTATTCGAGTTAAATTTAGCATCGTTTTTGCAGTCATTAATCTGGTCTAACTTTATGATCCACATCCCAAATAGGCTACTTCTTCGTGATGAAATGGACATTTTGGCAGCGCCTATTAGTAGCGGATAGTCATAATAGAACGATAACATTCAACCTAGTCTGCCATGCCATACATATTTGGTATGATTACTGATGGAACAAAAAGTTCGAAACACGGTTTATACAATTCCTTAAAAATATTTACTGATTGGCTGATTCCTTGCTGCATCGCGTCAAGTGAGTACAATAGTGACGTAAATCGAGTCAGAAATTTGAAAAAAGGGTTACGCAGCAATAAAGCGTTACCTCGACACCACATACTTGAGATGAAGTGGAAAGGAACACTCGTGGTAACCATTTATCTGCGGTTTGAATACGGTGAATTTCTGAGAAAAATGGTTGCTGTTGCTTCCAAAATTTTTTTCACACTCTCATATTTAATTTGTCACCGCATCATATTTAGAGCACAGTGCCCGTTGCTCAGTGCATCCTGTTGACGTCTAAATATCCGTCGTCTGGTAATATAATTAATCATTTATGAAACTGTAAATGACTATCGATTTGTAGATATGTGACGCAGTAAAGGATTGCACATCCGGAAGTGACGAATGCGGGCCAGATTTAGATTGTCTTGGGAGTGTCTTCTCCGATGGCATCGACATGATTGCGGACAAAACTACAATGGCGATTGTGTGGATTATCAGTAGGATGATTTAAAAATACATTTCAGTTTTGATAAACGGAGTATGTAACTTAAACAAAATCTCATCGGTTGTTATGAGTTGGCGGATTATCGATTCCAAATGGAGTTCATGTATGCTCTACTCAGATGTAATAAAATGGAGTTTTCATGCAGATTTAGACAACTCTAGAATTCTCAGCTATTCCGAGTTAGAATAGAATTAAAATTACTAAATTCGCAAAAGCTTGGAAATTGAACTAAATTCCTAGTTAGGAAGAATACAATAAAATTCAAGCTCCGTTTACATCAAATCACCACCAATGGGTGCGGGTTCGAGTCCGACCGAGGTCGACTTCCGAATTCTGATACCTAAGTGTTGGAGGTTTACCTAGGGCTCCTCCTCGCCACATCATCCGCGTCAGCGGTGTCTTACAAAAAGCCTATAGGTGGGCCGTGCTATAAGTCGGCAGTTACGGAAAATAACAAGAATATCGACCTGGTGTAAATGACCATAGTAGTCGACAAACACCATGAATACCCCAAAATAAACAAACATCAAATCAGAGTTCATTCTCACTACAATGGCGATTGTGTGGATTATCAGTAGGAAGATTTATAAATACATTTTAGTTTTGATAAGCAGAATATATTACATAAACAAAATCTCGTTAGTTGTCGAGAGTGGAAGATTATCGATTTCTCCACTCCAGTACTTTTCAACCTGTGTGACGGTTCGCATTTTTGCGAATGAAGATAATTTCAGGGTGAATGACAAGCTTGGTGCGACTGATGCGAATGAAAATTTTCCATAGTTCCCACTTTTTCTGACGTGGAATAATGCAAATAAACTTGATAGGATATTAAGTACAATGAGTCCGTAACTTTTTTTTCGTTTGAACGCAATTCTAAAAAGTTGTTGGTAGGTGTGCTTTTCTAGTTCACAAGTGATGAACGTTCCCGGTGCGTTTATATTGCAAAGTTTGATAGAATTTTTCCGGGCGAGAGGATTACGTCACTGCCTAGAAAAAAAGATGTAGTGGAATCGGTATCAGTTACTCGAAAACGCCCGCCGTGTACGGACCATGTAGGTAATAGCAGCCAATACCAATATTTACATTTGGAATATTTGAATGTAAAGTATTTGAATTTTGGCATATATTCATGTTGGTTGGCACCAGAATTTTGCATTTATCACGTTGGCATTTTCAATTTTCTTCAACTATAACAATTAGCACATTAGATATGTAACAAGTTTTCTTTACTAGGGATGGTGTGAACGCGAAGTTCACGTTCGCGTTCTGTGCGTGAACCTCAGAAATGTAGAGCTTCCCGTTCACAGACGAACCTTGGTAGGTTCTGCACTGTGAAACTTTTTCACATATTACAATTTTCAAGTCATTGCAACATCTTTGGATGTAATTTATTGCATTTCAATTGCGGACCGATCTATGCATGGCGCTGGTAGCATCAAATATCAACACCAAACGAGCAGGTACCTTCATAACCTCAAAAAATTTATTTGCTTTGTGACAAAAGTTAGCCCAAAATATCCAGCTTTCCGTTTGTGAATATTTAGTGTTTCTCTGGTGTGAGCTTGACCCGCAATCACACAACATCAAGAGCGAAATACACACTGCATGTAGGTAGTCAGCGATTGATGCTTATTCAACCAATCAATGAAATTGATATGGTTGTCTGATGCAAAAAATCTAGTAGGCGCACGGGGTCAATCTTCATTTCTTCATATTTTTATTGATTCATAAAAACCAAATCCATGCGATTGGGGGGTTGGTTACTGCTGTATCACTTATTAATGGGGTAATATAGGTAGCAAGTATAGAAACCCGTTTTACACTCTGCTCAATATCCACGCATCAATACTCGAACGCCGAATACTACATTGTCCGGTCTGGCCTGAACCGTTACCGCGAAAGCCTGTATTACCTTGCAAGTCCTAGTAAAAATTGTTGTAAAAGCGACGGAAGATATTTTATGGGATTATTAAAGTATTTGATTGCTCCAGATGATTAGGATTACCATACGTACTCCTTTTACGTTTTTTTTAAATGTTTTCCGAGGACGCCTAAATGTCCTCCTTTTTGGCAATTCGTCCTCCTTTACAGGTCTTAAAGCTAAGATATTGTAGATATTCGAGTAAAAATGGGCATAAATGATGCTAAATAGGAAATTCATGGTTCGAACGAAGGTGACGACCTTTTTTTTAGTCAACGCCACTAAGTTTAAGTTAAAAGTGTGCAAATCGGGAGTCGAACGATAGTGATGACTTTTTTTATGTCAACCAACGACAAAGTCGGGAAAAATAGACCGTTTTTTCCGGATTTAGCTCCAGTATTGTAAGTCTGAAAATTTTGAAAAAGTTGCCTTCTTTGCCGATTGCAAAGTATGGTAACCCTACAGTTGATACATTTGGCTGCGTTTTAAACGTCAGTATGTACTTCAACACTGCGGCATTATGTGGCCCGATTCGTCGCTAGGTATCGTATACATTAATATAGGCCAGAGGTCGGGAACGTATGGCTCGCGAGCCATATATGGCTCTTTTGGGTATAAGATATGGCTCTTTGACATATTTCTCATTTTGTTCTTAATTTTATCGATATTGCAGCAACTTGTAAGTATATTTTCTTAACGGCCTCTCGTGGCAGCATAAACATGTATTTGAGAGGTCAAGGCAGCGGCGTATCCACGGTTAAGGGCTCCGACCCCTTTACAAAATCCTCAAATTTAGGTTGCTGTAGCGCCAGCGATCAATATCCCTCGCGAATTCGATGTATAACCGGCATCGCGAGCTGCGTAATATTGGATTGCACCATACGTTAGTTGATCAATCTAGATTTCAAATACACATTCTTTTCCTGATCTACGCCGAGAAATGAAATGCCTTGGAAATGACATTCCAATTACAAACTGTACACGTCGAAATTGATAAGTAGCTTTCTAGTACTGCCGTTAAAATGTAGACGTGTAGTGCAACGTTTATGTTTCCGCCGAATTAAGAAGTCGATCAATATTTAGATTTTCGGAATCAGCGCTATAGTTATATTAGATTAATATCAGTTTTTTTATTCCGAGCTATTTACGATGAATTGCGCTATCACAGAATGAATAGAAGCCTACGAGTTTTTACAGATAACATATGGTGCCCACGACGAATCCCATGTAGTGAGTTCGAATTAGTACTACCATGACATCACGAATTTCCAATTGTGACGTGTGAATTGATTGACATGTATGGCTCTTCAGGGGAGTTAAAATGGAAAATATAGGGCTTACGTGGCTCTTCAGACGAAAAAGATTCCCGACCACTGATATAGGCTATCACTTCACTGAAATGTAGGGCTGCAATCAGCAATATGACGTCACGTGACGTCATGAGGTTCACGTTCGCGTTCACACAGAACCTTTCGAAAAAGTTTCCGTCCACATGAACCTGAACCTTTCTGAGTTTGTTCACACCATCCCTATTGTTTACTCGTGTACCTAACCAAGTATTAGTTGCTGTTTAAATAAAATTAGAGTAAACACATAGGAGTCTTACGTCCGATGAATCTTTATCTTGTATTACATCCAACTCTTAAGTCATTGGGCAGTTTATCTACTGATCGATGCAATAGCGTGTTTGTGATGCGAACTACACCATTCAGGATTAGACACGCTTTCGTGTTCTTGGACTGATGATCTCAGGCCGAATCTAGATCGTTATGGCATAGGCCAGGGGTGGGCAAACTTTTGAGCTCGCGGGACGCATTCAACATCTCAATCCCTTTGCGGGCCGCACTATATAAATTGGGATTATAAACCAAAACGCAATATTGGTATTTGATTATGTAGTGAGGACATGGGGATAATATATATGCTCATTTCAAACAAACCAAATATTGCTTTGATGATATCGTACACGCGTCAGAAACAGAGGCAAGATTTTATAGGCTGGTCGACCTCAATATAACCATATTTGTCAAAACTATAGAGATGAAAGTCGGTTGTCCCAATTCTTAGAAAATCATTGAAATTTAAATCTGTGAGCAGCGATCTGTTTACTAAATCCACTTTTGGTTCAATTCCAGGACACACAATTCTGACAGCATCATAACCATGTTAGCTTCAAACACGCTTCTACTATGTGTAGATGACATATAACTACCCTAATTTACGCATCGCAACGAAAGACACGCGCGAATAGTTTTTCATAAGCACATCACTGAAATAATTAAAACAGCAGGAGTGGCCAATCTGAAATCACACTCGTGACCCGAATTATGTCAATCTCATTTAGTATTTCTGTGATGTTTAGCAGTTGAAACCTTTCAAACTGCGTGGGCCTTGAGATCGGGCTTTCACGCCAGAAATTGAACTTGAAAATACCTTAGAACAGTGGTTCGCAAACTTTTTAAGACACGCCTCCCCTTATGATAGTTTGATGGCATGGCTGGCTACGACTAATGATGAGAGATTTGTAAATATGAAATTCAGACTAGATACAGAGCAATAAATATGAAAAGGATGTAAGTCGCGCGGAGCACGAAAAAAATTTCAGTTTAGCTCAGCTTCGCACCCCCCTTCACATGCTTTCACGCTCCTAAGAAAGGGGGGGGGGCAAGTTCGAGAACCACTGCCTTAGAATTATCATGGCGAAATATACTAAGAAATAGTCTAATCAAGTCCATGCATTATTTCGATTTTTAGTACGCATTTTATCAATATTTTTAATAAAGTTCTATAGACTCTCGGGGGCCGCACAGAACGATGTTGCGGGCCGCATGCGGCCCGCGGGCCGTAGTTTTCCCACCCCTGGGATAGGCCTATATATAATTAATTGGTGATGCCCCAGTAGCTTGTTGATCCATAACAAAACTTTGCCTGGTTCTTATTCGTACCGCCTCTGTTTGTAGTTCAAACTTTGTAATATTGCAAACTCTACCGATTGAACTTGAGCACCCGCTGCAGAGAAAAATCAAATCCATCAGGACGTATGTCTCACGATATTCCATCTGCAGCCTGATTTAGGCCTAAATAGACTTTTTAAACTTATTCCTCTTTATGTATAAGGATATTCGGGATATTAAAGATAATTTGGCATTATTTAAGTAAGTTTGCTAATATTGCACGAATGCCCTAGTAATTGCCATCCCACAGTTGGCAACCCTGGCCGATATAACTGTGTGTAGATCATGAATTGTATGAAAGTAACAATTATTCAAGAAGGTGGAAGTGTTGGCTTCGACAACAACAAGGATACCGCACGTGGTTCTTGAAAGATATGTTGATCTGTGTATTGCATAGATAAGTGAATGAAGCTTAAGCCTATCCATAAATAATCGTCATCAATTACTCGGATTGTGTGGGCTTGTATCAGGGATATATAGAACTCCGGGATGGCTGACTGCGTCAATTGCGTCATCGCGGTATTACCTGAGTGGGTCCAGATTCGCGCATTCAGTTTTGATGCACGTTCTGGTCAGCCGCTTCATCTGTGTGTAATTTTAAGTTTTTGAGAGCGGTAGAGGCATATAATATCCATGTTTATGTTATTATATAAAGCTAGAGGTTAACTAGGTTATAAGATGTTCAGGTAGTCTGAAACTTTGCGGTATTAGCCCTATTCCTTCAGCAGCAATTTACCGGTATACCGGTACGGTCATTTACTCGCCTTCGGAATATCTCTGCTTCTGTAGTATCTTATGTAACATGTTTTGCTGGGTCAAGTGTAGAATACGGCCACTACGAGAAAGTGATCCCCATGACCATCACTGATCAATGTTGCACATGAACATGTCGAACTCAGTGCTTCACATGAACACGATAATAAATTGTGATTTTTTTTTGCCTGTGGAGAGATGGATATTAGGGTTGGGGGAGGGGGGATGTTAGGGTTGGGGGAGGGGGGATATTAGGGTTGGGGGAGGGGGGATGTTAGGGTTGGGGGAGGGGGGATGTTGGGTTTGGGGGGATGTTAGGGTTAGGGGGATATTAGGGTTGTGGAAGGAGGGATATTACGGTTGGGGGGATATTAGGGTTAGGGGTACATTAGGGTTGTGGGAGGGTATCCCCCCTCCCACAACCCTAATGTATCCCTAACCCTAATATCCCCCCTCCCACAACCCTAATATCCCCCTCCCACAATCCTAATGTAGCCCTAACCCTAATATCCCTACTCCCACAACCCTAATATCCTCCTCCCACAACCCTAATGTATCCCTACTCCCACAACCCTAATATCCCCCTTCGGCAAACGTAATATCCCCCCTCGCTAATTCTAACCCGCCAACCCTAATATCCGTCACGCCACAGGCAAAATAACACAATTTATTTTGACGTGTTCATGGGAAGCATTTGTTGGTGTAATGTGAAACACTGATCGGTGATGGTCATGGGGATCACTTTCTCGAGGTGGCCGTATTCTACACTTGACCCGTTTTGCTGCGCTGATAATCGTGAGAAGATAAGAAAATGTAGATTAATTTCCAACGTTAACATTGATATCCGCAGTAGGCTATGATTTTGATTACGCCTTGCGGTATGTTTTTCATTTACCAGTATGTTATGCGAATGTATCTCACCATCCAAGGCTGTACATTGTATAAGTACAAGTGTACATTTACACTGTGCCGTGTCAACTATGAAGGCGACCATTAGGAGGGACAGTTAAGATCTTGTACTATAGATTAATATGTGAATATGCAGGTAGTGCTGGTATTGCAGGCTTACCGGTATTCCAGATCATTGCTGGATTATTCCTAGTAAGAATTGGAGCCACTGAGTACACCACCGGTGTGCAAGATTCAAGAGACATTTCAATTAAGGATAACCAAACATTTGAATCTAATACAAACGCAACACGTCAAGGTCGTTGCAGTTGTAAGTGTCCATAACAACTGTTGAATCCAAACTCTTGTTACAGATACTATTCATCAGTTACATGTCTGGTAAAACAAGGCAGGCATATGTTTGTTAATGAACGGCACCTCAATGCTACAGTACTGGAATTATACTTCAACAGAAGTGCACTGTTGTGAACTGCCAATGGCTGACTCCCAGTATATGGCCACAGCATTTGTTGACCATTGGCTCTTACTGAAGCCATGAAGATGCCCACTCCCTTGAATGGATAAACCAACACAATCGTCAGGACACGATACGACCCTGAGATACGGCATGTCTTTACCATACAAACACTTATATAGGCCTGTACGATGGAGGAAGAGAAAACTCTGAAGATTGCTTTCAATTTGCAAGGTTTAGTCAAATCGTCGCAATAACGCATGGACCTCTCCTCAGTCGGCCCAAGGTAAGTTTGGATGATTCTAGTGATACGCTATTAAATGAGCGATTTACATTAATCCTGATGTGGTTAAAGTAGTCTGCATTGCTACTCAAGTAACAGTTGTATTCCCGGGCGTACTGGTATTTAAACTTCCTCAAGTAGCTGTAGAAAGTGAAATGCCTGCAAGGTACTTAAGTTTGGAGATGGCTGCTTCAAAATTACAAGATGTATCTTCGGAAATAGGCAACACCTACTTGAGTACTGCAATGAAGTAGAAGTTCTTCATTACTGACCAGCTCTGCATACATCTATATATATTCTTAATGTTAATTTGTGTCTCTAAATACATCATTTGTTCATTTTTGTTGTAGATTCCGGAAAAACAAACGCGATGTTCCAGCATTTGCATCACGTCAACAATGGATATCCTGATATATTATACTGGGCACATTCCATTGAAATCTTGGCAAAGATGGCCACGATCTGAATATTTGGATCTCGTGCCTCCTCACCGAGATGATTTTTTGACATGGAATCATCTATCGCTCTGTCGGAAAATCTGCAAGACAATGATACTGAATATTTCTTAACTTCTGATAAATGGCATGAAATGCTTCAGGAGGCCCATTCGTGATGTGCCGTTAAGCCATGGTGGTAATTTCTTCACTGCGGTCATGAAACTATTTCTCGGTGAACAAAATATCAGCTGAATTCATTAACTGGGTCTACCGAATGCTTCTTAAATTGATAATGATATGTACCAAACTGCTAGCCTGGCTACATTTGAACCTGAAGAGAAGTATCAATGGTGTGTTGATTTCTTGATCAACTTTCATTGAGTGACATAGAAGCTGACAATGCTGCTATCACAATTTCGAGTCCTTACAGGCCGTGCTATCTTTTCGTTATTGGAAATGCTCCATGGTAGGGGTGCATTTAACACAAACGGTGTTTGAAACACTATGTTTAAAACATGCTTTAAACAGTGTTTTAAACAAATGCCTTTTGAAAAAAATTCTTTTTAAGTTGTAAAATTATGCCATAATTGTGTAAATACTTTCCAAAATACGTGTTGTATGAGCCTACGGACGATTACCACCCGATATAGCCGACTAATATCGATATGGGATGGCTGGAACCCTCAAAATAGTCGGTTCAACAGCAATAGCACAGATATTTCGTCAAAGGAGCTATATTTACACTATATTTTCAATTGTCAATGTCAATCCAATATGACGTCACTATTTAATATTTTTGACATCATGGCTTGAAAAAACTTTGTTTTGTACAAGGGTCCGGTTTTAAACATGTTTGTTTTAAATGCAACTTTATACTCCATGGTTATTGTCGATTAACGCGAATTGAAACGGTTCATTTAATGAATCCTATTAACCCCCCCCCCCCCCTTTCCAGCTGCAAGGTTTCCGACAATGGCTTGTAAATAGGTAGAAGACGCTGGTGTTATTCGTTATTCACCCTGTGATTTATGGCCTGATACAAATTATGTGATGTGTAGAAATTAAACACATTCATGATTTACTGAAATTCAGAGTTGTCATAGTTTACTTGGTTGGCTATTACGTACAACAGTATCATACTTTACTAGGTTGGCTATACAGCAGTAAGGTTGTGATAGGGAAGAATGCCTAGCTTACTCACGAACTATTCCGCAAAAGGTTGAGGATCGTTATTCTAGAAACAGCTGTATCGCTAGTTTGCAGAAAAGTGGATTTTTTTAGGCAGATTGCAGGTAACTTTCTGGACCTACTTAGGTAAAGGCCAAAATGAAGTCAGCCATCCCGGAGTTCTATATATCCCTGGCTTGTATTAGTGCGGAGCATTGACCGAGATCGGATTGGATATCCGGCCGGATTTTTTTCAATTTTGGCCGGTCCTGGATCGGAGCCGGATCAGTACTTCAACTGATACGGCCGGAGCGGGATCAGTATTTTTTTGATCCGTCGAGAATCTTTATTGATAAGCATGACTTTTGTAACTAAATAACTACCAACCAACCACACGCTAGTCAGAGATGAGCGGATTTGAAATTTCTATGTTATAATCCAATCCAAATCCGAAGCTTCAAATCCTAATCCTAATCCGGACATTTTGTATATTCCAATCCTACTCCGATACAAACTTAGAATTTCACTTGGAAAGCCGATATCATATGCCTATATAATTCTGTAAAACGGAATAAAACGCTTAATGAGTGCCAAAGTACATGAAGTAACTTTAGCTAGGGGTACTATACGTCCTCTTTTTTGATTTTTTTTAAAGTGTCCTCGGAGGACGCCCCAATGTCCACTTTTTTGAGATTTTGTCCTCTTTTTCGAGAATTTTGGTTAAATATAGGGCTAAATTCAACTGAAATATAGTAAATCAGCACTGAAGTAACGCTCCGGCGACTATTTCCAGAGCTGAGCCGACAAGTTGACCTTTTTTTTAGTCAACCGGCCACGAAGTGTAAAAAATTTACCCTTTTTTCAGGATTTTTCTCCAGTATAGCAAGTCTGAAAATTTTGAAAAAGTTTCCTCTTTTCAGATTTCCAAAATATGGTAGCCCTATTTTAGCAGCACGGAAAACTTTGTCGTTATTCGCCGCAGGACATCAATATCTCCGAAAATCGGTAGATCCAATCCTAATCCTAATCAATTGAAAAAAAAGTGTCACGTCCAAATCCAATCCTAATCCGACAAAATTTCACAAATCCAGTTTTCCCAAATTGTAATCCTAATTCATGCTCATCTCTGACGCAAGTTACCGCCAAGCGAGTGCGAAAATACACGGGCCATATTTATAAATTCACGGACCCATGTACCGTGTAGGCCGGAGCATGGACCGGAGCCGAATCGGATATCCGGCCGGACTTTTTCATTTTTAGCCGGAGCCGGATTAGTAGTTTTCCTGATACGATCGGAGTCAGACCAGAGAATTTGTCGATCCGCTCCGCACTAGTTTGTACTACAATCCATTCCTGTTTTTAATGTCCACCGTACCACACAATCGGCTAACATACCGTAGTACGGTGAATGTTGTCAGAAAACGAGCCAAAGGTGCTAGTCGCAACATTGACGCCACGATTCAAGTGCAGTTTCACTCGTTTGTACGCTCTAAATACGAACACATTCACATCACGATGACGTAACATGTCGATTTAGTGGAAAAGTGATATTGTTGCGAGTGAATATTGTTCTTGGGTTCGCTTCGAAGAAACTCACTGCACGATACCCCCGGAAAATACAACGAACACCTTGAGAACAACGGGAGTGCGCTACCAGTGATTTTTCTACACTTTTCAACTGCAGTGATTTTAGTACTTGATTAATCAATAATACGATACGCTAAGCTCTGTACCTCCAAGAAGCTCTTCGAATACAAAAGTGATAAGTTTCTTCATTTTCTTTTTGTGTAATAAATTCCGGCTGGCTTGTGCGATTGATTTTTTTCAAGTGCGAATTAACCTCAGAAGGGTTGAAAAGAACTGCTCTATTCAAATGTAATAAAATCGTGTTTTATGCAGAGTTAGACAATTATAATATTCTCAGCTACTGCGAGATATATTGGAAATAAAATTACTAAATTCGCAACAACTTGGAAATGGAACTGCATTTCGAGTTAGAAAAAAATTAGAATATAATTGGATTACCAGCTTCTCCGTCCAATACGTACAACTATTCAACTTAAATTAAATAATTGTCCATGACTGCATTGGGATCACCAAGTTTGTAAACAAGTCTAAAGGTTCCGAGTCAGAAGTCAACATTACTTTCATGACTTCGAGGCGACTCATTTTTAGTTCACCAACGAGTCAAGTCCGAGTCCAAGTTGGAGAGCGGAGGGTCGGGTCCAAGTCTTTGTGTCAACTGTTCGCTTTCCAGTTCAGATCGTGGTTAATCAAATTTTTACAACTCTTCTTGGGAGATATCGAATGCCCCGCATAATTAATATAGGCCCTACTGATAATATACTCTTGAGTTTCTGGCCCTACTTTGGAAGTACAATGTGTCATTGCAAATGAGCTCGGAATTTTTAATCAGAGATGATCTGATTAAAATCTCTATATTCAAATCCTGTTCCGGCTTCTAGTGTCAAATCCTAGTCGACATCCAAATCCTATTGTAACTTGAACTGATATCATGTATTACACGTTAATTAATAATTTAATACAGGGCTAGAAATTCGAATCCAGGATAAACTTTGTTTGGAAAACCCGTAGTCCGTTCATCTCTATAAGTCTCTCAGATATGTTTAAATAAAACTTTGAATGCATCGAAAATTGGTAAACTTTTCGAAGCCTAGTCGTAATTTTGCTATGTTGATTGCATTCGCAGGTTTGACAGCAATCATTGGGTGTCTAACTGTGATGGTGATAACGACTTGGGGACAGGTAGGGAACGATCCATCGAGCTCAAGCAATGTATCTGCACATACAAAACTAACTCAATGCCAAATCCTAAGTTTGTCCATATCAGATTTTCTTGTTGCGGTAAGTTCAATCTCTTATTCTAGCAGTATGATTGATACTATGACTCTTCATTCCAATCGACAATTATTTTTAGATATACACGTTTGCGATATGCTTACAAGATCGACTATTCGACGGCTGCTACCCAGTGAGAAATCGAGAGTGGAGGAGTAGTTTTACTTGTTCTATGCTTGGGCTCATCGTTTTAACTGGATCGCAGCAATCCGTATTCACCATGGTTTTGATTGCGGTACAAAGAGTCCGGACTGTGGTTAGGTGAAATGTTTCTACTGCTGATATATATTTCTTTTTGTAGAGGGATGTCCCAGCGATGAAAATATTGCTATATGGTGACTTAGCTATTACCGGAGGTGGTCAAATTACCGGAGGTGGTCACATCGTATATACTGAAGTAGAAGTAGAAGGAACGCCGTGAATTTCAGCTCAATAAAAGTAGAAGAAATGATTTGCAAGAAAGTAAAAAGTAAGCATCGTAGGCCTGGAAGACGCTCCTTTCGAAATTGCCAGATACATCTTCGTGAGTAACGCTAAATGCCGAATATCCCTACAAATATTGGACTTTTCGAATATATATTCGGCTAACGTGACTCAGAGGCCCAGTTGGTCTGCCCCGGAAACTGTAAAGTCAAAGTTAAAGTAGTCTCAAAACAAACCACTTGAGTAAGCAGTGCAAGTATGCAAAACCAACTTAAGTACTATGAAAAAGCAGTACTTCGTGACTCATCAATCACTCCTACATGTACCAATAAATAATAAAGCAAGTTTCTTCGGAGTTCTAAGTAAGCCATTTGGTGTACAGAACTTCAGAATAACGCGTAAGAATATTGTTTACGGGGAACAATATCTTCATATTGTTAATTTCTTCCCTAAAAGCTTTTCGACTGACTTTTATCAGTAGCGAACGTCAGTAATACGGCGAATCAAATTTGAAATTTAGGAACTATTTTCACTGTATGACGTAATAATAACAAAAACAAACGCCAGTAACGATAAATTAACGAATGAACGAACGATGAATTTAGCAACATGAAGTAATCGTGTCGCGTTATTCTGGAGCTATAGGTGTTCTGATGCTTCAAGGATTATTACGTTAGATAGATTATTAAGTTCGTATTTCGCCCATCGTCATATTGGCTGTTTGAAGATATAGAGTAGTTATGGGTATGACAAATTTTGATAAATGGACTAGTCATTGAATCATGTTACTGGATGATGATCGATGAGCTAGTACAGTCGAGACCGCCGAGCCTAAACCCATGTAGGCTATGCTACATGGTCATATCTAGGTCGGAGGCAGTTCATTCATTATTTGCTTGGGTTTGGTCAACGAAGCGAATGATCATAGTTAACGCTGTGGAGGAATTAACAATTTCTCCAACTGTACCAGCCGATAATAATATGTGGTTCTGGTACTAGTTTTTCCGAAAATGTATTATTGTTGCTGCGAACAAGAAATAAAAACTTGTGTATCATTCGAATATACGCCATCATTTCCAGTTAACATATCTCAACACAGTCTTATATATATATAGATATATTGTTTCCAGAATATTGCACATTGTTCGACCACGGTGTCCTACAGTGGTGTATAGTGTAGTGTAGATACAACTCACGTGAATGGCTAACTGCATTTCTGTTAGGCTTACGCGATTCTCTTCATTTGATCACAATTAGGAATTCACGGCAATATTGAAACTGGTTTGCCGAGCGCGCAATTTGCTAAAACTGGTATCAATTGGAAGCTAGCGCAGTTCTGGCAACAGTAGAATAAATGTGTAGGACAGTACACGCTGGCTAAGGAGCGAGCACTTTACTCTGCAACAAAATTTTATATATCTATATTTGTCAGACCAGTTGAATGACTATCATCGTCATTCAGTGATACTTATTTGAGACCTGTGCTATAGTACGTTGGCGATTGCGCCCTCTACCAATTCTGAGGTATTGGTACACTTTGTTAGCCCGTCTAACAAATTTCAATGCTTCTTGGTTCAACTTTCGTTCGTTTAATCATTTATTTATTGACAGTCCATTCTCTCACCCGAATATCCATTGTCAAACCGTCGCGATGGTCATTTCGTGGTTGATATCTATCGCGATTGGATGTATTCCACTTGTATCTCAGTTTGAAGATTACTTCGTGACCAAAGCCGAGTAAGTCGAATTTCTTGTACTAGTGTACTGAGTAAATCTTTATTTCAAGCTATATAGTTCATGCCAGATTTGGATAGAAAATATTCAGCCTTTCCAACTTAGATTAGAATTATAGTTATAGCTACAACGTTTTTCCAAAATATATCATAATTGAAATTACTGAATTTGAAAAAACTTGAAAATTGCATTGAATTATATTATAACGAAAGAAACCCAAAATCAAATTACGTTCATATGAAATCAGAGTTCATTCTCATAAGCATCGGAATAGCAAATGTCTTTACACCAAGCTTGGCTCGCTTCGCACTGTACAGTTCTCCTGTAGAATTTCAGGAAAACCAATTATGAGAATAAAACTAATATCAGATTATAGAAACATTTCACATATTAGATTAGAATCGGCTTACCGCCATTTAACCTAAATAGACGACTATATTTAACTAGTTGTCTGGGGCTAGCCCGTGCATGACTGATGTGCAATTTGAATCCACAGGAGACTACAACAGTTGAAAAAAGAAATCCATAATGAGTAAAAGACGATTGTATTGAAAACTTTAGAATTCGGTACAGTTCAATGTCTGGAATAAAATATATATTTTTAATATTGGTAATACCACATATGGCTTATATCGGCTAACTCGTAACTGGTAACTGGCGAGGCATATGAATACATCGCAGAAAAGAATCGTAGTCAATTGGTTCTATATGCATTCTATTTTTATTGTTTTACCTAATTTCTAAAACTGGGTGACCTATGAGCATAAATGGCTTCTTACGAGATCATTACTATGTATGGATTGTCGAATATGGATATAGCACGGGTGTGACAGTCTACAGCCGTTAAGGAGCATGACTATAAAAGGTTCGTTTTTTCAACAGGTTCAATGAAAATCCAATCTTCAAAATAATGTCTCGCAATGAAACTAATTACATGATTACAATCCTCGGTTTGATGCCCAAGAGCGAGAACATATCTATTGGGACCCAGCCAGCGTACGTATCTAATGTTGTGCCTGTATTTAATACGGCAACGAAATCAGATTTGATGCAGAACTACAAATTGGAGAAAACTGGAGAGCTTGATCAGGGGTTTCAACTAGGGATGGTGTGAACGTGAGGTTCACGTTCGCGTTCTAAGTGTGAACCTCGGAAATTTAGAGGTTCGTGTTCACAACAGAACCTTGGTAGGTTCTGCACTGTGAACCTTTTGGTAAATTGTAATTTTCACTCCATTATAAGATCTTTGGCTCAAATTTATTGCATTTCAACTGCGGGCCACTCTATGCATGGTGCTGGCAGCATAAAAAAAATCAACGCTTAACGAGCATGCACCATGCACCTCGACAACCTTAAAAGTTTTAGTTGCTTTGTTGCAAAAATTTTCTCGGAATAACCAGCCTTCTGTTTGTGAATATTTAGTGACTATCTGCTGTGAGCTTGACCCGCAATCACACAACATCACGAGCGATATACGTAGTCAGCGAATGATGCTTATTCAACCAATCAATGACATTGATATTGTCTTCTGATGTAAAAAATCGAACGGGGGTACGGGGTCAATCTTGACTTCATATCTTTACTGTATCATTAAAACCAAATCCGTGCGATTAAGGTGTTTGCTACTGCTGCAAAACTTGTTGTTGTTTGTGGTATCGGTAGCGAGTATTGAAACCCCTTGTACACTCTGCTCCATATCAATGTAGCAATACTCAGACTCCGAACACATTGTCCGGTCTGGCTAAGACCGTTAAGGCGTAAGCTTATATTCCTTGGTAAGTCCTCGTCGAAATTGTTGGCAAAGCGACCGAATGTATTGATTTCACGCAATTATTATATCCTTTGATTACCGCTGTTGATACATTTAGCGACGTTTAAAACGCCGATATAAACTTCAGCATTGTGGCATTATGTGGACCGAGTCTTCGCTAGGTATCGTGTACATTAATATAGGCTATCACTTCATTGGAAGATAGGGTTGGAATTAGCAATATGACGTCACGTGACGTCACGAGGTTCACGTTCGTGTTCACACAGAACCTTTCAAAAAGGTTCGCGTTCACACGAACCTGAACCTTTCAGAGGTTCACACCATCCCTAGTTTCAACCCGAACATATCGATCACTCGCAAATTTGGATACTACTCAAGTCACAGCGTGTGTCTTCCGGCGTTCTTTCCAGATCCTAAATTGGGCAGATCTTGGGCATACTCCGTCTTTCTACTAATCGTCAATTTCGCAGCATTCCTCTTCATGCTGTCCTCCTACATTGTCTTGTACAAGTAAGAGAATATTTCTTAAATAGAACATCCAAAATGATCAACATGTGTTACTCTAGAGCAGTGCATGTTAACTCTTGCTGGGCACACGCCAATCTGAAAGCCTTCAGGAACCCCAAATACAGTACTATAGACTACTAGTGCACAAAATGAACTGAGTATCAACAGAGTCTTATAATAAAAAAAAACAATTAAATATGATTTTGACACAATAAGAAAACATAATGAATATGCATTGCAAATCAGTGCAATTTGTACTGTTTCCTTCGAAATACCAGTTCAGAAATGCGATTCTACTACCATATTACCATCTATCTCAGGGGTGGGCCATTATTTCTCCCGACGGGACAGATGAGAAGCCGAAAGTATGTAGGCGGACGGAGCCAAAATTTAATCAATATTCTGCGGCATATTTTTTTCAAGTAGAAAGCATAGAGAATTACATTGTCAACACAAGCTTCTGTAATTGCATGTGATAATGTTAGGGAATGATTTATAAAGAATCATATTTATTCAGTGTTGATATTCAATATGTACAGTGGCCAGCACAAACCCTTTTTTAAAGTCTTTTTATTCACATTACCCCTTAGTCTCTTTTTTTCTATTTGGACACCAAAATGTATTAGGGATATCCAGAGGTGGTCAAAGTAGTCAAGAAAGCTACTCAACTAGAAGTAGGAGTAGCGTCGAAAAAAATCTACTGAATTACGAGTAGAAGTACTTCTTCCATACCCAACCTAAAACTACTTGAAGTAGAATTAGAATTGACTGACTTTGAATCTACTCATGTAAGTAGGTAGTTTTGAAAACAGTCCTAATTCGTTCGCATGTACTTTCAAAGGCTGCATATTGAGCTATGCAGAAGGTGCAGAGAGCTTGATTCGTATTGATGCATCCCAGGAGGTATCAATTGTCGACAAAATAATCATTCTTTCGCATCACAGGATGCAAAATAAAGTATTGATAAGAAAATGTTTGGCGCCCTACCCTATATTATAAGCAGGGCTGTGGAGTCGGAGTCGGAGTTTGGCTAATTTTCGCTTGATGGAGTCGGAGTCGTGAAAACTGTGGTAGCTGGAGTTGGAGTCGTGGAAAAATACCGACTGGAGTCGGAGTCGGAGTTAGTGAAAATGACCCTGACTTCGACTCCGACTCCAACTTCTCTACACTGTAAAAAATCTGGTAGATTTACTGGGAAATCTCTGTAAATTTTACAACGAATTACCGGTCGCAGCCAATAACTGTGCGTAGCTTGTAATTTTACATTTTGATATGTGATATTACCTTAGTTTAGCTGTGAAGTCAAGTTGCCAGAATTTCCTCGCAAAATTACTGACAGTTACTCGTAACTGCAGTTTACAAGGCTATTGGGAAGATTGATTAGCTTCATAATCGCTGCAGCCAATATATACGTGGAAATGAATGTTACTGATATATCATTCTCGTGGTGATTTGACTTGATTCAACCTCGTTCGCGAAACTGGGGTCTGTCGTACGGAAATTGTTGGCCCTAGTACCAATTTCAGTATAGTACATAGTAAGTAGTGTACAAGAAACAACTGACAATCGTAGCTAATGTAGTTACACCATAGCCATTATAATATAATATAAGGCTATATGGCTATACGGCCGTTCTCGCTGGTTACATTCGTTGTTACGGATACGGCTGATAAGTTAGAAAATCAGTTTAGGATGTATAATATTGTTCGGGAAACTAGAAATATCAGCACCGCATGCTCAGTTGACCATTTGCTAATGGCGGACAAGGCGACCTGTAATAGGTTACAATAGGTTACCGTTACGCGTTACTGGTTTTCTGAGATTTGTAGTAAACAGCCAACGCACAACTGTGACATCACAAGGAGCGTCTCGTTTAGTAAGTACACAGAAAGTAGTGAACAACACTTGGGATAAATATCAATTTATACGAAATTAGACGGAAAAGAAAGGAACTATATGTACTGATAAATGTTTCTGTATGAAAGAGAAATAACCTAAGTCAAACATTATAACGTGGCCAGCAAATATTATTGGTGGCATGTCAGCGGATGAATACGACTTATTTCGAAATCGTTCGAGTGTCGTATCGTTATCTGACCATTATTGAGATTTGAGCAAAGGGTGATGCGAAGCTTGTTGTGCTTGAAGAAAGTGGACACGATCGTGGAAGATTCCTAGGAACGCTGAATGGGATACGCATCGTAAAAGGTACAGTACTACATAGTACTTGTTACCGTGAATATCTGCGACTGTGCAATGTGCACACCACTTTGATTTCATGATTGAAATATTTCATTCTCCGCATTCTCTGTTCTATTTTGGGATACTAGTCGACTTATATACCAGAGTGAAGTTATCACACAAAATTCTATCACACAAATCGAAGGGTACCTACTAAATGTGACATATAACAACATGAACGGTTGTATCACCAAAATGATGAAACAATGGCGTATCCGGATATTGTATCCGGATTTGGACACTGACACATGATAAAACGTATATACAACTCTGTCCATACCAAATTTTATGCAGATCTGTCGCGTAAAACATGTCCAAAACAGACAACTATGATTTATTGCAAGTATTATTTCAACCAAATACAATACGCAAGAAGACGTTCAGGAGTCGAGGCTTGTCCCAAAGCATGATCGAAGCGAATTTCAGCCAATTCTACCGTCTAGTTCGAGTCGAATTTCATCTCTACTTTTCAGAGAAATTGCACGAGTATCATTACCTGGTCAACGTCTTTCGCAAAATTACACGTATAGCTCTCGGATTAAAGACGCCGATATTTCTATCATAGACAAGTGCTCCACTTTTAACCACGTTCAGGAGTCGAGGCTTGTCCCAAAGCATAATCGAACCGAGTTTTAGCCAATTCTACCGTCTAGTTCGAGTCGAATTTCATCTCTACTTTTAAGAGAAATTGCGCGAGTATCATCACCTGGCCAAGGTCTTTCGCAAAATTACACGTATAGCTCTCGGATTAAAGACGCCGATATTTCTATCATAGACAAGTGCTCCACTTTTAACCACGTTCAGGAGTCGAGGCTTGTCCCAAAGCATAATCGAACCGAGTTTTAGCCAATTCTACCGTCTAGTTCGAGTCGAATTTCATCTCTACTTTTAAGAGAAATTGCGCGAGTATCATCACCTGGCCAAGGTCTTTCGCAAAATTACACGTATAGCTCTCGGATTAAAGACGCCGATATTTCTATCATAGACAAGTGCTCCACTTTTAACCACGTTCAGGAGTCGAGGCTTGTCCCAAAGCATAATCGAACCGAGTTTTAGCCAATTCTACCGTCTAGTTCGAGTCGAATTTCATCTCTACTTTTCAGAGAAATTGCACGAGTATCATCACCTGGCCAAGGTCTTTCGCAAAATTACACGTATAGATCTCGGATTAAAGACGCCGATATTTCTATCATAGACAAGTGCTCCACTTTTAACCACGTTCAGGAGTCGAGGCTTGTCCCAAAGCATAATCGAACCGAGTTTTAGCCAATTCTACCGTCTAGTTCGAGTCGAATTTCATCTCTACTTTTCATAGAAATTGCACGAGTATCATCACCTGGCCAAGGTCTTTCGCAAAATTACACGTATAGATCTCGGATTAAAGACGCCGATATTTCTATCATAGACAAGTGCTCCACTTTTAACCACGTTCAGGAGTCGAGGCTTGTCCCAAAGCATAATCGAACCGAGTTTTAGCCAATTCTACCGTCTAGTTCGAGTCGAATTTCAATCATTGGGTCACCGTTTCGAACATGTTTTGTGAAGATGGCCAGATATGCGTGTATGATTCCGCCTACAATTCTTCGACATATAACGATGAAACTATATGTTCGATCGGAATGCTGTGTAGACCGCGTTCGAGCACTCTCAGCATACTATTTCCAAGGGTCCAACAGCAAAGTAATAGTAGTGATTGCGGTGTCTTCGCTATAGCCAATGCCATTCGCCTGTGTTTTGGGTTCAATCCAGAAACGGTGGTGTATGAACAGCAACTTCGGCAGAAGTGCCTCACAATGATTGAAAGAGATCATGTCGATTTACTGGATTTCTTTGTCGTGGATCCAACACCAGTCCCCTTCTCGACTATAAACCTGCCAGTATTTTGTATATGCAAGTTGCCTTATGCCCATTCCCAACCTGAAATGGTAAAATGTGATGCATGTGACACATGGTATCATGGTAAATGTCATCCTCAACCGATTCCGAATGGTGTTTGGAGTGAACCATCTTTTCTATGGTTTTGTTCTGAATGTGAAAAATCCAGTACTTCTTAAATATAATATATATATCATTCTACTCTACATATTAAGGTGTACAATTATTATTATACGTATACTTTATATCTAAAATCAATTTATGTATTAATTTTATAGTAGTATGTTATTAAATGTGTTTCGATAGTATTGCCAATTTTTGCATTGATCAATTTGGTCTAATTTGACCCGATTTATTCATGGAGCTGGTTAGTTTTGGTTTGACTGATTTCGTTCAATTTCTCTCCGGTCGTTCAATTATTGTCAATCCACTTGAAACCTATGTCACCTAATAAATCACCAAAGCGCCATTTGTCAGTGAAAATGAACTAATTAGGTGCTGTACTCCAAACGCCACGTAAGTTTGATATTAATATTAATCTTTCACGCAGAAATTCTGCGGGGGTCGTTCAATTTATTTTGCAGAGCAACCACAGATCGGAGCTTCAATAGTCTGTCGCAAGGAAAAGCAATGTTTTGAGCGAAAAACCGAGCCGGTTTGCTGTCGTTTTACAATGTTTTCTCGTGTGAAAACTTATCACTCATACGAAGTCGAGTACAAGGCATACAAGGTTGACTTTCACGCCGTAGCTTGATCATATGTGTCAAATAATAGGTCATGGATATACAACAGTGAATTTATTTGACTAATATATTTTTACCTTTTATATGGACAGGTTAATTTGCCAAGTACCGTTATAAAAATATAATATAGCTTTAACGTCAGCGCTGGTGTCCTTCATACTTTCTAATATGCTATTATATTTTCAGATTCACATCTGTATCTGCACTGCTAACTGTCTTTCTGGGCTGCTATCGATTGACAAATTGCAAATGCGATTGCAAGGTCTTGAGAAACGTTATTTCAAGTATGACGGTTCAATGACGATGCGTATATTAACAAATCCTCTACCACACTGAAGAGAGGATATACACAAGTCTTTAGGTATTGTTGACTGCTATTCATTTTCGGAAAGCAATCCTTTCATTTGCTCATTTTCTGTGCAATAAAAATACAATTTTCAATCGTCGTGTGCATTATGCTGTGCTATATTTTTCGACAAACATTGGCGAGGTGATGATACTCGCGCAATTTCTCGTAAAAGCAGAGATGAAATTCGACTCGAACTAGACGGTAGAATTGGCTGAAATTCGCTTCGATCATGCTTTGGGACAAGCCTCGACTCCTGAACGTGGTTAAAAGTGGAGCACCTGTCTATGATAGAAATATTGGCGTCTTTAATCCGCGACCTATACGTGTAATTTTGCGAAAGACGTTGGCCAGGTGATAATCGCACGGGATCTTTTGAAACTACACTCTAATTTCAACCGGAACAAGACGGTAAAATTCGATGAAATTTGGTTCGAACATGCTTCAGGACAAGCTTCGACTCGTGAACGTGTCTATACGTTTTGATGCCGTATCGATAATTGAAATGGTGACATCTTATGTGCTATTTTTCGACAAATATTGGCTAGGTGATGATACTCGCGCAATTTCTCTTAAAAGTAGAGATGAAATTCGACTCGAACTAGACGGTAGAATTGGCTAAAACTCGGTTCGATTATGCTTTGGGACAAGCCTCGACTCCTGAACGTGGTTAAAAGTGGAGCACTTGTCTATGATAGAAATATCGGCGTCTTTAATCCGAGATCTATACGTGTAATTTTGCGAAAGACGTTGGCCAGGTGATGATACTCGTGCAATTTCTCTGAAAAGTAGAGATGAAATTCGACTCGAACTAGACGGTAGAATTGGCTAAAACTCGGTTCGATTATGCTTTGGGACAAGCCTCGACTCCTGAACGTGGTTAAAAGTGGAGCACTTGTCTATGATAGAAATATCGGCGTCTTTAATCCGAGATCTATACGTGTAATTTTGCGAAAGACCTTGGCCAGGTGATGATACTTGTGCAATTTCTCTGAAAAATAGAGATGAAATTCGACTCGAACTAGACGGTAGAATTGGCTAAAACTCGGTTCGATTATGCTTTGGGACAAGCCTCGACTCCTGAACGTGGTTAAAAGTGGAGCACTTGTCTATGATGGAAATATCGGCGTCTTTAATCCGAGAGCAATACGTGTAATTTTGCGAAAGACCTTGGCCAGGTGATGACACTTGTGCAATTTCTCTGAAAAATAGAGATGAAATTCGACTCGAACTAGACGGTAGAATTGGCTAAAACTCGGTTCGATTATGCTTTGGGACAAGCCTCGACTCCTGAACGTCTTCTTGCGTATTGTATTTGGTTGAAATAATACTTGCAATAAATCATAGTTGTCTGTTTTGGACATGTTTTACGCGACAGATCTGCATAAAATTTGGTATGGACAGAGTTGTATATACGTTTTATCATGTGTCAGTGTCCAAATCCGGATACAATATCCGGATACGCCATTGTTTCATCATTTTGGTGATACAACCGTTCATGTTGTTATATGTCACATTTAGTAGGTACCCTTCGATTTGTGTGATAGAATTTTGTGTGATAACTTCACTCTGGTGACTTATATAGTGACCTGTGACACCACATACTCCGCCGCGGAGGAGTTGAAACTGTTGGCTTGTTTATGTCATTTTCGGGCCATAGCATAGAGATGTTTCATCCACAGCTGGATTTGTTTGGCACACATGCCACCTCATATCCAGAGTGGAATTGGTGAGGATGAGGAACCTTTTGCTTCGATACATTGATAAAGTAAGTCATGAATCTCTGCTATATCATGTACAAGGCGGAGCCTTCATCACACAATGTACCAGTACCGGTACTTCAAAACATGTTACCGTATATTTTTGTTTGCCTATTTGTCTTGGTAGTCTTTATAATGTCATGTCTAGGTTAGGAATTTTGCTTTATATAGCGACTTACTCATGAATTCTTTTTAGTGGAACTGCAAGATACTAGTTACACGGAAGGAATGAGGAAGATAAAAAGAAACAATTGGAAGTTTCGCCGGTGGTGGAATTAATTCACCTTTTCTTGCGACCGCTCGTGTTACTGCATGTCTCCTAAAGAAGAATTAGACCTCCAGCAGCAATTCTTTTCCATCGATTACCACTTCATCGTGATATCAAGAATGAATATACAGTTTGTTCCAATGTCGTTTTGGGAGTGTGAAGAAAATTTTGCGATATTTTAGCATCGGGTTGCTTTGCGATAGGTATGGGTGTACGTGAATTTACAAGCTGGTATGTATCCTGATCTGCAGGGACAGCATGTAAGTAGGTAGGTAGGTAGGTGGGTAGGCGGTCTCGGTCTCAAATGTACAGGAGAACATGTAGATTGGATGTACCCGGAGGGGACTGTAACATTACAGTCTGTCGTGTAAAGTGAGATTACCGGACGAGTGTAAGTTGGATTTGCATTGACCAACGGTAATGTTAGATTACCACGAAATGTCTGGCTACCGTGCTTCCAAACATTTCGCGGTAAATCGAGGTTTTTATTTTTTACAGTGTATCATGTAAACAATTGCTTTCAGAGATACCTTTTAATTTACTAATAATAACTATAATAGTTAACTAATAATAGGATTTTTACGTACTATCAATCACCGTTATTACCGTTATTACATATCATGGGAGGCCAGACTGTGCCCCGCAGGCCAAATGTGGCCTGTGAGAAGGTTTTGTGTGGCCTGCGAGGTAATTCTCGAAATCACATATATCATCAGGTTAAATTGCAAGGCCAACCAAAATTTGATTAGCCTGACCGACGCATTGGCGTAACCAGGGGCCAGCCACATTCATCAAAGTTCTTCGTATATGACCATAAAGTAGAATATTCCGTAACAGATTTATTTGACTTGAAATTTTTCTTAGCACTTGGCATGATTTAACGTCACATTTCTTGCATTTAGTATTGGAAACCCTCCTAGAAATTATAAATACGCGTAATTTACAGAATTGAGTCCAACATAACTCGCAATTAGGAGATAACGTGTCGTCGACAGAGGCATGTTCACCGAAACCGTCGATATTGCTGTCTTAAACGACAAACAATCATGTCTTTGCCAAATGAGCCCATTGCTATACAGAGGCAACTCCCACTATATGCAAGTAATATATTTATTGATCGAATTCATTCATTATCTTGGAAAAAATTTAGTGTTTCGCGTGACCAGGGCATGACTGCTCAGTGCGCACTGTACAGATACTCACACTGAGTTTTCATGACATAATTGTTATCAACCGTAGTCATTTAAGTCTTGTTTTCAATGTTACCGAATTCGGTTCGTTCCTATCGGGCGGTTAAAAAAAGGTTATCAACATTCAAGTTGCCCGCGCAATGGTTCGTAAATCTCATGTGGCCCTTTTGCTGAAAAGGTTGGCCTCCCCGGACATAGATAGAATTGAACATTATTTGCAAAATACAAGTCAGTTAGAATTCAGGGCCGTAACAGCACTTCGCCAGCCCCCCCCAAAACGTTTGTCCTGGGCCCCCCATAGAGTGATAAACCTAACTTCTGGGGGCTTCGCCCCCCAGACCCCCTCAAGCTGTACGTTGTTTGCCGCTGCTTTTCATCTATATTGGGTGTCCGTTTAGTGAGTCAGTTTTTATCGCCTAGACGCGCGAAGCGCGAAAAATTTCTATAATTCATGACTGATTCGAGCAATATGATCAGGAATTGCATATATATTGCTATCAATTTTTATCCTTTCTCTGCTCACGTAATCAGATTTACCGGTAGAGCAGAGTGAGGTGTGTTTGAAAGGGTAGGACCCCTCAATAATAAATAAACATCTCCGGGTGTATTGTATACCCGTTGAAAGGAACGAAACAGCACTTCGTCACAGGCCCCCAAAAACTGGAGTCTTGAGCTCCCATAGGGTGACAAACCGACCCGCCAGGCCGCCACTACGTTGTTCACTCTGCCACGAAATTATAGATGTATTGCGTAGTAAGCCAGCGCTAAGCGCGAAAATTTTCGATAATTCAAGATAAAATCGGTCAATAAGATCGGGAATTGCATATATATTGCTATCATGCAATTTCTTGTCCTCTATACTCAGTTGCTCGCGTAATCAGATTTACGGGTAGAGCTGAGTCAGGTGTTGTCTTGGAAAATGTAGAGCCCGTAAATAATAATTAATCATCTTCGGGCAGGTGGACCCGTTGGTATGACTTCGTTACATGATGTTATTTCGTGACCTCCTGTCTGCTGTATCAAAAATATATAATCGCCCAAACGTACTAAACTAAAAGATCTCTCGATTTCAAATTGGTATTTCTTCACTGGCATATAATTTTCCCCTGCGGGGTGGTATTTGTCTTGTGAGGTTCAGATTGCCAAGACAGGAACATTTAGGTGCCAGTCATTTAGTCGCCTATGGACTATTAAACCCACATGTATTTTGTATATAATAACGAAGTTTTCGGTCAGCATAAGGGCAGTCCTTTTCGGCCAAGGTTTTCTCGCTGCCCATCGTTCTGGCACACTTCTTGCAGTCGCATGTTACATGGCCTAAAACTTTATACGTCTTGGTGCGTCCTGGCGAGGTAATAGCCGACGCTGATATGCTAATTTCTATAAATCTTGCGTATTTTTACTTGTGGGAAGAGTACCCAATATTCGAGACACTTGACAACTTGAAATCGCGCGCAGCGCGTAAAATTTTTGATAAAGTTGCTTAAATTTTCAAAAAGTACTCTATAATTTATGCTAATTCACGAAATAATTTTGGGCCCCCTTCTAGCTCGGGCCCCCCCTATTGGGGGGTTTGGGGTGCGGCAGTTACGGCCCTTAGTTAGATAGAGGAAGAAATGAGCAATATGCATCTTCGCGATGCAGTCACAAATTGATGCAATTTTTGAAATTATACCATGATATTGTGACAGAGCAAATATATCGACTGGTTGTAAAATTGTTGTAAATATAACCAAACGCTCCTTCCCACTTGACAAAATTAAAAATATTCGCGGTGTAGCTTAGCTGCTTGGGTCGAACAAGTGATTAAGAAAGACTGCTAGTCCATTAATACTTGACTAAGTGCATGTAGACTAGACATATGCTATTTGACTACTTCATGAATTTCGTTTATGACCAATGTCTAATAGTAGTGCGAGAGTGTGTGTGCTTCTAATCAGTACAGTGTGTAATGGGAAAATTAGTAAGTTGCATCTCTGTATTAGTTGCTAACTCATACACAAGAGCAAAACTTCGATTGTTTTATCTACACCTGTGATTCCCAAGCGCGGCCCCGAGGGCCGCATGCGGCCCCCAACTAGCCTTCTTGCGGCCCCAAAAAAATATTAAGAAATCGAGTTATGACGAAAAATTAAATATATATTTATAAAATGCTTGGAGCTTGGCTGGGAGTCTGGAGTTTTTAATTAAGATTGGAGGAAAGTCGTGAGTGGACTGCTATCGTTACGTAGTTGAACGAGCAGTAGCTACAGATATAGGTAAATACAGGATTGTAACTGCCGCACGCCAAACCCCCAATGAAGGGGGGGGGCGAGCTCGAACGGGGCTCAAAATTATTTCGTGAATTAGCAAAATTTATAGAGTATTTTTTGGAAAATTTATGCATCTTTTTCAATTTTTTTGCTGTAGACGTGATTTCATGCTGCCAGATATCTTGATTTATGGGTACTCACCAGAGTTGGATCAATTACATTATTTCAGTTCAATTACAATTACAGTTACAATTACTTCCATTGATGTTTCAATTACATTACAATTACAATTACTCCATGCTAAAAATATCAAATTACAATTACAATTACAATTACTTCTTGCATGCTTCAATTACATTACAATTACAATTACAATTGCTGCTGTTGAACATGCAATTGAATAATCATAAATTCAACCGTGCTCCTTGACAACCGTAGCGCCGTAATTAATAACAATTCAAGTCTAGTTCAGATTGTGTAGTAATAAATGCGTTTATGTGCGTACACAGTATGCTATGTAAGATGTCATTGTGACGTAATATAAGCGTGTTTTCTATGCTCGGTAATTATGGCTCACGTAATTGGAAATGTAAAATGTTATTTACCTAATTTCCTATGGGTTAGGATTAAGGATAGGGTGCAGTATGTCGTTGAAAAACGTATTATAATATATGCACGTGTTGGATTTGCGTATATAGTATATATTTAAAGAAATAATAATATTTTAATCGAGGGACGTAGGAATTAGGATGAAGAGTAAAAACAAAACCGTGCTTTGTCAGATAAGACGTTATATAATATCCAGTGGTCTGGTTAGTTAGCCAGACGAAGTAACGATGCAGCATCGTGATCTGAAATCGTATTGTAGATTGCCAACACACAGATAGATGCGCAAGATGTGAGTCACGGATGAATGCACCGACAAACGTACTGCAGAGCCGGCTAAAAGCAGCAAACTTTGTAGTCCTAGAGCTGGCGATCCAAGCGTCCAAATTTGATGCATTGGGTCTTCATTGTAAGCTATTGATGCACTAATTCCGAAAATACAAATTAATATCTCGTCAGGGCAATGAGACTGCTCCAAAATAGCCGTTTAAGGCCGACTGTTCTGAAAAGTGAGAGCGCCGCAGCAGCACGACCACAACAATGACCAACTACGCCCAGCGATTGTTCAGAACAATGCCGATTCCCAGACTTTCACGACTATTTTGGGATGGTACCATTGCCTGGAAATATACTTTTATTGCGGAATCAGTGTGACACTAGCTTTCGATTAGGACCATACATTAGGGCTCTTCAAAAATGTTTTTTTTTTTCTCAAATCGTACTGGCTACTTCGTAAAATTGTTAGGTTATCTAATTTAAGCCTACACACAAAATTTGGTTCAATTCCAGCCTGTAACCGCTTTGCTACAGGAGAAGAAAGTTTCTGTTTATTATATAAAAAGAAAAAAGAAAAAATTTGAAAATTTTCTGTTCACCCCATGAAAGTGTTAGGCTGTCTATAGAAACGATCCTCACCAAATTTGGTTCAATTCCAACCAGTGGAAGCGGAGTTATTGCCTTCGAAAAATTTGAATTTGAATAAAATAGTATTTACGGTGAGCACAACTATAATAAATAAACAAAGAATCGGACTGGGGGACGAGTTGCTGCTTTGGCCCTGATTCTAGCTACAACCCACGCTAACATGATATATAATAAGCTCATGGCTATGACGGCAGGTCCCAATGTTGAGTAAAGAATTGTGAAATGAGGATTGGCGCCCGTTTCAAGTAGAGTCATATGAGAATAAGATTCTCATTCATAAAATTCTGCATTCAACTTAATAGTATACAGATAATGTACTGCGAGCTGCCGTTACGAGAAACGGCAAAAACGGCTCGGTTATGATGCAACTGTTGATTTTCAATGCTTCGTTGTGGAAACCGTAATGTTTTATTTGACGAGTACAAAATTTCAAATCTTTGTCCGGTGTACGTACCTACTTACGAGGCCTACTGCTCGCCAAGCAGCATCGGTCAAACTGCGTTTAACTATAAGCATAATACACATTACACAAGTTACAATTTTAAACTAGGCAGAGTGGTGATTAATTATCCTGCTGCGAGGAACTGGCGTGTGAAACGTGTTTTGATAACCTGATATACAGCACGGCGGGTGTTCTTACGATCAGACTAATGTAGGCTACGTACATCGAATATATCTATTTGCTTTGGATACTTTTTACGCAATGACTAGCAAAGCTAATAGGCTACTTCTGACGTAATAATGAGCACGAGCCTGGTATAATATCTCTTCATTGTTCACGAATGTTCAGTTTATATCATAGTCCTTGTACAAATAAAAAGTAATCGTTCTTTCACAAAGAAATCGATTAGATATGGGAAGTAGTCGATTACGATTACTTATGAATTTTTTCGAATGTAATCGATTGCGATTACGATTACTTGAAAATGCTGTAATCGTCGTAATCGATTACGATTACTAATCGCGATTACCCCATGTCTGACTGCGACGCCATTTTCGTCAGCGCCCCCGTACCGCCCCTGAGCCCAGCGCCCCCCATATCGCCCGCTTGGCGTTTCCGACCCCTTTAGAATCCAAATCGCCCCTGGGGGGCGCTGGAGACAAGGTTAAGAACCACTGGCTTACACAGAGTAGAATGAATGCGTGCTCACAAGTACAGGTGAAAATATCCACCCAACTGTGGGGTTTGGGGGCGAAGCCCCCGGTAGTTTGACTTATCGCAGTGTGGGGCCCAAGACCGACGTTTTTGGGGTGGGATGACGAAGAGATTTTTGGGCCCGGATTTGCGGATGACCAGTATAGCTGTTGTAAGGTGTATTCGTGCGGCGCGTTCTATTCGTAGTTTCCAGAGTAGCCGCGTCTGGTGGTTGTGGGCAATGAGCAAGATAGCGCGGTAATGTGCTTGGTTCGACTCCGAAACGCTTCTTCTCTTGATATTGTCAGACAGAAGAATCGAGTTGGCGTGGTCGGTTAAATCCATGGCCGTCGGCGCGAAAGACCGTAAACGACTCTGCGCATTAGCACGTTTATCTGGACAAGGGAATTTTACCTCGACACAGCAGACTTAGTACCATAAAATCATATGGATACCATCATGGAGATAATTAAAATAACGATCAAAACCCTCTAAATGTCACTCTCTAGCACCATATAATTGCAAATAACGGTTGCATACTTTACATTTTGGCTTCATTTCAATTTTCGAAAGTCCACCGGTCCGCCAGACATTTTTGGAAATTTCACCGGTCCGCGAGGTGAAAAAGGTTGAGAACCACTGCCAGTGGTTCTCAACCGCCGGTCCGCGGACCAGTGCCGGTCCGCGACGACCTTCCTGCCGGTCCGCCTGGTATTTTACAGTTTTATACCTTGATTTCAAGATGCGAAAGGTACGAGCTGACTCGCCAAACCGCGCAGTTTGCACGATCATTTGTTTTCGATTTATTCATTTCGTGCAGAATAGTAACTACCGCACCCAAACCCGCTATTGAAGGAGGCCCAAAGTGATTTCGTGAATGAACATAAATTATAGAGTATTTCTTGGAAACTTCATCCGACCTAAAAAAAATCAATTCCGTGCTTCTCCCGATTTAGTCTCGCTAAATGCCTTGATTATTGGGTACCCTTCCCCCAAGAAACACGCATGATATATAGCAATAGGCATTCCGGCGTCAGCCATTGCCGCGCTGCGACGCACCAACACCTGATGAAGTTTAGGCGAACGTAGGACTCCGAAAAGTATGCCAAAGATTCGGCAGAGAGAACACCTTGAACGAAAAGGACTGCCCTTTGTTGACCGAAAACTTCGATATACCTGTGTCACATTGTCCATACGCACCTAAATGGCTGGCGCAGAATTTCGCTGTCCTGACAATCTGTACCCCACAAGACAAATACCGTCTCACAGAGAACAGTTATTTTCCAGTGAAGAAATACTAATTTGGAATTGTGTGCCTATTATAGTTTAGTGCGATTGGCCGATATCAATGTCGATTCACTATATATAACAGACAGTACGTCACGAAATAATGACATACAACAAAGTAAATATTCCAACACGCCCACCGAATATGTTTGATATTGATGACGTGTCTTAAATTTTCCAAGACAACGCCTCACTCAGCTGTACCGGAAAATCTGATAATTCTGAAAGGATTAAAAAAATATTAGAGCAATATATACGCAATTAATAATATTATTGACCGATTCGGTCATGAATAATAAAAACTTTCCGCGCTTCGCGCGATTAGGCTACATATACTCTCTGCACACACGGAGTAGAATGGATGTGTTCGCAAGTACTGGTGAAAAAATCCATCTAACTGTAGGAGGAATAATACCAACATTTTTTGGGGGGTTGGCTGACGAAGTGGTTTTGCGGCCCCGGTTTTGTAGCTGGCCAGGTATATCAGTGGTCAGGTGTTTTCGTGCGGCGCATTGTATCTGTAGTAGCAAGAATAGCCTACGTCTGGTGTAGTTGGGAATAAGCATTGAGCAAGGTAGCACGACAAGGTGCTTGGTTCGACTCAGTAACACTTCTTCTCTCGATATTGTCGAAGAGAAGAATATTATTCCCGTAGGCGTGGTCGGTTACATCCATGGCCTACGGTGCGAAAGACTGTAAAAGACTCTCGGCGGTAGCACATGTATCTGGGCAAGGCAATTTTACTTCGACTCAGCAGACTCACTACCGTAAAATCACATGGATGCCATCATGGTTCATGAACATCATCAATTTCGGTCGAACCCCTCAAAATGTCACTCTACAGCACCATATATACTTGCAATAAAAACGGCCGCATACTTTAACTTTTCGGTTGGTTTCCAATTTTGAAAGTAGACCGGTCCGTCAAGTATTTTTCGAAATTTTGCCGGTCCGCGAGGTGAAAAAGGTTGAGAACCACTGGTTTAGATGGCACACGAAGTTACTGTTAGCTTCTATGACTACTGTTGATCATACATGGAACATTAGCCATGTAGAATACAGTTCAAATTGATGTGAAATAAAGCAATAATGTATCTCATGAAATGACTTCTCGAGCGTATATGGGCACTGGGCAGTGTCGAATAAGCCAATATGTGTATACTTACGAATCCGTTATGCAGTTGCAAGTTACATATAACAAGCCACTGGGGTTGATACCACTTCAATAGCATGGAGATATATAAAATAGTTACTATGTTATGTAGAATTGGAAGTGAATTGCCTTCCGCGAGATTTCGTGATTACGTAATCGATTACTCATCGGCGGCGGCCGCGTGATTCGTGCTATCATGTCTACCTTTCCAAGATCGTAGCGCTGGGCTATGAAGCGCTATAGTAGCGTGTAATGTCTCGTTGGAACGTAGAGATTCATTCAAAACGCAATCAGGTGGTCATATACCAAGAGAGGGCCTAAGTATGACGTCAGGAGATATAGAAGAACAAAATTGTATTTTATTTTCAAGAAATCTAGGACATTTTCTCGCACACCGCTATTCCCTCTGGCGTCTGAGCCGTAAAAGTATCTCAGACCGCTAGGCGGCTACTCCAGGTTTACGGCAATATATTGAGCGTCGATTTAAACCATATGGATGACATTTTATCGTCTTTTTTGTGGATGCAGTAAAATTTTGGTCAGTAGGCCGGCCGATTAGAAAGGGTTAACGTGCAAGTTTCATCATGCCCGTCGTATTTTGATATTTGCCTCGACTGTTGTCCTGAGAAGACCGTACTTGTAGAAGGGGTAAATACTCATTAAGAGTATATTTATGCTTCAGCGCTTTATTGTGTGGCTGGCTGTTTCCTGATAATCCTGTCACGGATTAAAAATCCCAGAAATTTTATTCTCGTGCTGAATATATCAATATCATTGAGGGTATTTGTCAAGACAAGAGAAGTCCCACTTGGAATTTAGTTTACTAAAATCGAAGTAGGGCTACTAAACGATATCATTGATGAATGTGGTCTTCTTTAGAGAAGAAGGATGTGTGTAATCTAATATTACGCAATCGTATAATAACGCTATTCGATGATGGGTGTTTATGACGATGCGAGCTTTTATATTATCTTTTTGGAATATTGGATTCCAATCGCCTCAACGAATAAATAAGCTACGCTTTATATCCAACGAAATATCATCAAACAGTTTGAATCATAAGTCCTAACAGGATAAATTTACCGAGGTAACGAATTACAACTGAACAAATTTCAAGTATGTGATATGAGCCAATGATATATCAATAACGGACGCAGTCTTTGCGTGTGTCGTATATTGCTTTCGTAACATGCAGCGAAAATGCTGTAATATTGTATTCTGGGTATTCGGTTGATAAATGTCGAATAAGCACTAGTATCGCAGGTATTGAATGATCATGGGCAACCGTTGTAATGTTTAATGTCTAAAAGCGTCCATCTCGTTAAGAAGTCCAGTCACAAGTTCACAGTCTCTTAAATACATTTCGGGCGCGATTGTGGTTACTGTGCGTAGCATAACGTTCACACCGTAAATCCAAGGTTGGGAATAGATGCATTTATCTGATTTCCACCACGGCGTGGGCTGAAAATCAAGTAAACGCTAGTTTCGAGTACTATATTTTGCTTACGCAGCCTCCAATGGCTGAACATGAGTTCAATGCACCTGGGGTGGCATTAAAAACAAATGATTGCGTAAAACATGTTTTAAACAGTGTTTTAAACAAGGGTCTTTAAAAAAGCAAAATTTTTTTTTTTCAAGTTGTAAATTATACCATAATTGTGTAAATAGTTTCCAGAAAACATGTACTATGAGCGTGTGGACGATTGTCACCCGATATAGCCGGCGTATATCGATATGGAGTGGTTGGAACCCTAAATTAGTCGGTTCAACAGCTATGGTACAGATATTTCGTCAAAGGAGCTATATTTACCGTATATTGTCAATTTTCAATGTCAATCAACTATGACGTCACTATTGAATATTCGTGACGTATAGGCCTAAAAAACAATAAAAACATGTTTCAAGCAAGAGCCTTGTTTTAAACCTGTTTGTTTTAAATTGATTTTTGTTTTAAAGGCAACCCGAAATATACCAATCCTGTGGATATATATATATATATCCCAACCCAAGAGTGTAGATTATGCTTACGTGTATCACCTTTTTGTGATTTCTTAGGGTTGTACACAATAGAAGCCTCTTCACCTTTGGGATATATCTTCATAAGAATAGATGTATTGAATTCACTTTCACCTATTGAAGAATAGGAAATTAACATTTGATACAGAAAGGGCTTGGTATTTACCTGATTTTACACCAGAAGGAAATATGGCTTTGGAGAAGTTGCAAATTTCACACTGCTCAAGTTCCAGCTGCTGATCTCTCATTTATCATGAATTAGCTCCAGCTCCAGAGCTCATTGATAACCACTGCTCCGGCAACTATGGTTCGGTCGTAGCCGTCGCAAGGAACTGCCATTTTGTGGGGGTATGCAAAGTCCTATGATGGGACATAATTACTTCGTGCCGTCTGTCGATGACGTCATATCCGCACGAGTACGCGCTTTACTCCATGCCATTGCATGTACTGTTCATCAGTGGTTCTCAACCTTTTTCACCTCGCGGACCGGTAAAATTTCAAAAAATGTCTTGGCGGACCGGTGAACTTTCAAAATTGAAATGAAGCCAAAATGTAAAATATGCAACCGTTTTTTGCAATGGTATGGTGCTAGAGAGTGATATTTAAAGGGTTTTGATCGTAATTAATTATCTTCATGATGGCATCCATGTGATTTTAAGGTAGTCGCAGTCAGTCTGCTGAGTCGTTTACAGTCTTTCGCGCCGAAGGCCGTGGGTTTAACCGACCACGCCAACTTGAATATTCTTCTCTTCGACAATATCGAGAGAAGAAGCGTCTCGGCGTCTAACCAAGCATCTTGTCGTGCTACCTTGTTCATTGCCCACTGCCACCGCACGAATAGGTTACTCTGGCAACTACGAATACAATACGTGCCGCAAGAAAACACCTTACAGCAACTATACCGGCCATCCGCCAATCCGTGCCGAAAAAGCACTTCGTCAGCCCTCCCCCAAAACGTTGGTTTTCGGCCCCCATAGAGCGATAAGCCAAACTTCCAGGGGCCCCCACGCCCCCAGACCTTACAGTTGGGCCTCGGGCGGATGTTTTCACCTGTACTTGTGAGCACATTCATTCTACTAAGTGTAAGCAGAGAGTTTATGTAGCTTAATCGCGCCAACAGCGAAAATGTTCGATCATTCATGACTAAATCGCTTTTCTCGCTGTCGCACTAATCGGAGTCCCATGTTAGCCTGAACTTCATTATGTGTTGGTACGTCCTGGCGCGATAATGGCTGACGCCGAAATGCCTATTTCTATAAATCATGCGTATTTCTCGGAGAAGGGCACCTAATAAGCATAACATTTAGAGACACTAAATCTCGCAAAGCACGAAAAGAAATTGAAAAATGTTGGAAAAAGTTTCAATAAAATACGCTATTATTTATGTACATTTGCATAATAATTTTGAGCTCTTCTCAAACTCGGCCCCTCTTTAATTGGGCGGTTTGGGGTGCCCCGGTTACGGTCCTGCACAAAATGAATGAATCGAAAACGAATGATCGCGCAAACTGCGCTGTTTAGCGATGAATTAGCTCATTCCAGTACTGTACTTGTCGCTCGCATGTAGTCAAATGAAACGTCTTGAACTTTAAGTCAAATCGAACATGTGTCCAGCCCTAATGTTACCTCACGAAGTTCTGAATCAGTTTAAAATTTGACGTTTTATTTATTTTATCAATGGACAAGCCTTCAACATTGCATCTTGGATTTAAAGTAAAACATTGTAATATACCTGGCGGACCGGCAGGAATGTCGTCGCGGACCGGCACCGGTCCGCGGACCGGCGGTTGAGAACCACTGCTGTACATTGTACAGCTGTGATGAGCGGATATTTCTTTCTGAGAATCCGAATCCGTCCGACGGCTCGAGTCTCTCGGAACTATCCGTCCGAATCGTAACAATTTCAACCAAAAATCCATGCGAATCCGAATAATACCGCCCAGAATCCGAAAATCCGAATCGAATGACTTTTTCGAATAATCCTGCAGAGCTGCGGGTAGTTTATAGGTTAGGGTTAGCTGATATATCTTTTCTTGAAACTTATGCAGAACAACTTTAGAGTGTGACCAGTCTTCTCAGAACATGTTTACCTTTGGAGTTTGATTGTCGAGCTGACACTTTTTTTCTTTTGGCATGAGATCACGTCACGTCTTGTCAGAACTATAAATATCCAATAATCCAATACAATCCGACCGTCTTAAAATTGCGCAAAATCCTATCCGAATCCGTTCCGATGCTCATCTCCGACGCACAGGCACACATTGTACAGCGTTAAAACAGTGACGCGACGTTTCAATACCGGCACTGCGCTCGTTAATATCAAGCCACACAGTCTAAATTGATCTTGAAATGGTGCGATTTGTTCATCTGTAGCTGCAGAAATTAGCGTATGTCGCGACCTTATCAGCAGAAATAAACTTTTTACCAATGTTTTGAAATTCGATATTGGTGCCCCCGTTACCAGTCCGTACGTCGTCGATCAAGATTAGTGGAATATAGGTTCCCCTTCAAACGAATCGAATAAACTTAGAATCAGTGCCACTGAGAATCGGGTATTGCATCAATATTCGAGAACTTAATGCAACACCGTACACTGTACGTACACGCCAGTAACAAATTACACTGCAAGATTGCAAGGGACATAACTAGGGCTGGGCACAATGATTCGAGCATTAATTTTAATGACTCGAGTCGAGTAGTAAAATACAATTTTTTCGAGTACTGACATCATAAGCTCCTCGGCACTGAAAGTTAATTTATTACCAAGAATTAGTTTTGATACTAATTTTCACTGCTGAAGCCTCGAAACCTTGATTGGCATAAAGTAACATAAAGTACAAAGCTACGAACGTTATTGGAAATAGCACATTTCTGAAATCATGCTCATCTCACAAAATTGTCATCAAGTGCAATGAAATCGGTATGGTCGAAAAAATACCAAAGTATCTTTGATCTGATGGAAAACAGGCATTATATTCATTGTGGTGGCATAAAAGGCATATATTTGAACTTTGACATATTACATTCTGTTATGACGTCATAATGAGTGATACTCGATTACTCGACTCTATTCAAAGCATATTAAGTGATTCAGAATCGAATCACTCAGGTACTCGATTTTGCCTAGCCCTAGACATAACGCGGCAATTCAACAATACGAGTGTACCAAGCCATCAAGAATGAAAACACCAAATTGATGTCCACTAATTTGAAATCGCGCAACAAATCACTAATTGCCCTATTTTATTCAACACCAGAGCAGCGTTCAGGCATCGCATTGACCAGCTCGCATCACGCCAATTGTATGCGTACTAGAATAGCGATCTGGGCTGCTTCGATGCATTTTCCTACTTACGTAAGCAAATCGTTACTAGAGTAAACGATCATGCGCTGGAATGAATTTCAATTCGCAGGTATAAACGACACATATCAACAAAGGTCGTGTATTTACTCATCCAATTCAGAATTGAGACGATGCGTCTTGGCGAGCGGCATGCGCGCCTCCAAATCGAAATGTTTAGCAAGGTCACAGGTTGTAATTTTCTGGCGTCGCTTGTATATTCGTGTCATTACCAGAGTTTGATCAATTGTAATTTGTAATTGAGCTGAATGTAATTAATTATATTTTTTCATGTAATTATAATTCTAATTGTAATTCAAGCATTTCTATTTTGTGTAATTGCAGTTGTAATTGTAATTTGATCAAAATATTGCTCAACTACAATCTCAATTACATTTTCATGGAAACCTGACAATCACAGCATAGAATATTAATTAAATCAATCATTTATTCGTCGCACAAATTAAAATCTGGTACGAACCAGGTTGACGACGAGGGGCCCTAAGGCCTTAGGAAATAGTCACCACATGTAATAATTAGCCTATTTACATCGGTGTTCTATGCGTGCTGCGTTATAACTAGATTATTCAGTCACGCTAAACTGTTTCCCATACTTCAGTAGCAACAGAAAACTCAGTGAATTACAATATAGGCTAAAACAATGGTTCTCAAACTGGCGGGAAAGCATCTGAAAGGGGCGCGACGCTCCAGTGAACTGAAATCTTTTCCGCGCTTGGCCCGATTCACCTCCGTATTATGGTTATTGCTCGGTGTATAGTCTGAATTTCGTATTAGAGAATTCTCTCATCAACAGTCATAACCTTCCATACCATCAAACTACATGCAAGGGTTTCTAACTTTCTGGTTTCGTTGTGTGCTATGACGATAAGGGGGCGGGGAGGGGCACGAAATATTCACTGTCATAAAGGGGGGCGTGTTTCAAAAAGTTAGAGAACCAGTGGGCTAAACTAAATCATAACATTTCAAAAATGGATTAACAGCAAATAAACTCTTCTGACACCTGTGCTGAACCATTTCCTACACCACGGTCAAAGTCTTTTTAAATCTCTGACCAGTACCGAGGCTTGTTGCAACAATAGCAAAAAAATTAAAGTTTTCAACCAAGGCTACATCAAACTTGATCACGCATTTGTTATCCCAATCTTACCTCCAATCTTGACCAAATTTACTGGGGCCAGAAACTTTTCGCACCCTAATGTTCAACAAATGCAATCTAACAGTTTCCGAGCAAGTGAAAATGTAAATGCGAACAAAAATGTTGTAATTCTTATAGTTATCAGGACGTTCTTTCCTTTCCTTTTGCATTTATTTTCATTTTACGCACCTTATCGGTATCATCCTTATTGGTATCATCCTTATTACCAATTACATTTCATTATCCTGACTCAGCTCTGAGTAGCCTAATCGTTTGATTACATTTCGTTGACTGTCCTGTAGCCTATTCGCTGTTAGTCGCTCAAACCTTTGGTTCTTAACAGTCGCTGGAAACATTTTTCTGTGCATGTAGTTTTCAGTATTCATGATTAGGGATAGTTCGAATATGTTCGAGTTTTTTTTTCAATTAAAGGGTATTCTACATATCAGGAATGAAACATGAATAGCTTGATATTGTTGCTAATTACGTCGCTACGGTTGTCAAAGAACACCTCTTTAGTGATCAATTACCTGTTTAAAAGTAATTGTAATTGTAATTATAATTGTAATTAATTACATATTTAACAGTAATGGTAATTGTAATTGTAATATGATATTTTTAGCACTGAGTAATTGTAATTGTAATGTAATTGAAGCATGCAAGGAAGTAATTGTAATTATAATTGTAATTGAATTAAAACATTGTAATTGTTCCAACTCTGGTCAATACTAATTAGATAAATTGTTCAGCTCACATAAGCAATGCTTATTCGGCACCAATCCTTTTTGTGACATGCATATATTACATTATTTGTCGAACCACACAATTGTTCATCGTTCTTGCGCTGAAAACAAAATTGCGGGCATACCCATAATAAAGTAATTACGAAGTAAACGCGGCAAATCCAGCCTTCCCAGGTTTGGTGGTTATGTATGAACAGAGGTATACTGGTTAGTTAGAAAATGTGATGCAAACGAGGCAACAATCTTGGTCTTGTCAACGATTATCGTTCAATTATGTGAATTCAATCATTGGTAAAAGCACAATAATCTTATGAAATACATCGGGGCCAGAGCTACCGTTGAAACAACCGGCTCTCGCTCCGTTTCCTGCTCCGTCTCCTGTTCCACTTGAATTTTGTGTAGAGCTCCAGCTCCAGCCCTGGCTCCACTGAAAATACACGGATCCGGGGCTCCGTCTCCTTGCTCCAGCTCCGACTCCAAAGCGCTGGAAGCAAGGGTCAATATTGACGAAACACACGATTTTCGTTAAAAGTGCACTGTCATTTTCACGACATGAGTATGAAAAATGTACACAAGAGCTATCATGGCTTGGCCGTCCATTGTGTGTCGTGGAGAACGAGTACCAACATGCAACCCGAGGAGTGTCCAGCAAGTGTCTAATATCATGATAAGATTATAATTAAGTTTGATATTGCTGACCACCGCGATTCGATAATTACGAAATGTACCCAACAAATATTTACCTTATTCGTACAAACTATGAGGTCATCATCCGATAAATATAAGAGGCGTACAATTAATCTCCTGTTGAAATGATGTGCACAAATCGTGTGACATGATTTAACTAATCATCGTATATGTCAAGACATCAATGTTACATATACATGACATGATCAAAATCTTGTCGGTAGAAGGCAACGTAATATCGCTACAGATTGAATCCAGTCAGTACATTGAATTATGCATACTATCCGAGTATTTGGTGGACAATAATTGCATGGATACAGTCTGACGATTCGAAAGCCAAAACTAAACTCATCTGCGTTAGTTTTGAGTTCTAAGATTCCTAGGGATTTTGAACCTAACAGGATGATATGTGTAAATTTATGCGTGCAAATAAGTATAATTATTAGATTTCCGACAAAAAGCAGACTTTAAATCAGGTACACGACACTCTCAGGAACAAAATTGTTCTTTCACGCCATGGCTATGGGTTAAAGTGATTCAACACATCCTAGCATATGGTATTGTGTTAATGGGGCACAACATAGTGGAGCTTAAATAGTCTTTTAAGGCCTTGTGTTCTACGTCTCAAATTTCATAATGTTCATCCGTAACTGATATCTTGTATTCTCGAGAATATCTTTCAACCTCTCTCGCATTATCTGGCTCCCCCTCGCCAAGTGATCCGCGTAAGCGGTGTCTTACAAAAAGCCTAGAAGTGAGCCGTGCTACCAGTCGGTTAATAAGGAAACAAAAATAAAGAGTATCGGCCTGGTGTAAAATGATCAATGTATACCGTAAATCTAAAAGGTGGAGATTTCCTCCATTAAAAGTGGTTCACCATTTTGACCATTTCTGGTGGAATATAACTCCACCTCCCCCCCCCCCCGTCATGGTGGAAATACTCTCCACCCTATATGGCGGAATACCCTCCCCCTATATGAGGATTACCTTCCACCCTATATGGAGGAATACCCTATACGGGGGACTACCTTCCGCCCTATATGGGGTAATACCCTCCACCCTATATGGGGGACAGACCTTCCACCCCAACCTATCTGTCCGCTGCCACACATCTTTGCTTTATGCAGTACTGCAGAATACAAATCCAATTAAAAACTTACAAATATGGCATTTCATGCATTTTATTAAGCGTATTCGAACAGTCATTACTGTCGTGGCGAGATAGCGCAGTGGTATAATCCGCGGCTGCAACACCAATGGGTGCGGGTTCGAGTCCGACCGAGGTCGACTTCCGAATTCCGATACCTAAGTGTTGGAGGTTTACCTAGGCTCCTCCTCGCCACATCATCCGCGTCAGCGGTGTCTTACAAAAGCCTAGAGGTGGGCCGTGCTATAAGTCGGCAGTTACGGAAAATAAAAAGAATATCGGCCTGGTGTAAATGACCATAGTAGTCGACAAACACCATGAATACCACAAACCAACCAAACCAACAGTCATTACTATAGGATTACCATATTACGGAATCGAAAAAGGAGGACAACTTTACCAATTCAGGAAAGTTAGTTAATCAAGACTGACAGCCGATATTGCTATTTTTTGCTGGAAAACTTTTGGTGTTGAATGAAAGTGACGACTCCAGAATTACCATATTTTTACTTAAATTTGGTGGTGTTGACTAAAACAAAAAGTCGGCACTGACAATCGACTTTGAATTACCCGCTTGAGCCTCCGTATGGTAACCCTACATAACTATGATGACAATTCCATTGTTTATGGCAAGGGTCGGCAACCTACGGCCCGCGGGCCGGATCCGGCCCGCCAAGCGAAATCGTCCGGCCCGCGACGAAATGATTAGTTACCACAAGAATACGGCCCGCCGTTTCGTAATGAGTTCCAATCTGCAATGCAGCACTGCTTCGAAAAATGTCAAAATTTATAATGTTTTCTTCCACTTACGGATGATGATTCCGGAACATGTAATTCACGCACCTACGGGGCTCGTTCACTTTCGGACCAAACTCAGTACAGCGTTACGGAGAAAAAGAGTTTTTGGTCCGAAAGTCAACGAGCCCCGTACTGGTCCGGGTTCGTCATATTCCGATTTTAGAATCAGGCTGCTGCGTGAGTCGCAGAATACCACTTTTTAAATGTTAATCACCTTAATAGCTCTCAGAGAAACGCAGAGATACCTCAAATGTTACTGGGGGTACTGAACTTGAATATTGCTATCAGAACCACATTCACCACAGCAGAATCCATCACCTCAAAGATCCCCCGTGTGCCCCCATCAAAGAGTTAACGGCACAATAACAAGCACAAAGAGTAGGCCTATCTATGCAATCCTAAAATATTAAATAAAATACCGCTAATTGTCTGTGTTTTGTATGATTTGATTTTCTTTTGTCATTTTGTTATGACTACCGGAGTACCGGTACAGCTGTTAGCGATCCTTTTTATTATTGCATTGTTACGTCATATTTTGCCAATTTGGTTTTCCTATGTCTATATTTCAGTAAGCTCTTCTTGTGTCGCTCAGAGATGCCACTCCTGGGTTTTTCCACCAAGATCTGGGTTTTTCGAGCATCACCTGGGTTTCTGGGTTTTTGTGCTTGAAATCTGGGTTTTTTTCAACATCATGTTTGTCAGGTCAATTTTACGGCGAAAAATTGATTATTAGATTAGTAAGATCTTCTAATGTCGACGAATTCCACTGTGATTGAAATGGCAGAGTCCAAAGAGACCCATTTACTATTAAAATGAGAGGTCTTGGCGTGATGCGATAGAGAGTTTCATTGAATACTGACTACTAGGTCGCAGAAAGTCATGTTCACAGGGCAACTCTGATTTAGGACTTGAATGCTACCGGTAGCGCTGCAACAAATTCGTTGTGTGTCAGTAAATAGTATGTATTATGTAACTGCTGCTGTAAAGTATGCAATTTATGCACATGGAAAGACCAATTGTTGATCTATAACTAATTTACCATGTTCACATCAGAGTATATTTACTTTCAACGGGGACACTCAAAGAGAGACATTTTGGGCAACTGGGCAAGTTATTCAGAGTGAGAGGGGTTTGTTAAATGCAAATGTACTCTTAATTTCATGATTTGGCAGTTTCTTTTTCGACTAAATATCCCAGATAAAAGTGTTTGTCCCAGGTTTAATGAATCGAAAGCTAATTTCAATCTATCTGGTCAGCTCGCAGTCACTAGAACTACCCTACAATCATCCTCGCGTCTCGCGATAGATGGGGATTAGCATTGTTACTAACATTACAAATATGTAAAACACTACATATTGACCCCCCCCCCCATACCGAATGCCTGGTAGCAATGTGTCGAGAGGAAAACATCATATTTCGATGAATTTGCTCATTAAACTGAGCAACATCCATATTATAGTATGGAAATGAGCCGTTGGGATATCAATATCAAGGGCTAAAACTTCTTCTATGTCCGTATAACTGTCATTGATGACTCTCAGTCACTGTTTTACAGCTATATCATAGAAATTTGAGTGAAATAGAGGATCTGGGTTTTTCTGGGTTTTTTTAACGTCCAAATCTGGGTTTTTCCAAAATATCTTAGTGGCATCTCTGGTGTCGCTAACTCCTGACAAGGCGCACGCGAAAAGCGTGTATGCAATATGTTCCACTAATGCAGACCCAAAAGCAATAGTAAAGATAGGCCTACCCCAATAAGCATAGCTTTGTCACGTATATTTCAAACACAAGAACAACGGAACATATAGCACTTCAACTACAAGAAGCTGTTCGGCATTCCAAGCAATATGCGTTCTTCTGAAGTTTTCTGTGTCTTGGGAAAACCCGCCGGGTGCAAGTGTCACTGGCAAAACGGGTACATGCTTTGTTACGTCGAGATGCTTGCATTCGAGTGTATGAACTGAGAAATGAAATAGCAACTTTCCTTGAAAATACAAACATCGCCGACTCATAATCTTGTCATCGAAAATGGGTATCTAATCTTGCTTTCGTAGAACATTTAACGTCACATCTAAACAAACTGAATTTGCAACTTCAGGGGGAAACAACTAAATAAGCTCACTTTCCTATACTGGAGGAGAGTACATCCTAGTACCAGCACTATACATTTGGAACTGCGATATACCAAATTTAATTAATGAATTTCCATCCGCTTTTCCGACATTCGTTCTGTACGAAATAAATTCTGACTACCCAGTACTCCGGTTAATGTGGGCGCCAATATCATTGCCAGAAAATTTCAAATGCGCCCATTTGAAATGCCATGCAGTTGAATTGAATGACAAATTTCATACAAAGAGCATATCGCTGATTGACTTTGACAAAGAGTACGTTCTTGAAATGGGTCTTCATCCCAGCTTGACCAACAATGCAAAAGAAATAGCATCGACTTTTGGTAGCACGTGCGCATGTGAACAATAGCTGTTAACAATGAAATTCACGAAGAGCAAGCTAAGATCACGTATCCCAACGCACATTCTGAATATGGCCTGATTCTAGCTTCATCTGACTTGTTGCCAGGAGTTGGAAATCTATCACAAAGCAAGCTGCGCCAAGTGTCACATTTATCCTGCGTTGTTGAAGTGTAAATACATGTGTTTTGCTCTTTTTGTGATTTGTATGATTGAGATTGCAGCATTGTGGGGTAATATACCGACGTGACTGTTAACTATAGTATTAAGAAAAATTCCTGTCCGGCCCGCCAAAATATTGTGCACCTGAAATTTGGCCCGCGACGAGCAAAAGGTTGCCGACCCCTGGTTTATGGCAACATCCCAGCAAACACGAAACAGCCTATTGAGGTAGAAAAAAACGTTTTTATTTAGTTCATATTAAAGACTGGCAGGTTAGTTTTAAGTGGGTTTTTGTGTCGACGCGTTTTAACGCGTTCTTAACGCAAATCGGGATCGTTAATAAAACGTAGATAAAACTCTGTATCTACAATGCTTTAGAACGTACAATCGATGGTCAAAAAAAAACATCCTGACATACTAACATCACTGTATTCCCATATCTAGGCATACCTGAGGCTGGCTGCGGACACATACACGTATCACACTACACATTGCATTTGATGAACTTATAATTCATATAGAAAACTGTCAAAGAAACTCAGAACGAAACGAATGAAAAAATAATAGAACGAAACGAATGAAAAAATAATCAAGGTCCAAAAGCCAACTGAGTGTCTTATTCATCTTCTGACGACGAGGACAAGAAGCTGCATTCTGCCTTTTTCCCCATAGAACCCTACAGAGAAACAACAACATTGAATGTTAAAGACATGCTCGATCCTGTTTAGATAGTTCTTAGTACTACTCAGTGTTGGGATGACTCGACTCTTGACTTGACTCGAGTCAGACTAAAGTCAACTCTTTCGTATGACTCGACTTGACTCGAGTCTCTTTGCAAAAATGACTTGACTCGGTGCTCCAGATATGTGGATTGACTCGTGACTCGGAGCAAAATTTATGAGTCAATTTCAAGTAATCAAGTAAACGGTGTCAATTAAATAACCCTATATCTTTTGTGCGTTCGGATTTTTGGCGATATGCCGGTGTCACTTGTGAGAGCAAACAGCCATTCACTGATCGCACCTTTCACTGATCCTTCATTCTTACATAATAATTTAATTGACCGCAAACGAAACGGTCACAGCTTATGCTTGCGTTGTCGTCGTCGTAGTAGTTTATTCTGTTAGCAACGTATATTTGTTTCTCAGACAGCACAGTGCTTAAATTGTGCGGTGCTATCTTTTACCAACCCTCTTGTATAATTTAAATCGAACGAATATAGTTTATGCGTCTCTATTCTCACGGGTGGGTAGTATATTGTACCATATCAATTTATTGCAACTTCTCGAGGCTTCGTATTCGATCCTCTATTTTGGCTGATAATAGACCATAGCGTGTAGTTATAAAGTTACTCACATATGCTATTAGCAGTTCTACAACGCCTTTTACATTTATATTTAACTTTATAATATTTGATTGAAGATAAATGACCGATTAATCCGTCTTTTACCCAGCAAAATGGAATGACTTTGCATCTTAATCACTCATACTTCGCAAATTCAATTTGACTTGAATCGTGACTTGACTTGAGTCGAGTCACCTCTGAAAATCGATTGACTTGACTCGAGTCAAAATCTGCAACGACTCTAAATGACTTGTGACTCTAGGGCAATGACGTGATCCCCACACTGGTACTATGCATCTAAATCAGTAAGTGTGAAAAGTCAATGTGCAATGAGCATTTATGTCTTGACCAAGCTAAGCGCAAAATTTCTTCAAAGTTAATTAATGAATTCGGCGAAAAGCAGTGCTATTTGCATATATTGTGGTAGCCTCTATAAAACCTTGGGATTATTTGGCAAGGACAGGAGTCTTCAGCACTTGGACGTATAAACATCTACACTTTCGGTTAAGGCGCTTACAAGTAATGTTCCCTCCCGCAAATGTGCGGTGCTCTGCGCACACAAAATCTAAGCTGCGCACAAAAAATCCTGGCTTCGTTAGTACGTCAGCACTGATATTTTAGTCATTGACATCCTAAATTTCTCGCTCAAGCAAATGAAATTGCTGATCGGCGAATTCACAATAAATTACATTGGTAATAATTTTTACGAAATATAACTAATTTCAAGAATTTCGCTGGCCACTCAAAACCTCGCGGGTCACGGGTGGGCTGGCCTGTTATATGGCGACAAAAGTGTTTACAGAATATAGATACATCGCTCTGCAGTTGTGTGTGCAACTGTGCATAATTGGCTGATTGGTGAGTGAAGTCATCACCTATGACTGTTAGGAGACGATTGTTACGGTCACTATTGGATATATTAGCGAGTACGAATGTTAGGCATTGTACTCTGTACAGTCGGTTTATAGATAACTAGTTATCTGTAGTTTGCTCAGGTTTGCTAAATCAACCGTTTTTTTTAAATCCTGGGTTGTTAAATTCTGAGGAATGCGATGATTGACTAGATAGATCACCCAACTTTATTGTCTCTGCCCCAAGACTGGGTACACTGTGAATCCGGCACTAACCCAGGGCCGGAAAAATGTGGCTCGCAAGAAGGTTTTCAGTGGCCCGCGAGGCAATTCTCGAAATTAGTTATAATATCAACAACAAATAAACTACCCAGGTAATTTATCGTTAACTTGCAAGACCAACCGAAAATTTGATTAGCCTCACCGCAGACTTTAGGCTGTTGATTACTAAAATGGCAGTTCCGACATATTGACGTAGCCAGGAGCACATTTCGTAGATCTTTGTATATTACCATAAATTAGAATATCTCGTAAGAGATTTATTCGTCTTGATGTTTTTTAGCGCTGCGCTCGATTTATTGCCAACCGATTTCTTGCTTTCAGTATTGGTGCCTCTTCCCGAAACGTCTAATTTACGGAATTGATATTAGCTATATTGGCAATTATGCGAGAACATGTCGTCCGACATCGCGTCTGCACTCGCGAAAATATCGTCGGCGATGAAACCTTTGCACAAAGTGATAGACGCGCTTTCACTGAACTCTTCGATGTTGATATGTCCAACCGTTGATTAATCATGTCCTGGCCAAATGAGCCCAGCGGTATACAGCGGCGACCCACATATATGCAACTAACATTATTTCATTGACCGAATTCTTTCATGAACTTTGAAAAAATTTGAAAAAGGTTGGCCACCCCTGCACAAACCATAATAGACTTCCGAAAAAGGTTGGCCACCCCTGCACTAACCATAATAGACTTGCAATGTTAAATTACATAACATTCTGTTGAATAACATTACATCGTATCACATTTGAATAATTGAACCATGACACTGAATTGGTTAATCGGTTGAACAATGATTGACAAAAATTTATTGATACCGTACATCAGGGGTGGCCAACATTTTCGGCCAATGGGCCACATGAGATTTCCGAACCATTGCGCGGACCACTTGAATGTTGATGTCCTTTTTAAGTCGTTCGATAGGAGCGAACCGGATTATAGGTAACGGTAAAAAAGGACTCATATTACCACACATCAAAATCGTTAACAATTATGTCATGAAAACATGTCCTAGTCGCGCAAAAATATTATTCAAGTTAATGAAAGAATTAGGTCAAAACATTGTTAGTTGCATATATTGTGAGTCGACGCTGTAAACCGCTGGGTTCATTTGGCCAGGACATGATTAATCAACGCTTGGACATATCAATATCGAAGAGTTCAGTGAAAGCGCGTCTATCACTTTGTGCAAAGGTTTCATCGCCGACGCTCTTTTCGCGAGTGCAGACGCGAAGTCGCATGTCGGACGACACGTTCTCGCATAATTGCCAACATAGCTAATATCAATTCCGTAAATAAGACGTTTCAGGAGACACCAAAACTAAAAGCAATAAATCAAGCGCAGCGCTAAAAAATATCAAGACAAATAAATCTGTCACGAGATATTCTACTTTATGGTCATATACGAAGATCTACGAAGATGGCTCCTGGCTACGCCAACACGTTGGAACTGATATTTTAGTCATCAACAGCCTAAGTCCGCGGTGAGGCTAATCAAATTTGCGGTTGGTCTTGCAAGTTAACGATAAATTACCTGGGTAATTTATTTGTTGTTGATATTATAACTAATTTCGAGAATTGCCTCGCGGGCCACTCAAAGCCGGCGGGCCTGCCGTACTTGAATGAATACTAGTCAAGCCTAAGAGCTGTAACATCTCTGTAGTCCATGGACCATGTCAAGTATGCATATGGAAATCATACCTTCCATTGACATCCGCCTTTCTGATGAGGGAAGTGGAGCAGCGCCTCCATGACAACATGAATGTAAGATTTTTCGGTCAGAGCCTCACCATGGATCTTTTTACAAGCTCCTTAAAAAGCGATATCACGAACATTACTGGTACTATTAACAAATCACAAAAGTATTCATATTTAGTGTAAATCCTCAGTGGTTCTCAAACTGAGAGGTGTGAAAGCATCACAGGGCAGGCGCGATGCCCATCGAGATATTCGATGTTTTTTGGCCTTGAAATGAGCTTCCCTATGTCAGTCTCATGCCAATATAACATAACATTCGCACACGCTGCGCACACACGGCAGTCCTGCTGTAGACGGGATAGTTCAGGCTGGTAATGTAGTGTAGCCAGAACACCCTGCATGTCGCCAAACAATGTGATGGGGTCGCTAATATTCTGGCTGCTCGTTTTAATATTTTTGATATGACGATAAAGGGGTGGTGGCGAAAATTTTAGCTATTGTCAAGGTAGCGTGTCAAACAAGTTTGAGAACCACTGAGCTAGCTCAACATTTACATGGGGTGTAAGGTAGGCTACTGAACACATATAGATAGGTTCGAAGGTAAACATAAATGTTGCCCACTATATATGATCTTGTACAACGCGAGCTCGTTAAAAGCCTCTTTCCCACATTTTCCAACACGGCTGTAACTGCTCCACACACGGGTAGTAGCGACCTTTTTCATGATGGATCTGACAGATTGGCCAATTGCGTCGCCTTCAACTGAGCTGAATCAAGCTATCCGAAATCATAATATACAAACAGAATTATTCAAGTGCAACGATCATACCCGGCAAGGACTTCACAAAAAGACTTGGACAGCGAGAAATATTTTAGCTTTTCCTGATTAGATTGGAATTACAGTTAGATATATTTCCGAATCAGAGCAGAATAAGGATTATAGCTACACAGCAGTTGTCTGCAAATTAGATTTAAATTAGAATTATAGCTACAGTTTGTATAAAAATTAGATTAAAATGACTAAATTCGACAAAACTTGGACATCGCATCAAGTTCCAAATCATGGTCCATTCTTATTATGGACATGAGAATAGCAAATGTCTGTACCGTACAGCAAGCTTGGCTCGTTTCACACAATAGGCCTATAGTAGCATTTACAGGAAAACCAGGAATTGGGTTAGAAGTAAAACAAAAATGCATCATCATGCATCCAAGCCTCTTGCTTTGAGTCTTGGAGTTTTAACTAGGATTGCAGAAAATTTGCGAGAAGACTGCTAACGTTACGTCACTGCTATTTCAATGCTATGTGCCGTGTAATTTTCCAGTTGACCGAACAGTAGCTATCGATATAGGTAATAATAACTTATCTACGGATAGATGTGCAACACGTGGCCGACGGTTGAATGCTGAAATTGATGTCAGTTTCAAATTATTGTTGTTTTTTTCAAAATAAGCTATTCACCTGTGCCCAACAACACTATTCCGCACTAGCAGAAACGGCTTCGTCGTTGTACTAACGCATGGTGATTATTCATCAAAATTACTACTATGAACGTACGTACAGTGTACTGTAAGTAATGCCATGTCGTCTTGGCAGTGGCACTATAGATTTCCCTGCGCGAGATGGATATTCTTGTTAACTCGCTGCAAAATGCCGCGGACGAGGCATTTTCAGGAAAACAATAAATTAGATTAGAATTATAGCAGAGGAACATTTCACAAATTAGATTAGAAGATAGACACATTTCACAAATTAGATTAGAATTAGATTACTGGCATTTCGCTCTAATTTAGAATTACCTAGTTGTCCAAGTCTGGCTCCAAACGTACTATGAAATTCTAAATTTGGCCCTGACACCGAAAAAGGTTGGGAACCACTGCTAGGCAATACCATCAGAAACTTTATAAGCAAAGAATGAACGTAGTTGATAATACAGCATCGCTTGCAAAATCTTTGTTCTCCAGCAATCTTTTATCAAACTGCTTTAAATTAGGCTTACCATACGTCCTCTTTTAAGAGGATTTGTCCTCTTTTTTGACTTTTTTGAAAGTGTCCTCGGAGGACGCCCTTTTGTCCTTTTTTTGAGATTTTGTCCTCTTTTTTGAAAATTTAGGTCAGATTTAGAGGAAATTGCGAGTGATATGCCGCAAATTAGCGCAGAAGTGAAGCTCCGGCGGGTATTTCGGAGGGAAAAGTGGTGATTTCAGCTCTGAGCGAAAAGAAGACCTTTTTTTTTTTTTTTTTTTTTTTTTTTAGTCATCCACCTGGTAATGTGGAGTGAAAAACGTGTTTTTGAGCTCTGAGTGGAAGTGATGACCTTTTTTTTTTTTAGTCAACCGATCATGAAGCGGGTGAAATTTACCTGTTTTTGAGAATTCTTCTCCAGTTATGCTTGACTGAAATTTCTCAAAAAGTGTCCTCTTTTTTCATTTCCGAAATATGGTAAGCCTACTTTAAATCCTCTTTACCGGCTATTGGCGCTGGAATAATATATTCTGCAATTAATTGCGATTTATGTTTGTTGGTTCTTTTGCTTCTTATGCTCTGCAGCATTTCCAGCATCATCGGCTCCATTCTGGTCAAAGTCTCTTGGATTTGTTCCAAGGGATCTTGAACGCGTGCTGCAAAAAATAACATTATTGTCGGATGACGATTCTTGATAATCAGAAGGGCAATTACATACCGATCGGGCCAAATCGACTGTCTCTGTTATGTGAGAAGCTGTCTTCTGTTGATATTTTGGGGCTGATTGCACCTTCATTATCTGGAAGACAAGCGGTTACACTACATGACATGTTAGAAAATGCTCTAGCGTTTATTACATACCAACTACTGTGACTTCACTAGCATTGCTGTCAACATTAGTTCTTGAAACACTTGTAGTTTGTTCATCTGTTGAAAAATTCATTTAGTACATTTGATTCCAGATATTCTGAGCGTTAAGAAACAACCAGTTTCAACAAAACATTTGTTCGCATCATTCTTCGGTAACTTTTTGGAAGGTGGAGTATTCAAGGAAAGATTTCTGCAGATTTCATCATCTATTGCAAAATGATTTCGATTATTTTCATAAACATATTGGGAAAATACAATGCTTACACTCAGCAGTTAGAAGAGCCATGCTTATTAACTGCATGCATGAGTTACTAAACAATTACAACAAAAAACTGTTGAAATTCTTGTTAAGTATTGATATTATCCTAGCTTTGGCCTTGTGTCGGGTAGAATTATATTCAGTCCACTTTACCTACATCGAACAGCTATTACGATTACGTCAAAAACTTGCGCACACTACGAACAAATTCACATGTGATCTTAATAAACAGGATGCACGATAATTCAAGCAGCTGATTACTAGCAATAAATGGAAACAACCACCATTCATCAAATTAACATACCGAGGGAGGACTCGACTGACGATTCATAGAGACTTTTTGGAGGTCGCATTCTTCTGTGACTGTCAGTATCGGAAGCGGAGTCCAAATTACTGGTGTACTCCGATTTTGCTAGCATTCGTTGGGCAGCTTTTCAATCATCTAAGATCATTTATTTTTGTTGCAAGTCTTGACAAAATATTGAAAGGATCAAACCTGTTTCATCTCGTAAAATCTTGATGGGAAACAATGGCCATTTTTTGTTCAGCTGCGGAGTTACACACTTCCTTGCCTTTTCGGTTGCTTTGTTCTTTGGGAAATAACAGTGCAGCGTCTCCTGGAATTACAAGGCATGTGTTTAATTGCTCATATATTGTTTTGATAAGTAATCATTTGAACATGATACACTTACATTTATTACTACTTTTCAACCCATGGCCATGGAAATGATAGCAGCTGACTTGCTGCCTGTAAACTCCGCGATAGCATAAGCCATTGTAATATAAAATCAGATTGGTGCGTTGATAGACTGTACGAGTTATGCTGGAAACAAATACCAATTACATACACTGCAAATACAGATTGCTAAAAACAGTTGTCCCTCCTTCAGTTATATCATATTGGGCTATATTTCACCTTGATATAAAACGTTACATACATATTGAACAGGAAGATATATCAAACTGAGAATATATCAGGGGCCTAAAATCAACATAATGACCATGTATAGCAAAGAAAAGGATCGGACATTCAATGGGCAATATGTTCATGAAGAATGGCTAAAAAAACAAAATGCCTCTGACCATGTTCAATCAATATTGCCCTGCAAGCTAATTTGTCAGGAGTAATGTAAGCAAGCTTGCCGCGCTTCACTTCCACCTTGACGCTGCCGATAATTTTCGAGGAGCAAGGTGTCATAATAAGTGGAGCTGGTAACGAAAAAATACGGCACAACAACTTTTGATGTTTCCCTTTACCCGACATTATTTCTTCAATTTCTGCACAAGATCCATCCCTAAGTATGTATGCATTATTAGGTTTTGCCTTAGATATCAAACATTGGTTTGATAATTCATCTCTAACATCATGGGATGTCATTTCACTAGAGCGTTTGATGATTTGAGTCAATCGACTTTTACCTGATCTTACCAGTTTTTTTAGTGATTGCATATAGTTTTCAAATTTGAAAGCTGAACAATACTCAAGGCCTTTGAAGGTGACAGCGTCGTTGGACAAATGAAGCAGCATGTGAACATTGATGTCACATGCCGGTAACCAAATGGTTATAGGTAATAAATCGGAGCTTGTGCACGATCTGCCGTAAGTCAACGGTATTTCGTCCCGGCGCTCAGGCAAAACCCGCCGTATCATAAACGGAAATTATTAATGGGCACACTGCTTTTTACCGGGTGGAAATTACAATAACCTGTCTGCTTTTGAAGCAGAATGGGAAATAAAGGTGTTAATATTAAACGATAGTAATTCTATAAAATCAAACGAGTGAATTTATATAAATTGTTACAAATTAGTGATTTGAATACTTATAAATATCGATGTATAATATGATTTGCAGGCGAACTATAATGTGGCGCAAGTAGAATAAAGACTGACATACAACGAGTCGGTATATAGAAGCGGGAAAAACCGTGGAATCACAGTTATTATAACCAAAAGATCCACAATTAGGGACTCGTAATTCTAGGATTTAGTTACGCTGATGAATGCATAACAACTATGGCTACCTGGGGCTATTTAAAATACGGACTTTTGTGTATGTTTTGATATATCACGGATTATTATCAAAATCTACGGACTGTTCAAAATGTTGAATAACGATGCAACAAGGTTTATATGAATCTTTTTTGTTTGTTAAAACCAATAGTGAAATTAGGACGAGGTTGATGACATCATAAACTAGAAAACACATCACCAAGTTAAATGGCCGAGTGATGCGATGAGGAAGTTAGCTGAATTTAAATACCGGAAGCCTGGACATATGGCCAGATGTTGATCGTCACACATTAGATATAGGATAATACGTTAGTCGCCGTCATTATTTTATTAGCGCGGATCTAGACATAGGAAGGTAATTCTTTTTGGATTCGAGAATAGGATAGTGTTAGGGGATATTAGAAGTTTAAAGTCGAAACTTCAAATAATAATGTAATGCTATTAAATGAACCACGTGTTTTGACAGTAGAAGCATCATGCGAGCGAGATCAATTGTATTAATTGTAAAGATGTTGTTGACCAGTGTCAGAATGTCGTAATAAGTGGAAGATTTGAAACTGAGATTATTTCGGAAATGAATAGAACATGTCTGTATAGTACGAGGAGCTCATCATTATGGATTAGGAGTATCCAAATATTACTATAAATGATATTTACCAAAAGTGTATGGTTGTAGTCAGCAGTCTTGACGCATTGTATATTAAAGTTCGAATGTAATTTTGTTAGAAAAAATCCACGTTGAGCTGAGATATCGAAATAACATAATGCTTGCAAACCGAGGTATTAGGCTCTGTTTTATGGTGTTTATATGTGACCCTTTTAAAGCAATAGTGTGAATTTGTGTCAAGCAATAGTGGCCACTCGTCCTGTATCATTATTCGCAATTTGTAAACAATTATGAATCGTATATTCGCCTATATGGTGAAGTACTAATTTTAATGTATAGCCTGTAATGCATTGTATTTCGTATTTCTTGACTTACTTATTTTGCACTCCAAAGATTAAATTGGAGATGAGGCACGGTAATTGAAAAGTGTATGGCGTAATTTCAGTGGCGGCTCGTCCTATAGGGCAACTGGGGCATTGCCCCACCTATAATTCTGTTCAATAACAATTCTTTACCATTTATAGACGCACACCAATCTATATATACTGAAATCACAGCGAAAATCGTATTCTTCTTGTCCTTTCGCTTGTAAATGCCCATATATAGCGAAGTCTCTGCGAAAATCGAATTCTCTTCTGTGTTTTCGCTTTGCGAATGCCTAGCCGGGGCGTGCCCCGGTAGCGCTCATAACAAGCTTTCACTGTCTATTCTCTCAAAGCCGCGCACAATAAAGAAACGGTGATTTACTCTCTCCTATTCATAAAATTACCGAGCAACCGGGGCACAATAGCTCTGTGCCCCTAAGGTGTGATGTAACAATCGTATCTATAGCTGAACTCGGTTACCGTCATATGCGTTTAGTCGACCTTTGCTGGTATAGGTCGATTTTGATGGTGTTTCACACCATGAAAACTCTTGAAACTTGGTATGTCATGTCGTCATGGTGGTATTTAACACTGCCCCAAGTTTCAGGGTCTCTACTTAAAGTTTGGGATAGTAATTCCGTTTCCGAAGTTGAGTGTGTGCTGATCCGTCATGTATCGCAAACATATTTTACTCAAAAGCCGGTGCGGTATCCATTGATTTTGACGATGTTCAATACTGAGATCGGTTATGACATTTGGCACGGTAAGTCTTAATGTTAGTATCGAACGCTGTGCCAAGTTTTAAGTTTGTCGCTGAACTGTGTTAGTGGTAATTTCGTTTCCTAATTCGAGTGAGAGCTGACTCGTCATTTATCGCTAACAGATTATACGCAAAGCCGGTATTGGTCTCTATTGATTTTAACGATGCTCCTTACCTAGATCCGTCATAAGCTTTTGCACGGTATGTCTTGATTTTAGTATCGAATGCTGTGCCAAGTCTCAAGGTTGACACTCAATGATTAGGGCAGTAATTTCGTTATCATGGTCGAGTATGGTAGAGATGTGCTGCGATCTGACACTTTAGCCTACAACGCATTGCGGATTTCACGCAAAAGCCTGTGTATCTGCGGTAACGTTAACTGAGATGATGATATCATTCTCAGTTTGCATTCAAATATTTACTTTGATATTATATTCTCCAATGCCAATTTCACCGTGAAATTGTGGCCTTCAAGCCATTTGCTTACAACCCCCTGTCAAGCGCGATAGCTATTTCGTTTTCGATGGCGGCTAACAGCTGATCACTTGATCAGCCTATTCCTCAGTAAATTTTACGCAAAATTCGGTGTTGGTCTGTTCGCATTAATTTTGACAGTGTACCACACCGAAAAGGGCCATGAGGCCACTTCTCGATGATGTCATGTAACAGTGTACTAAGTTTAAGGCTTTCATCCACGTATTTATTCGGTAATATATTTTCCAAAGGCGAATTCGCCGCAGACCTATAGACAGTAATAAAGCCGTATGTGTCGTGTTACAGTCTCCAGTTTCAAGGCCAAAATCTCCTATGCTGTACCGAGACCGAATTTCCGAGGCTGTTATCCTTAGTTCTTCAGAATGATGTTTTGATTTCAATATGACAGGCCCAATCTATGAGATAACAATTGCGTATCTGTCCGAACTCGTTGACCTTTCCAATTTGGCTTACGCTATCTCTCGAGTTATAGTCATTTCCATTTCTGCAGATAATTAGTCAGGTCTAGTGCGAACATGAACATTGAACAGTGTTGAATCTTTGTTCCGTACGCCGTTTACGCAGTTACCACTAGGGTTAGGACTTCGGGATCAAATTTGAAATCCCGGGATCGGCATTCCCGGGATTTTCGCTCCTCAATCCAGGGATTTCCCGGGATTAGAAAAGTAGTAAAATACACATAAAAGTTACACAAATAACATTTAGTCCTGGTGACATTGAATTGACGCAAAACATAAGAGCATCAAGAATATCATCGTTTAGATCAGGGGTCCCAAACTCCTATTTGCTCGCGGGCCAATTTCATAGTTTTTGATGACGCGGCGGGCAGCAGAATCAAATAGTGGTATAATATGTATTTCCCAGTACGCCTTTTTTGTCGGACCTTGCAGATTGGCATTCCATACACATTGTGAAAATGTAATACACTATTGTAATATTCACGGTTGCCACGAAAAAGTCATATTTTTCAATATTTTTTAAAAATATTGTTGTGCTTGGCATAATTTGGCGACATAAGGGGTTATGTAGACAGTTAGAAACCATGCGAGACGACAAATGCATCGTGTCATCGTAAAAGCTGTCGCGTTATAATTTAGAAGCTAGTGGACGTTTGATGTGTGATAGCGATTCAGGTTTTTGGAGTGGTTTCAGAATGAAATTTCGAGTTCTCAAATCCGATATCTGAAATTTTCGAGTTTAATATTGTCGAACGCTTGATAAGTCAAAACGCCGACGTGGGCCGCAAAAACAGTTCTGGCGGGCCGCGTGTTTGAGGCCACTGTTCTAGACAATTAGCCGAGTTTGTGACACTGCTTTATTACCAAAATAAGCAATATGGCGCTACATAAGCCTTGGTAGATGCTGTTCACAAATCCCGGGATTTCATCGGGACCAATCCCGGGATCGGGATTGCTTCAAATCCCGGGATCCCGGGATCGGGATTTCCCGGGGTCCCAACGCTATTAGTTACCACACTTCAAGTCTTAAGTTACTTGTTTACGTTGGAAAACGCCATTGTGACGTCATCTTGATAAAAAGTCGCTTGCAGCCCTTGCCCCACCACCCGATATTGTCACGAGCCGCCACTGCGTAATTTAATGTTTGAACTGTAAATTCTTGTGTGCTTTAACATCCGTAATATACCAATATAGGAACATGCATGTCTTTAAGAATGAGGACGACATATAACTGTTGGCGATAGCCGTATAGATTATGAATTCCTGTTTATGTATTCTGTACAGCTTTCGTTGAAGTTGAAATTAACTGGCACGGCGGCCCATAAGACGCCTTTCATCACACATGTGTCGTTGTCAAACAACAGAGGTGTGATTACCCACCAATAATCATTATAAGGAAACATTATCTAATATTCTCTGGAAATAGTGTCAATATTGTAGCCCAGAAAATAATTACGACAGAGTGTATAGGCTATAGGGTCGTAGGCAGATAACTATTCTTGAAGAAGGTCATTAACAAAATTAGGTGATCGTTTTGGTCATCTAACTACCCATAGGTAGGTGATTAGTGAAAACCACCCTACATACAACCCAAATCTGACACGCTCGTTATGCGTAACAAAGGTGTCTGAAGCGAATGCGAAGGATTAGCGTATGGAGGCTAATCCCGGTTTATCTGTAATTGTTATGTACAATACATGCAAATATTAAGTTGCTTTATAATGATGGCTCCGCCATTTTTGGTGTCTGCGAATTTTTACAGTGAAAAGGCGTTTCAGTGAATTGACGATACTGTATGTATTATATATTATGCGTCATATTATATCCACATATTGCGTCACCCTAGAAAAACGGTTAATAAAGTCAAGCCCAATCCTATAGAAGTAAAGTGATTACATATATATGTGTAAGTATTTATTGCATTTTTGTATATTGAAAATTGTGTTATTTTCTGTGAATTATTTAGTATGCGTTATAACTAGTCCACGCACCAGCGACTAGGACCCCTACACTTGAGTGAGGTTAGACGGTTATAAAACCAAGACAAGTTGCTTGTGAGAACCGTCATAAAACTAGATAAGTACCCTAGATTATACAAATACACAAAAAATCTTGATCAGCCTTAAACGATAATATGAAGATGTAACAAGCCCTTCACCAGAATGCTTTGGCCCTGGGTCAATAGAATACATGAACTAGAGTATAGGACAGTGGTTCTCAACCTTTTTCGCCTCGCGGACCGGTAAAATTTCAAAAAAGGTCTGGCGGACCGGTGAACTGTCAATATTGAAATGAAGCCAAAATGTAAAGCATGCAACCGTTTTTTGCAATTATGTGATGCTAGCGAGTGACATTTAGAGGGTTTTCATCGTATTTATTTATATTCATGATGGCATCCATGTGATTTTATGGTATAGTGCATGAGTATGCTGAGTCGAGGTAAAATTGCCTTGTCCAGATAAACGTGCTACCGCCGAGAGTCGTTTACAGTCTTTCGCGCCGAAGGCCGTGGGTTTAAACGGCCACGCCAACTCCAAAAATATTCTTCTCTTTGACTATAGCAAGAGAAGAAGCGTATCGGAGTCGAACCAAGCACCTTGTCGTGCTACCTTGTTGATTCCCCACTGCCACCAGACGCAGGCCACTCTGGCAACTACGAATACCATGCCTGCCGCAAGAAAACACATTACAGCAGCTATAGCGGCTATCCGCAAATCCGGGCCGAAAAAGCACTTCGTCAGCCGACCCCAAAAAACGTTGGTCTTGGGGCCCCCGCATGGCGATAAGCCAAACTTCCGGGGGCTTCGCCCCAAGACCCTACACTTAGATGGATGTTTTCACCTGTACTTGTGATCACATCCATTCTACTCAGCATAAGCAGAGAGTTTACGTAGCTTATCGCGACAATAGCGAAAAATAAACGAATCGAAAACCAATGATCAAACTTCGCTGTTTTGCGATGAGGGAGCTCGTATCTGTTCTGTATTTGTCGCTCGCATGTCGTCAAATGAAACGTCTTGAACTTTAAGTCAAATCGAACATGTTTCAAGGCTTAATGTTACCTCACGAAATTTTGAATCAGTTTAATATTAGACGTTTTATTTCTTTTATCAAAGGACAAGCCTTCAACATTGCATCTTGAAATTAAAGTATAAAATTTTAATATACCTCGTGGACCGGCAGGAATGTCGTCGCGGACCGGCACCGGTCCGCGGACCGGCGGTTGAGAACCACTGGTATAGGATACGTGGAATTGCTGTTGAAATATGGTCTTAATCGCATATGTGTTGAATTGCACGATTTTAGAAAACTTTAGTAACAGTTGGATGCATTTTATGAATGTATTGTTGCTATGGTAACATCACTAGTTGAGTGTGACGTCTTATTGGAGTATTTGGTTGTATTAAGGTACGTTATCAGGCTAAATATGATACAGACACTAACTTAAACTGGACCTTGAGGTCGCTGGAAGCTCAAGACACTGCGAAGGCTGCACCACCTGCAACAGTGATTCACCAAATTGAATTACAAGCAAAAGAACCAGGCAAAACACAATATCTTCCTACTAACAAGATTGAAGGCAAGATAATTTCTATTAACACATATGGAGGCACCCACTTTGGACTTGTAATTCAAGGCGCCTGGTAATCATTGTTGCTTCTGGAAGATTCGTCTTCAGAAGAGAGTGGACTTTCACATATTTCTGAAGAGTGGGGAGGTGAGCGGTAATCAATCATGAAGTTATTTTGGCTACGAAAACGTAAAGAGGACACTCGCACTCGCGAAACCACTCAACAACGGCAGTTAACAACTCGGGCTAATGAATGTCAGGTGACAGCACGTGTCCAGCATCAAGCAAAATTCGTGAAAAAGGTGACGTCTATTCTACACAAGACGGCAAAACTATTCAAAAAAGCCAGAAGAGACGTCAAACAAGCGAGAACTTATTTGACCACAGTCCGGAAAGTGAGTACCAAAAATACTGCCGATTCGCTTGAACCAGTCTTAAGGAGCCAAGCAAAATCTGGAGTTGCCAGGAGTGAAATCACAGACCGGGTTTCAAATCTGTTGGAGATGCCGACGCCGGCAAAAGTCGAACCAGTAACACCTCTTCCGAAGTGTGGGTCCCTTCAGTCGTCGCCCGGAGTCACAGAAGATATGAAGTTGGAATCTGGAAATCACCCGACACCACGGTCAATGACAGAAAGAGTGTCGCTCAATGCGAACGCAAATCATCACATTGTACAGGGGACTTTCTTAACGCCCCTCGATCAAGAGAAGGTACCACAGGTAGTATTACCTTCTCAGCGTCCAAAAATGATCGATAAAAAACAATTTATTACTGCGGAAGAAACAATATTGATATCACCCAGTAATAGGCTGATTATTTGGTGCATGATAGCTGTTTTCCTATACATGTTACATGTCGATACAGTTGCTGATGGTATTTTAGAAAATGTCGTAGGCCTACATTGTCCACTGCTGATGCCCATGAAGTCGATATAAAGGCGCATCAACAATTATTATCTTCAATTCTATTTAGTTTGCCCGGATAACTTGATTAGATAGAGGAAATAAATTTTACGCCGGTCAAAGTATAGTCAGCGTTGATACTCAAGTAGAAGTAGAGACAACGTTGTATATGTCTGCATGTATAAAAAAAAACTATTTGAGTAGTACTCTGGAATAGTAGACTATTTCCCGATTGGACAGCTATGATTTGACTAAGCTACAAAATTGAAGTTTTGGCAGATAATTATCCGATCGTAAGTAGTATAGTAGATCGGTCGCACGCGGCTATGGGGTTCTTATGGGCGGGGTGGCGAGCTAACGAGAAACCGGGGGTGGCGAACTAACGTTTTCGTCTTATGGCGGGGGTGGCGAACTAACGTTTTCGTCTTATGGCGGGGGTGGCGAGCTAACGTTTTCGTCTTATGGCGGGGGTGGTGAGGTGCCATTGTGTCTTATGGCGGGGGTGGTGATTCGCCTTTTCGGGTATAGGCCGCGGTCGTGATTCGCTGTGAAAACTCGGGTCGTGACTCGCCTTTTTTGCTATAGGCGGTGGCGGTGATTCGCCTGTTATGTATTCTTACGGGTTCTGTGGTGATTTACCATGTGTTCTTATGGGTGCGGTCGTGATTCGTACTTTCAGGCGTCTCTCGCGCGGTGTTGAATATGTACGAGTCACCAACAATAACCGCGCGGACGGAAACGTGGTTTGTTGTGAGGATTAAGCAGTGCGTGCGACCTATATTTCGAATGACCTGCGCGCTGAATTGTTTCCGTGCAGTTGTGTGCTACTATCGATTATTACACTAGACCGGTCAGTGTGAAATAGTTTGATTGTAAATTATGATATATGATGTCGTAGTTTAGTCGTGTCAAATGACCGATCGTGTTCTCTTTCCTCGCTATTGATTGCTACCTGAATAATACTTTCGGCTTATTCACACCGCTGTTTCGCACCTACAGAATAGTCTGCTGTTCACAGTCACAACTTCATCGCGATAGCACAATTTTCACACCTCGATCAGTAGAACAACACCGCACTAACCCAGTTGTCGAATCACATAGGTCATACATTTTACGCGAAATGAAATATTGTATTGTGGTATACAAATATGCAAACTATTCTTTCAATTCAACAAGTCTAGTTAACGAATCGATTTTCAAGCTAGCGACACAGTTTCTAACACGAGTGAGTTGATATTTCTTCCCGGGTACGAGCGAGGCTTTGTTCCATTGATCCAAAACCACCTCGCCAGTATCATCCTTCAATGTAAAACTGTATAATTTCAACTCCTTTCCGGCGCCAGAATTGACCATCTTCTCCTCTCGAGAAACACAAGTAGCGGCGATCGAGACGTATTCATCTTTATTTCCGTATACCGATTCACAGGTCAATAATGGGTATTCTTCAGTCGTATGTCTCGATTTTCCATGTAGAGTTACTGACGAAGCCCGACCAAGTAATACAGCAGGTTTTCCAGTAAATTTATCAATTTGAACCCAACCGGATTTGACCATGAGTTTTTTTTCGTTTGGTGAATGCTTTCTCAATGTTCCCGAACAAATCACGATTGAAACACGTGAAAGATATCTCCTCGTTATTGCCATCGATGAATATACCTTTGAGATATTGGCTAACGCCACCTCTTTTGGGTGATGAGACGAATTTGACGCCGACGTGAAAATTTGAAGTTGCTCCGACTTGCATAGTGTTGACGCTGTTCGATGTCATATCGTTTGATAAAGTGGGAGTCATCAGTGTAACTCACTACACAAATCAAGTTGAATCGTATTTGAATGTATTGATTCGACCCAACTCAAATCCTATTAACGCGATCTGTTGAATCGAACGTAACCTGAATATTACTGACGCCAACATTCACCCTCATCGGATCATTCACACATTCCACGCCGCTGTTTTAACACTTATAGAATCAATACCAACTATCTCTGACCCGATAATATTCAATCATTTTGGTAATTTGCCAACTTTAAATCCATTCGCGGGATGTACTAAAGGTAAATCCAAATAATCCAGAATGAAATATTTGGACTTTGACATTGTGTGAATTGAAATAGGATTGACAAACATGACTACCAACTTTGATCCAGCCACATTTCAAGATTATACTTTGAAACAAGTAATGTAACATTACAACTCTATTCACAATCCTGCTTTCCGTTTGTCAAAGAGATATTTTAACATCTTACCATACTCAAAAGAATTATTCACAACATTAACAATTGTTAAAAATCTAGTTTCCCTTACTTGATTATATCATTACAACTCACAAATTTGAATTAATTCATCCTGGTTGTATTCGTATGCTCTATCTTTTTATTCAATTGTAAAGGTTGTTACTATTCTGAAGACAAAGTATTTACTAATCGGCGCATATACGATTTGACTTGGACATATTATATTTTGAGTATACGAGATTTGAATGTCTGAACAATAACTGAGAATTAACTTATCACAAATAAATCCGTATATTACAGCGTAAAAGATATTGGGGTGTCAGCAACTCTGTACGATCGTAGTTACAACCACATTAACTAATCTACCCAGGCAACTCGTCATGATCATTCCTGAAATCAACACAAACACGACCACTGACTTGAGTTAACCGCGAAACACCATCAAGTTTTAAATCCGCTTGCAGCTGACGGATTATTCGAATGCATCGATGGGGAATATTATTGAACTCGTCGGTATTGTTACTTCAACAAATTACACCGACTGCGAAAGTTAATATCGAATGGTAAGACTTGATCACATATTTGTTGATCACAGACATGACGAAAAAAAAAACATTACAGAGATTTTATAAACTAGTCATATTACTCTACACATCCATCAATATCAAAATGCGAGTCATCCAATTTTTCTACTAAAGTAACATTGCACTTTCGGATTCGAATTCGGTATAGTCATACAAATTGTATTAAATCCAACATCAAAACAAAAGGAATTTTTTTTAGTTTATTGAAATCAAATCATTCGTCTTCGACTTGTGCTTTTATAGATTACCCGCGACAATTCGTTTCGAGTGAGTTGTAACCAAAGTCAAGATATCTTTGTGTCCACAGATATGGAAGATGAATATAGCTAACACAATCACGAATCGACGTTTCAGAGTATTTCACGGGTGTATTAAACTTGTTAGTGTCACCTATCTAAAAGTACGCACGCGTTCGATTTCCATACCGACTGTTGCGATGTTTAGGATTCACTTACAATAACCACGGGTGAGGATTTAACATCAATGTCGTTACTGTCGGAATTTGCGACAGAGAATTGAAACATATGCACTTTACAGAGTGTGAAAATATCACTTTGAGTATCGAGTACCGTTCGAAGCTAGCGATCAATTCTTAATCATTTCAGTAACTCCCCATTGTGCGTGCTAAATGTAAAATATCGCGAGGTTATACACTCTAAGACTTTGATTATTGTAAAAGTAAATTGTGATATGTTTGTTAGATGCATCCAATTCAACTAGAAGTGTCTAGTATCCAACAGTCGTAATATCAAAAAAGTACTTGCTACGCTGTAATCCACTTAACGTGTTTTGTATTGTTGTTCATTTGTAGTATTGATTGTTTTTGAACCCTCAAATAATAATTCCCGACATGAAACTAAGCCGCCGAAAGTCGTTACCATCACAAAGAAACAATTTGCACGATGTTTACTAAATGTATCCTATAGTTAGGTGTACTGGAATTATTTGTAAAACACACACACACACACACACACACGATCAGAGAAATTGGAAATTTTTCCGTTGTCATTCGCTAAAGTAAATGTCATCACAATACTCTGTCACTAAAAGACGTTACTTGGACGTGCTTGAATTCTAGACATAGTTCTGATTTACCCAACACAAGACCCAAGGACAACCCTAGTTTCAGCCGAACACAGATATCCAAAATATCACACACTTCGCTATTCCTAAAGCACAAACACACGATACAAAATAATACTTGTTGTGTTGTTGCGGCATCATCACTCAACAATATCACCCTCAATACAAATGATGTTTATGTGTAACATGCTATTGATTTGAACCACACCCACCTGACGGAAGAGGATTTACTCAATCTTTACAAAATGGATATTGACCAACATCACATCACCGGATTGTATCTGTTTCGCTGGATACGAGTTATGTTAGTTTAACAGTAAACAAATTTCACCCTCTTGGATTATGAACTCAATGCGTTAGCAGTCATTCAATATTTTGTTTGTGTCAACTAGTTACTTTGTATGTTACCCCACAACTCTTACAAAAGTACGAAGGATATTAACATCGCACTAAGCAATTAACTTTACTCGATATTCTCGCATTACGAAACTAAAGAATGGTTGGTTAGACTCTACAAACTGTTTCGATATCACAAGACCTTTATTGTCTGAATGGGTGTTCATGTATCTTAATAATCAAATAGTTCAACACAGAACTAGTACTAACAGAAACATCAGAGTTGTTAACACAAAAGTTTGTATATGTGCACAGTATGCGAATACCATGTGTAAGTCCAGCACAATTGCGGTGTCCATCCGAGTTTAGTTAACACAAATTTATTACAACGGAGTCACGTAAACTTTCGTGAAAGAAAAGCATACTCACTTCCAGAGGGTTATGTCAACACCATAGCAGTTCCCCAACAACAAAGTACATATGTTTCTAGCCACGGTCCTTACATCTTTCACATAGATCAATCTACTTTGCTAACGAAAAGTGCTGAGTCATCACATGATCGCTCTCACAACAAAACAGCTAGTAGATATTATCATTCAAAATATTCCTAACCCTTTACACACCAGTAACAAATCATACAACGAATATGTTTTGTGGGTCGAATTGTTGTTCAGTGTCAAGTCTACCTGTTGAAACATACATTAAACAGCGCAATCCAATTAAAACCACGAATCTATTTTCATTTCGTCACATACAGAAAAATAAATTTTCTTTCTCCAACACATACTTGTAACCAATCGCTTTCATTAAACACAAAACACCATAATAGTATTTACTTTCTACAACATAGACATTCCGATGTAGTCAAGAAATATTTTTATTAATCAAAATCATCGATTTCTGTTCACGGCGTTAGTGTGTGCATGTCATACCTGTGGGCCCCGTATTAAAATGGACACGACACGACTGACTGTAAGGAGATAGAAGTCTATCACATCGATTTACATGTAGTCTTCGCTACGGTTTCAAAAAAACGAATCATCTCTTTTGCATTGATCTAGACCGAGCAAGTTAGTTAATGGCCATGATTGTGTTTGTCATATGCGAATGATAGGGTTACTGTCAAATCTACATACAACAATCTTCTGACGATCATAATAGCAATTTCATTTTCCGCCCCTTCATAATTGTACAACTCGGTAACTACGTTTAACAAGACCAATCACACTACCGGCGTTGAACACAAGATACCTACCCAAGTAAAAATATCATTCTGGTTTGGACAACTGACGTTTACCTGTGTAAAATTATCATTTTCACTTGGAGGTCCACCGTTACCTAACTAAAATACCATTGTCCTTTGGAGATTTATCGTTTACCCAGTGTAACAATCCCCTTTTCACTTGGAAATATATTTTTGGCCTGAATAACAAACCCCTTTTCACTTGGAAATCTATTTTTGCCCTGGGTAACAAACCTTTTTCACTTGGAAATATATTTTTTCTCTGGGTAACAAACCTTTTTCACTTGCAAATATATTTTTTTCCTGGGTAACACACCTTTTTCACTTGGAAATATATTTTTTCTCTTGGTAATAAACCTTTTTCACTTGGAAATATATTTTTTCTCTGAGTAACAAACCTTTTTCACTTGGAAATATATTTTTTCTCTGGTTAACAAACCTTTTTCACTTGGAAATATATTTTTTCTCTGGGTAACAAACCTTTTTCACTTGGAAATAAATTTTTTCCCCGGGTAACAAACCTTTTTCCCTGAGCAACAAACCTTTTTCACTTGCAAATATATTTTTTCCTGGGTTACAAACCTTTTTCACTTGGTGATCCGTCGTTTACCTGAGTAAAAATATCATTTTCCTTTGGGGATCTGGCGTTTACCCAGTGTAACAATACATTTTCTCTTGGTCATCTAGCTTTTCCTAGAGTAACAAAACCATTTTCATTTTGAAATCTGACAAACACACCTGACAATTTGGTATTTGTTGTATTGACGATAGTTTGAAATAGATTACAACGAACAGCGACGGAAATATACACGGACTACCGGTTTCAGAGTATACCCCCTTCAGTCGTATCACATCAATATCATCGGTTACCCACATACAATATCCTCTTGTACACCGAAATGCATGTTTTGGAAAATTGGACAATAGACTTCGATAGTTCTGTGATGTCCGGGTTCGTGCTTTGGATTTTCCAGAGTCAAAATGTCTGAATAAAACACCTCCTCGACGATGGTTGGTATGTGGATAACGGGGTTCGGAAGACGGTTGGATTTATGTCACCCATCGCGATTACAATTCCAGGTTGAGTTTTCCCCCGCATGTTTACTATATTGTGTCTTTATTGGTCAATGTATGTCTCGACATTCAGTTTGAAATCGGAAACCCTGATAAAGTATGTAACCGGATCCGGATATCAACTCTGAATCGATAAACCAATGAACAATATTCAAAGTAAACATGTTACATTCCACGAAAAAATACCATCCAGACATACGTCGCGCTTGTTTGCCCACAACAGTATACGCGTAAATGGAGGTGTGTGACATTGCATGCAATGTGTTGGTATACAAACATCGGGGGATAGGCCTTCGATCCACAGACATTATCATAGCCGGTAATTTTGATGCAGATCGAATGTCACCCGATAACAATACCAATAAGCCACATTGCAATGACTCTGAGTCAATCTGAAGCATGACATACAGACACACATACATGGAACCGTAACATGGGTTATTCGCACGACGGTGAAAGTGAACTATACAGCATATACAAATAGAGCGTTCACAGTCAAATATGCGAACCATGCACAATCATATACCCAGATTTTTGTTGGATACGTACGAAACCAATAAATCGATACATTTCTGTTCCTTCTACATCAATAATACAAGCGTCATTCCAATGCATCGCTCGAATGTGAGGTTCATCGGGTGTAAAATCCATGTCAAATAACACCAAAGTGTGCTTTCCGTGTTTTATTATTTCCACCGACGCTTCTTGTCTGTGTCGTAACACTATGGTGCCGGGAGTTGAAAAACGATGGATTGTGAAACGGATTGACATGACCAACTGAATCGACGTCAATAGACTTGTGACGATGTCGTTTCAAAATGCTCCGATATGACGAGTCCAACCCCGATCTCTTGTGGTGACGACCGTTTCGAAATGTCACCGGACGAGCTAGACCCTTACGAAAGTGTGTTTTATGATTGCGTGTGAAATCACGAGGTAGTGTTCTATTGTGGTGTACGATTGCCGTCTTCATTCCACAGAAACATACCTTATTGGATCACAATATCAGTCCGGCATTTGCACGATATTTATCCGGAGTCGTTATGTGGGAGTAGCGACATCCATGGATCGTGACTGAAAGACTGATCGCAATCATTTCGAGCACCGTACTTCGATAGTTCACCTAGAACAAACGCTGTAGTCTCAGCAGAAAACTTCGGTGTCGACAACACGATGGATATTGACCGATGTATCCAATTGATCTGGGTGGTCCGTCTACAGATAGGGTCATGACTATCTTGTAATGTTACAACACGATAACACCATCGAATAAATCAGTGAACAGTGTCGAAATATCGATGTAATAGCGCAGACTCAGAGTCATTGCAATGTGGCTTATTGGTATTGTTATCGGGTGACATTCGATCTGCATCAAAATTACCGGCTATGATAATGTCTGTGGATCGAAGGCCTATCCCCCGATGTTTGTATACCAACACATTGCATGCAATGTCACACACCTCCATTTACGCGTATACTGTTGTGGGCAAACAAGCGCGACGTATGTCTGGATGGTATTTTTTCGTGGAATGTAACATGTTTACTTTGAATATTGTTCATTGGTTTATCGATTCAGAGTTGATATCCGGATCCGGTTACATACTTTATCAGGGTTTCCGATTTCAAACTGAATGTCGAGACATACATTGACCAATAAAGACACAATATAGTAAACATGCGGGGGAAAACTCAACCTGGAATTGTAATCGCGATGGGTGACATAAATCCAACCGTCTTCCGAACCCCGTTATCCACATACCAACCATCGTCGAGGAGGTGTTTTATTCAGACATTTTGACTCTGGAAAATCCAAAGCACGAACCCGGACATCACAGAACTATCGAAGTCTATTGTCCAATTTTCCAAAACATGCATTTCGGTGTACAAGAGGATATTGTATGTGGGTAACCGATGATATTGATGTGATACGACTGAAGGGGGTATACTCTGAAACCGGTAGTCCGTGTATATTTCCGTCGCTGTTCGTTGTAATCTATTTCAAACTATCGTCAATACAACAAATACCAAATTGTCAGGTGTGTTTGTCAGATTTCAAAATGAAAATGGTTTTGTTACTCTAGGAAAAGCTAGATGACCAAGAGAAAATGTATTGTTACACTGGGTAAACGCCAGATCCCCAAAGGAAAATGATATTTTTACTCAGGTAAACGACGGATCACCAAGTGAAAAAGGTTTGTAACCCAGGAAAAAATATATTTGCAAGTGAAAAAGGTTTGTTGCTCAGGGAAAAAGGTTTGTTACCCGGGGAAAAAATTTATTTCCAAGTGAAAAAGGTTTGTTAACCAGAGAAAAAATATATTTCCAAGTGAAAAAGGTTTGTTACTCAGAGAAAAAATATATTTCCAAGTGAAAAAGGTTTATTACCAAGAGAAAAAATATATTTCCAAGTGAAAAAGGTGTGTTACCCAGGAAAAAAATATATTTGCAAGGGAAAAAGGTTTGTTACCCAGAGAAAAAATATATTTCCAAGTGAAAAAGGTTTGTTACCCAGGGCAAAAATAGATTTCCAAGTGAAAAGGGGTTTGTTATTCAGGCCAAAAATATATTTCCAAGTGAAAGGGGGATTGTTACACTGGGTAAACGATAAATCTCCAAAGGACAATGGTATTTTAGTTAGGTAACGGTGGACCTCCAAGTGAAAATGATAATTTTACACAGGTAAACGTCAGTTGTCCAAACCAGAATGATATTTTTACTTGGGTAGGTATCTTGTGTTCAACGCCGGTAGTGTGATTGGTCTTGTTAAACGTAGTTACCGAGTTGTACAATTATGAAGGGGCGGAAAATGAAATTGCTATTATGATCGTCAGAAGATTGTTGTATGTAGATTTGACAGTAACCCTATCATTCGCATATGACAAACACAATCATGGCCATTAACTAACTTGCTCGGTCTAGATCAATGCAAAAGAGATGATTCGTTTTTTTGAAACCGTAGCGAAGACTACATGTAAATCGATGTGATAGACTTCTATCTCCTTACAGTCAGTCGTGTCGTGTCCATTTTAATACGGGGCCCACAGGTATGACATGCACACACTAACGCCGTGAACAGAAATCGATGATTTTGATTAATAAAAATATTTCTTGACTACATCGGAATGTCTATGTTGTAGAAAGTAAATACTATTATGGTGTTTTGTGTTTAATGAAAGCGATTGGTTACAAGTATGTGTTGGAGAAAGAAAATTTATTTTTCTGTATGTGACGAAATGAAAATAGATTCGTGGTTTTAATTGGATTGCGCTGTTTAATGTATGTTTCAACAGGTAGACTTGACACTGAACAACAATTCGACCCACAAAACATATTCGTTGTATGATTTGTTACTGGTGTGTAAAGGGTTAGGAATATTTTGAATGATAATATCTACTAGCTGTTTTGTTGTGAGAGCGATCATGTGATGACTCAGCACTTTTCGTTAGCAAAGTAGATTGATCTATGTGAAAGATGTAAGGACCGTGGCTAGAAACATATGTACTTTGTTGTTGGGGAACTGCTATGGTGTTGACATAACCCTCTGGAAGTGAGTATGCTTTTCTTTCACGAAAGTTTACGTGACTCCGTTGTAATAAATTTGTGTTAACTAAACTCGGATGGACACCGCAATTGTGCTGGACTTACACATGGTATTCGCATACTGTGCACATATACAAACTTTTGTGTTAACAACTCTGATGTTTCTGTTAGTACTAGTTCTGTGTTGAACTATTTGATTATTAAGATACATGAACACCCATTCAGACAATAAAGGTCTTGTGATATCGAAACAGTTTGTAGAGTCTAACCAACCATTCTTTAGTTTCGTAATGCGAGAATATCGAGTAAAGTTAATTGCTTAGTGCGATGTTAATATCCTTCGTACTTTTGTAAGAGTTGTGGGGTAACATACAAAGTAACTAGTTGACACAAACAAAATATTGAATGACTGCTAACGCATTGAGTTCATAATCCAAGAGGGTGAAATTTGTTTACTGTTAAACTAACATAACTCGTATCCAGCGAAACAGATACAATCCGGTGATGTGATGTTGGTCAATATCCATTTTGTAAAGATTGAGTAAATCCTCTTCCGTCAGGTGGGTGTGGTTCAAATCAATAGCATGTTACACATAAACATCATTTGTATTGAGGGTGATATTGTTGAGTGATGATGCCGCAACAACACAACAAGTATTATTTTGTATCGTGTGTTTGTGCTTTAGGAATAGCGAAGTGTGTGATATTTTGGATATCTGTGTTCGGCTGAAACTAGGGTTGTCCTTGGGTCTTGTGTTGGGTAAATCAGAACTATGTCTAGAATTCAAGCACGTCCAAGTAACGTCTTTTAGTGACAGAGTATTGTGATGACATTTACTTTAGCGAATGACAACGGAAAAATTTCCAATTTCTCTGATCGTGTGTGTGTGTGTGTGTGTGTGTTTTACAAATAATTCCAGTACACCTAACTATAGGATACATTTAGTAAACATCGTGCAAATTGTTTCTTTGTGATGGTAACGACTTTCGGCGGCTTAGTTTCATGTCGGGAATTATTATTTGAGGGTTCAAAAACAATCAATACTACAAATGAACAACAATACAAAACACGTTAAGTGGATTACAGCGTAGCAAGTACTTTTTTGATATTACGACTGTTGGATACTAGACACTTCTAGTTGAATTGGATGCATCTAACAAACATATCACAATTTACTTTTACAATAATCAAAGTCTTAGAGTGTATAACCTCGCGATATTTTACATTTAGCACGCACAATGGGGAGTTACTGAAATGATTAAGAATTGATCGCTAGCTTCGAACGGTACTCGATACTCAAAGTGATATTTTCACACTCTGTAAAGTGCATATGTTTCAATTCTCTGTCGCAAATTCCGACAGTAACGACATTGATGTTAAATCCTCACCCGTGGTTATTGTACGTGAATCCTAAACATCGCAACAGTCGGTATGGAAATCGAACGCGTGCGTACTTTTAGATAGGTGACACTAACAAGTTTAATACACCCGTGAAATACTCTGAAACGTCGATTCGTGATTGTGTTAGCTATATTCATCTTCCATATCTGTGGACACAAAGATATCTTGACTTTGGTTACAACTCACTCGAAACGAATTGTCGCGGGTAATCTAGAAAAGCACAAGTCGAAGACGAATGATTTGATTTCAATAAACTAAAAAAAATTCCTTTTGTTTTGATGTTGGATTTAATACAATTTGTATGACTATACCGAATTCGAATCCGAAAGTGCAATGTTACTTTAGTAGAAAAATTGGATGACTCGCATTTTGATATTGATGGATGTGTAGAGTAATATGACTAGTTTATAAAATCTCGGTAATGTTTTTTTTTTCGTCATGTCTGTGATCAACAAATATGTGATCAAGTCTTACCATTCGATATTAACTTTCGCAGTCGGTGTAATTTGTTGAAGTAACAATACCGACGAGTTCAATAATATTCCCCATCGATGCATTCGAATAATCCGTCAGCTGCAAGCGGATTTAAAACTTGATGGTGTTTCGCGGTTAACTCAAGTCAGTGGTCGTGTTTGTGTTGATTTCAGGAATGATCATGACGAGTTGCCTGGGTAGATTAGTTAATGTGGTTGTAACTACGATCGTACAGAGTTGCTGACACCCCAATATCTTTTACGCTGTAATATACGGATTTATTTGTGATAAGTTAATTCTCAGTTATTGTTCAGACATTCAAATCTCGTATACTCAAAATATAATATGTCCAAGTCAAATCGTATATGCGCCGATTAGTAAATACTTTGTCTTCAGAATAGTAACAACCTTTACAATTGAATAAAAAGATAGAGCATACGAATACAACCAGGATGAATTAATTCAAATTTGTGAGTTGTAATGATATAATCAAGTAAGGGAAACTAGATTTTTAACAATTGTTAATGTTGTGAATAATTCTTTTGAGTATGGTAAGATGTTAAAATATCTCTTTGACAAACGGAAAGCAGGATTGTGAATAGAGTTGTAATGTTACATTACTTGTTTCAAAGTATAATCTTGAAATGTGGCTGGATCAAAGTTGGTAGTCATGTTTGTCAATCCTATTTCAATTCACACAATGTCAAAGTCCAAATATTTCATTCTGGATTATTTGGATTTACCTTTAGTACATCCCGCGAATGGATTTAAAGTTGGCAAATTACCAAAATGATTGAATATTATCGGGTCAGAGATAGTTGGTATTGATTCTATAAGTGTTAAAACAGCGGCGTGGAATGTGTGAATGATCCGATGAGGGTGAATGTTGGCGTCAGTAATATTCAGGTTACGTTCGATTCAACAGATCGCGTTAATAGGATTTGAGTTGGGTCGAATCAATACATTCAAATACGATTCAACTTGATTTGTGTAGTGAGTTACACTGATGACTCCCACTTTATCAAACGATATGACATCGAACAGCGTCAACACTATGCAAGTCGGAGCAACTTCAAATTTTCACGTCGGCGTCAAATTCGTCTCATCACCCAAAAGAGGTGGCGTTAGCCAATATCTCAAAGGTATATTCATCGATGGCAATAACGAGGAGATATCTTTCACGTGTTTCAATCGTGATTTGTTCGGGAACATTGAGAAAGCATTCACCAAACGAAAAAAAACTCATGGTCAAATCCGGTTGGGTTCAAATTGATAAATTTACTGGAAAACCTGCTGTATTACTTGGTCGGGCTTCGTCAGTAACTCTACATGGAAAATCGAGACATACGACTGAAGAATACCCATTATTGACCTGTGAATCGGTATACGGAAATAAAGATGAATACGTCTCGATCGCCGCTACTTGTGTTTCTCGAGAGGAGAAGATGGTCAATTCTGGCGCCGGAAAGGAGTTGAAATTATACAGTTTTACATTGAAGGATGATACTGGCGAGGTGGTTTTGGATCAATGGAACAAAGCCTCGCTCGTACCCGGGAAGAAATATCAACTCACTCGTGTTAGAAACTGTGTCGCTAGCTTGAAAATCGATTCGTTAACTAGACTTGTTGAATTGAAAGAATAGTTTGCATATTTGTATACCACAATACAATATTTCATTTCGCGTAAAATGTATGACCTATGTGATTCGACAACTGGGTTAGTGCGGTGTTGTTCTACTGATCGAGGTGTGAAAATTGTGCTATCGCGATGAAGTTGTGACTGTGAACAGCAGACTATTCTGTAGGTGCGAAACAGCGGTGTGAATAAGCCGAAAGTATTATTCAGGTAGCAATCAATAGCGAGGAAAGAGAACACGATCGGTCATTTGACACGACTAAACTACGACATCATATATCATAATTTACAATCAAACTATTTCACACTGACCGGTCTAGTGTAATAATCGATAGTAGCACACAACTGCACGGAAACAATTCAGCGCGCAGGTCATTCGAAATATAGGTCGCACGCACTGCTTAATCCTCACAACAAACCACGTTTCCGTCCGCGCGGTTATTGTTGGTGACTCGTACATATTCAACACCGCGCGAGAGACGCCTGAAAGTACGAATCACGACCGCACCCATAAGAACACATGGTAAATCACCACAGAACCCGTAAGAATACATAACAGGCGAATCACCGCCACCGCCTATAGCAAAAAAGGCGAGTCACGACCCGAGTTTTCACAGCGAATCACGACCGCGGCCTATACCCGAAAAGGCGAATCACCACCCCCGCCATAAGACACAATGGCACCTCACCACCCCCGCCATAAGACGAAAACGTTAGCTCGCCACCCCCGCCATAAGACGAAAACGTTAGTTCGCCACCCCCGCCATAAGACGAAAACGTTAGTTCGCCACCCCCGGTTTCTCGTTAGCTCGCCACCCCGCCCATAAGAACCCCATAGCCGCGTGCGACCGATCTACTATACTACTATCGTAGAGGAAATTAGCTTTATACGCGGGTATTTGGCTACATCGACAATATTAGGTATAGGTGGATCGTCACTGGTAGAGTCATTGATATATATAGAAATTGATGGGGTTTCAATTCCTTTTGCGTGTGGTAATGTCCCGTTAAATATTATTGGATATCATTGGATAGAGAAGGTTATACCGCTGCCTTCAATTGATACGACGTTAAAGAGCCCGTCAATTGCAAGTCACGAGCTGGCTCAGTCCGAAATAGGTGTTTCGTGTTCATTGTCGACACATGCCGTAATAGAATATGATGGTGAAGGGCGGGAAATAAAAACTTTGGCCAAACAAGGAGATAACGTGAAAAACAGCAATCGCGAGGCTGTTTCGAATGTTAGGTCGTTAGAAATTGTAAAGTCGCACCCGTGCCAATTTAATAGTGACAGCGCCGTTAGGATATGCGCTGAAAATAGTGATGAAGTGCAGGCACGGAATATGGTCACATTGGGTGTAAAATGTGAGTGCGACGGGTCGAAAAGTTTTAGGACGCCAGATCTTTTCGATCCCATAGGCCTTGAAGTGGATGTTGACGTGGGCGTGCCGAAACATCAAAAATCTCATAGTGGAGATTTAATATTTGCCTCGTTTGTAACGACAAATAAAAGGCCAAAATATTTCCCGCGAAAGGTATTCGATGGTCCAATAACGGAATATTTGTTGCAAAATGAATCGCATATAGAGGTTAGATTGGAATTGGAAGAACTTCGTAAGCAATCCGTATTGCTGTCAAAAGCGCCCTTCCAACAACCTGATCTTAATGACGACGCCAATACTATTAAACAAATGCGTAGTATATTAGGGAATTATATAAAATAGCCTACCCTTTTAAAAAAGTGGGGGGAGAGTGATGGCCGTCTAGGTAGGTCATGCGATAGGACAAACGTCTGAATAGGATTGCTACGAACGTAATGAGATTCTATATAAAATGATTTGACTCGCAAATGTTTTATACATCCAGACTAAGGGGTGAATTGATAGGAATGTATCGTCGAAAGTATATATTTCGTTCACTACTAAACGTGAAGACAAAACTGGAAATCGACCGAGGGCCGTACTTTTGAAATCGCAAATAATTAATGCTTGAATTGGGATTAGATAGTCAATTCCCGATCCATAAGTGATTTGGCGCTAGGAGTAAATCACAGTGTATTATTAAAATAGATGGGATAAAGTGATTTATTGTATGGTTATATAGTACCGTGTATCCATGTATATAGCGAATAACGCAAAATAGAGTTTCTGAACGTCCTATTATTGTATATAATGGTAAATATGGATTGACTATATGAGTAGCATAATGCCGCAACCTGTTAGTGCATAATTTAGATCTGCAAAGCGAAAATTAGCGCAATTCTGATGCACTGTAGATTGGCTAATATTCGGTGGATTGTTCATCTAAAGTGAGCGAAGCTCTTGTGAAAAAATATCCATATGCTCGGTGATTAACAGTCGGAAATATGAATCATGTGATGCTTCGATCATGCGATCATTTGTATGACGCTGTCGTCATAGGCTAGGCTATAGTGTGCACCATGACAACGGATTTGCGGGCATAAAATGCACATACTCCTAATATCCTTGGCCTTACATTTCTACGAGTTACGTTGCTTCGTGCATTAGTCCCAATAAATCGACATAAGATAAGATACCGTAAGGTACTAATGATCTTAGCTGAATAGCACTGCACCTACATAAGAAGCAATCTGATATTTGCCAGATAACTATGCAGTAATCTACTAGCTGACGGCAACTTCCCGACCAGATCAGTCACAATTCTGCCTTCCAACGTTAACAATGCAAGATCAGCAACCCATGCGCATGCCTGCTAGCAGAGTGAACGGCACGAAAAGAGGTCACGCATCGATAATCATCGAAATGCACCCATTCGAATTAGAGAGAGAGAGAGAGAGAGAGAGAGAGAGAGAGAGTCTTTATTTTCATCAAACCTAGCATCGACCCTATTTTCACTTGTAATTCGCGTTATAGAACTAGAATCCATGCTAAGTTTACAAACGAGACTCAATAAGCAGTGAATATATATGAAAAATGGCTGTCAAACAGAAAATAAAGTTTTCGGCCTAGTAACACGAATTTATCCTGATGATTGTCGCTTACCAATGTGTTACGTTATCTCTGGATCCAGAAAACCTAGCACATGAGAATGAATAACGCCTGATAGGAAATCTTCAGGATGAAATCGATCCTCAAATTCCTCTTTTTTAAGTATTTTAAACATACCTCTAAAACTTAAAAATCAAAACCGTGAAAGAACCCTTCGAAACCATCCCGAAAGGTTCTTTTAAGGTTCTGTGTTTGCTGGGATATTGGTAGCCCTCACAACAGGATTTGTCAGCTCTACGCCAGGCAGCTTTAGCAGGTATGACGAAATGAAGGTGAGAGTGTGCTTGATGTTAAATATCCAATGAGCTGCGATCAGAAGAGCAAGTGCTTCATCAAAACTTTCAATGTTCAATGAGAAGACGATTCCATCCAAGTGCAGGCTCCATTGCGAATTGTAGACCGTCGTTGGTTATGGAGAGATAGAAACCTGAAAGATATATTGCTATGAAATCTTCGGACTTCAGATCATTATGATATCGAGATAGGCTTAGCACACAGGACAATTTATATTACCACTGCACAGGTTCTAAACATGAATTTGTGTCACAAAATGTTGCTCATTTGATTTATGCTTTTAAAAGTATCTTGTCACCAGTCAGTCTGCTGCGATGAAGTATATTTTAATCTCATCCGTTACTTAAGCTATGCGCGACGCCTGTACCAGGTCTACTGAAACTTGCCACTTTCTATTGCTAGAAGTTGTATGGGCATATAAGAAATATGGATTGACTTGATTATGAAACACTGGTTTACCATTATGGTCACTTACAACAGGCCGGTGTTCCTTATTTTTTAATCCGCATTTGCCGACTTGTAGCACGGCCCACTTCTAGGATTCTTGTAAGACACCGCTTACGCGGATAAGATGGCGAGGTAGAAACCAGACTTGTACAAACTACTGAATTTTCAAAATCCGCAACTAGAACTACAACTACTGAATTTTCAAAATCAGTAACTAGAACTACAACTACTGAATTTTCAATATCAGCAACTAACTACAACTACTGAATCTTCAAAATCAGCAACTAGAACTACAACTACTGAATTTTCAAAATCAGCAACTAGAACTACAACTACTGAATTTTCAAAATCAGTAACTAGAACTACAACTACTGAATTTTCAAAATCAGTAACTAGAACTACAACTACTGAATTTTCAATATCAGCAACTAACTACAACTACTGAATCTTCAAAATCAGCAACTAGAACTACAACTACTGAATTTTCAAAATCCGCAACTAGAACTACAACTACTGAATTTTCAAAATCAGCAACTAGAACTACAACTACTGAATTTTCAAAATCAGTAACTAGAACTACAACTACTGAATTTTCAATATCAGCAACTAACTACAACTACTGAATCTTCAAAATCAGCAACTAGGACTACAACTACTGAATTTTCAAAATCAGCAACTAGAACTACAACTACTGAATTTTCAAAATCCGTTACTAGAACTACAACTACTGAATTTTCAAAATCAGTAACTAGAACTACAACTACTGAATTTTCAAAATCAGTAACTAGAACTACAACTACTGAATTTTCAAAATCAGCAACTAGAACTACAACTACTGAATTTTCAAAATCAGTAACTAGAACTACAACTACTGAATTTTCAATATCAGCAACTAACTACAACTACTGAATTTTCAAAATCAGCAACTAGAACTACAACTACTGAATTTTCAAAATCAGTAACTAGAACTACAACTACTGAATTTTCAATATCAGCAACTAACTACAACTATTGAATTTTCAAAATCCGCAACTAGAACTACAACTACTGAATTTTCAAAATCAGCAATTAGAACTACAACTAATCAAAAAAAGCGTTAGCTAGTTGACCATCAACTATCTAACTGTTTAGTTTTAACAATGTATATTATACACCACCTATCTACGAACAGCTTACCTCTCCAATATGAAGAAAATCGTCGTATCCTTCTCCAAACATGGTTGGTATACCAGCACGCCAATCCACCACTCCATCACCTATAAAGCAGACACAGGTTATTAGAACCATCGATGATCACTTCTAGCATTCCGATATTTATATTGAACGCGTGTAATTTTCGGAAATGAATCCAACTGTAACTGGCTGGTACGAGACTATGTTATTGTGAAAGCCATGATTATTGGTGCGGCGCAAGTCAAACAAGTTTCTACAATTGCATCGCAACGGCAGAAGTTAGAGAGCCACTGCACTTGAATTCATTCGAAAAAAGTTGATAGCGGAAAATTTGCAATGCCACACAATTTCATGAAATAATACTCTCACCTAGTAATCCTTGAATAGTCTCGGGAACTGTAGGCCACTTTATCTTGGCCTGCGCTATATTGTAGCGTCTCTGTGTTGTGCGCTTCAAAATATCAAACCCAATCAAGGTTTCAGCCTCTTTCAACATCTTAATATACATAAGATATGATACACCTGTGGCAATGACAATTTATACTATAGACTTGCTTATGTGAACGTAGAATAGGGTACATTGTGCCTGGTCTTCAGTATCAGGCCCTGAAAAAGACCGTAACATACACCCGCGAAACAGGATCTTATCTCAGATTGCATTGGAATTGGAATATGACGGACTGATGTCCGGCAGTTCAATCCGGGAAATAGGTTTATAGAAGCCATGACCAAATACAAATTGGTGCTATTGAGATTGTTCGATAATTATGCCAGTATTCGTGCATCTTGTCACGTGCAAGAAGAAAATAACAAGACCCAAGCCGATTTATATAACGTATTCAATCATTCTAAAAATGAATTTGCACATTGCAAACCAAAAAATCAAGGGTATGAATGTGTCTTGTGCAGTATGGTTGGATTGGTATATGCTTTTGAACCGGCAAAAACCGACTTATTGATTATGGAAGTCGATTTCTCAAAAAGGCTAGGGTATTGGGAAGGCGATACCATACCTAAGCGAAAATCATGGTGGGATATTGGTCAAGAGCGTCGCCCGGTTGCTAATTTATGGCCAAGAGAAACTAATCAGGCATGGTGGGTAGTGTTACCAGAGCGTGTTAAATGGTTACTTCCCCTTTACGCATATGATAAGGTTCAGGATTTGAGAGACGGTCTTCCACGCAGGACACAGGGGTGTCTTCCGTTATATTCCGAATTTCCATCCATGACCAGAACTGATGAGGAATGTAAAGCCCGTGTGCTGGCAAATGCCGAGCGCTGTCGTAACTCTGTAGGTGGATTAGAAATTAAATTAGCGCATTTTGATCACATTCATTACCATACGGAAAATGGAGCTTTGAGATTTCCTGGGCCACCACTGATAATCAAGGGTCACGGTAGGAGTGAAATGCGGGGCATACATTCCTCCAAACGTACTAAATCTCGAAAGAAAAGGTTCTTGTTTTTTGCGCTATTAATGGTGTTTTCGTCAATTTTTACGTTAACTACTGCATCAACATTACAGAGTGAGTTTAATGCTAGGACGAAAGATCTTACTGACCAGTTGAACACTGGGTTTACATTGTTAGAGAGTGATCTTAAAGAAGTGGCCGATAAAGTTAACCAACTCTCAGCGGTAACAGTGTCCCAGGGTCAAAATCCCAATCAAGTAATCATAGGAATGTTAGAACATGAGCGAACACGCGACGCCCAACTTGAGGCCATTATTGCCCAAGTTCATGAAAATAAGAATATGATAATAGCTCAGGCAGACTTGTATTTCTCTACTATTCAAACTGTGCACTCCATGACGATCGCAGAAGTGGCTGTATATGATTTGATTATTTCAAAGCTACAAAATAGCTCGGGAAAAGCTATATTTGATTCAACCAAAGCTTATTTAGTGCGAATAAAAAATGGACTAATACATTTAAAAGAGCATGGCCAATTGATAACCGCGTATCAGTTAGATTATCGGAATTTTTCTAATCATCAAGGTCAAATTTTAAAGGCGGCACGTGAAAAATTGAATGACACCATGACAGAGATTGAATATAGGGTTAATATTTACCAACAAGGGGTGAATAGCACCATAGTTTTGAACACTACCGAGTTTAGCCAAGATAACATAACCTTCATTTCCTTGAACGGCTCGATAGGAAAAGAACTATTCCAAGATATAGGATATGGCATAAAAACAGTAGCTGAGGGCACCGGCCATGTGAATAGTGAAATTTTGCAAGATACAGGGTCTCTAATTAAAACAGGTGTCGATGGAGTTGGAGATATGATTGGTACTGGGCTAGGATCTATTTTTGGAGGATTAGGAAAATTTCTAATTCCGATTGGCATAGTATTGGGTACATTAATAATAATTTATTGTCTGATAAAATTTTCCCCAGGTTTTAAGGGTCGAAAAACTACGATAGCTGAAAGGAATAATCACGTTGAAATGGCCAGTTTTGTCACAACCGTTGTACCACGCCGAAATATCGTGAAAAAAGCAGTGCGGCGATCGGAGTATAATGTATAAATTTTATGCGATTTGACTTATAGTTCCTAATATTTAGAAATAGATTTAAAACTACACATATTAGATTGAGGGCATCATTACGAAGCCAAGTGTTTGCTTTAATTTCGGAATCTGTCTTGTAACGTGTGCCCTGTCAGGGCGGGGTGAAAAGGATAAACGGGCGTTGGCAGACTTGAAGATTCAACCAATCACGAGGCTGAATTACGACCAATGGATAAACACTACTACACGGTTGTCGGAACGAATAGCTCTGCAAGATTTGTTCCAATTGCCGAAGCTTGAGGGATCCTTGAATTCAACAAAATGGGAATCAAGACGATATGGTATGATTTCATCGAAAAATCGTACAATTAGCGAAAATCTTCAACCCCGCGGTAAATACTGGACCGACCCTGTAGCGTTAGAGCAGCAATGTCTGTGTGTTCGATCATTGGCCTTGGTTAGGCCGAGTTTGCAATACAGTAATCTATTCAAAAATTTCACCTATTATAGGAAACCACAATCTGATTTAAGACATATGTTAGTTTGGGCGGAAACACCTGATTCATTAAGGCGGGATAATAATTTAAATGTATATAATGGCGTTATGACAATTTATAAATTTCTGCTTATTAAGTTACTACAGCGGAATTTGGTTGTTCAGGCCTCTTGTGAAAACACTGATGAGTTTGATTTGGCTGGATCCACAGATCTCCCGATGAATATATTAAGAGAGTGTATACGGAGGCGTTACCGAGTAACGGTGTGTATATCTTGTGCTTTTTCCGGTTATCAGCAAATATTGGAACCGATCCCCAGAGGTTTCTTAATTCAAGAATTTGACGATACCTTGGATAAGTTTTTATCTCGTGATACCACTGAGACAAATAACTTAGAGAGTCAATACTAATGGGCCGCGTCGGAGAATTATTGGCCTTTGAAAGGAACCCGGCCGATATTTGATGAAAATATCCGCTGGATTAAAGCGACGGTGAGACACACTGGCCGGGTCTATCGTGATGGTGACATTGGGTTGCAATCTGGTAAGTTACCAGTCTATTCGTCTTTTCCGTCTATGCTACATGGGGACGGGTTCTGTAGAAATAGGACTCAGATAGTTGAGTGTGGAAATGTTTTCGTTGGAGTGAGGGGTAAAATCGCATTGCGTAACCATGTGAGATACGATCCGGCCCACAATAAATCGGTATTCGCTGATATGAATGATGGGATAATATTAGGTCGCCCTTTAGAAGGCAAGGTTAAACGATCCATGGAAATTAATAATACCTTTTTGATATTACCACCGGATCATTTGGGATTAACTTTTCAACAATACTTGGACAATATGACTAATCAATTACTTGTTGCTATTCAACAAAATCTCGATAAATTAGCTGGACCAATCAGCAAAACCGGATTGCTAATCGATAATCAGAGGGGAAAAAATGTTTCGAATCTACAGATACATTCTTATAGTGAAATGGTGGCTGAATATGGACGGCGATCCCAAGACATAGCGAAGTTGAATGATTTTTTTATACAAAGTATGATATTAAAAATGTTGGGAAAAATGGATAAAAGGTATGCACGTTGGTATATTTCTGGAATGTGGTATGCCGCGTCATGGGACAATGCGAACCTTATAGTCACACCGGTGGGTTACTATTCTCGCGATTCTGAACCAGCAACAATGTTGGAGCGAGTTATAAGAACTGGCGGGAAGTTGCCGGAATCGAGTGGAAATGGATCACGTGAAATGATACTAAATAGAACAACAATTCGACCTACTATGAATTCTCAGGAGGCCACCGGAATAACTACAAGTATTGAAATTGGACTTCACGACCCTAGAACAACGGACATATCTCTGGACACTGCAGAACCCGAGAACTCGCTGGAACCAGAAGTTGCCTTTCGGACTGACCTGGAACCCAAAATAACATTAAATCAGAGGTTGGAGAATTTATCGCGCGATGAACAAAATTATACGCGCAAAGATCATAATGTACCGATATTGACCTTTAAAAAGATTATGACATTGCTCGTTTCTACAGAACCTGGAATAATTGCCGTAGTGGTAGGATCATTGGTGATATTGGGAATAATTATTGGCTATATTAATCACCGATGTGTGAAAAGACAAGTAAAATACCGAATTGCCAAACGAAACAGAGATCATTGGATTACTATGATGCTAAGAAATGAGGATTTAGAGGATAATGATAATCCGTGGTACGATTAGTTAGGTTTTAAATTCAACAAGGAAAATAATTTGAATAAATATTGTGTAACTAGAGAAATCAGAATGTGAGAATATTGGATGTCATATTTAATTGTGTAGGGTTAGCCTGGAAATTTAGTCCGTTGATTTCAAAATTCTTTGCTGTCTGGCACAATGACCATATGGTCGTTTTGATGGACGGAAATGACCGGATATGGGTAGCATGAATAAAATATTCCAGGAAAATTTATGACGTTGGGTGATCACGACAATCGTTAAATCGGGCTCGATTATTAGATTATAAGAGGGTTTAAAAAACCAGAATCGGGTCATCATATTTTAACGGATATTGGCCAGCTGGGGTTTGCGGATACCATATGTTGGGGTCTAACGTTAAATTGGTGACACTCTGACGTATAAGTTTCCGATCTTAACTATCCTATGATGCTCGTTTCTTTTGGGCAAGGCGTGAGGCTTATTTCCGGTTGTCACTAGAAGAGAAAATGATATATAGGATACATTGAAATATGGTTTAAGTCAAATAGATCGTGGGGGTCACAAGTGAAGGTTAGCGTAGTTGGGGTGATTGGGAATTTAAGAATAAATCACCAATAACTCTTAATGCTTATCTCTGATTGTAGTGGCAGAGGAAGTGCGAAATACTAATTAATAGTTCTTAGTTGAGGCGGAGCGGTTGAAGATGGAAGGAATGAATTTGGAAATGATGAATGTTCATGGGAATCTACATGGGAATTGCCTTGCGCAATGTGGCTGCCTGGGATATTGTCCTCAGCTTTTTTGTACCAAAGCCAAATTAACATCGGCGCAGATAACCTGTCGATGGCAAACAATATTAAATAGTCGAGCGTACCTTCAGATAAAAAATAAGAGTACGAGAATGAAAGATTATCTTCACTATTTTATATCAAAAAATTCGGATTTCACGAAACCCCTTTTTGGCACTGATTACAGAGTGGAACGATGGTCTAGGAAATATAATGTGGCGCATTTCGTGGGATGTGAACTAGATCCGTTTAAGAATACTGGACTTTCGGACGAAAGGTGGGAGGAGATCTATTGTATTCCATACTTGGGCAATGATTTGTGGATTACGCGCATAATTGGAATATGTGCGAAAATGTTACATAAATATTTTAGGGAGCTTCTACACTGTAAAAAATCTGGTAGATTTACTGGGAAATCTCCGTAAATTTGGCAACGAATTACCGGTAGCTGCCAATAATTGTGCGTAGCTTGTAATTTTACATTTTGATATGTAATATTACCTCAATTTAGCTCTAAAGTCAAGTTACCAGAATTTCTTCGCAAAATTACTGACAGTTACTCGTTTCTGAAGTTTACCAGGCTATTGGCAAAATTGATTAGCTTGAAATCTCTGCAGCCAATGTATACGTGAAACTGAATGTTACTGATATCATTCTCGTGGTGATTTGACCTGATTCAACCTCGTTCGCGAGACTGGGGTCTGTCATACGGAAATTGTTGGCCCTAGTACCAATTTCAGTATAGTACATAGTATAGATAGGGTAAAAGAAACAACTGACAATCGTAGATATAGCCACTATATTATATTATAAGGCTGTGGCTATCGGCCGGTCTCGCTGATTACATTCATTGTCACGGATAGGACTGATGAGTTGGAATATCAGTTTAGGATGTATCATATTGTTCGGGAAACTAGAAATATAAGCGTTGCATGCTAAGTTGACCAGTTGTTAATGGCGAACAAGGCGAGGCGACCTGTAATAGCTTACATTACATTAGCGTTACTGATTTTTCTGAGATTCGTAGTAAACAACCAACGCACCACTGTGACATCACAAGCAGCGTATGGTTACGTATGTACGGTAAGTAGTGACATCACATGGAATAAATATCAATTTATACGCAATTAGATGGGAAAGAAAGGGACTAGATGTAATGATAAATGTTTCTGTAAAAAAACGACCTAAATCAAACATTATAACGTAGTGGCCAGTAAATATTATTGGTGGCATGTCAGCGGATGAATACCACTTATTTTGAAATCGTTAGAGTGCCGTATCGTCGTCTGGCCATTATAGAGATTTGAGCAAAGGGTGGAGCGAAGCTTGTGCTTGAAGAAAGTGGACACGATCGTTGAAGATTCCTAGGAATGCTGATTGGGATACGCATCGTAAAAGGTACAGTACTACATAGTATTCGTTGCCTTGAATATCTACGACTGTGCACACCACCCGGATGACTTTGATTTCATGATAGAAATATTTCATTCGCCGCTTTCTCTGTTCTATTTTGGTATATTAGTCGACTTATATGGTGACCTGTGACACCACATACTCTGCCGCGGAGTAGTTGAAACTGTTGGTATGTTTATTAGGGATGGTGTGAACCTCTGAAAGGTTCAGGTTCGTGTGAACGCGAACCTTTTTGAAAGGTTCTGTGTGAACACGAACGTGAACCTCGTGACGTCACGTGACGTCATATTGCTAATTCCAACCCTATCTTCCAATGAAGTGATAGCCTATATTAATGTACACGATACCTAGCGAAGACTCGGTCCACATAATGCCACAATGCTGAAGTTTATATCGGCGTTTTAAACGTCGCTAAATGTATCAACAGCGGTAATCAAAGGATATAATAATTGCGTGAAATCAATACATTCGGTCGCTTTGCCAACAATTTCGACGAGGACTTACCAAGGAATATAAGCTTACGCCTTAACGGTCTTAGCCAGACCGGACAATGTGTTCGGAGTCTGAGTATTGCTACATTGATATGGAGCAGAGTGTACAAGGGGTTTCAATACTCGCTACCGATACCACAAACAACAACAAGTTTTGCAGCAGTAGCAAACACCTTAATTGCACGGATTTGGTTTTAATGATACAGTAAAGATATGAAGTCAAGATTGACCCCGTACCCCCGTTCGATTTTTTACATCAGAAGACAATATCAATGTCATTGATTGGTTGAATAAGCATCATTCGCTGACTACGTATATCGCTCGTGATGTTGTGTGATTGCGGGTCAAGCTCACAGCAGATAGTCACTAAATATTCACAAACAGAAGGCTGGTTATTCCGAGAAAATTTTTGCAACAAAGCAACTAAAACTTTTAAGGTTGTCGAGGTGCATGGTGCATGCTCGTTAAGAGTTGATTTTTTTTATGCTGCCAGCACCATGCATAGAGTGGCCCGCAGTTGAAATGCAATAAATTTGAGCCAAAGATCTTATAATGGAGTGAAAATTACAATTTACCAAAAGGTTCACAGTGCAGAACCTACCAAGGTTCTGTTGTGAACACGAACCTCTAAATTTCCGAGGTTCACACACAGAACGCGAACGTGAACCTCACGTTCACACCATCCCTATTGTTTATGTCATTTTGGGCCATAGCATAGACATGTTTCCATCCACTGCTGGATTTGTTTTGTACACATGCTACCTCAAATGAGGAACCTTTTGCTTCAATACATAAGATCAGTGGTTCTCAACCTGGGGAACGCGAGAAATTGACAAAGTCTGTATGAATTCTGACTAAACATATCTTTCACAACCATTTTCAGAAGACGATTGTTGAAGATGAAACTTATTTCGTATTCAAGAAAGCTCGCCAAATTCAAACTCCAGCAGTCGCGCTCAACTTCATTTAAGCAAATTTGTGATATTCTTTGAAGATTTAGAGGAATTTCCACGTGTAAGTCATTCATTACTTCATAGCTTTGGCAGTAGCCTAAAGCTCGTTGCGCTGGATAGCTGTTGTTAATAGCTGGCGAACTGCACTGCGTAAGACAGACTTCGATGCAATATAGGTTGCTCGGTTTCGCCCTGAATTAAGCTACCCTATATCAACACAATTTAATTCAATTCAATTCCAATACTGATCAAATTGGGCATGGCAGTACAGAACGACGCCTTGTTCTCTGTAGACACTACCAGCATTAGGGTTAGTCTCAGTGCAACCTACCTTGAAACAAATTGATGTTCTGTCAAATGTTTTTCTGCTATTTTCAAACAAGTTTGGGGAAATTTGTCAAAAATGTTAAAGACTGGAATACGGATCCAATGGCGTAAGACATAAGATCAGGGATGGGCAACCTGCTGCCGTAGATGGGAATTTGTACGGCCGCCAACACCTAATTCAATGAGTACGTGTTAGCATCCGTCGACATGCAAATTGAAATTACTAATTCACTCCCAATTTTTTTAGAGATTTTAATTATTCTTGAAATTTTCTGCACGCTCCACGCAATTCAACATAACCTAATTTTTCGATTTTAATATAGTAGCGCCCTTCTAAATCTGACCAGGAATCAGAATCGTGTGCTTGCTCCTCACGAAATTTTTTTTTTATGGTACATTTGGGCGATTTCAATATATTTCCACTACCGATACGCTGGACAATCCTGATCGGGGGTCAAGAAATAACAGCATGCAATAAAGTGCATGGTGAAGGAGGTCATGAATCTCTGCTATATCATGTAAAAGGCGGAGCCGTCACCACACAATATATCAATACCGGTACTTCAAAAATTGTTAATTTTTGTTACCCTCTTTGTCTTAGTAGTCTTTATAATGTCATGTCTAGGTTAGGAACTTTGCTTATTATAGCGACTTACGCATGAATTCTTTTTAGTGCAGCTGCAAGATACTAGCTACACAGAAGGAATGAGGACGAGAAAGAGAAACAATTGGAAGTTTGGCCGATGGTGGGAGACCACTCGTGTTACTGCATGTCTCCTAAAGCAGAATTAGACCTCCAGCAGCAATACTTTTCCATCGATAATCTTCTCATCGTGAATCATGAATGAATATACAGTTTGTTCCAATCTCGTTTTGGGGCTGTGAAGAAGCTTTTGCGATATTTTAGCATCAGGTTGTTTTGCGATAGGTATGGGATGTACGTGAATTTACAAGCTGGTATGTAATCCTGATTTACACAGACAGCATGTATGTAGGTAGGCGGTAAAATTACAGTCTGAGTGGCAAATATACAGGATAAAATGTATATTGGATATACCGGAGGTGACTGTAACATTACAGTCTGGCGTGTAAAGTGAGATTACCGGACGAATGTAAGTTCAATTTACATTGACTAACGGTAATGTTAAATTACCACGAAATGTCTGGCTACCGTGCTTCCAAACATTTCGCGGTAAATCGAGGTTTTTATTTTTTACAGTGTACGTAGCATCTTCCCTGCCATGCCAAATCCAGACGAGGGAATTAAAGATTTTATAATTTGGGTTTTGTATCCGGAAGCGATAATATTTGGACTGTCTAGTAATGAGGAAGGTGTTTTGGAGGAGAAAAGCATGTTAATTTCGGAAACACATTATTTGGCTTGTCGTGATAGAAGGGCATTTAGTCTGAGGAGTTACTGTGATCGCTTTACCGAATTGTAGGATGATTGGAATTGAGACCATAATATCATGATAAGATTGTGGTGTTAATCCTTGGTGTGACAAACAAAGCGGAAAAGTCGCTATTAATAAATTGTAATTTCCGTTAAGACTATATTAAAGAAATGCTGATATAAATAGGCCTACTTACCAGCGATGTGCGGCAATGGAATCTATTGTCATGAAGTCCATAGTGCAAATTTTAGAAGGGAGAACGTCTTTTCGGTAATATGTGAGTGTGAGATGGTGGCTATTTTCATTGAAAGGAATACTACCATAGACTGGATAGCCACTATTTTGAGTCAAGAACAGCATTTGGGTATGAAGCATTTCAATAATCATCCAGGTCACCCAAATATTGACGCTTGGATACAGCGATATCGTAGAGAATATTTTCACTATTCAGACCAGCGAGACCGGGTGTATACCGTTTTGGACATAGCTTTGAGCTCCTATTTACAAAGTACCAATCAAGCTATGATCCCCAAAAGAAAGACAAAATTGATTCGTGGAATTTTGGTCCCAGAAAAAATTATATCGGCAATATCTGTCCTAGACCATGTTACATTGGCTAGCGCTGAATATAAATATTTACCGTCGAACCTAGTCATTTTGGAAATTGCTACCGAGCTTTTAGGCGGCAATGACAGCACAATTTACGCGGATCGGAACTTGCAGACCGAAATTGAGGAAGACGAAAGTAATATATGGGCGGTAACTGAAGAGTCGATTGAAGATACCACGACAGAAACTGCTGATGAGAGGGAACTTGATCTTCATCCAATAAAACGGGAGTAATCGCCGTTAGTGGTCGGAGGCTCAGATTGTGAAGATGAAAACATGGACATTACAATTACACGCGTGGTATCCCTTGCCCACCAACAGGAAGTCCGGGGAAAAAGGCGCGGATCTCGTCGAAGGCGATTTTGGTGGAATCGTGAACGGAATATTGGACAACACCGTAGTCATGATCGATGTGCTCGAACCAGTCGATATGACGTCAGTCGAAACAGGTCGGAATTAGAGTTTAGGGAAGAGGGAAGTAGTAAATCGAGAATGGGATACTACCCTTATTGAAAAGTAGTTTTGACGTTAATGGCCGTAAGAACAATAAGCCAAATGTATGGTTTGATGACAGAAATGGAGTAGGCGTTGAATTATTGGAGATTTCATTTAGAGGTGTATATTATATTAGAAGTGAAGTACGATATTTTGCTATTAGATGTGAATGGTAGTTTAAACATAATTACAAAAATTGAAATCATTATATTAGAAGTGAAGTACGAGGTTATTCTATTAGATGTGAGTGGTGGTTTAAGCATAATTACGAGAAATGAACTTCTTTATATTATTTTAGATGTGTAATTTTACGAAAGGCGTTTAACCGATCCTTGCGAGGTTAAGGGTATTTCCTAATATTGTTGATGGATGATATAGTATAACTAAATTTAATATTATTATTGTGGGTTTGACAATAGTGTTCCGATTAATTGTAAAAAGAATAAATGTACTTTTTTCAAATATCATAATGGAGCAGTAATAAGCAATTGAATGTTACGAGAAGTTCTGCAATGGTTTATTGCGTAAGGCAGGAGTGGTTATATGATTAAAAGACTATGACATGGTTCGTATCGACAACTTGGTATCTACGATGAAATTAAAAGTAATATATGGGGATTATACCGGAAGCAATAAGAGGGATATTATATGACGGATAGAGGGATTTAAATTTACGGCCCTATGACGTAGTCGTCCGATCCATTAAATGATACGTAGGATCGTAATAATCAAACGGCCGTAATGATAAATAGTGAGTCATTTTAATATATACAAGACGAAGTAATAAAATTGGAATTTTGTGAGTTTTCAACCTTGAAAAGCAGTACACGGCTCACCATATGAAGCCATGTAATTGTCATTTAATTAACCTTTGATTATTCGTTCGGACTAGGTTTGGAAAATAAAATGAGCTCATTTGTAGTTAGTGTGCGTTGTTATGTGTGTTGTATAGATATCGTTTTAAAAGAGAATTTATGGATATGTATAATGTAATATAATTTATGATATCATGGTTTAATGTTTATATGTGAGATACTTTTATCAGTTAACACTAGAACGATCAAGTGGCTTTAATGACGCATTTTCATTTTTAAAGAGCTGGCATTCAGTCAAATCTTACGCTGTTCGGCTGAAACTTCTTGACTTTTATTTATTTTATGTAGGCCACCTTACCCATGATTTTCATTACTCATCTAGTAAAAATAAAAAAGTTATACACAGAACTACCTAGAACTACCGAGTGGCTTTTTTGACGCATTACAGTTTTTCCACCTTCAGCCATCGCAGTTTCATATTCTTGAAAGTGGTTATGTATCTGATCAACGCAGAAAAGCCGTTTGTAACAAAAGAACTTTGTTAATATCGACTAGGTCTACATGTGCTAGCATCAACATCCCTTGTAATAGAAGGCCCTGGATCTTGCTTGTTCCGAGTCATCAAAGCTCTGTAATATTATATTTCTGAAGCTCAGCGTGTTACATGACATGACATTTGAAATGTACCATTAGACCAAGCCGACATCTGTATTGTCCATACTAATATACTAGGGTTGTACAAGGGCAAAGGGCCTTTGCTCCGGTCTACGAGATGGATCTTCGGCGGAGAGTGAGCTGAATCTAGTGAATTGAATGCATATGAGGACTGAGGGCATGGGTGCATTATGTTTAGACAGGACCTCTCGAAGAACGGGTTTATGGAAGTCATGAGCTTCCTATTCACATGAGGAGTAAAAAAAGATGTGGACTCGATAAAGATAATATTGTTTTCGTTCATTACATGGTCGAAATGCCAGCAAATAATTGGGGTAAAATGTCAGATGGTGGACGCGGCTGCTACCCAGTATCTGTACAAGGGCGTCTCATATTTAGGCAAGGATAGGACAGGACACCTCTTCCATAATCTGTACATTTGCCAAGCATAGTAATGTGAAAAGTCTGATGTAATCCATCTGGAAACAATGTTATGTGAATGTGGCTGTATACACCTGGAGAAGCAAACGAAGTCCCAGTTGACACTATTGTAAAAATTTGCTTGGAGCTACCCAGGACCAGAAGGAACACAGGCAGCTTCGTGTAGCCACACTTTTCCAAGCTATCATCTTGTTGATAAGCGTTACGGAAAGATGCCAGTGTAGAGATCGAAGTTGTTCACATATATATTGAGTTCACTCCAACCGGAGGTAACTGTTTCCTTCAGAAACAACACAAACAAGATACCAGTGACGGTTAAATGTAAAACGAAACAAAGCCAGGGGGATATTATTGGTTAGGTTGCAAGGCAGTATTCTATAAGGGTGCCAACAAGTCGACGATGGTCCGTGCATGTTTTCTTAGAATGTGAATGATCTTCTACTTGCCAAAATGCCGATACTATAAAAATATGCAAATCGAGGATTAGTTGCGAAATTGCATTATGTAAATCTTACCTGATAAGCTTTATGATATGTCAGCAATAACCAACAATGATGATGTGGCTAAAGCGGTTCTGGAACCTACTCTAAATTTTTAAAGGACGTGCTCAAATACCAAATGCGAACCAGAGCAACACTTATATGTTACACCAAAAAACAGCGATTTGTTATATAAGTGTTGACCTAAGGTGTATGTAAAATATTGCAAGTAGCTGTGAGCGCAATAAACAATGGTTTCTGATGCCGTTTGTTGAGATTTGTACTGATTTTTAGCTCCGGTAAATGCATTTGATCGAAGAAAATTCAACATGCGTCAAAAAAGCCACAAGGTAGTTCTAGGTAGTTCGAAGTTCCGGTAGTTCTAGTGTTAATATTGTTAAAGCATGCGAAATGTGCAAAGCGTTGTATTGCGAGTCTTCGCGAACTGTTCATGCGGCCTGGTCTCCGACGGAAGACGAATTTATGAAGCAGGCCAAGAAGGAAATAGAATTTTTGCCGTCGTCGAACGAACCGTTGGTGCACTTATGCAAAGTTCTCACCAACCAATTTCATCCCAGAGTGATGTGCGTCCTTGGAGACTTATGGGAGATCTGTTTCGACGATTATGAAGATTTTTCATTGGAATACGTCCCTGAATATTATTGTTTCCATGGGGTGAAGAACGAAATCGGCAAATTCCTTGCACAAGTGGTGGATTAGATGTGTGTAATCGATCCAGAAATCCCGCAATTGTGGCATCATGATGAACAATTAAAAATCAAAATGATTTATGATCTACTATTGCCAGAAGCTATAATATTTTGCCATTCAAAATGCATGGGAATATCATTGGCTGATGCGGAAAACCATTATCTGAGAGATGGAAAGAACCAGCTGATTGCGGATGGATGGAAAAGTGCGAAGGGAAAACTGAATGATCCAGCCAGGTGAGCTGCGGTTTGATCGATGAAAGACAAAAAAAGAGACTGAATTATTGTATCGTGTTCGGCATCAGGCGTTGTCTCAACCCGAAATGATTGGACAATATTATTGATGAGTGTGTGCTCGCATAAGCATATGGCGTGCTTTAACATTTTATGTAATGGGTCATGTAATTGATTTTATTAGATTTCCCGATGTAGAGTGCTGATAGAGAGTTTGAATTACTGGTGTGGTATAGTGAGATTTTATGTAAATCAAGAAATTTGTTAGAGAGCGCTTATGGACGGAAATTTTCAATATTGCTTTGGAAATATGTATTAATATTATGTTATTGGAGATGTTCCGTATGTATATATATTTAATTGCTGATCGCTGTACCTTTTCCGGAAGTACAAAGTGAAAATAGGGATGTGTACATTCATCTTCCTTGGCTTGGCCCGGTTTCTTATCGATTTGAGAAACAGATAACTTCAGCAGTCTACCGCTGTTATCCAGCGGTGAAAACCAATGTTGTTTTTACCACGATACCAATGTTTCCTGCAACCCGAAAGGACGTTCTCCCCGCTATAAAACAAAGCAACGTAATTTATGAATTCAAGTGCCACTGTGATTGTCGGTACGTAGGGAGAACTTCCAAACGGTTGCAGGACCATATCAAAGAACACATTCCACCGTCTGTCAAATCTTATATCTCAAATTCGCAGCTTAACAATCCGCTTGTTCTTGAACATAACCAGGCCATGGGTCAAAAATCTTCTATAGGCAAACATTTACTAGAAAATCATACGTGTGCTGCTAACTATCACGAGGACATGTTCTCTATATTGGCTAAGGGTCGCAATTTATTTCATTTGTCTGTTCTTGAGTCCACGATCATCACTATGAGCAAACCTAGTCTATGCCAACAGAAAGAATTTGTGTATCATTTGAAAATCGCGCATTAAATTGTTTTGCTTCGCTATCTCCATGCCAACGCTGCAGTTCTCTCGTTTTCCCAACTTTGTATATTGTCTGTGTGACGTCATAATTAGCGATATATTTTGTTGCTGAACATAGTTATTCGAATTCTCGCATTATTGCTGGCGATATTCCCCTGACGATCGTCAGCCGAAAAGCTTCGGGAATAAAATGAATATTTTATTCAAATGTGTCATGAAGTTCTGTACTCCTAAGCGTCTCTTTGTGTACTTCCGGAAAAGGTACAGCGATCAGCAATTAAACATCATTAATACGCTGAAAAAGACTCGCGGGCGTTTGAGAACTACGTTATCAACAATAGCCTTTTTAAAGGCTTGTATCGCTAAGAAGACGTTGCCTGCATTCTTGAGAGCAAGGATAGAAAAGTCTCGTGCCCGCTTCAATCCCAACATGGAGCGCGCGTTTTTATTTGATGAAATCGGGAAGAAAGAATCTATGGTATTGAAACTTCGTCGTGACTTCCGCACTCAGCAAAGACAGGTAGTGCGATTCTTATCATTCTTTGACCTAGTTCGATTTTGCCGATACCTCGCATCAATTGACGCGATCAAGGAGGATATTAATTCATCTAAAAACGAACGAAATTTGAACCGGCTAGTCATTGACCGCTTCGGAAGTGTCGCTTGTCCCGATGAGAAGAATATCATCAACTTATCGGACTACGCACTGTCCTCGACCGAAAAGTTTGCTCTATCGCATGGATTAAATTTCTGCATTCCACCAATTAATGTCAAGAGTGAGGAGGTTTTCGCCGAATTTGAGATTCTATTAGCTCAATTGAAGCACCGTGAAGCAAAATCAATCGATGAAGTGCCAGCTCTCAAAGCAAGACTTACGGACTTGGCACATTCGTATTGTGGATGTCCAGTTGACAAAGCGGATTTCTTGATGACAAAGGAATGCTTCCGTGTCATAAAATCTCTGCGAAGCAACCCCGATATTCACATAACGAAACCAGATAAAGGTACTGGCGTGGTAATTTTAAACAAGAAAGATTACGTTTCAAAGATGATGAGTATTCTCGAGGATAAATCCAAATTCGTTGTACTTGGCCCGGTCTCGGAATACGACAATACTGCCAAGTCTGAAAGACGACTACAACGACGCCTTCGAATCTTGAAAAACGATGACGTAATATCCACTGAAGAATATGACTCCATCAGGCCTGTTGGCTCCCAAAGACCGCGTATGTATGGATTACCGAAGACGCATAAAGACGATGTGCCACTCAGACCGATACTCAGCATGACTGGGTCAATGCAACAGAAGTTGGCGAAGTGCTTGATCAACATACTGGAACCTGTTCGCGAACTTTACGGGTCGCATTGCGTACGCGATTCTTTTACCTTCGCTGATGAGATGCGTCGCTCACAGCTATCCGCGCGCGATAATTTGCTAGGCTCATTCGACATAAAGAGTCTTTTCACCAACGTACCACTAAATGAGACGTTGAATATTTGCGCTGATGCTCTATATAACGGTAAGCTAATACCCCCTCCTTTCTCGAGAGCTACCTTCATTGAATTGATGAGAAACGCTGTGTGTTCTGTTGAATTTAGCTTCAACAATATCATGTTCCGGCAATCTGATGGTGTAGCAATGGGATCACCATTGGGTCCTATTCTAGCCAATATATTTGTAGGATTCCATGAAGATAAGCTCTTCTCTTCTTGTATTAAACCGCCCTTATCATACCATCGCTATGTCGATGACACGTTCGTGATATTCGATAATGAATCTGACTGTGATAGTTTCCTGGAAAATTTAAACAAACTACATCCAGCATTGCAATTCACGTCGGAAAAAGAAATTAACAATCGCCTGGCATTCCTTGACGTTCTTGTGGAGAAACGGGATGGCAAATTCCTTACCTCCGTTTATAGGAAGCCCACATTTTCGGGTCATTACCTTCGATGGAGCTCTTTCAGCCCAAAAAGTCGTAAAATCAATTTAATCGGCACCTTGGTTCACCGGGCGTTGATGATTTGTTCCGAGGTCAAATTGAATAATGAACTTACTACTAATGACTACATCCGTAAAATTTTCATTGACAACGGATACCCAGAGTATGTTATTAAGCGGACAATAAGTAAAAAGTTAAGTCATTGGAATGATACCAAACCAGAAGAAACCCCCGAAGTAATTTCTCGTGAAAATAGGGATGTGTACATTCATCTTCCTTGGCTTGGCCCGGTTTCTTATCGATTTGAGAAACAGATAACTTCAGCAATCTACCGCTGTTATCCAGCGGTGAAAACCAATGTTGTTTTTACCACGATACCAATGTTTCCTGCAACCCGAAAGGACGTTCTCCACGCTATAAAACAAAGCAACGTAATTTATGAATTCAAGTGCCACTGTGATTGTCGGTACGTAGGGAGAACTTCCAAACGGTTGCAGGACCGTATCAAAGAACACATTCCACCGTCTGTCAAATCTTATATCTCAAATTCGCAGCTTAACAATCCGCTTGTTCTTGAACATAACCAGGCCATGGGTCAAAAATCTTCTATAGGCAAACATTTACTAGAAAATCATACGTGTGCTGCTAACTATCACGAGGACATGTTCTCTATATTGGCTAAGGGTCGCAATTTATTTCATTTGTCTGTTCTTGAGTCCACGATCATCACTATGAGCAAACCTAGTCTATGCCAACAGAAAGAATTTGTGTATCATTTGAAAATCGCGCATTAATCTGTTTTGCTTCGCTATCTCCATGCCAACGCAGCAGTTCTCTCGTTTTCCCAACTTTGTATATTGTCTGTGTGACGTCATAATTAGCGATATATTTTGTTGCTGAACATAGTTATTCGAATTCTCGCATTATTGCTGGCGATATTCCCCTGACGAGCGTCAGCCGAAAAGCTTCGGGAATAAAATGAATATTTTATTCAAATGTGTCATGAAGTATATATATTTGCGTATCGATTTAAATGAGAGTCGCGGATTGTTTATAAATAATGATATAGGGCGTAATGATAGCATAATTCATATATATCCTTACCTTATCAGGTTGAAACAGAGGTTATAATTAACGATAAAAGGTTATAACGTTTTGTGTAGTGGGTAGAATGACCCTAGAAGTTTGAATCATTTAGATATTTTGTTTACGGGATGCTAAATAGAGATGTTTCGATCTCTAGTCCCAGAAGAATGGTGAATAAATTCACGCCCAACCCTATAGAAGTTACATGATTGTGTATATATGTGAAGTAATTATTGCATTTTTTTTGGATCAATGTATATTGAAAATTGTGTGATTTTGTGTGAATTATTTAGTATGCGTTGTAACTAGTTCACGCAACAGCAACTAGGACCCCTACACTTGAGTGAGGTTAGACGGTTATAAAACCAAGACAAGTTGCTTGTGAGAACCGTCATAAAACTAGATAAGTACCCTAGATTATACAAATACACAATAATCTTGATCAGCCTTAAACGATAATGTGAAGATGTAACAAGCCCTTCACCAGAATGCTTTTGCCCTGCGTCAATTATGAATACATGAAATAGACTATAGGATAGGTCGAATTGCTGTTGAAATATGGTCTTGATCGCATATGTGTTGAATTGCATGGTTTTAGAAGGCTGTAGTAGCAGTTGGATGCATTTTACGAATGTTTGTTGCTATAGTAACATTGCTACTTGAATGTAAAGTCTAATATTGGAGTGTTTGGTTGTATTAAGGTACGATATCAGGCTAAATATGATACATATACTGTCTTAAACTGGACCTTGAGGTCGCTGGAAGCTCAAGACACTTCGAAGGCTGCACCACCTGCAACAGTGATTTGCCAAATTGAATTACAAGCAAAAGAACCAGGAAAAACACAATATCTTCCTACTAACAAGATTGGAGGCAAGATCTTACTACTAACACATATGGAGGCACCCACTTCGGACTTGTAATTCAAGGCGCCTGGTGATCATTGTTCTTGTTGGATGATTTCGTCTTCAGAAGCTACAGGACTTGCGCTCACACGGCCACGATCAAGCAGCCGGATCGCAATTTTTATTAGCGTTTGCAGCATAATAGTGTTCTCGGTCGCTTGCTACGTCATAAAGTCATTGGACCATGCGCAATTCATAATGACGGCGAATGTGTCAAATATTCAGTAAATAGGGGGTGATTCTAAAGCAATTATGAAGTTTTTTTGGCAGAAAAAGAGAAAAAATGACGCTTCTGCACTACAAAAAAATATTGAATTCATGAAAACACTCAACAGCGACATCTCGCGACTCAAACTAGAAAAGATCATTTAGTATCGGAGGTTCAGGACCAAGCAAAACTCTTGAAGGAGTAAAAATCTATGCTACCCAAAACCGTTAAAGATTTGAAACAGGCTAGGAAAGATGTCAAACAAGCGGAAATTGATTTGAATGCGGTACAAAAAGCCACCGAAAATGTCAGCACCAAGATATCCGCTGAAACACTGGACCAGGTTTTGAGGAGACAATTTCAAGCGGGTGTGGATTTTGAAAAAACGTAGGGAGTGTCAAAAATACTTTCTATGCCTACATTGACGAACCCGAAACCGTCCGCTCCACCGCCAGATTATCGTTCAACTCAAGCCATTCCGGTATTTACGAAGGCTTTGCTTCCAAGTTCTAGTAATTCCACGCTACCGAAAAAAATTCTGAAACAACCCGGTGCAGCACCGACTATGACAAATCCTGGCGTTATGCAAATGTCATCATTTCCCGTGGGAGTGGCTGGATTAGATGTGATTCCAGATCACCATGTCATCAGAGGATCAATTCTTGGGCCACCGGATTCGGAAGGAGTGCCACGATTGTTAGCATCGCAACGTTCACGTTTAATTGCGAAGCCGTTATTCACCCCACAAAACACACAGCGCCAAGGGCGGATTGTGGTGCCTCGGCCAGGGAAAAGAACCAAAGTCACCTGGTACGATGATGATAAGGGGAACGAGGATGATAAGGAGGACGATGATGCAGAGTCCGACCTCATTGACTTGGATGATCAAAGTAGTGATTCAGGTCAGAGTCATGTTGATGTACCAAATACGAAGCCTATGACGATGCAAGAAATATTAGCCATCATGAAATCGCCAGGAATTATGCCGTTGTTGCGATTTATCGAGGATATACTCAAGTGTGTGCCACATGGCGATGGCGATACGATAGCGGACCGAATCTTGGCCAACGCTATACAGTATAAATTAATCATGGCAAAGAGATTGGATGAAGCGGAGCAATTGGCAGATATACTTAGCGTTGACAATCCAAAGTGGCAAGACGCTTTGGAAATATTGTCATTGGCCAACCCAATTGAGACGTGTAATAAGGATGCGTTGATTCGTGAATTTGCCGAGTCATTCAATTGGACAAAGACACCCATATTGGAAATTCATCGAGTTATCAGGAAGATGGACCTGCCCCTCGATCAGATAGTAATGGGCGACCCAGATGGTATCAGACTCTTTCGAAATCTGAGGTCACTATTGCCCCCCACCCTGAGAACCCTGCTACAGGGCTACGAATTTTTGTCATGGCAAAAAATCGCCAAATTGTTGCAGGAATTTTGGAATAGTGAGAAAATGGATGGCCAAGCCGCGATAAAACCGTATGCAACTCCGGCGTCGTATCCAGTGCATAGGCAAATACCGACAGCCGTTAATACACTGAATCCCGCGTCTTATCCGGTAGCCATGCCCACGCCAGTGACGATATATAATTGTCAAACTCCAAGAGACATGCCGTGCTGCCCTACTAGGAGCTCGGAAGACATGAGAAGTCAAACGCTGTATCAAGGAGCTGGGGTCACTTACACGGTGGAACCCACACGGCGGAATCCTGAACGACAAGCAAAGAAGAATCGTTTTCAGCTAAATCGGAATCAGCCGACCTTGAAAGGTAGAACCGATGTGCTTATCGATAATAGAGACTACACTCCAGCGAACAGTTATGAAGCAAGAAGAATAGCTCAAGAACAAGGTACACCTTATAATTTTCTTGAGAACCCAAACATCGGAACTTGTGAACTACACGCCGGTATTTCCCGGTCATGGTGAACACGTCTACTTTAATGTTTCCCCATGAGCACTCATTGTTTTCATGGAGCGCACTTTCTCTTTTTGCCTTTTTCCCTTTGCATTCTCTCGAATCTATCCCGAAAAAGTGCTGACTCAGCATAAAAGTAGTTACGAGGTTTGAGTTTGTTCCGTCTGCGTTCATTTTATAGGATTTTCACATGTCGCCGTACGTCTTTAATCCCGCTGTAAGATTTCGGCGGGGATCGGTCCTTTACACAGCACGACGTCTGGATTATGTGATTGTAACAATTTGAGCCCTTTGCTTCTCAATTCTTCAGCGTTCATGCGCAGAGCCGTATTGCGCATTCTTGACTTTTCCGTTTTTGTCTTGCTTAGATGAATAAACCTCCTGTTTATTCGTTCAATGCCCAAAAGCTTAATGTGCTTTGCATTTTCCTTGGTGGTCATATGGTACAATACCTCGCTCCCTTTGTACTCCTTATACGGAGGAGGTATTCCCTTTGTATGCCCATGTGCGGCGGCGAGTCCTGATTCTGAGACTACGGCCCTGTCGCATTTCCCCATGATGGATTTTATTTCTTCGATATCCATTGGTACGCCAAGTTTCTCCCGGATTACACGGCAGGTATCTTCCCAAGGATGGTGCCCGTCCATTGCGTTATCGCAACTTTCGTGCCGGCAGTGAAACATCAATACCCGTTGTATTTTCTCTCCGCGGGGCATTTTCAGCGTGTACCAAGGTTCTTCTCGCTTCGGGATTGTCGCCCAAACATGTGGGTCGTCGTCCCCAGCGGCCATCTCCATCCAATAGGATCGAGACAATCCATCCGACGTGAATACTTGTAGTGTGCTTAAATGGATTACCTCCTTTATTTGGAATCCCGAGAGATGATTGAGCCATCTTTGAATCAGGGGCTTTGGACTCGGATTCTTTGCCTTGTCCGTCATCCTTTTAAGGAGTCCGAACACCCCTGTGTTATCCGTGATTATCGTAAAGGGTAGGGCACGCAGCATCGACTGCCATTTTTCCACCGAATCTTTTAGGGCTTTTAGTTCCTTCGTACATGGGTCGTAGGCTTTTGCCGCTGAAGTTACCCATTTTTGGCTGTAATAGGCTATCGGGTACACGTCAGTAAACGGTGGTTTACTTCCCTCCTCCGTCTGGAAGATCACAGACCCGAATCCTACATCTGACGCATCCGTTTCTACAAAAAGGGGGAGCTCCGGATCCAGGTGGTACAAAACCCTGGCATCGTCGAGCGAAGCTTGTGCCCTTTTGTAGTCTTGTACCAGTTCATCGTTCCAAAGTACTGGCGTCACTCTGCCTTGAGTTGCTGGGACGTTGCCTGTTAGTGCGTCGAACTTAGCTAGCTTCAAGCTCAATTCCGGGATGTGTTCAGAGATGTAGCGGAGAGCGCCAATCCATCCCCGTAACTCATATATGTTATGGGGCGGTGAAAGTTCCCGCAGAGCCCTTATCCTCTCGGGCTGAACTTCGATTTCTTTTCCCGTCAGGGTTGCACCCAATAGGTTTACCCTCCGCTTTCCAATAAAGCATTTATTGACGCTGACCGTCAATTTCATCTTAGCGAGTTGTTCAAATACCAGACGTAGTAGTACCAAATGGTCGTCTACCGTTTTTGTGCTAAGGAAAATGTCGTCTATGTAGGCCTCCATAGGCGTCGCATTTTCCTCATCCGTCCGGCCATTTTGTCTCATATGTTGTTGGTATTTTTCCGTGATGGGTTTCACCACGCATTCCTGCATGTTTGCGCTCCAAAGAGCAACCGCAGTCTTCAAGCCCATCGGCATCTTGCGCCATCGTACGTGCATTCCTTTGATGGCTATGCCCACGTACTGTTTAGACCTTTCCGTGACATCCATGTGGAAATAGGCCTTCTTCAAATCTAGGAGTGAAAGTACTTCTCTGCCTTGGGCGAGCTGCTTTACATCCGGTACTAGAGGCGGAGGTACTTCTATCGACTTTATGGCTGCATTTAGAGGTTGGAGATTCTGAACAACCCTCCATGATTGCTTCCATCCGTCCTCCTGTTTCTGTCTTTCATTCATTTTTTGTGGAACGACAAAAATAGCCAACTTCCATTCGGCGAATCCTTGTTCGATGACGCCCAAGTCCAGGAAGTTATCCACTGCTTCTTTAAGTGCCTTCGCCTGGCCCTCCCCCTTCAGATTATAAGGCCCGGATACAAACGGTTTCGTCGAAGGATCCTTAAGTTCGATGTCGCATCTGTATTTCATGGCCTGTGGGGCGCCGAGGTGGCCCCGCAGGTCCTCGAGTTCGGACGCAAACGGTGCGTAGACGGCTTTCCAGACTCCATCAGGTATGATGGTATTTTCTGGGGTCGTCAGGTCAGGAGGTTTGTACGGGAGTTTGGCCAGTGCTACTGATTGAGCACAGATATTCTCAAGTTCCGTCTTGACGCTTGGGTGAGTGTTTTTCTGTAAAATATACGTAGTAACAGGTCCAGCCATAGGCTGGTGTGGGTTTCGTGATGATCGAGGTTTCGGTGTTGGTGGAGAGAGGGTGAGGTCCTTTGCCATAGGCCTCTGATCTCGGCGCGTGCCCGCGCCTACCGTCACGCCGACGGAATCGATTTCTCCCGTCGGGGACCCTGTTTCTGGGGAGACGTGCATCCTAAAATCCCAAGACTCCTTGTCGGACATAACCGGACGTATATCCGGTTGATCGACAATAGCTGCTTCGTTTGAACCTTTTGGGACAGTAGTCATTACTGTGGCTGTCGTCATGCATCTATGGGCCGAATCATCACATGTATTCGGACAAGTGCATCCACGAGAGCATGTAGGACCAGTTTTCTCGTGCAGGTCCTCATTTACGCCAGCGGGCATTCCACGCTCGACGTCAGCTGTAGCAGTCGTCATGCATCTATGGGCCGAAGTTCTGCAGCTCTTCGGACAAGTGCATCCACGAGGGCTTTTGGGACCAGTTTTCTCGTGCAGGTCCTCGTCAGCTGTAGTGGTCGCCATGCATCTATGGGCCGGATTATTACATTCATCCGAACAAGTGCATCCGCGATAGTTTATAGGACCAGTTTTCTCGTGCAGGTCCTCAATTACGCCAGCGGGCATTCCACGCTCGACGTCTTCATTCATGGTGTCAGTAGGCATTCCTGTCTCGACACCAACGGTTTCCCATAGGTTCTGTGTGACGTTAGTTGTGATTTTCAACTCGTCATTCGTACCAGTGGCGATTCCCATCTTGGTACTCGCGCCAGCGGCAATTTTCCGCTCCACGCTATCTTGGTTTGCAGCATCCATCAACCCATCGTCGATTACAGTGTCGCGAGTACTGTTTCCGACGTTGGTTCCGTCCCGTTCATCACACGGGTTCTCGTCATGTAGCGTTACTAAAGACAATTCTTCATTTGCGTTAGACGGGGTTTTCAATTCGGTTGCTATGCTTGGTAGTTGTTGAACTTGATCAATCCATTTTAAGCCGATAATATTGAGTGGGACTCCTTTCCCGGTTGCAAATGGAACCGGTAGTCCATCAAAATCTATTATAACTAAGGAGTCTACGTGGGAGGAACCTCCTATACCACGTAACTTCATATCCAGGGGTTGGCGTTCCTCCCAACTTTTTGGGTACATCGCTTTTACAACATTTTTCATAATTAAATTGGGTATACTTCCCGTGTCGGCCAGAAATTTCGTACCAGTTGTTGAATCCACTAAGTACAAAAGCCGACCGCCGAATAACTCCGTAAAGTCAGGCCGTAGAGGGTTATCCGGTGTATCAAGAAAAGTAAATAGGGGTAAAGAAGCATTATGTAAAGTTTTTGCGTGCTGTGGAAGTAAATTGTCTGGGAGCTGATTTACCGGATCAATCAGCACCCCAAGACGTTTTTTGAGAGCTGTATTCCTTGATCGAGCTCTTCATCCGTCCAGTGTGAGGCATCGTACCGACGCGGGTTTCGAGGGTACTGTGGTTCCGTCCAGGCTACCTGGCCATTGCTCTGGGGTGGTTGAGCAGGCGGTCCTTGGGGACCCCATTGGTCCCTATTGTGCCAATGGGTCCTATCCCGATTCTTCGGTCGCGTGTCGAAGTAGTTTTCGCACAGGACCGTTCGCTGAACAAATGAAGGAGAGCGTTGGGTCGCAAGGTACCTGTCAAGGTCCCGGATCGTTCGCAGGTTATTCTGCCTCAGAAATGGTCCCCAGTTTCGTTCCGCGGCTTCCTTTAGGTAGGCCGGTACTGGCCGTGTCCGCGCTCGTATGACCCATCCTAAGGTGTCATCCCTGGCGAGTGCCTCGTCGTTGAGCCAAAGGATAAATTTGGCCACGCAATTGCGGGACTGGTGTCCGGGCGCCTTGCAGTAATAGCACACCGAGAGTGCCTGTCCCCGAGGTGGATCCAAGTACAAGCCTAGAGGGGCGAAGATGTTAGGATTACCAAGGAAATTGTACCTCTCACCTTGGGTTTCTGCTATGTTGCGAGCTTCCTGGCTGTTTGACGGGGTGATTTGCGAGCTATCTCCCCCCATTCCTGAATCCTGTGTGTTCATCATTCGTGGACTCATCATTCGCGGGCCATGATTCGAAGCACTTGGTCCAGGTTGAAACCTCGGCTGTCCCGCAGGTCCTGACGGTGCGTTGTAGGCGTTTCTAGGTCGCGTTTGTCCAGGCCTCGGGGCCTGTACCCGTCTTCCAGGTCCATAACCGTTCCCGCTGTTGACAGGCGGACGGCCGGTCCGAGCCATACGATGTGGGTTGCGACGTCGGCCGTCATCGGCCAATTGTCGCGGCGGCATCTGTCCTACCGGTCTAGGGGGTGTACTCGCACCACCAAACATGTCCGTCTGCGGCAGTGGTGAAGGTGGCTGCACCACCGGAGGTGGCGTCGTTCCTGGGCCAGGAGGAGTGTTTAACTGTCCCTCTCTACTCCCGTGAGTGGGATAACTGTGCATCATGGGCCCCGCAGGCTGAACATTATAGATGTGTACCGGCGGTAGTGACATCGACTTCTCGCGTGTTTTATCGGGCACCCGAGTGGGTAGACTCATTTCCTGCTCGTCCAAGAACTCGGAGTTCCAGTATAACTGCAGTTCCTCCGCCACATCCTGCCATGACTTGTCGTCCCAACCCCGCATGAGCAGTCTAAGGGATTCTGGTAACTTTTGTCGCAAATTGCGGAAAAGTCGCAGTCCATCCTGATTCGCTTTGATCTCGTCATACATGTTTATCTCCAGCTGTTTCAGAGCGCTGTTCAATAGCGGCAATGGCTCTTTTTCCCAACAATAGTTTCTTCGGAAATCGTTGATTACCCTCTCATTGTTTACCAATCCTTGAGGATTGGATAGCGATAGCGCTTTCATCACTGAGGTCCACTTCGCATTTCCTGAATTTGTGTTAAAGAAGTTTCCCAGCTGGTTGGCTTGCTTGGTACGCCCCGCACTTCGCAACTTCTTCTGCATGGCGTTGGCCAGGATGATGTCTGCATCGGTGTCACCTTCACCGTGTCGTACGCGTTTCATTGTATTCGCCATCCATTTCAGAAGGGGCATATCCCCTGGATCCATCATCAGCTGTAGCATTTCTTTCTCCGATTGGAACCTCACAGGCGTGGTGAGCAACGGGTGTTGCGGGAGTGGGTGCGGACGTGGGGCTGGACTTCGTGGTCTCTCCCCGCCTTCCCTTGGAGTGGACGCGTATTGCGGCAGGCTGAGGTACTCTGGGCTACCCGATCTTTCGTCCCCATGGTATCCCGTAGCAAAGTGCTCAGGGCTGAGAAGGTTCGTCGTGGCGTTCCTGCAGGCTGCCAAAGATTCCCTCGCCTTGTCCATCCTCTGAGTCAGTCGGCTCAGCTGGGCGTTGACCTTGTCTTCTATGCGACCAGGGCTCTCGTCACCGTTTCGCGGTCGTTGGTCCTCCCGGAAGGTAACGTGTCTTGTCTGATCGCTGTCTGTACTGCTTGTCCGACCTTTGGATCCCTGAGTCGCCTGTCGGTCCTCGAGCCACTTATTGAGCTGTTCGTGGCTTAGCGGATAGCCACCGTCGGATTCCGATCCAGTATCGGTTTCTGTTCCCTCCGATTGGAGCGGACCGGGCGTGTCCACGAGGTATCTTGTTAGACGAGGGCTATTTATGCTGGCAAGCGTTCGCAGATGATCGCAGGACCTTGCGGTCGGACCTCCCTCCGCGCCTATTTGTTTAGGGCGTGTCCCGCTTCCTGTGCGGAAGCTCGGAGCAAGTCCAGGCTTGGAGCCTGACGGAGGGGCTGTTTCCGAGCCCGGCAACGTAGGGTACACCGCCGTTACCGTATGGCAATCCAGACCCTTTTGAACTGTGAATGTGGGCATAGGTGCTATGTCCATGCTCGTTCGTACCGCAGCCGGGTTGTATGCCGGTGGAGGTGCTGTAGCCATTACAGACAAAGAAGGAGGTGGTGGAGGTTTATCTCCAGTCACTTGCGCGTGTGCCACGCCCAGTTCGAATTCTGACTTTAGAATTTCATTCAGCACTGCGGTGGAAACTTTCCCGCTTGCTTTAGAAGTTGCGCTGCACACTGCTTTGAGGTCGGCCTGAGCCTGCCTGACTTCCTTCTTGGCTTTTTCCAGCCCTTTCATCGTCTCGGGCAGAGTCGACTTGATTTCTTTTAGCGCTTTTGTTTGTTCTGCTACGTTTCTGGCAAGCTGTTCTTCTTGTTGCCGTACGTCTTCGTGGCGTTTCTGTGTTGCTTTTAGCAGCTTGATTCCCTGCTCGAGTTCGCCAGCCGCCTTTGACGGCTTCTTTTTCTTTTTAAATAATTTTAACATTCTTTGCATAATTTGCTGAAAACTTAGATTGTCTGTTTGCTGATGCTGAACCTCTTATTGGCTGGAAGAGGTGACGTTAGTAACGTTGGTGACGATCTGAGAGAGAACGCCTTCGGGCGAGGTTCGGTTCCTCAGGACCACTGGTCCCGGAGTCGTGAATTCGATTACTCGTCCAACAACCGCCTCGGCTGTTGTGGTGATGTCACGGGAGGGTTCTCCTGTGGTGGATGAGGGTAGAAAGAGGGATGTAAGGAATGTCGGTGCTAGATGTATGTAGGCCGACGCTAATGTCACCAATAGTGAGATGACGGATGTGATGACGGTTGCGACGAGTACGGCTTTCACGATGGTCGTCTTTGAGTACATCGATTGGTCAACGTTATACCGGAAATTATCCCAGTGGTGCCTCCAGATATTTTAAAGTGCAGCTCCAATAACGATTGTTATGCGAGTAGCCCACACTTGGTTCGGGTTATTTCGCGGTGAGGAGTTGACTCTTCTTTTGTACTCGAGTTGTCCAGACGACGTTCTTGGATATTGATTGAAGTATCCGTAGCGGTTGCAATGTTATATCCAAGTAATCAATGACCGTCAGGTCCAGAATTCTAAACTAACCTATGCTAACGTGTAATCTAAACCTTAATACAACCAAATACTCCAATATTAATCATGCAAGCGGAAACGAGGTAACTCTATGCAAAACTCGGTTAAATTGGCATACACAACATTCATCAATCATAACACGAGGCATGGTTTAACCTACTCAACGTCATGCACGATTAAAACATTTTAAATACTCCAAGGTTTGTTTACGCATTTTCATGCGACGGCCTTTCCTGCCGAAAATGTGTGTATATCCAAGGGTTTGTTTACACATATAATGCATGTGACGGCCTTTCCTGCCGAAAAGTAGTCCACGGTTGGTTTACACATATAATGCATGTGACGGCCTTTCCTGCCGAAAAGTAGCTCCACGGTTGGTTTACACATATAATGCATGTGACGGCCTTTCCTGCCGAAAAGTACATACATGACAAATCGTTTCACATCCCTCAAACACAATTGTCATGCACGAACTAATGATGATTACAATCCGTCATCTCTCTGGGTTCCTTTAGTATTGGTGTAAGCTTTTTATTCATTCGCATGTACCGTGTCTCACAGGCAACAGACCTGATTTACCACGAATCCTAAACTCTACACATGCTCCAATAAGGTAGAGGGTCCTAGCTTAGTCTAAGGGCGCGTAGCTAGTTATAACGCGTAATTAGGGCCTAATCATTATCTGCAGGCACAGTACTTGCTATTAAATTACTGTAGTAACAACCAATCTATCACATATTAAATGTTCATTAACTCATACACGCATCTAAGACATAAAATGTTAGCGCCATTTTAAAGCAACCTGATTGTATCGGTCAAAGATACATTAAATGCAGTGTTTGAACACAATAAGGAAAATTGGCGTCACTATACAATAACACATCATAGTCACCCTCGCATGAAAGTACCCATCAGTTCGTTATGACACGTAACGCCGGAAGGTTCTGACATTAAGGACGTCGCCTCGTTGATCCAATTGACAAGATCATGCGCCCGGTTAAGTGCACGTTGATCCCATCAACATGATCAATATGCCTCGTTAAAGTACATGTGCGTTACTACCCTTAACAAGGTGTCGCTTAGTAGAACACTGCCAGATATCCCCGGTCCCTTTCGGGTTTCGTTACGCTACAGTTCGTAATGATGCTCGTGTCCCGTCACCGTGCCGCAGATTGAATTATGCCATTGCTCGTCCAACGCTCCTTTTCCGATCTCCATCATCGTATTTTCAGAACACCTTTGGCAATTGTACGTTTGAGCACCCAGTCTCGTGCATCTCTTTTCAAACCCGATTTCTTTGACTCCTTTGATCATGAAACAGTTTTTCTGCCGCAGCTTGTCATGATCGCCTCTTCCTCCGTTACCGTTAACGTGATTTGCGGGCTTGGTTTGGCACGTTCCAACCTTTGGTTCACTGTCCCTTTGTTAGCAGTGATTGATGGTTGTGCCGGATTTCCTTTTATTTCTTCTATTACACTTCGTTAAGCCCTCGAGAGGAGTAATATTTTCGGGATCTCGTTTGCACTCTTAGAGTTGGCACTCTCAAGTCGCTCAAAATTGCCAAAAAATTGTCTTGTTATGGTTTTGGTACGAGCATGGCATTTCCTTCTTGGCGTTTTCAGACGTTATCACTTGGTATTGTCATACGCGTTTTCGGGCACATTCGATGTTCACATAGAGGACATTTAAATAGACACATATCAGATTATTGCGAGATTTGTTATCGTAACGTCACTATAACACAGTAATTTGCGTACATATACAGATCACGATGCGACAACTATACTTGCCAGGCAGATCCATTTCGCAAAACGAATGTGCAGGCAAGACGGGTCCATTTCTAATGTCCTACTCAACCATTGACACATTCATTTCGAAAAACGCATGTGTGGACAGGTTCGGGGTTCTTTTTCCTAAGGTCTTTATGATAGCAGTACTGGCCCGAGGTATTCCTACTTAATTCTAGTCCTAATTCTAGTCCTAATTCTAGTCCTAATCATCCTCGGTTATAGCCCTAAACATTTTGGAAAGTCTGTCCGTCTTATCCAGGATCTAACATCAAGGTACGGATCTATATCCATTGTGGATATTGCCCTTAACATTTTGGAAAATATGTCCGTCTTATCCAGTATCTAAAATCAAGGTACGGATATATATAGTAGTGGCCCTAGTCGTTTTCGAAATCTGTCGGTCTTATCCAGGGCATAAGGCCAGGGTACCGATCACTATTAATTATAATAGTAGCCCTAAACATTTTGGAAAGTTTGTCGGTCTTATCCAAAGCATAAGGTAGAGGTACCGACTCATATTCATGGTGAATATTGCCCTTAACATTTTGGAAAACAGGTCGGTCTTATCCAAGGCATAAGGCCAGGGTACCGATAGATGAATAATTCCACGAGGGTATAGATACTGACACGTATGTTGCGTCATTTTTCTCCCCCCTCTCAAATTCGCATAGTTTGAATGCTTGGCACCTGTCGGTTTTACAAGCATTCACATGAGGGTCATTTACATAAGGGTCCGAGCCCAAATCCAACCCAACTACCTCATCGTGCAACACACGTTGTATGTTACATGTCCAACACAACTACTCCTCCAACCACTTCGTATTGTTAAACTCATTTACCCCACAAAGGCAGTTTTTTCCGTTTTATAATTTTTAATTTTTTCTTCATAAATGTCAATATTTTCTTCATAAAGTTCAATTTTTTCTTCATAAATTTTAATATTTTCTTCATAAATATCAATATTTTCTTTATGAACATCAATTTTTTCTTTATGAATTTCGATTTTTTCTTTATGAATTTCGATATTTTCGTCTTCATAAAGTTCAATTTTTTCTTCATAAATTTCTATAAATTCAGTTTTCTCTTTATGAATTACCATATATCTTTCATAAATTTCAAGATTTTCTTTATGAATATCAATATTTTCTCCATAAATTCAGTTTTCTCTTTATAAATTTTGATATTTTCGTTATGAAGATCAATTTTTTCCTTATGGATTTTAATTTTTGTAATTTTTATACCTTATTTACATACTTCAGGTTTTATTTTTTTAGAATGTTTTTGGTGGATTTGCTAATGCTTTATTGTGTCACCTATATACATTATTTACATTACAATTGCGTTATCCCTGCCTTTCCCTTTATCACACTGGGAATGCCAATAACCACGTTCCTTTGACCTATCAACAAGAGGTGTCAAGGAAGACGAGGTCTTCCCATAGTTAATGCAGGCGTTAGAAGTGCCAAGAACCAAGCTTATTGTTTCCTACGTTGCTACTTCCACAAGAACGCTCAATAAGCCCAGTTTCTTCTCGCCAAATTGCACAATATATACATGTTGAATGACACCTCTTACCCTATGGTAAGTGCCAATCGGTGTCAATCTTAGAATAGATAGGGATGCCATGAGGCAGGGACAGAAAAAAGTCACAAATTTTCATTTAAATTTACATAGTTATTTACAGGTTCACACAATTTTTATTTTCATTTTTTCATTTTATATATATATACCGATATTTACAGACACTAAAGATATTGCGTTATCCCTGCCTTCCTCTCCGTCATACTGGGAATGCCAATGGCCACGTTACTTTAGCGCACTCATAAGATCTCTAAAGGCCTTTAGATCACTCACAAAATGCCCAACAAGAACGCGGTCTTCCCATAGTTAATTTTAGGTGCGGTACGAATTGAGAAGTGCCATGAACCAAGCATGTTGTCCCTTATGTTACCCCTAGCATAAGGATGCCCAACAAGTCCGGTTTCTTCTATCAAAGTCGCACGCTATGTATATATATATATGCAGGTGAAGGACCCCTCTTATCATATGATGAGTGCACGCTGTGCATATGCACAGGTGAAGGACCCCTCTTATCATACGATAAGTGCCAAGCGGTGTCCTTCGAATTTACCGACTATGAGAGGTGCCGTGAGGCAGAGAAAAACAAATTAAATTACTTACAAATATACGCGACTATTTACAAAATCAACTCGTGATTTAATATTATTAATGGTAGTAGAAACCATTTCCGTCATAAGCTTCTCAAAGTATAATAAGAATAAAAATAATAAATTCTTCCCTTCTAATCAATATATAAATAATTTACAACTACTGAGCAAGACGTAGAATGCGGATGCCGTACTGTGCGGGCGGGTAGCAGAACGGACAAAATTCAATAAATAAGTAACAAGAAAATTCAAATAAAATAAAAAGATAAGCGAAAATATTTCATATTGTTTATAAGGTGATTCTTCACGGGACGGGTGGCTGTCAGGGTTATTGCACGAAGTTAATCAACTACTACCATTCGTTAAAACCGGACACAACGACCGACGGTAAACAATACCAACATTGAAACGTAGACATATTCTAGGTTTATTAGGCGGTTGCCTTTTGCTGTTCAGTATCTTCACATGGTTGTTTATGTAACTATATATTAATTCCGTATACATAATAATATAAAATACAAGAATACGGCTTCTACTTTTGGGCTATTCCCAAGTTCCACCGTATTCTGGCTCTGACACTTCCGTTTAGTTTGGCTTGACAGGGATGCCGAATTGATAAAATTGTCCTAAGTCCCAGTCAGCCAGGTATATCGTCCTAATAAAAAACAAAATTCCTACCCGACGCTGCTTTCAGCGTTTCCTACCGGTTCCAGCGTTTGACGTGTAGGCGGACGTTGCGGTGGCGTCGTCAGAGTGGCGCCTTCCTGCAGTTGCGACTGTTGGTCTTCCTGATTTATTGCCGGATCGATGAGCTTCTCTATTTCCACCTTCAGTTGTTGTCTATACGAGGGTGATAACGTCTCCACCCATTCGCGCTGGTTCCCCTTTGATAATGTGCGTTGTCGCCAATAGCGTACCCTAGGATTATTCCTAGTCCGTATACCCAATAACAAACCCATCAGATGTTTTCTAACAGTCGATGTGTCGATCGCTCCCATTACCAATCGCTGTCTGGCCTCAAGTGGCCACTTCTTTGCCCATTCTTGACCTGCGCTGTGATCTGTCCCAGGGTTGCAACCAAGGCCATAACACATTGTAACTAGGTCAAGATTCCGTTTAATATTATTTTCCTTATATTTCCTTATAACCTTAAATTTCCTTAAATACAAATCAGTACAGTTCACGAAAATGTGACCACGAAACAATGATACACAGAAGCAACGACACACAATTAAGTTCTAGTGGCACATTTCCATATATTCATCTCCTAGGGAATCCAGACCGGGCAACTCGTCTCGACCGTCTATTTCCAAGAATAGGCCGACGTCGAAGTTTTCTTCTAGGGTCTGTATTGTTGGGGCATCTGGAGACCAATTGTTCTCCAGGAACTCATCCACTTCCATCTCGTTTGCGCATAGCAAACTCAAACCCTTCATAGATGCACTCAAGTTATTATACGCCCGCCAAGATTCTTTGTTCGTCTTATAGCGAGTCATTGTGAGTACGGCATTTGCGTGTGCCATTCGCGCAAGTTTTGCACGTTTTTTGTTATTTATAATTTCTCTTGTTCTTTTCATTCGATCCGATCTGGGGTTTCTAGGGAGTTTTGCCATGGCCGCCCGAACGTCTTCCCGAGTTATTTCTACAGTCCATTTTCCTTTTTTCAATTTCTCATCTTCATCAATATTTTTAACATCTCTTCGTTTTATTTTCACACCAAGTTTTCCATTTCTCAATTTTTCATTAGTCCATTCAGTGTCAATCGTATATACCTTCTCAACAGTTGGTAATCCGAATCTAGCCATACGTGACGGACGTCTAGTAATTCTCTTAATTTAATTTTTCCCTTAAAAACAGATACAATACGTCATGACACCAAAATAAAACTCAAAACAAAGTTTCGAAAACAGTTTTTATTCAGTTTAAAACAGATTTAGCCTATCGTTCGAGGAGTCAAAACTCCAACCGCCGTATTACGCGTGAAAGTTTCTTAGTCGTTTGTCGGGTCATTCGTCTGTCCGAGTTGTCTTGCTTACGCGGCGCTTTGTGCTTGATTTTCGGTCCGTCTTTTGGTGCAGGGGTGGAAGGTGTGATACCCAGGGAGGGATTAAGGGGTGGCCAATGGGTTTTTAGAAATTCATTCATCTCTGTTCTGTCGATGGACCAAAACTTTAGTTCCTCCAGGGCATCAGAAAATCTCTTATAATTTTTAGAGAATTCTGCCTGTGCTCCCTGGATTATTTCAACCCAATCCCCCCATTCTCCCGGAAGGACATTTCTATCATCTACGAGCGCGGCCATGGCTTCGCACATTTCGATTTTTTTCATAAGTCTTTCTGTATCGTCCGGGGTCTCAAGGTTCCTTATTTCCGACATTCTGGCAACCTCGGCGATTTGAGAATCCGCAAGCCTTATTCCTATTGACCATTTGCCCGTCATTAGTTGTTCATTCTCCAAAATGGGCATAGTCGGGAATTCGTTCACTTCTGTGGATTCAGCCATTATCAAAGTTATTATACAATAGTTCTTTAAAATGAATATAGTTTTTTACAGCACAGACATGAACGTTTTACAATTACAATTCCATATTTTCATCCAACATTTCCCATACGCCAGTCACCGATAATTCAGCTATGGTAGTTACAGTCGTGGTAGTGGTTGTACATGTCTCCCAGGGACGCCAGATTCTAACTTCAGTTTGTGGCCTCCAATCTATGGCCATTGGGGAATTCAGGGATTCTATCCATGCCTTTTCGACTTCTTCCCTTTCCACTTTCACCATTACCATCTGAGGTGATGGTCTTGGTAAACTTTGACTGGTAATCGAGAGACCCCCCATGACTGGTTTTTCATCGATTCTTTCCAATACTACAACACATCTACCGGGTAACAGCTTTTCATCACCCTCGATTGTATATGTTTCCATAGCGGAGCACACAGCCATTATCTTGGTGACTAGTCAGTAGTTTAGCAATCGATCTTAATAGAATATCAAATTGAAGTTATTTAATTTACAAAGGTTCACTTGATCTTATTATAACAGTTCCCAATCCTTATTCCTATGTTACAGCAACAGGCATGAGCAGCCTCTAGCCTAACCTTCCAACAGGTATAGCTATACCAGAGTGAACATTAGTTGCTATTCTGCCCTACCTATATACCCAAACTCAGGAAGTGAAGTGAGGATGTGGGTTACCAATGACAGGAAATGATTGCCTCGGTTTGACGTGAAGCCGTGCGTCACAGCATTATGATGTTCCAACAACAGGAAATATTTACTTCGATTTAACGAGGAGTCGTGGGTCACAGCTTCATGAAATGCGAACAACAGGAAATGTTTTTCTCGACTCAACCCATGGTCGCACGTCATAGTTGCTATGATATGCCATCAACAGGAAATGTTTACCCCGGATTGGCATGAAGTCGTGCGTCATGGTTTCATGATTTGTGAACAACAGGAAATGTTTTCCTCCGACTTGAAGCGCAGCCGTGCGTCACAGCCTCGCGAAACGCGAACAACAGGAAATGCTGTCCTCGATTTGATACTAAGTCGCGCGTCACAACCTCATTGAACGCGAATAACAGGAAATGCTGTCCTCGATTTGATACTAAGTCGCGCGTCACAACCTCATTGAACGCGAATAACAGGAAATGTTTTCCTCGACTCAACGCGGAGTCGTGCGTCACATCTTCATGAAATGCGAAAAACAGGAAATGTTTACTTCGGCTTGAAGCGAAGCCGTGCGTCACAGTTTCATAATATGTGAACAACAGGAAATGATGTTTCCTGACTTGATACGCGCGCGTTGTTTCGTTGGTTGATTTTATTGATTTAGCAAACGCACAACTCGAATAGGTCAACTGCCGATTGACACAACAAGATTCCTAACGTGCTCGCTACAAGTTATCAGGATATAACAATGTGTTAATGTACTCACAGATTCCTCCGTTAGTATGCCTGCGTCCATCCTATGTCTTCGTCTTCGTCTTCTGTCCTTGTCCATGACCTCTGATCTCGACGGCGTCCAATCGCTAACTGACATTCCCCATGTTTGTGTTTATCCTTATCTTTATTCCTATACCTAAGTGTATACCTATCCCTAACCCTATTGCCTATGTGTATGGTTAACTAACCCGGCATGCTAACGGGACCCGTCAGCATGCCGGCCCCTATGCCTATAACTGCGACTATTCCTAAGTCTACCCCTATGCTTATGTCTAAGCTTAGGCCTACACGTCCTACCCCTAGCTATGCCTAGCGTTAACTCTAAGTCTACGTCCTATACATTAGCCTATGGCCAATCGGCCCTATAGCCTAAGCTATCTATACTAGACGACCTACCCCTAGCTATCCCTAGATCTAAGTCTAAGTCTACGGCCTATGCATTAGCCTATGGCCAACCGGCCCTATAGCCTAAGCTATCTATTCTAGACGACCTACCCCTAGCTATCCCTAGATCTAAGTGACTCTATGTCTTTTCTGTAGCCGTTTATATAGCTTTCGGGCGGAAGTGGTAACGCGTCATTGTGCGTCACTGTGCGTCAGTCCGCGTTGATGTAATGCTTGCAAGTATGTGATTACGCTATTACCTTTTGCAGTAGGTTTCCCTAGTTCAAAGTAGGTTATTCTCGGTCAGACCAGTTCACCTTCGGTTAAACTGGGCTGCCGTTGGTTCACTCTGTTAATTATCGTCAATTTTCGTTAATTATCATCAATTATTGTTAACTCTTGGTAATTATTGTTAATAATTGTTCAACACAGTCATTCATCTTTACAGAAAACAAATTCCCTTACCGTCATGCTTGTTTTTTCGGTTTCAAATCCGGCCCTTCAGGCAGCGTCGTCATCGCTGTCCATATTTGTTCATTGTTCCTCTTTTGCACCTTTTTTACCTGACCCATGGACCTATATTTTCCGTATTTCATACCCGCAATCCACAAAAACACTATTACTGCCACCAGCCCCATTGCCACAACGATTGAATGTTGTGTTTTCGGGCCTTGTTTAACAACCCCTCCCCCGTTATCTAGTGTAGGGGAAAAGATATGTCTTACCGAATACTGTTCCTCCATCTGTAGCAGCTCCCTCAGTCTGTCGCGGTAGCCGAAACCATCCTGGGATGGTTTCCCAGAAGCCTGGACACGCGGTGTCCAGGTGAGATCCGAAAAGGACCCTGCTGTCCTCCGCGTCGCTTGCCCAGACCTCGAGACGGTGTCGGCGTTTGTCGGCCCGGCGACCCACGGCGTTCGAGAAGGACGGGTCGGTCGCACTCGTCGTCCCGAGGCTTGGGCCTGCGTCGTTACCCCGTCGGTGACGAAAGCCTCCAATGTCCCCACCAGCTGTTTCGTAGATAAAAGCTGTTCTCCGGCGGTCACGAGGACCGTATCGCCTGGTGTAGTTTTACTCATAGTTCCGCCACCTGTTGGCTCCATTGACGCGAAGACGGGATCGGTCATCGTAGTCGCTGTCGATGTCGTGGACGTAATCATCGTAACAAGGTCATGTGCAGATCGCGAGGTAACACGTCCGGTGGTTAGTAGACGTGTTGTTATGCTAGGTCCTGTCGTAAGGTTATCTGAACTCCTTGCTTCATCCGTTACAGCCCTGCTTATTGTTATGGTCGTAGGCGACTCGGGTATGGTGGCCTTTGTTGGCTGCTTTGGTCCGGTCGCCGAGAGGTCCCAATGGAGGTGGGTAGTAATATCCGGACGTGTAGGTTCCGTTTGAGAAACCCCTCTAAGTACCCACGCACCGGTCCCACCCTGCAAATTCAACAGCGTTCCAGAAAACCCCTTCGTTGACCGTATAGTGTCGGTGCGTTCCAAGGTCAGGTACAAATTCGGCGATACGGTTTCTGCCGTGGTCGCCTTCGCTCGGTCCTGAGTGGCGGGCGTTCTTGTCCGAGTGGACAAGAAGGGGACATTGTCCGTCATCCCTTGTTCAGTATCCTCTGCAGCACCCGCAATTCTGGTAGGCTCCATCGTTCGAGCACTAGTCGGTCCGACAGGCGTAGTCACAGATAAGGTTACGGTCGTTTCTCCCCTGCCGGACTCGGGGTCCCGGGGTGATGGAGTTGCGGTTGTGGCGGCCGTCGAAGGTGCGGCAGTGGTTGAAGTGGTGTATTCGGCTAAAGTCGTCACTATTGTTGATTGTTCCGTAGACACTGGTATGTTCGTCTGTGGAGTAGTGTCCTGAGGAGTAGTAACCTTCGTCGTTGCCTGAGTAGTCGTCTTTGCAGGATTTGTGCTCATTTCTGATACAGCAGGCGCATCCACGGCGCCAGGGGAATGCCCTGTTGAGGCTTGACCAGATGTCACAGGAGCGCCCGCTGCAGCGGTACTCCCGGTTGTTGCCATGGCCGCTGCGGTCGTCTCGACCCGTTTCGTATACCTTACTAAATCTGTAGTAGTATCGCGGGGGGTCGATGTGATTTGGGACCCTTTGGTGTTCACCGTCGAATCCCCCTGTGCCAATTTCAAACTGGCCACACTGATAATGGCTGTAGGCGTCGTCGCAATCAAGGCTTCGGTTGTGGACATTGACGGAACGAACGTAGTGGGTCCCTCAGGAGACGCTTCCACCGCCGCAAACGCGGTCTCTTGACCGAGCAACGGCGTTCTTCGAGTTTGTTTACTGGGTTTTTCCGAATATCTAAGGCGGGTAGTTGCGAGATGCGTTGTAGTGTCAGGAAAGACGGTGTTTTCTGTGGTGACGGTTGTAGTAGGGAGCCAGTACGTGCCTTCAGTTGTCCGCGGCGCTGTGGCGTCTGTAATAGTTGCAGGTTCAAATACAGTCGTTTCTACCGCTGACAGTTCTGAAGCCACAGGTACGCGGGTCTGATGAGTAGTCTCTTGCAGAAGTGTGACCTTCGTTGTTTCCCAAGTAGTCATCTTCGTGAGTGTCGCGCTCATTTTTGGTACAGTGGACACACCAGAGGTGCCCGTAAAAAACTCGGCCGAAGTTTGATTATCTACTGTGGGAGGGCTCGTTGTAGTAGAACCGGACGTAGGTCGGGAGTCCGTTTGCAAGGTATCGCCAGTCCCGCTACGGGAGGTTGTTACCGGGTTTGTTTGTTGCGTCGTGAACGGTCCGGGTGCTGCCGGGGTTTGGGATTGCGTCGTCATGAGTATCTCAGATGTACTAACATGAGTTGGCCAAGCAACGCTGCGGGTTGCCAGTCGGTGATTCGTTGATTCGAATCCCGTCGTTGAGCTTACGGGAACTCTTACTGGTGTTGTTATTCTGACGCTAGTTTCCTGCGCAATCGCTGAGACCTCACTCGATGATAGAGACGTGGGTTGCGTACCCCTTGTGGTCGCAATCGTGGACCTGTGAACGAGCAGCCTATCAGATGTTTCTTCTTCGGCCACTGCAGAGTACTCGTCACTATAATAGTCCCCGTAACCACTTTCGTTATACTCGGGCTCGTACCAACTGTTGTTGTAGTCGTAAGCGTACTCGTAGTAATCTTCATCGTAGGCAAAATCGGAATCTTCTTCCCGATCGGTCTCGTGTGGGGTGGTAGGAGTTGCACTGGCCGTTTTGGTTCGAGCACGGGGCGTGAGCGGTGGTGGCAGCGGTTCTGTAGTCGTTGCTGGATATGTGGCGTGAGGAATGTAGATCATTTTTCCTTCGCACAGCAGGGCCTTATAAGCCGTCCTGGGTTTGAATAGTTTCAGCTCGAATTGGCGTGCTTCCCGCAACTTTTGTGTGGCCATATAATTTAGTAAAGCCATATTCACCTTATCGCGCTGTTTCTCACGAGTCTGGTTTACCCTCAGGGCCCATTGGAAAGGCAAAACTTCCAACGGTGTCAACGACTGATTCCAACCCGCGTGGTTTTCCCGCATCTTCGTCATCGGAGCGGCTGCCTCGCCCAAGATCCTCCTCACCCTTGTTACGTAAAACGCTCCCAGGCGAGTCAGCCAATCCTTTATGTTTTTATTCTCTCGTCCTGAATTTTCAGCGGTTGCTGACACCATGAGGGGTCTCAGTCCCTCGGCCCGGTCGCAGGGTAGTCGACCCATGGACGAGTTGCGAGACGTCGTTCCCTGATCGTCAATTCCCAGCGACGTTATATACATCCGGCCGTACCGGTGGTCTGCAAACACAGGCTGGTTTTCGTAGGGGTCATATGTCACCTCCCCATATGCCAGTGCCACTTTTAGGCCTCCTACGGCGTTTCGGCACTTCCGTTTGTTCTTTTTCCGTTCGCATCGTAAGCTCCCTTGCAGGAGGGTGGGAAAGTTTTTGTCATTGTTCAGTGTTTGGGCGTCCCTATTCAGGAACCTGATGAGTGCGTGAATCTTCCGTCTGTACCGGCCATGGCCATCGAAATTCACGGGCCTATCTCTAGGGCCCGTCTTGTTTCGAGCTCGTAGCCAAACTAGGTCACTTTCTAATAGAGGTACTGGGACACCGCCCGGCCATTGGTTGTACGAGTCGGTCAGCTGTATATCTGCATCAGTTCCCCTAATACTGTCGTCGATTTCAAGAATCACGATATCCCGTCCCAGAGCATTGGCGATGAGACGGCGTCCAGCAATCGCACATCCCACACAACTCATTCCGCGAGATTCGGAGTTCGCACAGGTCTGAAACCGGTGCGTTTTAACTATCCATCCCTCAACCCCGTTCGAGTGAAACTCACACGTCAATCTCACCGTTGCGTATCGTGCCAACATATTCATAACTAGTATTTTCAATACCGTTAGTACTTGTCGAATTCCAGGGTCGAGTGGGAAGGGTTGACCCGGGGTTTTTTCATGCTCCCAGGTGTGTATTAATCCGAAGCTTTTATTGCGATGGTACGTGGTATTCCCGAACAATGCCCGCAGGGAGAGGTTCGGTAATATTCCGGACGTCCGTCGATCACACCTACATGCTCGTTCGTATCCACGCGCTGAGTCCCAATACCGAGCTCCGTGATTCAAATCTGCCAGTAATTTGTACAGTCGGCCACGGCCTGCTCGCATCTGTCCAAAGGTGGGCGATTCGACGAGTATTGGGAATCTCCGTTCCGCCAAACCTTCCGGCCATTTTCCAGATAGTCGAAACAGTTGATTCAGGCTTACTGTCCTTTGAACCTGGTCACCCAGGAGTGTCCATCCCGTAAGGTTAAAATTTTCCATGTTTTCCGCGTGCATGACAGATAAGGGGAGTAGGGCTTCGTTGGTCTGGGGTTTTACGAAGCTTATCCATACGACCATCAACAGGGTCTGTCCGGGCCCGCATCCGTTTGGGTAGGTAGTTATCCGCATTTTTAGTCTAAGCTAGTAATCTGTCGTACATAAAAGTTCAAATGTCAGTCCGAGTCGAAGTCTGGTGTCCTGGGAGGCAGTTGATCACCGTCGGATCATGAATCTGCGCGGCTTGGTGTAAGCGGGTGCTGACGTGATGAACATTGTTAACTGGGTGCCAGTGTTCCTCCTCTGCACCTTCGATTTTAGCTTAGGGCAGCATACGCTGTGATACCTAATGCAGCAGAACAGAATGATTCCTGCCCCCAGAATGAGGGCCACGGGAAGTAGAATGGAACCCAAACCAGAGAACAGACCGCCCAATCCTTTTCCAAGTATGTCACCGACTGCCCCGAGTCCCTTTTGTAACAAGGTTCCCGCGCCCTTTCCGACAGATTCTATCACACCTCCGGCCCCGTTTGCCATTTCTTCTATAGTTTTTCCGAAGTTCTTCATGAACTCCTCCCCCCCAGCAAACTCGAAGGGTTTCACTGATACGTTTTCATAGCGCCAGTCTGAGATATTCATGTACACACTCTTATTGAGGTCTTCCCTCCATACTTGTATGCCAAGATCTACCTCCTGCTGAGCCTGGTCCAGACGGAGCCGATTCGCTCGAAGTTGGTAGCCGATGTCATCCGACTCATTTACATAAGCATCTCTATAGGCAGCGAGCTGCTGAGCGTATTCCTGTACGCGCAACGTCCCATGTTGAATTTGTGTCCGGTAAATTTTGCTCGCATCAAAAATTGATCTGCCAGTCAGGTTGGTCAATTCACTCATGACCAATCGATCGATGGCGAGTTCGGCTTCACTTTTCTCTTTAAAATTTTGAAACTGTGAGAGGGTCGCGGTGGCCTGTCGCAGTATCATTTGTCGATTTCTTTCCATCATCCGTTGCATCCACACCAGTCGTTTATCAGTCAGTGAGGCCCTGGTCTCCATGTTCGCGATCAACCGATCCAATTTGGTTTGCTGTGCCGACTGAAGCCGGGATAGTTCATTTATTTTCATGCCTAGTTCGGTCGATCTCTCCGTAGCCTGAATCATCCTGTCATTGATTTGGTTACTTAGATCTTCAGTCTCCTTGTGTAGTTTATCAGCAACAGTGGCCACCACAGCAATGGTGGCAATGGTGGCAAACAGTAGAAAGAGCAATCCGAAGAACCTCCTGTGCCTTTTCTTTTTGGGCAACCGTTGTCCACGCCCCATTATGTCGCCTTTTATTTCGATCGGTCCCCCTGGGAAGCGTGGTCGGTTACGCTCCGGATCGAAGTGCACTTGGTTCCAAAAGGCAGATTTTAATTCTGGACCCCCGACCGGATCTTGGCAGTGGTTGTATCTTACCCTTTCTACGCACGCGGGATCACCGCGGACTAGAGAAGGATGCGTCCGCCAAATTGGCAAAACGTTGTAAGGTGCCGGGGGCCGTGTAGTAAAATCGTCGAAAAAACTATCCCAATTGAGACCTTGTTCATCTCGGCCTTTCCAATTTGGAAACGATGTTTGTATCCACCGTACCCTCCGAGGAAATTTCGTGGTTGGTAAATCCCCCCATCTACTGAGGTTCACGACCGGCCATAGGTTGCAGGAAGGGGGGTGTGCAATTTTTTGCATTCCCGTCCTTGGTGGCACGGGTGAGGATCGGAAGACCCGCCAGACATAGTCATAGTGCTCCTGGGAAATCAGGCCTGCCGTAGCTCTACAGTTCTGCATGGGCCGCCATTGTCGTTCCCACAGGGAATCCGCACGGATGGTATCCACCTCTTGTATTATTATGTCCGCCTGACTCGGCTCCAAAGCAGAGACCTCCCCCCAAATGTTGCAAAAAACGCATGTTCCGGGGGAACCGGAAGTTGTGGGCGGCCCCACAAGATGATAGACCTTTCTACCAGTCTCCTGGTCGTAATAGGTCTCCCATATCCCCTCACTCTGGACGATACGGCCCCGCCAGCAATGTGCGACGCTGGAGCTGCTTGCGTTATACCTATTCAATCGGTTTACCCTAGTCCAGTTCCAGGTCTCTTCTGTCATTCGTTCCGTTCGGCAAGTCGCCCTTACTGCCGAGAAGCCTGCAAACGTTCGCAACATGACCAGTTTGAATTTTGTCATCGCCATCAAGGTATCGTTTAGGTGGGTCCACTCGTCAAAAGACGGTCTGGGTTCCCATCGTTCGCTAGTGGTTTCCCAGGTTTCGTCCCAAAACCACTGAATTCTGATGTTATGTCCAATTGGGCGTACGAATAGTGTTTCTTGATTCAGGATGGCGAAGGAAAGGTTTGGTGAAATTTGTCCTAGTCCCCGTTGGCATAAGCACCTCCGCTCAAAATCTCGCACGCTAGTCCAATAGCGGCCCCGCGGGAAAGCCATTTGTTGCAACGAAATCCGCTCAGCCACCACGTAGCCAAAAGATTGACTATGGAATAATTCCGGTCGTCTGTACACGTGTCGCTCCTTTGTTCCATTGAACATGGTCATAAGATCGTAGTTTTCCCAATGTGTAGCATTGAGCTCAACCCAATCTTCGGGCAAAGAACCATTCAGTTCGCCTAGTTTACCCTGGGTAAAGGTCCGTCCTCTGTTCGTTATGGCAGTTGTGGATCCCCGCACGCCGACCGCCGCCGCAGGCAGCAGGCGATTAGGTGGGCAAATGACACCAAGAGCGATAAGAAGAATATAAGCAGCGTGGTCCATTGGGGCGGAATAGGAGGCTCAGCCCACTGCATAAGCTAGGTATTATTTACGAAAGTGTTCGGTTTATTGTCTGAAAAACACAAACAAAACGTCTCTTTATGATAGGTCATGGGTCGCGACTAAAGTTTCACGGGGCTCGCGTCGTATTTGTCAAAACTGTACCGAGGGTCTCTGTTTATGGTTCGTAGTAGTTCAAGAAATCTGTCACTTTTCTGGTGTTGTCTTTTCCAGAGCCATTCCCCTACGTAATCCGCCAACAGGTGGCGTGCTAAACCTCGGGACCGATGTAGGTGGTACTTCAGCGAGCTCCAACATGCTTCCACGTCGTTAGTACAGACACCCTCGGGGCTTTTGAAGGTCGAGCTATGATCCACGACGCCATGCTTGTAGTCTCGTCCCCAGCTCTCTATTCCTTTATAAGAGGGGTAGGCATCGGTCAAAATCGTAGATCCACTGGCAACGTTGCCTACAATGAGTTGCCGAAACACCGCCGCCGTTCGGTCAGCGGTTATTTCCACAAACATCTTCCCCGTCGCCTTGTCCACTCCTCCGAAAGCCCATATGGCTTTAATCGCCGGCTTGCCGGATGCAGCAGCCCTTCGTTTTGCCAAGTGAGTCTCGTCCAGGATAACGCAACCTCCAACGCCTCCCAAGGGGCTTTTATTTCGCTGGAATTCAGACGCGCAGATCTTCCGCAGTCGGCCACACCATATAACCACCGAACGTTTGCTGATTTCGGCTTCGTGGCCTATCTGAGTCTGTAGGGCGTCGTGGGCCCAAAAGTAGCACAATATCAGTAATTTCGGGAGTTCTACCTTGCTTCCCGCGAACAGTGAATGTTTGCGTATGGTCGCCGTGGTATTGCAAGGATTACACCTCCATCTCCAGCCGTCGTCCATCGTTGTAGTCGTTTCCTCCTTCATTACTCGCTCACATTTACGGCACTTCATCTTTCGCACCAACAGCCCATGATCTCTCATAAATAGTATGCAGTCGCGCACGTCGCGTAGTGCTCCCGACTCGACCAGGCGTAGTACGTTGTATGTCCTGCTTCGCCGACCTGCAGAAGTGGAATGATACGGTGTTCGTGGGTCGTAGGTTTGCGAGGAACCGCCTTTTTCTCGGCCGCGCTTCACTAATCAATTCTCTCTTATTTGTCCCCGTGCTATAGGTAGGTCAGGGTGTTTAATTCACTTGTTCCATATGAGACCTAGTGAATCTAATGCCCATATTTTCGATGTTCAAGTACAGCATTGTTCATTTACTGGTAAAACACTGCACACGCCGATGTTTTCATGTTTCACACAGGTGCCGTGTAAGTCTACGGCGTTTACTTCACTTGTACCCAAACATCTTTGAAAAGCTTGGATTGTATACGCATCCTTCTAATGGCCTGAAGTTAATGGTGTGCTACTTATGTAAAAGCGTCGGCCATTCTGTTAGACAGTGCTTATGTCGAGTAATTCTCTGGATTAACCAACTGGTACTTACTAAAGATGAGGAGGGTGAATGGATTGTCCGCCCTCGTTTGAAACCACTTCCAAGTCCATTGTTTGAAGAAGTAAAATCTAAGTGGGAATCTTTCCTCCGAGGTGAAAACCCGGAGCGCAGAAAGCTAATGACAATCCAAGATTTAAACCAATATTTCGCCGATCAAGGGTCCCCCAGTTTGCAAGAGAGAGCGCGGTTATGCGAATTATATTTTGACAAGCGCCCCAAACGCCGTGATCCATTAAATTGGCGAAATAGACCAATTTTTGAACCGCCAAATATTGAGGCGCCAATGGCTAGTGCTAATCCTGTGGTTTATCCTCCAAATGATCAGCAACGGCCCTTTCCTCATTGGTAGGCTTCTGAATTGAAAACTGGGGTGAATTTGTCAAAAAACGGTTAGCTACACTGGGTCATTTTTTGAACCAGTGTGCAGACGAACTATTACCACATAGAACTATGAGAATAATAAATAATTTGTCATTACCGTTATTTAGTATGTTTGGGGAAATTAAAGATTCTGATGAATGTAATTTCGCAAAGCTTTTTGGGGGTGAATTGATGTACCTAGTCGATATAAATACTAATGTAAATTTTTTAGCAGATACAGGAAGCGTGCCAAATTTGATGATGTCGTCAATGGCGAGATTAGCTTATCCCAATAGTTGGCGAAGGCGGTGTTCGTTGCGTATGAATTTACAAGGTATAGGTGGGTCGTCACAGGTCGAGTCATTGATATATATAGAAATTGATGGGGTTTCAATTCCTTTTGCGTGTGGTAATGTCCCGTTAAATATTATTGGATATCATTGGATAGACAAGGTTATACCGCTGCCTTCAATTGATACGGTGTTAAAGAGCCCGTCAATTGCAAGTCACGAGCTGGCTCAGTCCGAAATAGGTGTTCCGTGTTCATTGTCGACACATGCCGTAATAGAATATGATGGTGAAGTGCGGGGAATAAAAAACTTGGCCAAACAAGGAAATAACGTGAAAAACAGCAATCGCGAAGCTGTTTCGAATGTTAGGTCGTTAGAAATTGGAAAGTCGCACCCGTGCCAATATAATATCGACAGCGCCTTTAGGGTTTGCGCTGAAAATAGTGGTGAAGTGCAGGCACGGAATTTGGTCACATTGGGTGTAAAATGTGAGTGCGACGGGTCGAAAAGTTTTAGGACGCAAGATCTTTTCGATCTAATAGGCCCCGAAGTGGATGTTGACGTAGGCGTACCGAAACATCAAAAATCTCATAGTGGAGATTTATTTGCCTCGTTTTTAACGACAAATAAAAGGCCAAAATATTTCCCGCGAAAGGTATTTTGTGGTCCAATAACGGAATATGTGTTGCAAAATGAATCGGATATAGAGGTTAGATTGGAGTTGGAAGAACTTCGTAAGCAATCCGTAATGCTGTCAAAAGCGCCATTCCAACAACCCGATCTTAATGACGACGCCAATACTAATCTAGACGAAAAAACATGGAGAGCGGTGTATGAGCCGTTTGCCACAGAATTGGAAGACCTTGTTGGGCATTTGCAGGGAAAACAAGCCATGAGGTATCCATGTAAAATAGAATTAAAAGATGAGTCGACTCCTCCCTTTGTGTCTTCGCCTTATAATTTAAGGGGTAAAGAACAATCAACTGCTTTGGAAGAAGCAATTGAAAAATTTTTGCATCTTGGTATTGCAGAAGTTGGGTTTGCGGATTGGATGTTGCCTATATTTGTGGTTCCGCAAAAGGTGAACCGCGCCCAAATGAAATCTGAGGGGTGGACCCAAAATGGCGTGTAGTACAGAATTTGCAGCCATTAAATGCAAAAATCCGAATAATGGAAATGACCATACCGCTAGTAAGAGATATGAAGCAATTGGCTCAAGGTTGCGAAGTCCTGTCATTGATCGATTTACAAAAGGCTTATTTCCATATTGACGAGGCCGAAGAATCAAGACATTTCCTGGGAATTGCGGTAAAAGGGCGTTATATAAGATATCGGAAATTACCCATGGGGCTATTCTTTAGTGGGGCCTTATTTACTATCAACGTCTTAAAGGGGGTTATACAACCAGTTATTAAGAAATATAGGGCTTATATGAAGTCCCAAGGTAGAAAGGACGAATTACTTTCAAACCCAATTGAGGCTTATATTGACGATATCTTTTTATGTACAAAAAATGTGAATGATCATTTAATCCTTCTTAAAATTGTATTCGAGCAACTTGCACTAATGAAATTGACGGTTAGTATACATAAGTGTTATTTTGGTAAACGAAAAATCGAACTGCTGGGTTCTACAATAACCGGCTGCACTATTGAAGTCCAACCTCAACGCTTGTTTGCGCTGAAAACTATGGCGCCCTCAAGAAATATTTACGAATTGCGTGGGTGGATAGGATCTATACGGTATATTTCTGATCATGTACCAAAACTAAGCGTAAAACTAGCGAACTTTGATTCGCTCACGGGAAATGTGCCTGCAACGAGGGCAAAATTAACGCCCGTATTTTGGACAAGGCAACTTTTAGAAGATTTTAAAATAATTCAGCATAGTCTTGATGATCCTCAGATTCTGTTTCATTTTGATCCCAAATTGCCATTGTTTGTGGAGACTGATGCCTCAGACGTTGGGTTTGGGGCAGTAATGTTCCAAACAGAACTGGGAGCCACACACCCTTTCGACGCGGTGTATCCTCTTGCATATTATAGCCATAAGTGGGTCACTTCTACCGCGCGAGCGTATAATGCTTGTACTAAAGAGTTGAAGGCACTTCGTGATTCGGTTGAAAAATGGCAAACTACTTTACGATGTACTCCTTTTACAATAATCACAGATAACGCTGGAGTATATGGACTACTTCAGAGGATGAGCAGCCGGGCAAAGCATCCTAGCCCCGACCTGTTATTACAACGATGGTTGAGTTATTTGTCCGGTTTTCAGATAAAACGAGTTATTAATTTGAAAACAGATGAAGTGTTCACATCGGATGGTCTGTCTCGATCTTATTGGATGCAGTTCGCGGCGGATGACCAAGACCCAGGCGTGTGGACGGTGGTCGCTGATAATCAAGGGGGCGATACAACTGGGGGTGAAGTGAGTTCAAACAAAATTGCAGAACAAATATGTCGACGGTTACTACAACATTGTAGGCATGAGTCTTGTAAACATGTGCAAAATGGCTACCATCCATGGAAACAAGTTCAGCTAATATTGCTTGAAAGTTTCGACATCAATTTCCCGATTGACGAATTCAAAAATGTGTTATTAAATTGCAGACGTGCAATTTTAAACGAGACGGGGGTGGCAGCGGCACATGGGCAAACTCTTGGACAGACGCCTAAATATGATGAATATAAAGGCAACGAGACTTTATTCCACATAACTAAACAAGAAAATGTTAAGTCCATAATACAGGGTGAATTAAAATCGATGAATCGCCGCTATATACATTTCACAAATAGTCGTGCTGAGATTAAAGATAGGCATCGACAGAAGGTGGTGAGCGCACAACCTCAAGTATTGCGACGATTGGGATATCACTTTTGGCAATCACCGAATCCAGAAGTTATTTTGTGTAAAGAATCGATCCCTGGGGTATTATTGAGATTAGAGGAATAAAATAAGGTGACATTACATAGTATAAAACGGTCTGAGAATTAATAAAGTGAATAATCGCTAGACAAAGCCGTGGGTTTTTGTCATTATAGACCAGGCTACAGTTTAATTGGTTTAAAGGCGGGTGTAATAATATAGTTATCTGTTAGCAACATATTTCAGATTTGAAGAATGAAAATTGACGTAATCCCAAAAGGCTAATATTCGGTGGATCGTTTCTCTAAACTAGCGGGAAGATCACCGGAAAGAATACCCATAAGGCCTGTAATTAACAATCGGAAATATGAATCATGTGGTGCTTCGATCATGCGATCATTTGTATGACACTGTCGTCATAGGCTATAGTGTGCACCATGACAACAGATATGCGGGCGGAAAATGCACATACTCCTATGTCCTTGGCCTTACATTTCTACGAGTTACGTTGCATCGTGCATTAGTCCCGAATATATTCATAGTCAATTCTCACATTTACAAAAAATGTGACGCCGGAAAGATATCAGAAGAGTTCCTTTCATTCAAACAATGAAAATCCAAATTATAAATATGCAGCTACTGCATAATGGTAAAACTAAATACAGAACCAGTTTGAATACCGGTACCCAACAATAGCTCTATCTATGTCATGCATGAATATGAAAATGTACTCTTTCCACCTAATTCCTTTCATTATAATCACCAGTTGGCTTACTTGAATTACCTTCCCACCAAGCAAGATATCAGCAGAAAAACAATATCGGGTCATCAGATGCATCATTCTCATCTCTCATAGGTAGGTTACTGGTAACTGCTTATGACAAGTTCATTGTATTTTTGGTACAAGTGCATTTAATACCCTCTGTTACACGGTGAACACTGTATGAAATTCGAGAGAATGGTTGTAAAAGAAGTGTGTTATGACGAGGCATATATTTTATTGAAGTTTATTTGAACTTATACGGAACAAATGAACTTAATACCACCAAAATTTGACGTGTAAGAGTAAAGAAAAAGGTAGAATTGTAGTGTAGAGTAATCTGAACTTGAGGGTATTAATGTGGTGTACGTGTAACAAGGATAATTGCTAGAAACAACCATAAATTGACAGAAGAATAATTCGTCGGCCATTTTGATTGAATCGAAATATGAATTCGACGCCGCGGCTATATTCAGCGAACTGCGGCAACATTTTAAATATGGCCCGATAGAGTGAATATTCGAAGCTTGATGCGCGATGCGATTTCAGGAAGTTACAAAGAGTCAAATTTCATAATCGTGGCCATACGGCAACAAAGAGATGCAGTAAAGTTAACCTAACGACTTACAGCCGAGTTTAGAACGTACCAAAGTAATCTGGCCCGTCACTTATTATTATTATTATAGGTAAAAACATTGGCATGAGTGGCGCTTATCACAACTGAAGGCTTTTTGCGCCACGGACAGAAACAAGTTAAACAGAAAGTTCATAATATATAACTGAGATAGTTAGGCCTACACATATGCACATAAAAAGGTTTTACAATATTCCTCGAGTCGATCTAACATATTCAACAACATATCGCAGTACTTGTGGATCAGTCAGTAGGGTTCGCATGTCGAAATTTACATTCTTCGACTCTGCATGACGTCGTAAGCGTTCTCTTTGATAGCGGTATTTTCTACAATTCATGAGATAATGCTCTACGGTTTCCTCAATACCACATGCTTCGCACAGTTGCGAGTCGATGCATCCAATCTTGTTGAGATGGTGGTTTAGTCTGCAATGCGTCGTTCTTAACCGCAGCAAAATCGAATTTCCCAACCTTGTATCCACTTCCGATAGTCTGTCATGTACCGAGGGTCGCAGATCTTTGTACGCTCTCCCAGTATCTGTGGATTGATAAATGCGGTCCCACTCATCTTTGCAGCTCTTTAGCAAGTACGACCGTACGTCGGCGAGTGGGATAGCATGATTCCGACGTATGTGTGTATTAGCAGCTCCCGCCCTAGCTAATTGATCTGCAGATTCATTACCGCGTATTCCGGAGTGTCCAGGCACCCATACAAACGATATGGTGATTTCTGCTGTTCGCAACTGATGGTTCAGCTCAATAATTTCATTCACCAGTGCCGTGTGATATAGTCCCGAATGTTTGATCGCGTCCAATGCACTCAAGGAATCGCTGAATATTGCAACTTTCGTAGTAACTTGACTTTGCCGTACCCATAGTAGGGCATGTTTGATCGCAATGAGTTCCACTGAAAAGATCGAAAGAATTCTTGGAAGCGGGCACGCAATACTTATATTTTGTGCAGGAACGTAAACCGAATATCCGCATCCCGTTTCTGTTTTAGACCCGTCTGTATAGATCTCAGTGCGTTCTTCATAGTTCGCAGATATGTGATCCTTGAAGAGTACTATGACAGTTTTTGGAGATGTTTCTTTACTAATTGAGAGTGATAGTGAGGAATCTACATTGGGAAGTGACGTTGCCCATGGTGGTGTCGATAGTATCACGTTTCCTGCAATATTCTCACAAGACAAGGCGTTGACATGAGTAAAGGTACGAAAAGTTGAGAATCGCTCATTAATAAGAGCATACATATCCTCCCACGACTCTTGCAACACCGAATAAGTAGGGTTGGCCCGTCACTAATGTCACCTCAAACTTTTCACGAATCTGCGCGAATACGCCAATTTACTGCGCAGACCCTAGGACAGCACCGCGCAACCGGTTTCCCATAGGGTAATAAACCGAACTTTTGGGGGCCTTCGCCCGCCAGACTCCCCTCAGGCTATATGCTTTTCACCACTACTAATCATCTGTGTCTGGTCTTCGTTTAGCGGGCGTTCCGACTAAAAAAAGGCGCGAAGCGCCTAAAATTTGTTATAATTCCTGATCAAATCGGCCGATATCATCAGGAATTGCGTATATTGCTATTAATTTTAGTTCTGTCTCGCTCTCATTCGGAATTTCACGCTGGTGACGTCATGTTTTGTGATGCGGTTGTTGGTGTGCAATGTTCTTTCCAATTCTCTGCTGGTTGCTGACGATTGCCCCTGACGAGTGTCAGCCGAGAATATTCGGGCTCATTTCAATGTGAATACACTGTTTAATTGATCCTGACTATACTCACGTAATCACATTTATAGGTATAATGACTTACTTATATTATGCTATTTCGTGACCTCCTATCTGATATGCCAAAAGATATTGAAATATGGACACAAGTAACTTTGATTCCGCTGCAACGATATGGTGACATATTGTGGGTTACTATACAAGACAGACATACATGCACGAGAGCGCACTGGGAACCGGAACATGCGATCCATATAGGCCTATCGCGGTAAAAAACTGAGGTGACGTCATAATACCGACAATGCACTCATCACTATCAAAAAATACAGTCAGATATAATGATACGAATATTCAAGTCTGATTGAAGCAAGAATAAGATCAGTGTACGACCTTATCGACAGAAGATACCCGTTCAAACGAATCGAATAAAGTCACAAATTTGTGCTGCTTAAAAGCTAATCCAATGCAACGCTGTACAGTGCTGCGTTTTTTGATCAACGTTGGTAAAGGAATGGACATCTTCAACAATATTGGTGCTTGTACTGGCATGTTCGGCATATTGTCCGATATCACCATACGTGGTCAGATTCACCCGAGGGAGGTGATGACTTCGAAAATTCGCGGCATGTAATTGTACAGTAAATCTTACAATATATTCATGCTACGCGAAGGATATTATTCATTAGTTTCCCGCAGTTAATTTCGAGCTAGCCCGTGGTTATTTATAACTTTGATAAGCCATGTTATTTCGCTATTCCCACTAAGGATTGCGCTATTGATATGATGTTAGACAGTATCGTATTTGTGGATTAAATGTTATGAAGCTTGCGTTGTACACAAAAAAATGGGCGTCAGTATCAATAAAGTGCGAGTCGGGGTTTAATTATCACGCTTAGATTGGGTGCGCGATCTTCGAATTCTCTGTTGTATTGGAGATGGGTTCCATTGCCTAAATATCAGCTGATCTTCAGAAGTGCTGACGTACAAACTAGTATGATCAAAGCCGCATACTGAGAATTTATCAAGAATTATTTGCGTGCGAGGTGGGCTTTGAGATCGGATATGCGGCAGTTTAGCTGGTAGGGGACGGAACATGAGATAACGATGTTGCCTGCCATATGGTTGCTACATAACGAAACTCGCGCGAAACGACTACTTCCTGACCAGAGAACTAGAGTCCTATCGATCTGAGGGAGCTGAGATAAAATAAACGCACACTCAACTCATGCATCCAGCCTAATTTTATAGGGAATTATTTTGCAGTTATTTATTCTCTCGAGGCGAATCAAAAGGAATGTACCCCTCGCTCCAGTGACCGGAAATATCAACTGTAAGGCGATATTCTTCGTCATGAATGCTGGGGTGCTTCGTAGATCTTGGCCATATGCAAGTGGTCTGATCTTAGCATTGCAACATTATCTCTAACGTGAACCTTGTGCGCCGTTAGTGGAGAGTGCGAATAATCCCAAATGACATGATTTACGAATAAGCGCTCGGTTTAGTTATACCCTGAGAATAGCGTGAGGAAGGAACCAGTCGTGGATAAAAGATCGATGAACTAGCTATGCCTCAATATAACATAAAAAGAGCAATTATTAAGACATGGGTTATCAATTTATATGCTGCAACCCAGGTTGCGAATAGCTCGGTTGAATTGTGTGTGTGCAAAATGAAACAACAGCGCCCGCCTGCGGCCTAGCGGGATAGGTAAGCGGTAGGGGCCCTTTTGATAAAAAGAGAGGCTATATGTGACCTTCTAAGTTGGCGATTCGGCCAAAAATGGGCCAGCGAGGCGTAAGTCGTACAAGGTATGAAATACTAACGTGAATTGCCGCATGCGGGATACTGTAATGTTGAACTACAACGCGATTGTTGCCGGATCAAAATGGCGCCTGAAATTTTCATTCAAAATGGCGCTGCTAGGACCGAAGCTGCGGACCTCGAGTTGCGCGCGAGTCATGGCTCGTGGTCATTGAAAAAGCCGAAGGCGGACGAAAATGGGCACGCCGACAGGATGTTAAAAAGCTTTGTGGCCAGAGAACAATTGGCCAATCGCCGCCAACTGGAACACGAATAATTACTCATAAAAAGAATAAAAAAGAAATGACTCGCCACGAGTTGGGGCCGAAATTAGTTTCCAGCTATTAGGGAGAGGAAGCTTTAGTTTATCTTTTGAATCAGAAACCCATATAATCGGCCGCACAACACAGCCTAATTCAGTCCAACCCTGGACTCGAACAGAAGCAGAAGGAATGAAGATTAGGAAGAGACGACTGTTACTCGCGCACGGGGCCGGCATCCTTGCACCGGGGTTATGTTAAAAGATCAGACGATTGGGTTGAGTACTCTAGAAATATTTCATGTCGAATGTGGTCGTGCTAACGCAATTGCGGTCATAGAAAGGTGGAGCCTTGATCGGCTGTGTACGCGCTTGAAGTAGTGCGCATTAAATCGTCTTGTCAGTGCACCACGCCAAATATGCTCCCGATTGTAAAATCTCGGCATGTACCTTCTTTGGTTACCATGTCGATTGCCCTAAATCGTGTTGGTCCTTTCAATGTGAATCTGAGCCCCTGTGCTCACAGATGTGAGCGGCTTATGGTAAAAGTTCGGGGACAGCCCGCGGGCCGCTTGCACCAATGCCTATGCTTCGGACAGGCCGCGGCGAAATTTGGACGTTTCAAGTGTTGAACAAAATATTTAAAGGCCACGTACCTTTCAAATAAAAAGGGTTGAAGTTCGCTCTGAAAGTTGCTGTGGAAATCCTGGCGAATTTCGCCATAATATAACTCTCAATATTACAAATTACGGTTGGCATAAGGCGATCCTCATGGAATGTCTATTTTTTTCATGTCCAACGTAAAATACTATCATAAGTAATTTGGATTTTTTGGCGGTTGTGGGGTCCTCGTTTATGAAAACCCGTCGAAGGGGCCACTTGGAATTACTATATTAAATATCCCTATTATTAATGCCGCGGCCCGCGGCAACCCCAAGGCTTGGGAAAGGGGCCCGCGAGCGTGTCTCTGGATAGAATAGGGAGGCGTGAAAATATAAAATAATTGACTTGGTAAAATAGGCCTTGGAGCCTTGACGGCTGCCGTAAGTGTAGGGAGGTGTTTGATTTAGGTGCATGCTAGTTGTAAATTTTCAATGGCTCTTTCAAATATTTACCTCTGACAGGTACCCTGAAACGAGGGTCGTCTACCGTCGAATATTATTACCTATTTTAGAGACGTATTAGGTATGAGGAGAGGCGAAATCGGGCCTAGAATTGTTGCGATAAATCCGACACACAGGAACGCCGCCGGTGAAGAAAAAATCACACTACGTGATAATTACGATGACAGATCGTACAGCTTCAAATCGGAAAATAAGCGAAGGTTGAATAAAATATTTTTGTCACACTTTTGTCTAGGCTGGCATCCCTCCAGCTGGGATTTAGTCCCTAAATCAGAGCATCCGTCGCGGACTTATGGACGGCGCGGAGGACGGTGTCTTTATTGCCGTCCATGAGTCCAAGATGGCCTCTGTTTCGGTAGTGATTAGATAGATTGTAGTTAGGGTGGGATAGGTCCATTTTTAGATGATTACTCTTTAGTAATCTTGGGCCCAAGATCCAGCACTCGTACCGATGGCAACTAAACCTTATGTAGAGTTGCTTCATGTGCCGTAGATCTCTCCGAGGCATTGCATGGCCCATTGCACGAGTCATGGCACACATCGGTCCGGGTCTAAGCTAAGGCATGAAATTTTTTTTATAGGAACGGAGTTAGAATAAGGTAGGGCGAAAACTAGGTTCGTAACGTCCTTGGTTCAAAAGGAACCCAAAACCCACGAGGGTGTATAGGCATAAGACCGGCCAATTCGTGGCTAGTATGGAGGTTATGACTGACGGTGAGGTAGTTTGTAAGGTTAGTAATAGTTGCACAGATTGCGAGGTTACAAGACCGGCCAGAAATGGACTAGTCTGGCCGCCTCCGTTGAGATGTGGTAACTAAGAAATCAATCCCGACGTAGTATACTGGATCCAATAGCCGATCACATTTTGGTAGATCTTTGTACAATGCTAAAAAGCGAAATGATTTGCGACGAAATTACCAAAAGTAAAAATTTTCTACACGCTTTGCGCAACATGCCGCTCGATTGCTTACTATTAATAAGGTTACCTCTTCGTGAAAATAGAAGAGCACCAAAGGAAGGAATCACATTGAGCCGAACTGCATTTGCCATTACGAGATGGAATGTCCCGCACCGTTGGCGCTCCCAGAAAGACCGTCCGCTGTGAAACCTAGGCCTGGTCAAAGCTTTCGATGAGAAAGGTGCCCAGGCGCCGAATAGTTCGTCCCTTTCAAACCGGCCCGCGACAAAATAAATAGTTGTCGCAAAAATGCGGCCTTGCTGCGGTATAATGATAACCTATATCCTCCGATCATAATAACTACTTATGTGAGTGTATGAACTGAGTTATGAAATAACAACTTTCCTCGGAACCACAAATATCGCCGACGCATAATCTTGTAATTGGGAATGAGTGTCTCATCTTGCTTTCCTGGGAATTGGGACTGCTCAGTGCTCGGTTTAACACAGGCGCCAATACCATTGACTGAAAATTTCGAATAGGTCTTCCTGAGATGTAATGCAGTTGAACAATGAAACCCACGAGGGGCAAGCCAAAAAAACGTATTGCTGACGTCCATTTTGAATAGGGTCTGATTATAGTTTCATCGGACCTTCTTACCGGAGGTTGAAATCCATTCTCAGAGCGAACTGCATCAACTGTCACAATAATTCTGTGTTGTGAAAAGGTGAATACGAGAGTTTTCCGAGTGGTATTATTGAGATTGCGACAATATAGGATGACGTACTGAAGTGAGCGTAAAATATAGTACGACTTGCAATTTGGGCCTAGTGTTATCTCGCAACGTAACTCCTAGAATTAAGTATTGTTGTCAAAAATGGATCCCGCGGGATGTGAACTTGCTAAGCTAGGCGAATGATTGAATTGGTCAAATCGCAGCGCATAAATCGTGATGGCTAAAATATCAGTTTGGACCATGTCAACTAAAGCTTTCGATATCAAAGGGTTTAGACGCCGAATAGACCAATCCTTGTAAGCCGAGCGCGGCGGTATGCGACAACAGATTCACATATGAATTCCGGAACGAAACTTCGGAAAGAATCTGGAATTATTCGAGTTATGACTTTGTCCAGCCTCCTTGTGATTTCTCTTCTTCCGGTCAAAGTGGTAGCACGCCTGTCAAAATTAGAGTAAAGTTACTGGAATGGTGTGGCTGGATATGGCCTAAAGCTGTAGAACGGAATGTACCTTAGGACTAAATTCACAGGGTCAATGTGGGACCGTTTAGTAAGCGATTGAGTTAGTACGTCGGTTAGATCAACCTACCTTATGTGTGTGCGGGTTGTTTGCAGACTGTCATAATTGTTAAAGTTGGTCCAGTAATGACTACGGCCGCGTTGTTTTCTGAGCGGCGTGGAGGTCGTCGGTGCCAAACGCTTGTGTGGCCTACATGGAACAAATACAGTTTATTTAAATTCGGGCTGATGCCTAACTGGGTAATGTGTGGTACCCCGTCAATTAGTTGCTATCCTCTGCATTGATAGATAAATATGGTATGTGATCAGTTGACCCTTTATCTAGTGGGAGAATGTAGTGACCTCATGTCATAGTGCGAAATTCGACAAAAGGGGGAACCGAGCAGGTTCCTGGTTGAAATTTGGAATGTTTTGTATGAGATATGCGGGTTGAAGTAGTCTGAAAACTACTTTTCAAAAACTATGCAACAGCAGCCCGCGCCAATTGCTTAGTCTTGATTTCAAAAGGTCTACTACAGGTCTGAAAAACCTATATCTAGTGCCTAAAACCTACTTTTCAAGTACTACTTTTCAATGGTATAGCCAAATAAACTAGAATAGTAAACCAGACCTCAGTTAAGATGTATAGTGACTCATAGATTTTGACCCCAGCGCTGGCAGATAAAATGGATTGTCTTTTACCATTTGAACCGATGATTGTGCAGTAATTTTCCGGGTGCTCGAAGTCACTGAATTGTGCAAATCTTAGCGATAGAAGGTTGGGATCGTGATTATTCCAAACTGTTGTCACTAAAGTAGGTCCACCCAGTCTCACATCTACCTGAATGGGAGCACAGCCAGACAAGTAATACTCAAATGTAGGGGTCCCTAATCTGTTGGTATCAAAACAACCACGAACAACATCTTTCTTACAAACATTGTTGGCGAGCGGTACATCTTTACATCTGAGCGGTATTAACATATCATGTGCGGTTATGACGTTGAACGCTTTAAAATTGCTCCTTGGTACTTGAAAAGGCCTTGCCCCAGTCTTGAATGCCTCGTTGAAACACCGGAGGGGTGGCTGGGAATCTGTACTATGGTATTGTTCCTGCAAAAATTGAGAGAAAATTTGCTTTAAGAACTGGCAATTAAAGATTACTTTTAAATTAGTATCTGTAAGAACTAGTTTGGTATGGAATGACAACAGGTTTCGGAACTAGACTAGCAAGGTATAGGGAGTGGATCCTGGAATCTATGCGACCCTGTATTATGGTCCTTGGCGTTCAGTTAAAACTGAGCGATAGAGCGATTAGAAAATGGATTAACGATATATTACCTATGGCAGTTGGCTGAATAAATAGTACTGTTATTTTCCAAGTGAAAATAATTTCACAAGTGACTAATAATTGAAGCCGCGAATACTTGAATATCTTTCCCCGCCATTTCTGCGTCATGGATGTGGTATTTGCTTGCTCGGATTGATTGTTATGGGACCCCAGAACAACTTTGTGCAACCCCAGAACAGCAACGGCCAACTAAGACCTAATACATGGCTTCACCACTTCTTGTTAATTATTAGACTGAATGAACCTGCCAAGGTGACTTATGGCTATTGCTTTAAATGAGAAAAATGTTTTTTTGAAACGTAGGGACTGAACTTTGTTTTTGTGAGGACTTATTAAATTAGTGTACTCAAGGACATTAAACACTATCCAAATCACTTCATGTTATGGCTAATATACTTTCCAAGTGGGTACGTACATTCGAGTTGAATCTGTAGATAGGAGAGCACGCGACGTGACGCGCACTGATGGGGGTTTCGCGAGATCTGGGTACACAATGATACGGTCAAAACAATACATACCATGAGTTGGAGGTTTGAGGCAGTGGTGTCGGACTCAAATTGCGTCCCGGGCCGGATTCAGGCTTTCCAATCGCTCGCGGGCTGGTCAGCTGATAAAATAGCAAGTAACAGCATGTGTTCACGTACAATGGAATTGGCAAATTGCTACGATATAGGTTGACATATTCTACTCGCTAGTCCAGCACATGTGTTGTGAGGGGCACAGGATACTCAATTGATAATAAGTTGGGTCAAATCCTTGTAAACTACACAGGATAGCTTCAATTTGGCGTTTCCACTTTTGCAAGAATGAGCACTCATCATTCGGGGTTGTGACCGGGTCAAGTCAGCAATCAAGTTCGGATTCGACTGCTCAGTTCCCTATTGAAGTCTTGCTAATAATAATTTAATTTACTCTTGGCAGTTTATAGCCGCGTAAATTGAATCCTAGTAGTTTGATAACTTTGCTGTTATTCAAAATTACAATGAAATGTTGATCTTGATTGTCTGAAATTTGAGACATGCGCCTTGATCTATGATGGATGTCGAGTTCGCCGCGAAATCGCAGCGCCATGGTCATAATAAATAATTTTTGAATAATTGTTACATAACGGGTTACGGATATGAGTTTACCTTGCCGAATGAGCGGTATTCCTGCCGCTCGGCCTGAGTGATAGCTGGTCCTTGTGGGAATGCTATGATGTTCAGTGCGGTTTCTGTAAAAGGAAGACTGATTATTGCCCAACGATCTCTACAGTCCAAAGGTGGTCATAATGGCAGCATTGTTACTTGGATAGGCTGAGAGCTGTTGAAGTACTACCTGCGAATTTCTGCTTGATTGTGGGTAGGATTACCTCGGAACTGCATCACCAATGTGTTGCGAGTTCGAGTCATACCAGAGTAACTACAGAAGGGGTGGTCTTCAGGCTACCGGTCGGCGGTTGCGAAACAGAAGTTGACCCGGTGTGGGTAACCACAGTGGTCCTGGACATCACAAAATTCTACCCGGGCATGTTGATAGTTAAAAAGTAGTTCGAATACTCGCCTGTTTGATCAGGCAGTAGAAGTAGATGGGACTGACTTGAGTACTCCGAACTAGTGGAAGTACCTATTACCACGGTCTCCAGCGTGAATGTTGACAGCAAACTCACTCACCTAACATCGGTCGTTTGTTCGCCATTCTGCGCTCAACATTGACCGTTTGGATATAACATTAGTTGCGGAGAACTTTACGACGAACCATGCTTATACCGTAATCTTTGACCGAATTCAAATTCGCGCGGTTTCTGAATTCTTTCTTGTGTCAGCCGGTGCATCGTAGCAGGGGGTAGATTTGTGTTGGCTGCTGAGTAGCTGGAAGTGCCGATAGGACTCTTTTGCTATGATTTGATCTGTGAAATTAAAATACAATTGACTGGAATTCATGCCGATATTGGGTGTGGAAAAAGAGACATTGCGTGATTGGAGAGGGTAATTTTTACCTGTATAGTAGTGGAACTCTATATAAACTGGCTAGAGTCCCTGTATAGATTTAAAATTGAATAATTGTGGTGCTAAATTAAGGGAATTTGGAATGGTGGATTAATACCCACACAATTGTATAGGTAATGGTGATTGCGGCGAAAATAGGAACGCCGTATGAATCAAGATGATGCCTGCAATTGGTGTCAAAGTTTGGCTCGCTTGAAAAGGGAATGCTTGATGTTTGGAAATTGAGACCAGGACTCCCTGGGGTTTTGAATTTGAAAGTTAAAATAACGCGGGCCATTTCTGGGTCTTGAAATCATAAAATGATCAGTGTTGTTACAGGTTGGTTTCACTAGGCCACGATAATGTCCTGAATGGGTTAACATTATGTACGGATTGAGTACTGTGCGGGGAATAGCCAGATAATGTGGATTTAGGTCACCTTTTTTTTCTTTCTTTTTTTCTGGTGGTTTAGCGTGTCTTGACTTGATTTCTAGGATGTGGGTCGATGATTGGCTGGATCACGGCATCTTGTATACTTCCTGAATTGTGTAACCTGTAAGAATTGAATGATGTGCGTTTATTGTATCACGAATGAGTTGAGAAACCTTGACTAGACAAGTGATAAAGTGGCATAGTCTGCTAGTAGGGTACCTTGATTCTATAAGAAACTAACAGTGCTCATTGCGCACCTTTGATATGTGTGTGCCAGAGGTTATCGTTTTTTCGGAAATAGTACTTATAGGTTGGACTATGTCGCGGAATCCAAGTCTGTACAAAGAAGAACAGTCCACCACCTTTTAATAACAACTGTTCAACGCACCTGGTTATAGGTCGCCGCCTATGATGTGTGTAATTGGCCAAATCCTCCTGGAGAAACAGGCCTGAGAAATGGGGGCACTAAAACGTGGTACCAAGGGCAATGTGTCTTTTCGGCGAATGTTTTTGGGTCCCAATTTTGAAACCAAATAAGATTGACAATCGGTGTGAACTTGAGGGATTAAATTGGTCCCAATTGTGAGGCATCACTTCATTAATAAGACTATAATTGCTGGTGGGGAGATCCGGTCTCCCCCCTCCGGTCCACTCACTGCCTGATCAAGTTGTATGTCATGTAGGAGTAGGTTACTAGACTTGCGAGTCGCAGAAATTAATACTATTGTCCCTTTTCCATGTGGCCAGATTTGACTTGGCGACGTAATGGGGTCGACGATCAAATTAACCCATCCGGAATCTCGTGCTTTGAACCTGGTAGGCTCCGAATTCTTGACGATGCGCCGATGTGACCTGTCGAGATTAATCCATTATTCAGTAAATGTGCGGCTTGCATGATGTTAAATTAGTAGTAAGAGATATAGCCCGCTTGCAATGTACCTGGCTTTCAGTGCCACTTTGACTGGCCCCCTAGTGTGATCTAGGCGAACAGTATCGCCTAAGATAACTATAATTAACCTTGCTGTGTGGGTTGACTTACTCAGTAACTTGCTTGATTATCTTGGGATACTCAGGGTGTTTTGTCGGCCACTGCACTCATTGACTCCAGGCCGATGTTCTTCTTATTCTCCGTGACTGCCGATTTGTGGCTTGGCCAGCCTCTAGGATTATGCGAGGCCCCGCTGACTCTGCTGGGGTGATTCGAGCAAGATTAATAGGGTAAATTCAGTCATCAACAAGTAGAGGTGCTTGCTTATATGGGGTAGTGTTCCACTTTGGGTCATGATTGAGTCATGAATATGTTCATGCGGTTATATTTTCCCACATGTGAAGGGGGGATGCACTGTATTATATGAATTTAGCTTCATATTCAATCGTCTGACTTGGCTCATAATACGAACAGCAGCGCATGAGTACATTTAAATAAATTGGAGGTAAATTCTATTCAAGATGAATGGTTGATTGACCTGCCTGTCACACAGCTGACAAAAATGGTATGACCTTGAAGGTTGAATCTCTCTCGTACTTCGAAAATTCAATTTAACTTGAATTGTGACTCGGCTCGTGACTTGACTTAACTCACTTAACTCAGTCGCCTCCAAAAGGATCAAGCAACTTGGCTTGGCTGGGTCACCTTCGGGAACCAATTGGCTTGATTGAACTCAGTCAAAACCAACAATGACTCGAAATTATTCGTGACTCAGGATTTGACTTGTATACCAGCACTGAATGCTGTGCGTGCACGATCGATATCAGCAGGTTTTCGGCATAATTAACTCTTCCACTCTTAATAATTATTCAATTCGGATAGATGGAAGCTTCATTTGTAGCTGAAAGCTGGATAATGCCACAACTCAAAGTCATGTCCCTACCTTGATAGTTTAACTCGACTCACTGGTGGTTTGAATCCGTTTGGCTTGGCCTGGCACGGTCAGAATGTCCCATGACTCGGAGTAGTGAATAAATCTGCGCGCGGTGTGGGTTAAGGTTGTTGCTCTGAAATTCAAGAAGATTGTGTGAGTAATTATTGGCGAATTATTAAAACGGGCCATTTAGAAAATAGCGCTCGGGTTTTGCTCGGCGGGGCTAGCTGAGCTTCTTGCTCACAAACCATTGTGTCATAGATAACACTAACCCTAGCTGAAATGTAACATAGCCCTGCACGTGGTTGTGTCTTGAAGATCCGCGTCTTCGTTTTGATATGAACAAGTGCCGAAAACCATTCCCGCAAAGATAGATGTAGACTAATGCAAAATTAACGCGCAACGCTTCCGACGATACTTTTGGCGTGATCGCAAACATTTATGGCACCAAAATGAAGAAATAAATATTTTATGTCCAGCATCTAGCGCAGGGACGGGCAACATACGGACCGCGGTTCGGATTCCGCCCACGACGGCATTTTGATCGGCCCGCAGAGAGTTTCTACCGTCAAAGTGAGATCCTAATCAAAAGGTATAGACAAGTTTTATGCGCCAAATAATGGATCCAAGTTTTCCAACCCGAGAAACGACTTGTTCTGTTCGGGTTTACATATAGATATATATATTTACGAGCAAACATTTTCGACCATGAACAATTCAACGTTAACAAGACAAGGCTGCATACCGATATAACTGGTGGTATGAATTTCAGGGTTGGAGCGTAATGCTTTGATAGCAACGAAACACTCCTTGTTCATCGACAAACCAGCCTTATCAATGTGGCATCCGCAATAAGAATGCGTCAAACCTGATAGCCGAGTTTTAAGAGCAGAAATATCATTGTCTGACTTATGACGAGTGTCAGCCAAACGTATTTGGGTTCATTTCACTATCAATATACTATTCAATTGTATATTGGAGTTCTGTACCTCCAATAAGCTGCTCAAATCGTGGTTACCTATATCATAGGATAGAATGGGTTTCGTGGCGAGGTTTCAATCCCGGCATTGGGACAAATTCGGGAAATAATTCGGAAATTTTTGTTTCAAACGACTGTTCTCTAATTTGACGAGACTGACAACTTCAAATCGAGAATATTTTGCAGACGTTATGAAGTCACCCTGATTGACGTTACTATATCTCCATATTTTTTCCACAAAACATCAACAAAACGTCTCTAAACAGCAAAATATGTTTGTATAATCAGGTTAGTGGAAAATTGGCAATGAAAATGAATTTCCACACTACGATAGTTCATGTCAGACGATTATTATGATGATATGAATCGAGAGGTTTCAGCAGTTGTGAGGCGTTTTGTTTTTCAATGAAAAGTTCAATGGAAGCTGGCTAGTGCATAAAGTGTAAAAGGTCAGTAGGGCCATAGCTAAAAGCTGTCTCGCCCTGCCCATCTCACCACTTAGAAGTCAAATCCTTGGGTATAATATATCATTTGTTGGTGCTTATGTTGGGCAGGTTTCCAGTCTAGGGACCATGATGTGCATAGATTGGCAAACTTTCTTGCGGAAATAGGATTGAATAACCGATACATTAAAACTTGTCTCAACAAGCTGGGTATAGGTCATGTGCTCTTGACCTATAGCTCATATAAATTTTCCAAAATCATTTTTCAAGACCACCAACTATGTCGTTTCTTTGGTTGGCAACGTTGCCTGCAAAATAAGACCAAGGATACTGACACAGCAAAAACTGTCACAATAAAAACAATACGCCTTATAAGATGCGTTTTGTTGGTCTAGTTTCTGGGACCAAGTAAGTGAGACAATCAATTTTGGTCTTAAGATACTGAATCGGTCTCAATTTCAGGACCTCAATTCATCAGAGAGATCAAAATTACTGAAAATGAGACAAAATCATCCTCATTTCTTGAATTAGAGACCAAATTTGTCTAAATTTCTTTGTAATGTATTGTCGAGTTGTGGACACCTACTATGAACCATGCGAATTGACTTGGTGAGATTAACATATTTGTAAAAGTTAAGAATGAGTTAAAGAATTGCACTCCAGGTGGACCTACCATTAGGAACACAGGCTGAAATTCTTGACAACTTAGCACTGGATCAGTTTTTGAGCCCATTCTATTATGACAATTTATATTGATATTGAATAAAGAGAGGTTAAATCATTAAAGTTATGTCCAAATGAAATCGAGGTTAAAATTGTCTGATGTTCCCTACATTTTCTGTGTTATAGAGGAGAGAGGTCTGGTCATGCACATGCTTAATTGTCCAGTTCTAAAATGATTCTGTTTTATATGTCGGGTGACCTATTGCCATGACTGTTAAGAAGCCTGCCGAATCTGAATTCAATCCTGTATGGAATCGGTGTGCTGTGCTCACACTATATTCTATTTTTTAGGAAAATCATCACTGCTCACCTGATATATCAGGCAATTCCAATCAGGAATTCAATTAGGTAAAAGGAGTACTTACCAGGAAGACCCTTGAATTTCAGATTAGATCCCAACATAGTGAATATAGGCTGTTGGGTATCCAAGAGAAGTGACTAACTAACATTATGGAACCACTTAGTTATGATGATGATCTGAAATCCTGAACTATAAAGGTTATGGAAAAATAAGATAAATTTATATTATCAGGAATAATCCGGGGTAGTGCCTTTGTTGTAATTTCACTGATATTGAATGGATCTTGGTGACCTAATCGACTAAGGAAAGGTGCTGAAGCGTCCTTGGTCTTCTGTATGAAACAATATGTGATATAGCAGTAGAGTTTTAGCAGGGCAGTATTGATCGACTGACCTGATAAATCGCAGCTTGCCAGGGAAGGTAATGCGCGTCTAGTATCATAGATTCAGGCTGTGCCATTGTGTTGAGATTGTTTACCGTAGGAAGAATTAAATCAAAATTCTATTTTTACTATGGCTGGCTCGTGATGCGAGAGAGAGAGTCTTTATTTTCATCGAACCAAAATACATAACAAACGGCAGTGATGGTGGTACAGAAAATATGCGTGCACAGTATTCGGTATTAGATAGGAATGATCGATAAGACTGTGAAGGTCATCTAGTCTGATCACACCAGCATCAAACAGGTACACTTGACTCAGAACAGTCTGGCTGTGAAAAAATGTTTAGTTAGGAAAGGAAAATATAATAAAAAATTAAACAATGGTAGCAAATGATCAATGAAGCAATGTCTGGGCGAGGTAGGGCAACAGTGTTAGTGTAACGACAAGAGGCGATCAAGTAGGGCTTTTTTGAATCTATTATAAGGCAATTCACGGATATGTGATGGTAATGCATTCCAGATGATAGGTCCCGAGTAGTCGATAGATCTCTTAGTTAGGTTGCTATTGGGTTGGGGTAAGTAGACGTTTCCTTTAGACGAAGATCTCGTGTAATGGGAATGGACATCTTTAGCAGGTATGAAAAAGTCATCAAACACAGGAGGGAGACTATTGGAAAAATATTTGTGAACAACTTTTGATACTTCGAAGCGATACAGTTCATCAACTCGCAAAATTCGATGCTTACGGTAGTAAGGCGATAAATTGGTACGTAAAGGTACAGATGAGATCAGCCGTATCGCACGGTTTTGCAGGGTTCGAATTCTGCACAAAAATGTTGTACAGGCATTTCCCCATACTACGATTCCATATTGCAGATGCGAGTGGAAAAGAGAGAAGTAGATGGTTCGTAGTACTGATCTGGAAACCAAAGATTGGAGACGGGTCATTATTCCCACACACCGAGCTAGTTTTGATATTGTGCATTCAATATGCTGCTTCCAAGACAATTTGGAATCAATGGTGACGCCGAGATATTTTGCTGAGTCACATATTGAGATTTGTTTATGATTGATGTTCACAGTGAAATTATGACTGGCATTTAAAACGAGCATCTCGGTTTTATCTGCATTCAAACTTAGTTTGTTTGCTTGCAGCCATCTCGACACTTTTGGGAGTTCCCTATTCACAGATGCATGCAAATCATCGACAGTGTTGGAGGTTATGAAGAGGTGAGTATCATCAGCAAATAGCGTTGTGCGGAATAAAGATGCATTAACAATGTCGTTAATATAAATGAGGAAAAAAGTCGGTCCAAGGACTGAGCCTTGTGGCACTCCACAAGTTATATCTCTGGTAGTCGTTCTTAATGTCCCAAGTTTAACAAATTGCTTGCGGTTTGCCAGGTAGCTTTCAAGTAGAGTTGCTGCAATACCCCTGATTCCATAGTGTTTTAGCTTGTATCTTAAGATTCTGTGGTTAACTGTGTCGAAAGCTTTGCGGAGATCGATAAAAATGCTGCAGCCACTTTATTTTTGCTTGATGGTTTTGTAATAGTCCGTTACAATTGATAGTATTGCATGGTTGGTGTTGTGGTTGGATCTGAATCCATGCTGGGTCGGAGACAGTACTGCATTCAATTCAAAAAAGTTCTTAAGTCGGCAGTCAATCAGTTTCTCAAAAACCGTGGCAAGATTTGGCAAAACAGATATTGGTCGGTAGTTAGAAATTAGCTTTTTACAGCCTTTCTTAAACACTGGCATTACTCTGGCAGTTTTCAGTGCATCTGGGAAAATGCCTAGACGTATCGACTCATTAAAGAAAATGCATATAACATCACCAATAATATTAAATACTAGCTTCAGAAAGTGAGTTGGGATGAGATCGGGTCCTACTGCTTTGTTACTTTTCATTTCAGATAATACGATCGCAACTTCTCCTTCACTTGTCGGCTCAAGAAAAATGGATTTCTGAGGGCCAGGACTCAAGTACGAGAGAAAGTCATCGGAGGAGTCTGGTATTGAAGCTGCAAGATCCGGACCAATGTTGCAAAAATACTGATTGAACTTTTCTGCTACTGCAAGCTGGTCTTTGATGATGCTGCCATTCTCGAGTAGCTCGATGTCATCAGTACTCTTGGGAGCATTACCTTTAGTTAGGTTGATAATTTCTCCAATGGTTTTCCATGTGTTCTTGGGATCTTTGGAGCACTCTTCGAATCTTTTTTGGAAGTATGCTTTTTTGGCATTTCCTTTCATATGCGTCACTTGGTTTGCATATTTTTTGTACACTTTTTTGCCTTCGATGGTGCCTTGCAGATAGTAGTGCTTATGCATCCAATCCCTTGTTTTGATTGCAACTAGTATGTCATGACCAATCCAGGGTTTCGATTTCAAGCGCCTTGCATTGCGGTTGACTTTCCTAATTGGGAAAGATGTGTCGAGGGCTGCCCGCAGTTCCTCAATAAATTTTTCAAAATGGCAGTTGTAGTTGTCAGTTGTGAGTGGAGGAATTTTGTAGTTGTTGAAGGTATTGCTGACAATTTCAATATACTCTTCTATACCGCGTGGGTTTAAGGGCGTTCGAGATTCGAATTCTTTAGCACAATGTGGCAGGGCCAATTTCATGTGGCAGATGATGGGATAGTGATCAGTCATACTGTGTTGGAGCACAAAAGGGGACAGGTGATATTGATGAGTGTTGCAGTAGAAGTGATCTAGTAGAGTTTTGGATTGATCAGTTATTCTTGTGGGTTCAGTAATTATCTGAGCTATTCCATAAGAATCAAGCATTTCACGGTACCTTGTGTTAAAGTTGGTGGTCTTCAGCAAATCAATATTTATGTCTCCCATAATAAATATTTGTTCGTTAGCTGCCGTTAGCGTTTCCAGAATATTTGAGAATTCGTCAAGAAAAGTCTCTTGCTTTGTTCCTGGGTGTTTGTAGATGACTGCCACTGTGAGAGCTTTTTGTACATGTACTCTGACAAATATATATTCTACGCCTTCGGTTTCAAATTTTACGTCGGGCATCATGTCATATCTCAGACCTTCGTTGATGTATAGTCCAACACCTCCAGCGTTCGTTTTGGATGGCGAGTGCAAAAAGTTGAAACCTGTCAGGTTAACATTAGTCGTTGGATGTTCTTTCAACTTGGTCTCAGAGATTCCGATGATGGTTGGTGAGCAATTGAACATTTCAAACAGGGGGGGAATTTCATCTAGATGAGCTTGGAGGGATCTTGTGTTTAAGTGTGCAAGTAAAATTCCTGGGGATGATGGGATATCACTACTATTCGTTGAATTGATAGATCTGCAGTTGCTCCCGTTGAAAAAGTTTTGAGCCATTTTTTAGTGTGGGTTGCGTTTGCAGTGAGAGCAGTATAGCAGTTTCTATTTGAGTTTATCGAGGTCATCCTTTGACTCAATGTGGATTCTGGGTGCACCATCATTCTTTTTCATATAGATATTTCCATTTGCAGTCCAGAGGTATTTGAAGCTTTTTTTTTGTTTCGCAGCTCGCGCTTCAAAGAAAACATCACTTCTGTAATTTGTTAAATTTTCGTTTAGGAAGAGTTGTTTCATTCCTTCTACACCAAAGTCCTTGATATCCCTTTTGGCCTTTTTCACTTTGAGGAATTCTTTTTTTGGTTGCTCAGAAGAGAATTTGGCTATAACGGGTCCTGTTTTGTCCTTATTTCTGAAGCGCACTCTATAACACTGCACAATCTGTGGCGCAGTAATCTCAGCTTTCAAGGCGTTAGCTATTTTCATGATAGTTTCAGGCAGATTCTCTTTTTCGGAGTGGGGAACACCATGAAATTCCAGGTTGTTGTTTCGAGATTGCTGCTCCAGGTTGTCGTTGGTGCGTTCTAGGTCAGATATTTTTTTGTTCAGGAATCTCATAGTTGACTCAAATTTGTCGTGCTCGTTGACCATGGATTCTTGTGAGGCGCGTTCTAGATTTTTTTTGGTGTCCTCAAATTCTGCATTCATGAATTCCATACCAGTCTTGCAAGATTCTATCTCTTCTCGCAGTTCTTCTACGGCAGAACCAGATTTTTTGATATCTTCAGCTGTAGTCTGCAGTTCTGAGATGATGTTGCGCAGTTCCTTGTTTTCTTCCTTCAACACTTTGACTTCAGCGAGCGTATTATCCAGTTTACTCTCCATCTTTTTCAGTCTCAGCAAGATGTCATCTTCGTTTGTTCCGGGCTTTGTCATTTTGTTTCTTGGATGGGTATATAGCCTAGATTATAGCCTAGATTACTTTAAATCTTAATACAACCAAATACTCCATGCGATGCGATAAGTTGCACTACGAACTGGCTAAAACCCTATGAAATCTCGGTTCATTGTTTGAAATGGGTCCTGCGCGGCTACATTCTGAGTCTGTGGCCCAATTTCAGACAGGGATGACACCGATATACGACCGAATAACCAGAGTTTGAATCCCAAGTTCGCCGTTAACCGAGTTCGCCGTCAACCGCTGGCCATCGGCCGAATTTCCTATGCGGAAAAAAGATGCGCGTTATTTTAAATATGGCGATATGCCGTTATTGTAACAATTATCGATTGGCCTCGGTACGAAGATATCACTAGTGAACCAAAATGGCGCCAGCTAATATTAAATGCTAGACTGCTTAGATAGCTCCCTTCATGGGTAAAAGGAAGCAAAGTGGTGGTAGCCGGCCTACTAAACCTTGAGTTGTGACATCTTGGAAAAGGGCGCGTGTTCGTCGTATATTTTGGCTTGGCTCGGCTAATTCGCAAAAGAATGAGTTGAACTGGTTCTATTGGCCAGGCGGAGACATAAATTAACTATCACGTGACGCAAAATATAATTGGTGGGTCAATTTCGAAAATCATCCAGCGTCCAGGGTCGGTCAAGTCGCTCTATCTGCGGTCGTATGTGCTGTACACACTAAGATAAGTGGTACCCATGCTGATGTTACCGATCCAGTGAACTTCACGTGCGGTTTAGAGTTAGTTGTGATGGCGAGTCCTCGTTTTGCAGAATATAGTTGATTGATATAATAAGTGCTTGTTTTGCAAAGCATAATTGATGAGGACTTGCATTGATTCGATTAAAAGGTTGGTTAATTGTGTATTTCATTGAATAGATTGAGTTCATTTCTCTCTATCGCCTGGCCGACGTATTACTTGAATTTATCCGCCCTAAGTATATGGGGAACCACGCAATTCTCACTTAACCCTAAACGACTAAGGGTTTACTATTACGTGATTGCTCAGGTGGGGTCAAAATGACCCCATCAGTTTATATGCTTCTTGTGTTACCAACTTCGCTGACCCGCTGTATAATAACCTCCTACAAGACGTTATAATGAGGAATCTTCTTCTTTTGAACCCAACTGTCTGCCTATTTCAAAGATTCCTCCTCAAGGCATGGCACCATAACACAAATGGCGAGCTGGGGTCAGACTGACCCCATCAGATCTGAAGGCTTGTGGTCATGCCTCATTGACTCCATGTGACATAAACAATGCGAAAGAGCCATGAGCAGTCGTAATCGTTCCGATTACAATGAGGAGAAAAGTACTCAGTCTGCCCGCTATACTTTCGAAGAATAGTCTGACATATGCTCAGAGGTGGTCAAAGTAGTCGCCGTCTCTGCTCAAGTAGAAGTAGAAGTGACGCCGGAATTTCTACTCAAGTAGAAGTAGGAGTTTATAGTTCACAAGTAAGTAAGTAGGTATTCTACGCATATTTTTGCCTACAAAACAGAAAACGGTCAAGTAGAAGTAGAATTAGTCCAAAAGCATAACTACCTAAAAGGTAGCGTGAGTCGGGAAAATCTACTTCGAGTAATTCAAAAGGTAGAAGTACTCCGTTGGTGACCACCTCTGCATGCTCAATCAATAGCTCATAGCGGCGAGGTATTAGCGATAATCAGCAAAGGTATTATTCTGATTGATAGTGTATAGCACCATTTAGGATTACATGGATGGCAAGAACAATCCGACCGCACATAAAAATATGGATCGCATATTTGTTCGCCTGGGATCAATTTTGATCCAACCTTAGTGATGGCGGGTTGGGGTCATAATGCATTCACTATTTGTTACTTACTTCAGAGATAGGGGCGGCTAGGTCTGTATTGAACGGTATGTGCTGCGAACCTTTGTGTGGAATCATCGCTGACCATAGCTTTGTTGAAAAACAGCCTATCGTATCATAAGCCCACGTATAGATATCATCATTCCATGACGTTCTAAATGCCGCAATCTCTGCCTAAGGAAACGTGCGATCACGCCTCGAAAGCTGCTGAATAGGGCAAACGGACTGGTGGTGATTAGACTACCAGACAAGCCGAGACAACTAAATTAATAAGGCTATAGCTGATAGGGAATTAGGACAAGCGTAATAATTCGGCATCCCTGTCTAGCTCAACTTAACGGAAGAATTTGAGTCAGAATACAGTGTAACTGGAGAATAGCTCTAAAGTAGAAGCTGTATTCTTGTATTTCATTTATTATATACACGGATTTATTATACCGATACACAAAATTTATGTTAAGTTCCAGAAAGTAAAAGACATTGTATTGTGATTGAATCGCTAAGTGTGCCCCTGAAAAAACATCTCGGGGACTACGGATAGTTCATTTACTCGAATACAAGGCTGCGCAATTCCCACCTTATATACAAAAATGATTTTTCGAATAAGCATAGAAACTGTATTGTCTACGTCTGTTGTCTGTTGTGTTGAGTTTATATTAAATCACAGGGTATAAATGCAATTGAGGACGCACGCTGTAGTGAATGATTTGTTTTAACGCCACAATCATTTATGAGGGTAATGTGGTCCAATTGCAATAGCCCTTACACCCGAAAAGTCGTCACAAGAAGGAGAAGATAGTATCAAAAGGCGGGTAACGTTCCCAGACCCCCTGCCCCGTGAAAAATCACCCTATTTTCATTATGAAATGTTTTTGCTAATCTATTAATTATATTTGAGTTTTAAATTTACTTACATTTCTTCCCTTTTTATTTGGTCCTCGCTACAGTCGGCTCCGCGAGTTTGGAGATATAACTACGAGACTCTTTAAAGTATTTTAAATTGCTGCTTATATATTACATGTATATATATTATTATTTTTTGTGAAATTTCGATCGTGACGAACACAGGACACCTTGAGAATCTCAGATGGATATGAAATTTATTATTATTGATTATATCTAAACCGCAAATTGATCTGTAAATAGTAATGTATATTTATGTGGAAGGCATACTCCCATCCCTGTCTCTCGGCACCCCCCTCACTCTATGGATATAAATGACACCGCTTGGCACTTACCGAATGGTAGGAGGTGTCTTCTTTTGAGTGTCTGATGGTTAATATTAATGGGGAAAAATTCAGCCTATCAGGTGCTCACGTGATGGAGCTAGGTAGATAAATAATGAGCACGACTCTCGGCACTTCCTATCCAGTATGACACTTTGGTTAACTATGGGAAAACCTCGCCTCCCATTCGACACGTTGTTAGTATGATGGAAGGAATGTGACCGCTGACAATTCCTGTAAAAGAAAGGGGGGAAGGCTGGGGTGGAGAGATATATTAAATTGTGTATATACGCGTGTTGTATAGTATAATACCCACTACGAAAAAAATCCTAAAAATAGAAACCTATTGTGAAAAAAATTACAAAAATGAATAAATTCTGAATGATGTAAAGATAATATAAAAAATTACGAAAGCGAAAACCAAAGATAAAAGTTATACGGAGTACAAAATCATTTAAAAAAAAATTTATAAAACAATAAAAAAAGCCTTGGTGGGGGGCAATAGATCTCCGGTGCTTTCACTGGGTTGCTTCATTTTGAACGCTATCAGTGGCTGTTTATTTATTCAGTCAGTGTTGCGCTCAACTGTAAGCTGCCGGAAACTGTCACCGCGCGTGATACATGCAGCCGGTCGACCGCAACAGCGCTGCTATATGAGTTCTATAATGCGAGAACCCAACTTGCAGTACGTGAAAAATATCATAGTAGTTGGACTGGTCCTAGGCTTCGAAGACTCGGAAAAATGTCCAATGAAGCGATAGTGGTCGATTTAAACATTTCTATATGCGCATATTTAAGGTTTATTGCATCAATATGAAACGCTAAAATATTAGTATGTGCCTGGGCTTGCGTTGCAAAGAACCCGAGACGGAGCACCTAATATCGAAACCACAAAAAGAGGACTTTATCGATCACAGACTAAAGTCGTTGAAATTTCTTATGACAACACACTCGTTAACAGATCATCTTTACGATATATTTGTTAATGATTCCAGTCTACGATTTCGCTACTGGGAAAGAAAGAGCGGCTTCCAAACGTGCGACAGTGATTGGACTGGTAAACAGCTCGATGAAAACGAGTGGGAAGGTACTTACGCAGGGAGCCTTCATCCTGAAGGACCTCTTCAAATGGCGTTCGCAGATATCTGTGTAAACTGGGTAAAAGCCATGAAAATGGCGAACCCCGAGTGGGTAGAGATACTAAGTGATGAAAAGACTGAACGTAATCTCGTAAAATGGGTGATCTTCCCCGAAGTCCAGATTTACGCGTACGCGGAAACGCGTTCACTGTCGCTAGAGGAAGCTGATTGTCACTATATGGCACTGAAAGTATCGGAATAAAGCTTTTCGATTCGTAAAAATTTATCAAGTGCAAGAATTACGATAGTTAACAGACCCCAGTATTTATCATGATAACGGAGATTGTTTGAATTCATAAGAATTGCGAATTTTAAAATATGAAAATAGATTTAAAAGGCTGGATAAGATCGGTACCTCGGTGGTAGACCCTGGAGAAGACCGACTAACTTTCCAAAACGATTAGGGCTACGTGCAATAGAGATAGGTACCTCGGTGGTAGACCCTGGAGAAGACCTACACAATTTCCAAAACGATTAGGACTATACTAAATAAAATAGATAGGTACCTCGGTGGTAGACCCTGGAGAAGACCTACACAATTTCCAAAACGATTAGGACTATACTAAATAAAATAGATCGGTACCTCGGTGGTAGACCTTGGAGGAGGCCGACATAGATTCCAAAAGTTTAGGGCTACTATTGTACCATAGGTCGGTACCTCGGTGGAAGACCCTGGTGAAGACCGACAGATATTCTAAAACGTTTAAGGTGCTACCATAGCGATTTACAACGTAGCTACGTTGTAAATTGCTATGGCACTACATAGGATGAATAAAAATGAATATTATAACCAGAAATAATAGGCCTATAACATTAGAAATACCTCAGGCCAGTACTGCTAATATAAAGACCTTAGAAAAGTAACCCATGGTTGAACTTGTCCACACATTCGTTTTTCGAAACTGATGTGTCGATGATTGAGTATGACATTAGAATAAGACCCGCCTTGTTGGCACATTCGTTTCTCGAAATGGATGTGTCTGACAAGTGCACTTATGGCACCATGATCAGTACGTGCATGCAAATTATTGTATTTTGGCAACGTTACGATAGCAAATGACGCAATATTCCGACATGTGTGTATTTAATGTCCTCCCTGTGCGCATCGAATGTATCTACGACTAGTATGACAAGAAGAGCGTCTCGAAAACGTGCCCAAGATTCGTTGCCCTGCTCACAAGGAGGCCATAATAAGACTGACTGAAGTGGTGAGAGGGCATGAGAGTATCGATATGAACTGGACATTCTGTTGGCATTAATGAACGGCTTGGCGGTACCAACTCTAAAATTACTATTCGACAGTCCCGAAAAACTGCTCCCCTCGATAGAATCTAGGGCTTAATGAAGTCAAATGAACGAGATGAGAAGAAATCCGGCACTGTCAATCACTGCTCAGCAAGGACCAGTGAACCAAAGGTTGGAACGTGCCAAACACTGCCCGCAAGAAGTCGCGTTGAAGACAGCGGAGAAAAGAGGCGATCAAGACGGCTGCAAAATCAAGAAGAGATACGCAGAAGAATCGTTTCATCAGCAAGGGGGTTGAAGAAATCGGGTTCGAAATAGATGCACAAGACAGAGTACCCAAGCGTACGGTTGCCAAATATGTCCTGAACATACGATGATGGAGGTTGAAGAGGATGCGTTTGACGAACAACGACACGAATCAATCTGCGGCATGATGACGAGACGCGTGAGTCATAACAGGACATTGATATTTTCATGTGAGGGTTACTTTGATGTATTATTGTATGGTGACGCCATTTTGTTCAAGCGCTGCCTTTACTGTATCTTTGATCAATAACATCAGGTTGCTTTAAAATGGCGCTAACATTTTATGTCGTAGATATGTGTATGGGTTAGTGAAGATTTAGTATGTGAATAACTGGTTGTTACTACAGCAATATGGTAGCGAGTACTCTGCCTGTAGGCTTTAATTAGGCGTTATACACCGACCACGCCCTATATTAGTGTCGGGACCCTTCACCCTAACGGGATAGAAGCTTAGGATTAGAAATGGTTAGGGATTTCTTCAGAAAACCCGTAAAAGGGACCCTGGGTATCTAACAGTGTTCGAATAAGCAACACCTTGTTAAGGGTAGTATCATCAAGTGCACTTTAATTGGCATATGGCCATGTTAATCGGGTCAACGATACAAAGTCCTTAATGTTGGAACCTCCCGGAGTTATGCGTTATAACTAGCTACGCACCCTTAGACTAAGCTAGGAACCTCTACCTTATTGGAGCATGTGTAGAGTTAAAGATTCGTGGTAAATCAGATCGATTGTCTGTGAGACACGGTACATACGAATGAATAAAAAGCTTATACATACCGATACAAAGGAACGCAGAGATATAACAGATAGTGATTAAAACATTGGATCGTGCATGACTATTGTGAATTGAATGGTGTATCATGTAGCGATATGTCATGAATGAACTTTACGGCAGGAAAGGCCGTCACATTCATTAGATGTGTAAACTAACCTCGGAGCTGCTTTACGGCAGGACAGGCCGTCACATGCATTATATGTGTAAACAAACCTATGAGATTTTACGGCAGGAAAGGCCGTCACATTAATTATGTGTTAACAAACCCTGAAAGATACCACTTCGGCAGGAAAGGCCGTCGCATAGTTTGTATGCGAAAACAAACCTTGGAGTATTTAAAATACATTTAATCGTGCATGAATATGAATAGGTTTAAGCTTTATCTTGTGTTATAATTGATGGATATTCTATGTGCCAATTTAACCGAGTTTTGCTTAGATACCTCATTCTGTCTGCATGATATTTATTGGAGTATTTGGTTGTATTAAGGCTTAATTACACGTTATATAAGACTAGTTTAGAACTCTGGACCTAAGGGTCATTGTCTGATACTGAAAGGTACCACTACTGCAACTACTGCTGCTTCAATCAACATCCACGGACGTCGTCTGGACAATACAGCGCAATAGAAGGTCAACTCCTCACCGCGAAATAATCCGAACCAAGTGTAGACGACTCGCATAACAATCGTTATCGGAGCTGCACTATAAAGACATTACTGGAGCCATCGGCGAGATTTTTCCGGTGAAAAAACAGTGACCTATTAATGTGCGCGAAGACGACCCTCGTGAGAATCGTGCTCGGAGTGACAGTAATCACTTCTGCTATATCTCTGCTAATAACGTTGGCGTCGGTCTACGTACACCTCGTGCCGGTATTCTTTCCTACTACAAACCCTGAAGGTCTCTCTAACGACGTCACTACAACGGCCGAAGCACTTACTGTCCCACGTAACGGATTTGCTGTGGCAATCGCCAACGAGACCGACCCAGTTATCTTCGGAAGGTATTCCGCACCTACAACGCAAGGGCGAGTGATCGAAAACAACAAAACCGCGACCGTGGGTAATCTACTTCGTAACGGTACTTCCCCTAGCCAATAAAAGGTACGGGACCAAAATACAGACAAACAAAAGTTACATAAACTATGCGAAAAATGCTAAAATTATTTAAAAAGAAGAATAAGTCGTCAAAGGCGGCAGGCGAGCTCGAGCAGGGCATCAAGCTACTGAAAGCCACGCAAAAACGCCACGAAGGCGTCAGACAACAAGAAAGACAGTTGGCAAAAGACGTGGCTGATCAAACGAAGGTACTAAAAGAAGTCAAATCAACTCTGCCCGAGACAATGAAGGGGCTGGAAAAAGCCAAGAAAGAAGTCAGGCGAGCTCAAGCCGACCTCAAAGCAGTATGCGATGCAACTTCGAAGGTTAGCGGGAAAGTCTCCACTGAAGTCCTCAGTGAGATTCTGAAATCGGAATTTGAACTGGGCAAAGCCCATGCCCAAGTGGTTGAAAGTAAACCACCACCACCTTCTCCCCTGTCCGTAATGGCTACAGCACCTCCCCCGGCGTATGATCCGCCCGTTGGGAAATCGTCCAGGGCAACAGCGCCACTGCCCACGTTTACAGTCCAAAAGGGCCTGGATTGCCATACCGTAACGACAGTCTACCCTACGTTGCCAGGTTCCAAGCCGAAGTCGCCATCAGATTCTCATCCAAAAACGACTCCATGCTTTCCAGTTTGGAATGGGACACGCCCCGAAAGACGAAGGGGGAGCCTAGTCGATACACCCAGTCTATTTCAGCTGAGTGGAACCGGAACAGACACTGGACCAGATTCAGACGAGGACTATGCACACGCTCGAGAACGGCTCGGCGCATGGCTCGACGATCAACGAGCAGCCGAAGGAACCCGGACCAGGACACAAGGTGCGGCCAGCACTCCAACAAGGCGCGTTACCTTTCAGGAAGGGAGAACGAACTACCGACAAGGCGAAAGCGAAGAGCCTGAAGACTCGGGGGAAGATACTGACGCCCAATTGGACAGATTGGGTAGACAAATAGCGGAGGCACGGGAGGCCATTCGGGAAACCACGCGGACGCTTCAACGGGACTCTGGTCGGCCCAACCCAAGCGAACCCGCAGAGGATATTTCGGACATCGCTGAATACCTCAGATTACCTCGATACACATCTACCCCAAGAGAAAGCGAAGGTAGATCGAGACTTCCGCGAGAACAACCACGGAATGATGCCGTAAACCCGGTGTTGACTACGCCCGAAAGGTTCCAGTCCGAAAAGGAGATGCTACAGCTAATGATGGACCCTGGGGACATGCCACTTCTAAAGTGGATGGCTAATACGATGAGGCGTATACGACACGGTGAGGGCGGCACTGATACTGATATCATCCTGGCTAATGCCATGCAGAAGAAGTTGAGAAGTGCGGGTCGCCTCAAACAAGCTAATCAGCTAGGGAATTTCTTCAACACCAACTCGGGAAATGCAAAATGGGTTTCGGTCATGAAATCATTGTCGCTATCCAACCCGCAAGGCTTGGTTAACAATGAAAAAGTCATCAACGACTTCCGGAGGAATTATCAGTGGGAAGACGAACCTCTTCCGCTGTTGAATAGCGCCCTAAAGCAACTAGAGATAGATATGGAGGCGGAAATCAACGAGAATCCGGATGGGCTGCGACTTTTCCGCAACCTAAGACAACGATTACCAGAAGCACTTAGACTGCTGATGCGGGGATGGGATAGCAGGTCCTGGCAAGAGGTGGCAGAGGATTTGCAGCTGTACTGGAATTCTGAGTTCTTGGATGAACAAGAGGTACGACCCACCACTCGGGAGGCCAGAAAGACGCGTGAAGCAATGTCGCCCCTACCGCCTGTACACATATATAATGTTCAGCCTGCAGGACCCATGATGCACAGTTACCCTACTCACGGGGGTGGAGATGAACGAATAAACACCCCTCCTCCACCGACTACACCACCACTTCCGATGGTGCAACCACCCTCACCCCAACAACCTCTGCACATGATCGGGGGGACACCACCCAGACCGACGGGGAATATGTCGCCACGGCAGCCCGTCGGCGTCGGGCAAGCTTCGCAGCCACGACGTGGCCCTCCTCGCGGCGCAAAGACCAACCGTTTTCCTACCAATGTAATGAGTGGAAATGGATTTGGCAGACAGGGCCCGGCTACCAGGGCCAAACCTTCCCGAACACAAAATGGGCGCAACGCATCGAATGGACCGAGCGTTCCACCAGCACGGAACTCCAGATCTCCTCAAACAAGTCAGGGGCCAAGTACTTCGAACCGGAGACCTCGGGTGATGAATACGCAGGACTCTGGAATCGGCGGGGACAGCCAGGAAATCACGCCGTCTAGCAGTCAGGAAGCCCTCCGCATCGCGGAGAGCCAAGGTGAGAGGTATAATTTTCTTGGGAACCCCAACATTTTCGCCCCTCTAGGCTTGTATCTGAACCCCCCTCAGGGGCAGTCCTTATCCGTATGTTATTATTGTAAGGCCCCGGGACACCAATCCCGTAATTGCGTGGCAAAATTCGTGCTTTGGCTAAATGAGGAGGTGATTGCCAAGGATGATACCTTAGGTTGGGTAGTTCGCAAACGAATACGACCGGTACCCCCACGCGTTAAGGAGTCCACAAAACGCAACTGGGAGCCTTTCCTTGCAAGGAATAACATATTGACGGTCCCGGACCTCGACCGATACCTTGCCACCCAAGGTTCTCCCTCTCTGACACAGAGAACTGCCTTGTGCGAGGCCTATTATGACTCTAGGCCAAAAAATAGAGATAGAACCCACTGGCATGATAGGGATCAGTGGGGTCCTCAGGGCCCACCTGAACAACCGAACCAGGGCAATAGCCAAGTGGCCTGGACGGAACCGCTATATCGCCGTCCTCCACGTCGCTATGACGCCTCGCATTGGACGGATGAGGAACTAGAACAAGGCTTGAGACTCTCAAAAAACGACTGGGGGTGCTGATTGATCCGGTAAATCAGCTCCCAGATAACTTATTACCCCAACACGCAAAAACTGTACATAATGCTTCTCTACCCCTATTTACATTTCTTGATACACCGGATAACCCACTACAGCCAGACTTTACGGAATTATTCGGCGGTCGGCTCTTGTATTTGGTTGACACCACAACGGAAACTAAATTCTTGGCCGACACGGGAAGCATCCCCAATTTAATAATGAAAAGTGTTGTTAAGACCAAATACCCACGAAGCTGGGAGGAGCGACAACCCCTAGACATGAAATTACGCGGCATAGGGGGCTCTTCCCACGTTGACTCCTTGGTAATAATTGATTTCGATGGACTACCGGTTCCATTTGCAACCGGGAAAGGAGTCCCTCTCAATATTATTGGGTTAAAATGGATTGATCAGGTACAACAATTACCGAACATAACGACTGAATTCAAAACTCCGTCTAATGCAAACGAAGAGTTGTCTTTAGTAACACTACATGACGAGATCTCGTGCGATCGACGGGATGGAACCAGAGTCGGAAACAGTCCTTGCAACGCTGCTACCGACGATGGGTTGATGGAAGCTGCAAATCAGATAAGCGTCGAGTCGGCGCGCCGGTCATTATTGCCGGCCGTCGCCGCTGACGCAAGTGTCGAGATGGCAATCGCCACTGGCGCGGACGACGGGTTGGTAAATACCACTAACGTCGAGAGAAACCTACGGGAAACCCCTAGTGTCGAGACAGGAATCCCTGCTGGCACTATTAATGAAGACGTCGAGCGCGGAATCCCGGCTGACGTAAATAAGGACCTGCACGAGAAAACTGGTCCTGAAAGCTCTCGTGGATGCACTTGCCCGAATAACTGTAATAATTCGGCCCAAAGATGCAGGACGACAGCCACAGTTATGAGTAACTTCCCAAAAGGTTCAAACGAAGCAGCTATTGTCGGTCAACCGGACGTAGGTCCAGGCGCGTCCGACAAGGAGTCTGGGGATTTTAAGATGCACGTCTCCCCAGAAACAGGGCCCCCGGCGGAGATTGAGTCCGTCGGCGTGACGGTAGGTGTGGGCACGCACCGAGTTCAGAGGTCAGATTGGATAGGTAGGGAATCCCCGCTGACAACGAAGAACCTCGCCCCCTCTCCACCAACACCAAAACCCCGTTTTTCACGTGATTCGCATCGGCCGATAATTGGCCCTGTTACCACGTACACCTTACAACAAGGTACCAGTCTTAGCGTTAAGACGGATCTCGAAAGTCTCTGTGCACAATCGGTAGCACTAGCGAAACTTCCATACAAACCTCCTGATCTAACGACCCCGGAAAATACCATCATTGCCGACGAAGTTTGGAAAGCCGTCTATGAGCCTTTCGCAGCTGAACTAGAGGACCTGCGTGGCCACTTACGAGCCCCTCAAGCCATGAAGTATAAGTGTGACATAGAACTCAGGGATCCCTCGACTAAGCCTTTTGTTTCTGGACCTTATAATCTGAAAGGGGAGGGCCAGGCGAAGGCGTTAAAAGAAGCAGTGGACAACTTCTTGGACCTGGGAATAATTGAGCAAGGATTTGCCGAATGGAAACTGGCCATCTTTGTCGTCCCACAAAAAATGAATGAAAGACAGAAGCAGGAGGACGGGTGGAAGCAATCATGGAGAGTCGTACAGAATCTCCAGCCCCTGAACGCTGCTATAAAGTCAATCGAAGTCCCTCCACCCTTAGTACCAGATGTAAAACAACTCGCCCAGGGAAGAGAAGTGCTCTCCCTGCTGGATTTGAAGAAAGCCTATTTCCACATGGATATCACGGAAAGATCCAAGCAATATGTGGGAATAGCCATCAAAGGAATGCACGTAAGATGGCGCAAGATTGTGATGGGATTGAAGACCGCAGTTGCCCTTTGGAGCGCTAACATGCAAGAATGCGCGGTGAAACCCATCACGGAAAAGTATCGCCAACGCATGAAGCAAAATGGCCGATCGGATGAGGAGAATGCGACGCCTATGGAGGCCTACATAGACGACATTTTCCTTAGCACAAAAACGGTAGACGACCATTTGCTTCTCCTACGGTTGGTATTTGAACAGCTTGCTAAAATGAAATTGACGCTCAGCATCAATAAATGCTTTATTGGAAAACGGAGGGCAAATCTCCTAGGAGCGACCTTGACGGGAAAAGAAATCGAGGTCCAGCCTGAGAGAATAAGGGCTCTGCGGGAGCTTTCGCCACCCCGAAATATATACGAATTACGAGGATGGATTGGCGCTCTGCGCTACATCTCGGAGCACATCCCAGAGTTAAGCTTGAAGTTGGCAAAATTTGATGCGCTAACGGGAAAAGTCCCAGCGACTCGAGGTAAAATGACACCGGTGCTTTGGACCGAAGAATTATTGCAGGACTACAAAACAGCTCAAGCTGCACTCGACAGTGCCAAGGTACTGTATCATCTGGATCCAGGACTTCCCATTTTTGTGGAAACTGACGCATCAGATGTAGGGTTTGGCTCCGTAATTTTTCAAACGGATGTGGGGGAAAAACCCCCTTTCAAAGAGGTGTATCCGATCGCTTACTACAGTCAAAAGTGGGTAACTCCGACGGCGAAAGCCTATGACCCATGCACCAAAGAGCTTAAAGCCCTGAAGGATTCAGTGGAGAAATGGCAGTCGATGCTGCGCGCCTTACCCTTCACTATAATTACTGACAACATGGGAGTTTTTGGACTCCTGAAAAGAATGACAGATGAGGCAAAAAACCCGAGCCCAAAGCCATTGATTCAAAGGTGGCTAAATCATCTCTCCGGATTCCAGATAAAAGAGGTAATCCATTTGAGCACGTTCCAAGTGTTTACTTCAGATGGATTGTCCCGATCCTATTGGATGGAAATGGCTGCTAGAGATGATGACCCTCATGTCTGGGCCACCCTCCCGGGACACAAAGAATTTCAACAAGAGAAAATACAGCGAACCCTGATGTTCCACTGTCGGCACGAGTATTGCGCAAACTCTGTCGATGGATACCACCCCTGGGAAGAAGTTCGCGGAATAATCAAAGACAAGTTGCGACAAGACCTCGGGATAACTGAAATTGAGGATATCATGGCCAATTGCGACAGGGCAGTGATGTCCGGTGAAGGCCTGGCTGCAGCGCACGGGCACACCAAAGGGATGCCACCCCCATACGAAGAGTACCTAGGCGATGACATGCTGTATCACACAACGACGGACGAAGGTGCCCGTCAAATCATTGATACCCAACTACACAGAATGAACCGACGGTTCATCCATTTGAGTAAGATTAACACAACAAAGGCACGTGGGCGTAGAACGGTTCTGAGAATGAGGGCGAACGACCTCAGAAGGATAGGTCTACGACTCTTACAGTCGCATAATCACGAGGTAATACTGTGCGAAGGGCCAATACCGTCAGGGTATATACTGATGGAGAACCTGGCCTAGGATGCAGGGTGACGCTGCCGTCGAGATTTAACTGCTGGGGAGTGATCGATCGTTAAAGGAACTTGTACTTTTTTATTTACTTTTCAGACTCCTTCGTCGAGGATTACAATGTGCTGCGATTGGTGGAAATGGGAGCCTTACCCCATACACGCGATTGCATCCCTTTTTTAAGAAGCCGGGGTCTACTGAGAAAACAAATGATTTGCAGAGAATGCTCAAGATGGATGAAGGAAGAACGGACTACCGAGAGAATTTCGGACGGATGGAGATGGAGGTGCTCATCTTGTAGGACCACTGCTACTATCCGCAAGTACTCATTTTTTTCAAAGAGCAAACTTGGATTGCCCCAGCTGCTAGTATTAAGTTATTTTTGGGCCCAAGACTCTCTACAAATTCAAATGGCCCATGAGGCCGAGATCAGCGCACGTACGACGGTAGAATGGTCTGGACAACTGCGCAAGATGTGCTCTGCTTACATACAAAGACGTAAACGGAAATTAGGCGGGGTTGGCCGAACTGTAATCCTGGACGAAACCCACTTGGCCAAGCGGAAACGGGCAGCTGGTAGCGGTCAACAAGCAGTGAAGGCTGTCTGGGCTTTCGGTGGCCTGGACCGAGGTACCGGTGACATGTTTGTGGAGATCACATCTGACCGAACAGCGGACGTTCTGAAAAGACTTATAATTAAGAATGTAGCCAGAGGTTCAACCATTCTGACAGATGGCTATCCATCGTATAAGGGCATTGAAAGTTGGGGGCAGGGCTATAAACATGGATCAGTTGACCACGCCACCACGTTTAAATCTGCCCAGGGCGTTCATACCAATGATTTAGAGGCTTGCTGGAGCTCGCTGAAATATCATTTACACAGATCGAGGGGTCTAGCACGTCATTTACTAGCCGATTATGTGGGGGAGTGGCTTTGGAAGAGAAGATACCCCCGTAAAAAAAGGTTTGGGGCTCTGTTGAAAACGATATCTCTGGACCCGCGGTATAATAATGACGACCCTAGTGATCAGATTCCTGACACACAAGGTAATCCTCAGTAAAGCCCAGTGAAGCCTTTCGCAATAAAGAAAGGAAGTTAGCCACAAACCGGACAATGTATGTTTCTATTTTTGCAGACAATAATTAAATCATATTCAATATAAAATAGTAAGCCTATGCATTGGGGACCGACGCCTATACCACCTCAATGGACTACGCTATTTATATTCTGCCTGTCATTATTGGTTTCAGTTGCACATCTGATTGCTTGTTGTCTGAGGCGGCGGACTTCGTGCCAAGATCCGGAGATACTGTAGCAAACAGGGCCCGAACCTTTACTCAGGGTACCCTGGGTGAATTCAACGGCTCACTACCTGACGACTGGGTTCGGCTGAATGATACGCAATGGGAAACCTACGACCTAATGAGCGCTTTCAATAAGACAGGGAATCGTCACGTGTACAGGCGACCAACACTCTTTCATAGTGAATCTTTCGGTTACGTGGTGGCCGAACGGGTGTCATTGCAGCAAATGGCGTTCCCGCGAGGGCGATATTGGTCGAATGTACGGGATTTTGAACGAACCTGCCTATGCCAACGAAAACTAAGCGAAATTTCGCCGAACCTAACCTTTGCCGTTCTTGACCAAGAAACTGTGTTCGTACGCCCAATAGGGCATGGGGTCAGGATACGGTGGTTTTGGGACGAGACCTGGGAAACGTCTAGGCAGAAATGGAAGGCTGGGGCTGAAGTGGACGAGTGGTCTCATGTGAACGATACCTTAATGGCAATGACCAAATTCAAGTTGATCATGTTACGAGCATTCGCGGGGTTCTCAGCGGTGAGATCGACTTGCAGGACAGAGCGCATGACAAAAGATACCTGGAACTGGACTCGGGTTGATCGATGGAATAAATATAACGCCAGTAGCTCGAGCATTGCGCATTGTTGGCCGAGTAACGTGCTTTGGGCCGGAACATATTCAATAACCTACGACTGGAAGACTCGCACGTCAGACAAACGCCTGGTGTCGTCAAGGCCAGGTTCACGCGGCACCTGTGTTTTTTGTGATATCACAGGGATAATTTCTGCTTTAGAACCGAGCCAAGCAGACATAATAATACAAGAAATAGATACCATTCGTGCGGAATCCGCATGGGAACGTAAGTGGCATCCTATGCAGAACTGCCGAGCTACGTCAGGACTGATCACCCAGGAAAACTATGAACACCGTTGGCAGGTCGTCCATCACTCACCAACCTTATCCGGTAAGGGCCTACGCAACATCGCGCATCCTCCATCGTGTAATCTTTGGCCGACTCAGAACAAGAGTAAGTGGGGGGACTTGCCCACCACGAATTTTCCTCGAAGGATTAGATGGATACAGGCGTCCTTACCGAACTGGAAGGGTCAAGATGACCAAGGGCTTGGTTGGGATAATTTGTTCGACGGACCTGCCGAAAGACCAGTCGCACCCTACGACATACTGCCTGTTTGGCGAAAGCACCCCTCTTTGGTTGCAGATGATCCTAGGTGTCAGAAACGGGTAAGTGGTAGCGACTGTCAGGATCCGGTCGGGGGGCCTCAGTTGAAGGCGGCCTTTTGGGATCAGGTACACTTCGACCCTGAGCATAACCGACCCCGTTTTCCGGGAGGTCCTATAGAAATAAAAGGAGATATCGCGCGCAATAATAGGAGGATTGGGAGGAAACGTAGACGTAAACGATTCCTCTTCGGCCTACTGGCACTAATCTTTGCCGTTGTGTCAGTCGTCGCTGTTGTCGCAACTGTATCCTCCCAACTGCATAAAGAAACAGAGAACCTGAGTAATCAAATCAACGATAGAATGATCCAGGCTACGGAAAGATCAGTCGAGCTGGGAAGAAAGATAAACGAACTCTCTCGAATTCAAACGGCGCAGCAACAAAAGCTGGACCGATTGGTTGAAGACATGGAGGTGAGGGCATCACTGACGGACAGACGACTGGTGTGGATGCAAAAGATGATGGAGAAAAACCGACAAATGATATTGCGGCAGGCTACCATCACCCTCGCTCAGTTTCAAAGTTTCACAGAGGTGAGCGACGCTGAACTTGCCGTCGACCGCTTGGTCATGAAAGAATTGGCTAATTTGACTGGAAAGTCCATATTCGATTCGAGTAAGGTCTATCTTACACAGATTCGGAAAGGGACATTGCGGGTGCAGGAGCATGCTCAGCAGTTATCTGCCTATAAAGATACGTATGTGAATGAGACAAACGACATCAGTGGTAAACTCCGAGCCAACAGGCTTCGTCTGAACCAGGCTCAAGAAGAAGTGGATCTCAGTATACAGGTATGGAAGGAAGACCTGAACCGAAGTGTGTTCGTAAATATCTCCGATTGGCGCTACGAGAATGTGTCAGTAGCCCCCTTCGAGTTTGCTGGGGGGGGGGAAGAATTTATGAAGAACTTTGGCAAAACGATAGAAGAGATGGCGAACGGTGCCGGAAGTCTGATAGAATCGGTCGGAAACGGTGCCGGTAACCTCCTACAAAAGGGACTCGGGGCAATTGGAGGTCTATTTGGAAGTGGGCTGAGTGGCATTTTCTCGGGCCTCGGATCCATCCTCCTCCCCTTGGGACTTGTACTGGGTGCGGTGATTATCTTATTCTGTTGTGTCAGGTACCACAGCCTATGTTGTCCCAAGTTAAAATCTAGCGTACAAAGGCGGAACACTAACGCCCAACTTGCAATGTATATAACGTCGACACCATCTTACACCGTAAAGCCCAGGCCCATAGTGCGACGGTAACCAATCTCCGACGAAGCTCTCTTAACCCTCATGCTTAACTAAACACAACTATATGAATTACAGATTTTCACGTTAAATTAATATGCCAATAATTAACTACCTGTACAAATGGAAAGGACTACAAAGATTGCTGCTGTTAATCCTGTGGGCTTGTTTTGTGAAAACCCAAACTGGCGAAAACCTACTACCCTTATCTGCCATGACCGTGGGGTCCGTCGACGACTTTAATTTTACGGGATGGATACCTTTCGACGTCCCACCAAAGCCGCAAAGAGTTCCCTTGTCACGGCTTTTTATGTTAGGAGGGGACTGGCCTCGAAGGGACATTCAACGTCACTATCAGATACAGGTTGACGACTCGGCGTTTGGTCCGTTGAAAGCCGCACCGCAAAGTTTATACAAATTACTGGCACCCATATCATCCATAGGATCCCAAAACGCCAGGTATTGGAACGAAACCTGGGCGTATGAACGGGAGTGTGTGTGCAGAAGGACTGAGTCGTGGATATCACCGGATCTGAACCCTGCGGACTACTATACTCAAAAAATAAAGTACCGACGCAACGGCAGACTGGGAGTGATACATCTCTGGAGGTACGTAGAAACCCGAGCCTTGCATTCTCTACCCCTCGAGACATTACAACGATTAACCGTATATAAGACAATGATCATAAACTTGTTGGAGCAATATGGAACAGTGGAAGCAAATTGTCGCTATCAGTTCGGGCGTCATATAGGATGGGATATCGGACAGAATAGATTCAGCCATTGTGTTGCTCATAAAAAACGTCGAAGTAGAGTGATGTGTATAGAGTGCTACTTCATGGGGGAGCAACCGGTTGAGAATTTCTTGCCCCTAGATTTTGTAATACAGGAAGTCGATCCCGGTATTATTGGGAACCCGCCGGATAAGCGGAGAACCTTTTCTAGCAATCAATGGCCCGACAGAGCTCCTCTGCCGAAGATAAGCGAGAATCTGGTATGGCTACAAGCAAGGAACGAGACATATTCGGAACATTGGCATGTGATGTTCGACGGACGAAAAACCGATACGGCATTCCTACGCACGATGGCAAGACCCCAACCTTCAGGCATGGCAATGTATGACTCTTACCCAGTTCTTTTGCATAATAGATCGCGGTGCGGACTAAAGGAAAATAGACAAGTTTGTTCAACGGCTGTTGGAGATCTCAAAACAGCCTTACTATTCAATAGAGTATTATTCGACCCTTTCGAGGGGCAGGCCGTGTTTGCGGACCCTCGGCAAGGTGCAATGCAAATTGCTGCCCCTGAAAACCGAACGCGGACGGAAATACTTTTACCAACCATGGGTAACCAAAGTTCCTGCTTGATTTCAAAAGGGTGGGAAACGTTTATACTATCCCCGTCTCGAGGGACACCCGAAGAACATGGACGAGGAGGCATTAGAAACTGGCTATCCCGCCTTGGGGCACACTACGTGGAAGAAATAAATAAATGCCAGTCGCAACTAAAGGCCCGGATAAGAGAAGACGTAGAAACGCGGCGAGAAAGACCCGTCTCACGGGGACAACTTGAGGAGCTATCCATGAGGTATAACCTTACTCTGCGACCGACATTAATAGAACAAGCAAAATCAATGAATACGATACTTCTGAAGTATATGGCCTCACAAAAACTGATTCAGGCAGAAGTGGGGAGCGAAAAGTTATTTCAGCCTCGATGGATCTATCGGGGGACGTTTTGTGATGGTGCCCTGGTCTATACGCCATATGCCCATAGAAATAATGCGGGGGAGAGATACACCGCTCGAACGGTGATGTTAACCGCAAATGATGACCGTGGAAACCATCGCGTTAGGACCACATGGACCACCGAAGTTCCGCAAACTACTTCGATGATGGTGGGTAGTACGACCATGGAAGCTTGGGAAAATGGACATGGGGTAACACCAAGTGAGCAAGAGAAACCAGCAAACAGTCTCCCGACGCCGCATCTGACTTGGGAAGGAGTAACGACCGCCACTGAAGAGATGTCGTTATCAAGGTACCCGCCCACGCACCAGGTAATCACGAAACGGGGAAAAGAACTGACGAAACAAAGGAAATCGGTAGAGGCGAGAATAACTAGAGAAATGACTCACGAGACCACCACGCCAACGAAAATAACCGACCAAAGGTTAGAAGAGACTGATTGGCCCGGTTTTGCAGGAACTACGGTTCCCTACCAGGTTTCCTCCGATCGAGATGTAGACGGGAATACTGCACCTGAGGCGAATAGAACTGCCTATATACCGACTAGCCCTCTACCTAACTATACCGAAACAAGCAAGATTCCAAGGGATCAGGAGGACGACGTCGCACATTTGGTGACCGTTGAACGGCTAACAACAACAGTACCAAAGACTACAGCGCTGAGACACCTACCATCTCTAACTCTAGGATGGCGAATGAAAACGACGCTGGTGCAAGCTTGGCGATCGCAATCGATGGCTAAAAAAAGGGGGGAAAATGACAATGCCAAACCAACCTATTCGACTCATTGGAAGCAACAGTTGCCAACCAATCCACGTAACCTACCCGAAAGAACGACGAAAATCAGCGGTGAGGTGTCCACAACAACGCGAGTGCATCCGATTACCACTGCAGACGCGCTGCAGGACTCCAGAGATGATGACGGAACCGACATCGGAACGGACTACCAAAGCCCGGACCACAACCGTAAGGTAAGTACCGGAACAACTGCTTTGTATTCAACAGGAGACGACAAAGACGACTCGTCCCCGAGGAGTGTCGAACTGATGAATACTACCTTGGAGTCAACGATGACTGACGCGTCACCACCGCCTGGGCAGAAAAACCAAAGTTTGGGAACACCCGCTCCTGAGTATTCCCGAATATCAAGAACCACCGCGGGGAAGACAACCACAGATTTCGTTGACTACAACTATACTCGATGGCTGCACGAACTGGTGATGATGGAAGGTGGATATAAGGTAAGAGAATTATCCTTGATCGATAGGATTATTATGGAAGGTGCGAAACTGATACCTATCATGGAACCAGTGGTTGTAATATTGGTGGTAACAGGGTTGATAGCTCTGGTGATTGTGTTGTGGGTTGGTTGTATAAGATGTCGTCGGCGTAGAACCCTAAGTCATCTGAGGAACACGAGGAGGCGTAACGGAACAAGTCAATGGATGGCGATAAGGGTAATACGAAACACAGCAGAGGATAACGAGATTTGAAGGTAAGAGAATTGATTCTTGAAGTTAGGTGTAAGTTCGTTATGTAGTTAGGATAGGGGAGTATGAGATGCAATTTTATAACTTTGGGAAATTCTTAAGTAAACTTGTGATAGGCATCGGGAATATAAAAATAACCCCGGCGATGCATAGTTTGTGATTGGTTTCAAGTGAAGTATTTTACGTAATGGGCATAAACGGAAAAAACTGAAACCTCGTAACTAGAAATATGCTAAGTCATGGTAAGTTAGTTATGTAAAGAAGCATAAATGAAAGGCAGTGCATCGTTTATAATAGGTGTTAACTGTATTATTTAACGTAATGGGCGTAAACGGAAAAAAATGAAACCTCGTAACTGGAAATCTGCTGAGTCATGAAATGGAAATTCGAGAGAATTATAAAAGAAAAAGGTTGACGTGTAAAAATACTTAGTCAATAAAGTGATCACCATGAACGGGTATTGTTGGTGTATAGTGCACTAGTTCCGGATTTTTAGTCACAAGCGATACCGGTACTTGATATGAAATCGATTAAGCAAATCACATTAGGCTACTTATGAACTAAAATCAACAATAATCATATTGTGATCAACTCACAATCAATGAATATAAATATCTTTCTCTGTCGACCGACTAACTCAGATTGACTGACGACGGAGAGCGCATATCCCCGATTCCCCGTGCATTCAAAATTGCCAGAGTCCCGGATGCTGAATTACCGCCGGTCACGGTTCATTGGTGAGGATATTGGCAATAAGAATATACGTTAAAGGTTTTGGATATGCTACGGTCGTGCAGGATCTCCAAATAATCATCACAATCCATTAATAGTATTCAGATATTTTCAAATTTACTAATCCCTCTACTGACTTAACCACTTGTAAATGAAATATTAATTATTTTACCAATATTCCAAAATGTATGCGACTATGACTTTATATTGAGTGAAAAAACAACACTCGACTCGAAATTCATGTCTGATGACGTTATTAACTATAAGCCAGTATCGACTGTCATGTTTTAATTGGGCAATACGACAGTTTGCGAACAGTCATTTCTGATTTCCACCATGTCAATAATTGTTTTCCACCAAATATGGTAGACTATTGATTCCTCCCTCTTTCTACCCTCTAAATTCCTCCATATCTGGTGGAGATACGGTGGATAAATGGAGGGAAAGTATCTTTCTCCATTTTCCTACCATTTTTTCCACCTTTTAGATTTACAGTGTAGTCGACAGACCATGAATATCAAACAAACAAATCTCTCTCGCAATCATACTTCAGTCGCAATCATACTTTAGTCGCTGTTACTCCCATGCGACCCGAACGTGGTCGTTGTTGCCGACTGTCGACACATCGCAACTAACATCGCGCCAACATCAAACCAGACTGCATTGAAGTGGGACGTCCAATCGACATACATAAAAGACGAATCCCGCGACGCCTATAATTGAAATTTAAATATTCCTGCAGATTCCTGCAATAACATGGCTTCCACGAAAATGCAATTCGAAATAATTGTGGTTTTGTAAGCGAATGAACATAACAATGGCTCCCAGTGTCAGGGATCGACCCACAAATACATGGATATTAGGAACTATGGACATCTGTGTAAGCAGCGTCTTATTAAAGCTTAGAAGCGGGCCGTGCTACAAGTCGGCAGCTACGAAAAAAAAGATTAATATTGGCCTGGTGTAAATGACCATTGTAGTCGACAAACACCATGCATATCCACAGACAACAACAACACCACCAACTACTACTATGGACACGTATACGTACGATAAGCATACATAATTAACAAAATATTCATCCACTATCACCATACCAAGTAAACGCAACACTTAATACGTTTCAATAGAACGACTATACCGTTATGTTTTAACCGACTGAGAGTCTGCTGCAACTAGTGATATGAGTTTGTGTATTGACCTTTCCATGTGGGCTTTCCGATAGTTATAGAGTCTGTTCATCCCTCGAGTATCCTGGCTTTTCAGACCAACCCATTTTCTGGAGATTATACGGATTCGACTCCGCCAAGTTTCCGTGGATACGATTTTCTTTTGATATACAAACTACATCTCCGACCTTCAGATTACGCACGACGCCTGTCCACTTTTGTCACCTTTGCAGATATTGGACGTATTATTTTATCCACCGATTTCAAAATTCGTTGGTCATTTACCAAATCATCTTTAATGTGATGTAGAACTGCCATTGTATTCTTTGAGGTCGCATAAAAGGTACATACTTGAGCTTTCTGCATCGTTGGGACTGTGGCGACGCCATCATATGTGATAGTTAAGTACTCGATTCGAAGCCTAATTCTCTCTTCATAACCGGATCACTCACGCACTCAGTATTGTCATACTGATCCTTACTTAATGATGCTAATTCTGCAGGTAAAGCAAAGAAGGGTCTGCCGCAACACCTAGAGAATACCTTTGCCAACGATATCGAAGGTGAACTGTTCGCCAACGGTCTCATCAACGCCCCCGCGGAGTTTATTCCCGGATGAACAGACTGTCGCAAAGACGCCGGATTCTTCCGGATTTCAAGTCGGGCGAAGAGGACGGGTCGACCATATCAGACTCTCGCGACATAAACGGCAATTCGAATCCAGAAGACGTCTCCTATGAATTGACCGTGACTGAAAATCCGTCCATACGACCCCAGACGGTTCCTGACTTAATCCTCCGCAAACCCGTACCCAGCGTAATAAAGCGTACGCGACGTCTCAGTGACGAATCAGAGGCTGCGATGCTCATGACATCTGGAGTAGTCACCTTCCTAGACGAACATGCTGGCTTTAAGCAAGTCGCCAAATCTGATGACGCAGCTGCTTATAGTCCCAAACAACCAGAGACTCTGACTGTTCCAGTCACGGGTTTCAGCATCCATTCACAGTTGAGGCCTGGCTTCAACAACGTACAGATTACGTCTCAATCCAAAACGTAAGTATATTAGCCAATTGATCCTGCAAATGATTCACAGTCCTGACTGCTGAGCTTTACGCTTTGGCGCACCGGTTAAACAGCAATATAATATGCGACCCTTCGATTGAAAGGTGTACTGATCTGTAAATATGATGTGGTAAAAGGATAAAAAATTGTAGCAATCATCTTGAACGGAAGTCCACAGTATTCAACTGCAGGTAAAAGATTTAAACGAGTGTTACTTTACACTCTAGCTCGGTGGTTTGCAACATGGGGTCCACTTACCCCTTGTGGGTCCGTGATTACCTTACGGAATTTTGAAAAAAGAAAACGAAAAGCGATCATTTTACTTTAATTTCTCTCTTTAAATGTACATGTGTCAAGCTCAAGCATACCAGAATTACCTGTACCGGTGTGCATAACTATGCTGTTACCTACGATGCGTACGTACATTGACCTTACGCTACAATACTGCATCCACCATGCCAATTAAAATGAAATCAGGATTGGCTCGGCTACAACGAAATAGAAAGCACGCGGTTTAGTTCAAGAAAGACAGCAACAGGCCACAGCCTTCTATTCAAATTTGCTCACGCTGCGAAAGTTTCGGCATGGCCTATCTTGCCTTTATTTATATATTTTCCAACTCCCTTCTAGTTTCTATATTTTAGTATTATTATTATTTTTTTAATTTTGTGCCAATGGTGCATTTAGTTTAAGTTTTTTTCTTTCGTTCGATCGTTCGTTCTGTTGTTAGTTCTTTCTTATTTCAGCAACCGCGGCAACAATTCGACACACTAGCCCACAGTACTTGAGTAGAATAAATATTCCAATGGTCAATAATATTTTAATTCAATTTCAGGCGAAATCTAGGCAGCGATCCGCAGAATTAATAAATTATCTAAAGGTGTCCTTGACAACAAAAAGGTTGGGAACCACTGCTCTAGCTTAACTCCGTGGTGTCAATATAAAGCAGCAGTCGGGAACCTATGGCTTGCGAGCCATATATGGCTCTTTTGCGTATAAAATATGACTCTTTGCCAAACAATTATTCTTGCACTAAATTGATCATTATTGCAGCAATTTGTTAGGAAATTTTCATCACAACCAGAGAAATCATCTCAAGCATGACCGTGTTAACATGTCGTTGAGAGGTAAAGATAATGCCGTCGTCATGTTTAGCGGCTCGGACCCTCCTTTTCAAAATCCCCGAATTCAAGTTACTGTCGCGTCGGCGACCAATATCACTCGCGGATTCGATGTATCCGACTCGAAACCTTGGATTGCACTATACGTGGATTGATCAAAGAGAATAACAGACGTGGCGATGACAATGCAGTTATCAAATACATATTGTCTTCCTGATCTATGTCGCGAAGTAAACAGCCGTGGAAGTGGAATCCATAATTACAAACTCGAATTACAAACTACACCATAGCTGTCCACGTTCTTGATTTGTAAGTCCCTTTCTGGTTCCGGCGATAAAATGTAGGTGTGTAGCGCAACGTTATATGTTCCGCCGAACACTTTAAAAATTGAGAAGTCGGTCAGTATTTAGATTTTGGTATCAGTGTGACAGTTACATTCGATAATTATCAGTTATTATCGATTCTATGCTATTTACGATGAATTGCGGTATCAATGGTGAGGCTTGGCCCGTATGTGCCGTACCTTTCGCTTCGAGCTTCATTTCCGAATATTAAATATGCGAATCGGCTAATTTTGGGAGGAAAATGTTCTATTTCACCCCCTGGCCCCACGTCACTGATGTATCACACCTTGCATTGGGCATATACTGTTGTAGTGACCATGTTTGGTCCCACTTACGCATGTGATCACGGGTTCTCGCATCAAAAAGCTAGAGGTTCTTCAGTTGGAATGTTCATATAATATTCAAATAAAATTAAATATTTACTGTTACTTGTACAATTAAATAGTAGATTAATATTAAAACAAACTTGGCTATTTTCGGCTGACACTCGTCCGTGGTAATCGTCAGCAACTAGTAAAAAATGAATATAATATTCGATTGTATATTGCGGTTCTGTGTCGCCAAGCGTCTCAAAACTACTACTTACAAGTGTACTGTACTTTATTGCGTAGATCACGCACGGACAAGGGGATGTTCGCAGACAAGAAACCCGCCCGAAAAAAGTCAGTACAATTCTCTCGCCACCAAAAGTCGACCGAGGCAGCCCAAGACATATCGGCGAACGGGAAGAATCTCAGTCCCACAATATCAGCGAGATAGTCGGGATGGGAAGCCGTTCGCGGTTGTCCGTGGTCAAGTCCCGCATCGAATCGAACGAGAAAGCTTTCTTGCTGCGACTCCGCATTCAAAATCAGAAGCAGGAAAACGAGGAATTGGCCAAAAAGGTTTGGGATTTCATTGGGCAGCGACCGACCAGCATGTTCGTGGCTCGGAAGAAAGCGGGGAAAGAAAATCTAGACACAGAACTCTTGACTGAAGCAGAAGAAGAGATGAAGAGGAACAAATTTAAAGCGGCTGCCAACAAAACATCTGCAGACTCATGACATCGCTATTTATCATATGGTTTGGCGCAGGGGTTTGAGTACTCGAATGCAAATCGAATATTAATTTTAATGATCCTAGTCGAGTAAGGAAAGATGATGTTCCGCGTGCTGAAATGATGCGCTCATCAATACTAAGAGTTTATTTATCAACATGAATTATAGTTCTAATGCTATTTTCCACGATGGAAGCCATACAACTTCTATTTCTCGTATCACAGCTCTGGAAACAGGCGGTACAAAGTCACACATGTTAATGGAAATGACATATCTTTTGAGTCGTGATCAACTCACAGCATTGTTGGTCGTATAAACGGTGAATCTTTCCACGTCATCCATTCACATGTGACGCAACAACGAGTGACACTCGACTTGACGTCTAATACTCGGTTCAGAATCGAATCACTAGCCAGCCTTACCTCATAATACCGTATCGCATCCACTCAATAATCGGTATTGTTGGAGTTCACCGGACATTCGCTAGAGAATTGAAATGGTTTGAAATATTTTGTGAAAATATGAATGGTGTTACATCGAGTCGTGACCAAATTCGATAGTCGGCTCTGGTCACTGTGTGCGACAGCAGGCTAGAGCAAATTTTTGACTCCATTGAAAGTTTGTTACCTTGCTGCTCTGGTTTTGAAATTACACTGAACACCCATGTATCTATCCTCAATTTCTATCCTTATGTCTAGAGGCAATCAAAGCGCACAGGTACCAGGTTTACTTACACCAAGCTCCCCAATTGATTGTCTCAACCAGCACTTACGCCACCTCCTGACGTGGTTTATTTTAAGACTACTTAAAAAATTAGGGAAACATTAGACCAGTGGCGGCTCGTCCTATAGGGCAACTGGGGCATTGCCCAACCTAAAATTCTGTTCAGTAACAATTCTTTACCATTTATAGACGCACAACAATCTATATATACCGAAATCACAGCGAAAATCGTATTCTTCTTGTCCTTTCGCTTGTAAATGCCCATATATAGCGAAGTCTCTGCGAAAATCGAATCCTCTTCTGTGTTTTCGCTTTGCGAATGCCTAGCCGGGGCTTGCCCCGGTTGCGCTCATAACAAGCTTTGACTGTCTATTCTCTCAAAGCCGCGCACAATAAAGAAACGGTGATTTACTCTCTCCTATTCATAAAATTACCGAGCAACCGGGGCTCAATAGGTCTGTGCCCCTAAGGTGTGATGTAACAATCGTATCTATATCTGAACTCGGTTACCGTCATATGCGTTTAGTCGACCTTTGCTGGTATAGGTCGATTTTGATGGTGTTTCACACCATGAAAACTCTTGAAACTTGGTATGTCATGTCGTGATGGTGGTATTTAACATTGCCCGAAGTTTCAGGGTTTCTACTTAAAGTTTAGGGTAGTAAATCCGTTTCCGAAGTTGAGTGTGTGCTGATCCGTCATGTATCGCAAACAGATTTTTCTCGAAAGCCGGTATTGGTATCCATTGATTTTGACGATGTTCAATACTGAGATCGGTTATGACATTTGGCACGGTAAGTCTTAATGTTAGTATCGAACGCTGTACCAAGTTTTAAGTTTGTCACTGAACTATGTTAGTGGTAATTTCGTTTCCTTAAGTCGAGTGAGAGCTGACTCGTCATTTATCGCTAACAGATTTTACGCAAAGCCGGTATTGGTCTCTATTGATTTTAACGATGCTCCTTACATAGATCTGTCATGAGATTTTGCACGGTGTGTTTTGATTTTAGTATCGAACGCTGTGCCAAGTCTCAAGGTTGACACTCAATGATTAGGGCAGTAATTTCGTTTCAATATCGAATATGGTAGAGATGTGCTCAGATCTGACACTTCAGCCTACAACGCATTGCGGATTTCGCGCAAAAGCCGGTGTATCTGTGGTAACGTTAACTGTGTTCCATACTGAGATAGGTGACGAGATGATGATATCATTCTCATTTGCATTCAAATATTTACTTTGATATTATATTCTCCAATGTCAATTTCACCGTGAAATTGTGGCCTTCAAGCCATTTGCTTGCAACCCCCTGTCAAGCGCGATAGCTATTTCGTTTTCGATGTCGGCTAACAGCTGATCACTTGATCAGCCTATTCCTCAGTAAATTTTACGCAAAATTCGGTCTGTTTGCATTATTTTGACAGTGTACCATACCGAAAAGGGCCATGAGGCTACTACTCGATGATGTCATGTAACAGTGTACGGCTTTCACCCACGTATATATTCGGTAATATATTTTCCAAAGGCGATTTCGCAGCAGACCTATAGACAGTAATAAAACCATATGTGTCGTGTTACAGACTCCAGTTTCAAGGCCAAAATCTCCTATGCTGTACCGAGACCGAGTTTCCGAGACTGCTATTCTTGGTTCTTCAGAATGATGTTTTGGATTCAATATGACATGCCCAATGTATGAGATAACAATTGGGTATGTGTCCGAACTCGTTGACCTTTCCAATTAGGCTTACGCAATCTCTCGAGTTATAGTCATTTCCATTTCTGCAGATAATTAGTCAGGTCTAGTGCGAACATGAACCGCGTTGAATCTTTGTTCCGTACGCCGTTTACGCAGTTACCACACTTCAAGTCACAGCTCACCGGCAGACCTCTCGTGGCACATACGTTAAAATCACTGTTGTCGGGAAATTCATGTTACCGTAACATCATTAAGTTACTTGTTTACGTTGGAAAACGTCATTGTGACGTCATCTTGATAAAAAGTCGCTTTCAGCCCTTTCCCCACCACCCGATATTGTCACGAGCCGCCACTGGATTAGACAATGATTAGATGATTAGCAACCACGTAATATAGCTTTGAAATTCACCTTACGCTGATGATTGTGAAGAGCTCCGGCAGATGAGACGATCTATTGATCAACTCCGGGAGTTATCGTGACTATTAATATGGTACACGAGTATTTTAAAGCTATTTTACAGGGATGGTGTGAACGTGAGGTTCACATTCGTGTTCTGTGTGTGAACCTCAGAAATTTTGAGGTTCACGTTCACAAACGAACCTTGGTAGGTTCTGCACTGTGAACCTTTTTCATATATTACAATTTTCGCTTCATTATAACATCTATGGTTGAAATTTATTGCATTTTAACTGCGGGTCACTCTATGCACGACCCTGGCACCGTAAAATAAAATCAACACTAGACGAGCATGCACCTGGACAATCTCAAATAAATTTTACTTGCTTTGTTACAAAAATTTGCTCGCCATATCCAACTTTCCGTTTATGAATATCTAGTGACTTTCTGCTGTGAGCTTGACCTGCAATGACACAACACCAAGAGAGAAATACACTACTGTGGCAGCCCTCGTGCGCCCCCTATCTGGGTTGGCGCCCTTGTGATGCTCTAGTGATTTCATGCTAGGCGTGTCTCTTTGTGTTTGGTCTCGTCGCTGCTGGATTGTTGAGTACGACTGAGTGAATAAACTTCCTATCTGAACAAAGGCCTCTACATTGGCGAGCACGCCAGGACCAGAATGGATAGTTCACCTCAGTCGTTAATTTCCGAGGCCAGACAGATAGAAGAAGAGATCGAGTTGCATCAACTAGACGTGCTGCGAACGAAAATTGAATACCTCGAGGTGAGAATGACGAACACCGAAAGTAGAGTATCGGGACAGATTGAGCGCATCTCGGAAAAAATTCTACTTGCAGTAGAAGAGATGATCGACCGAAAAATGCAGGCGTGGGAGACCAGGGTTGTTTCATTAATTAGAGAAATGCAACGTACTGTACCGGAACAGACTGGTTCTGACAAGGGCAGTGTTGATCGTCCATGTGTTTCAGCTCCGGATAGTATTAATTCCGACGGTCCAATAGTTTCGAGCAGCAAGAAATCAACTGAAATACCAGTGCCTGGTAAGCCTATTCATCTGGAATCGAAAACGCCAAATGTTCTACCTAATAAGTTCAGTGGAACAACGGATGTTACGTTAGAAGACCATCTAAGCCACTTTGATTATGTTGTTGGCTGCAACCCATCTTGGGGTGTACGTGAAATTCTTTCATATTTTGGCTGCAGTCTGGAAGGTCCCGCGCTGAAGTACGCCAAGGAGGTTTCCGCCGAGGATTCCCAAAACTTCGACATAATAGTGGAGCACCTCAGAAAACGTTTTGGAAAGGAGCAATCGGGACAAAACTCGAGAACTAAGTTCAACAGCCGAAGGAAAAAGCCGAATGAAACCCCTGCTGCATTTGCTGCTGCTCTCCGAGAACTGGTACGTAAAGGCTACAAGATGATAAACGGTAATGCTGCAGAGTTACTGGTACGTCAACAATTTTGTCAAGGGTTCTCTGATGTCACACTGTGTTGTATGCTTGCTGTGCGTGAGAGTGACAGTTTAGAGGAGTTAGTTCGTGCTGCTGAAAACTATGAGTCCATGGCTGCTACTCATGGGGCCAATGCGGGCACAATAAAACCTTTTGTGGCAGTGGTTAATAACTCTACTCGCAAGGCTGACTTGAACTCAAAATCAGAATGTGATGAATGTATTGGGGAATTGCAAAACCAGATTAAGTCCTTGAGAAATGAGTTGACTGAGTTATTTAATAAAAATCGTGTCCCAGACAATAATGCGAGTCGTCCGAATTCACCAATTAGAAACCATGAAAGTCCCAAGTCAAAATTCTTTGGTAAATGCTTCAGGTGTGGCAAGTCTGGTCATTCTGCACGTTTCTGTAGGGCACCCTTTTGTCCACTTTGTCGTAATGCAGGGCACTATGATTATCAATGTCAATATTCCAATCAGAATAGTTCATGGCAGCATGGACCCAATGGGCCAACACAATATTTCCCTCAACCACAGCCAACTATGGATAATAATGGAAATTGGAACGGTCGTTTAAACTCGCAGTAGCGGGGTGCGAAACCAGTAACCCCGCTTGTAATACAATAGATGATGATCTTGATAACTTGATTTGCTCCCTCAATGTTTCAACCAACTGGTACACACTTGTTAGTATTGCCCGGGCAGATTATAAATTTTTGGTAGATACCGGTAGTCCGGTAACATTCATAGATGTTGGGTTACGGCAGTTTATTGATGTCGGTGAGCTAGAATCGAGTCCGGAGGACAATCGATTTAAAGTGGCTAATGGCAGACCCCTAGTAGTGCATGGAAGTTGCACACTCAAGATGTGTATAAATGAAGTTTGTGTGAGGATGCGAGTGTTTGTGGCTGAGCTCGGAGCGGAAATTGGTATTTTGGGTATGGATGCTCTGAAGGATTTTGATGTCACCTTGTATGCCAGACGTGGAGTAATGCAAGTGGGTGATGACTCGGTTCAATTAATGAGTTCCAATAATGTCACGTGCAGCCGTATAAGCATTAGGGAATCAATTTCGGTCCCCGCTCACAGTCAATTATGTGTGACTGGAGAGAATAACCACCCTTGGCCAGTGGATGTTAAGGGAGTTACGGCTGTAGTTGAGCCAGTCAGGGATTTTTTGTGGGCACAGAATAAGTCGGGAGTGTATGTGTGTCCTGCTTTCGTTACCGCATCAGAATGCTTGGTGCCAGTTCTGGTTGTGAATGATTCAGATCGTGTGGTTGAGATACCCTCTGGCACTTTTGTTGGCATGATTTGCCCTGCAGACAACTTCCAGGATGTACATGGAAGAGTTTCCGGCATTGCCAGTATAAGGAAGAGTGAAGATGAAGAGGTGCCCCCGGGTGAAGCGAAGTCCTGTTTAGGTGAAGAATCGAAATCGCAAACGGGCGTATTTCCAGGTCATCTGAGTTCCATGTTAGATGGGGTTCAGGACTTAACGGGGGAGCAGCAGTCGGCAGTGCGGGATCTCTTGACTGAATTCCAGGATGTTTTCATTGGGCCGGATGGGAAACTCGGACAGACGCAAGTTTTGCAACATAGAATCACTCTCACCACAGAGCAGCCTGTCAAGGTACGTCCTCGGCGCATGGGCTGGGAGAAACGCAAGTTGGCTATTCAAGAAGTGGAAAAGCTGAGAGCACAGAACGTGATAGAGGAGTCTGATTCACCTTTCAATGCACCTATTATGCTGGTTCCTAAAAAAGATGGTTCTTGGAGAATTGTTCTGGATTACAGAAAACTTAATAGCGTGACGGTCAAAGATGCGTACTCGTTACCTCGAATAGAAGATATTCTCGATTCGTTGGGAGGCGCCTCGTGGTTTTCATGTTTGGACTTGGCAAGCGGTTTTTTCCAAGTCACAATAGATCCTAAGGATCGCCCCAAAACAGCCTTCAGTGTTCCAGGTCATAACCATTACCAATTTACTGTACTTCCCATGGGATTGGCAAATTCGCCAGCTCTGTTTCAGAGATTGATGGAGAAAGTTCTTGCTGATGTATTATGGTCGCGAGCCCTGGTTTTCCTGGATGATGTGATGGTTTTTGGAAAAACGTTTGAGCACGAAATGGAGAACCTCCGACACGTTTTCTCCAGGATACGCACGGCGGGACTGAAGTTCAAACCAACTAAGTGCAGGTTGTTTCAAAGACGTGTGGAATATCTTGGCCATGAAATTTCAGACAAAGGGGTTAGCTGCAGTGAGACAAAGATATCGTCGATTCGTGACTGGCCGGTTCCTGGGAAGTTGAAAGATCTCCAAGCTTTCCTAGGCACCGCAAACTACTATCGGCAGTATGTGAAGTCATTCGCGTCCATCGCTTACCCACTGACACATCTGACAATGAAGAATGTGCCTTTTAACTGGGACGATCAATGCCAAAATGCGTTTGACACCTTGAAGGAGTTATTGACGAAATCTCCGATACTGTCTTACCCACGTGAAGATGGTGAAGTGTTCATTCTTGACACTGATTGCAGCGCTTTTGGTGTGGGTGCGGTTCTCTCTCAGAAGCAAGAGGGTCTTGAGAGGGTAATCGCTTATGCAAGTACTACTCTTAACAAATCACAGAGGAATTACTGTGCTACATATCGAGAGCTTTATGCTGCAAGATGGGCAATTGAGCATTTCAGGCATTACCTTTGGGGGAGACCATTTACTCTGAGGACTGATCATTCTTCGTTGCGTTGGCTTCTCACTTCGAGCGAACCCCATGGGCCTTTGGTGGCAAGGTGGATTGCGTTTCTGAGCAGCTATGATTATACGGTGGAACATCGTCCAGGCGTGTTGCATGGGAATGCTGATGGTCTCTCCAGGAAGTACCGTAGACGCTGTGAGCGAGAGGAATGCTTGGACTGTTGTGATTTTGCGGAACCTCCAGCAACAATATGTGCTGCGGTGATTGTAGGGAGTTTGGGGCAGGTTGCTGAAGAATCTGCATCTACAGGACCAGATTTGTCAAACTGGTTGCAGTCATACACTGAAGAAAATTTGAAGGAGCTGCAGATGAAAGACAAGGACTTGAAAACAGTCATTTCAATGAAGGAAACAAGAGATTGTAGACCTTCTGGGACTGAACTTCTGTTCCAGCCAAAACTGGTCCGGGACTTGTGTTCGCAATGGCGACTCATCAGTCTGCGAAATGGGGTACTTTATCGTGAATTTGTGCATTCTAATCCAGGGGGTAAACCAATATTTCAATTAGTCCTGCCCCTTTCGGTTCGTAAGGATATTTTTCACCAGTTCCATGCATTGCGTACAGCAGGTCATTTGGGCCGTGATCGTACTTATAAGAAATTGAGAGATAGGGTGTATTGGCCTGGAATGAAACGTGATGTTGAAAGTTGGATTAAATACTGTTCTGTGTGTACCAAATCGAAAACTCCTCATGGTGGTCACAAGGCTAATTTGCAACAAATGTTATGTGCTGAGCCATTTGACAGAATTTCTATTGATTTCATGGGTCCCTTGAATGAGACGGAGTCGGGTTATAAGTACATTATGGTATGTACTGACTACATAAAAACTTGTTGGCTGGTTGAAAAACTTGTTGGCTGCTTCTGCTGCAGATGTACTTGTGACTGAAATTTTCACCAGATTTGGTGCGCCGTCTATAATCCATACGGACCAGGGTGTACAATTTGAATCTGACCTTTTTAAGCAAATGTGTATGCTATTTGATATTGAGAAAACTCGCACTACTCCCTATCACCCTCGATCAGATGGGCTCACAGAAAGGAACAACCGGGTTTATCTGCAAATGCTCAAAAGTTTTGTGAACAGTGCCCAAGACAACTGGGATGAACATTTACCTTATTTATCCATGGCTTACAGGTCATCAGTGCATGCATCCACTGGTTATACCCCTAATCGTTTGTTTTTAGGAAGAGAGATATCCCTTCCTGTTGATATTATGTTCGGTAAACCACCACGTAACACTGCCTATCGTTGTTATACTGAGTTTGTCAAGTGGTTTGACATTGCTAGTACTGATGCTTTTGCGTATGCCCGTGGGCAACTGAGTAAGTCTGCTATCCGCCAGTCCAGAAACTTCGATCCATCTGTTAAACCCTTGATTTTGGAAACTGGTAGTTTGTGCTGGTACTTCCATCCACCAGCAAAGTCAAAACTGAGGTCGGGTTGGACAGGCCCATGGCTAGTGTCAGAGAGAATTGAACAATTCCTCTATCGGATAAAACATGTGAACTCCGAACGATATCGCATTGTGCATGTGGATAATTTACATCCTTACGTGGATGATGTTGACTCGCTTCCAGCTCTGGAGGACGATTCAGTCGGTGAGACCGACATCGCTGTGTCGGAAGAGATACCGAGCGTCCTGCCCGGCCGTAGCAGACAAATGCCCTCACGGTTTAATGACTATGTTATGTGAAAGTTTTTTTTCACTTAATGCTTGTTGCTTGGTTATTGCTTGTATTTTGTTGTGAGAGTCTACTTGAGTAGCACCTCTCAAAATTGATGGGAGGGTGATGTGGCAGCCCTCGTGCGCCCCCTATCTGGGTTGGCGCCCTTGTGATGCTCTAGTGATTTCATGCTAGGCGTGTCTCTTTGTGTTTGGTCTCGTCGCTGCTGGATTGTTGAGTACGACTGAGTGAATAAACTTCCTATCTGAACAAAGGCCTCTACACTACATTTGGTCAGCGAATGATGCTCATTCAACCAATCAATGGAATTGATATCGTTGTCTGATGCAGGGATAACCCTGGTCTGATGTAAACAATCTAGCATGTGTATGGGGTCAATCTTGACTTCATATGTTTGCTGTATCATTAAAACAAAATCCGTGCCATTGGGTTATTGGCCATACTGCTGTAAAACTTGTTAATGGGGTAATATCGGTAGCAAGTAGAGTCCCGTTTTACACTCTGCTCAATATCAACGATGCAATACTCAGACGCCGAATACATTCTCCGGTCTGGCCTATACCGCTAAGGCGTATATTCCGTTATAAGCTTATATTCCCTTGCAATTCCTCGACGATATTGTTGGCAAAGCGACGGCAGATATAGGTTTTATGGGATTGTTATATCGATTGCCACAATTCATACATTTGGCAACGTTTAAACCGTCAATATGTACTTCAGAATAGTGGCGATATGTGGCCCGAGTAGATACTAGGTATCGTATACAATAATATAGGCTATCACTTCACTGAAATGTAGGATTGGAATTATCAATATGACGTCATGAGGTTCACGTTCGCGTTCACACAGAACCTTTCACAAAGGCTCGTGTTCACACGAACCTTAACCTTTCAGAGGTTCACACCATCCCAACTATTTTCTTAAATACGTTCTCAGAACAATCATTCATTGATTAACAGAGGTGCTCAGCAGAGAAGTAGGCTACATTTAGTAGTTGCGAAGTACTGAAGTCGGTTTTTATTATTCCCAGCAAACATTTGATGGTCCACACATAGCCCATGGATGTAACATCAAAATTCCCAGACCTATCCTTAGACTGTTCACTCGGACTGGAGGTGTGGACTCCCCTTGACGTTCAGTGACTGGTCAGTGACTGTCCGTGAAATCGCTCCCAGGCCAGAGGAGGGAGAAAGTCGGGACTAACCAAACGATCTAATATGTGACCTAATCTGACACTCGCAACACATAATTAGACAGTGTGCCTTATCCACAGTTACCCCTACCATCACCAGGATGAGACACACTACACGATCGATTATCCAGTTTCCGGAAATTATATTACAATCAACGAAATAGCACAAAATGTGTGCAACATTGGAAGAAAAGGCAGGTCAAACAGCTGGAACTTGATACACTTTAAAACAACAGTGTACGCCTTTATTACCACGTATCTTCACCATCGTGAGGGCAAGGTTGCGACAAGATACTGTCTTTCTTTGTATTCTCCATCTAAAATATTAATAGAGAAATGAATTTCAGCGAATATGAAATAATACTTTAAAATGCTATCATATTCCTAACACTTTGATACCAGTGTTGGGATGACTCGAGTCACCTTTTTCGTATGACTCGACTCGAGTGACTTTGCTAAAAATGACTTGACTTGGCGCATCAGAAATGTGGATTGACTTGTGACTCACAGTAAAATTTACGGGTCAATTTCAAGTCATCAAGTAATCGGTGTCAATAAAGATCACTGTATCTTGATGTTTGGATTGTTTGCGAAACGCTGGTGTAACCCGTGAGAGCGACCAATCATCAAATGATCATGCGCGGTAAAGCACCTTCTTGCGTACCTCTATATTCGTTCATTGATTCAAAATCAATGACCACTCAATTTGTATTTCAAGCAGCTGGCAAAATGCAATGATTCATGCTCATACTTCGAAAACCAACTGGACTCGAATTTTGACTTGACCCAAGTCACCTCTAAAAATCAAGTGAATCGACTTGACTCCAGTCACCTTAGGAAATCAATTGACTTGACTGAAGTCAAAATGTGCAATGACTCGCGACTCGAATGCAGCGACTTGACCCCAACACTGCTTGATACACACATTACAAATTACTGAATAAGACATTATGGTAAATATAACAGAATTAGTGACTGTAAGACCGAGAGTCTTTTGCAAATCAAATTCATAAAACATTGTGTAGCTATAATTCTAATGCAAATTAGGAATCATCGTCCGCATCAGCGGCATTGACAAAATAGATATGCTACACTCGGAAGCCTAAGCAGCATAGTATGGTTCAACACTAACGATGATCTCCGTCCACATCCCATATTTTCACACAATCATATGTTATTTACCTTAGATTGCTGCGTTTGGAATTGTGCAGGTGCATGACGCAGCACAGATCACACCGCGTCTTCATAATCTTTTTCCAGAACAGTCTGGTGAATATTGCAGCAAGCCCCTAAATTTGAGATAGTGTCAAACAATTCAGAGCAGTGATTCCCAACCGCGGCCCTGAGGGCCTCATGCGGCCCCAGCTAGCGTTCTTGTGGCCCCCACAAAAATATTGAGAAATCGATCTATGAAAAAAATATATGTCTATAAAATACTCTTGCTTGGCTTGGAGTCGGGAGTTCTGAGTAGACTGCTAAGATTACGTCACTGCAGTTTCAATGCAATGTGCCCTAACTTTCCAGTTGAACGGGCAGTACCTATAGATATAGGTAGAGATATTGACAGGACCGTAACAGCAGCATCCCAAGCCCCCTCCCCCAATTGGGGGGAGCGAGCACGAAGGGGGTCCAAAATTATCAAGTGAATTAGCATTAATTATATGGAGTATTTTATGAAATTTTATGCAACTTTTTAAATGATTTTTCGCGCAGCACACGATTTCAACTTTTCAAGTACCTCAATTATTAGGTACTTTTCGACCAAGATAAAATATGCAAGATTTATAGAAGTGGCCATATTTGCGTTAGCCATTACCGCGCCGCACGAAGACATATAAAGTTTTAGGCCATGTAACATGCGACTCCAATAAGTGTGCTAGAACAATCGGCAGCGAAAAAACCTTGGCCGAAAAGGACTGCCCTAATGCTGACCGAAAACTTCGTTATGTATATTCAAAATACATATGGGTATATTCCATAGGCGCCAAAATGACTGGCGCCGAATGTTCCGGTCTTGGCAATCTGAACGTCGCGAAACAAATAGGCTACCATCCCGCAGGGAAGAATTATGTGCCAGTGAAGAACTATTTATTCGAAATCGTGTGCATCTTGTTTAGTGCGTTCGGGCAATTCTATATTTATCGATACAGCAGACTGATGGTCACGAAATAAAAAATAACATCATGTAACAAAGTCGTACCAACGGCTCCGCCCGTCCGAATATGTTCAATTATTATTTACGGGCCCTACAATTTCCAAGACAACTCACTCAGCTCTACCGGTAAATCTGATTACGTGAGCAGAGAGGACAAGTAATTAATAGCAATATATATGCAATTCCCGATCTTATTGACATATTTTATTTTGAATTATCGAATTCTCCCCAGGGCAATAAAACTACTCCGAAATAGCCAGCAATGGTGGATTGTTCTGAACAATGTGAGCGCGGCAACACAATGGCCAATGGCGTCAAGCGAATGATCGGAACAATGCCAATTTTCATATTTTGGTGACTATATTTTGGGTTCCTTTCATTGCCCTGGTATTCGTGCGGCCCCGGCCGTACTCTGAAATTCTAAATTTGGCCCTGCCATCGAAAAAGGTTGCGAACCACTGATTTAGAGACAGCAAATATGTTCAACTTACGATATATGATTTGGTATAAACTGAGTTCACACAAAGCCATTTTCTTTTCATTTCTGCCCTTCACACAGAACTTACTCCAAACTTCAGCAGTTGCAACTCTTCTATATAATTTTCTCACAGAGTCATTTAGAGAGTGCCTCCCGACGGGAGTCATTGCTTTTACCTGAAAAATTAAGACAAGTTAACACATCATTGCAGTGTCATAAGACAGATGTGGGGAAGTTTGAAGGGCAAAACCAACAAAAATTTTTGGCCATTTCCTTCAGAACGCCCCCGTAATGGAGCTGCAATTAATTGAAATTTTCACAAGACCTTCACGGCTCAGCTGCCGCGGCTGCTTAACTCGTCACATGGCACGATGTCTTCACCGTCGCACTTGCTCGACGCAGAGGCAGTCACGTAGAATACGAATTTTATATAGTTGTAAACAGATCTTTATGAAGGAATGATGTCGAAAGTTCATTCTCTGCTCGACTGCCTTATTGCGTCGAGCAAGCGCGACGATGAAGACAGCATGCCACGTAGCGAGCTAAGCAGCAGCGGGAGCTAGAGCGTGAAGGTCCTGGGGAAATTTCAATAAATTACAGCTCCATTACGGTGGCGTTCTTAAGGAAATGGCTGCGGATAAAAAAATTTGTTCATTCTTCTCTTCAATTTGAGACCACATCATCTTTGAGCGCAGTGCCCCTTCAATTGTATCAGAATACTGAATGTATTTAGAGCGCAGCAACAAGGTACCATATTTCTTGTGTATTACAAGACAATTCTCTATTATATACTATTCATCAATTTTATCCATGGGCGGTGGTGACAATTTGGTTGAAGAACTACACAAGTCAAAATCGTCAAATTGACCACTCTTGTCCCCTTCAACTTCAAGGCATTCTTCCACACTAAAACCAGCTTCAGAGGACTCGTCACTCGATGATTCACTCGATTCAGTCAACTTTACCAGCAATCTAGACGAGGAGCTCTCTGGCAGAACGATATTCCGCGAACCTTTTGTGCCGCCAGCCAATCTAGCTCGAGATCGTTTTCTCCTCATCCATTCTCGTTTATATATTCTCTTATCAATAAATCTCATAGCCATAACGATATAGTAGGGCTGGGCAGAATCGAATAGAGGTATCTCAATATTGAAATCTCAAGTAGAGTTTTAATGGCAAATAGCACAGTTGATTGCCAACCAGACAGACAAAATATTACTCCAACATATATAACGTTCTTGCTCAATGGAATGTTATAACCCCGAGAAACAGTATATCTTACCTTTTTGCCGTTCCTAAATTCAAGTTTCGTCAAGAAAGACGTAATAACAGATTACCACTGCTGTTATAGTATCAACATGCCATCACTTATATATGCTTTGTCTGGATTAGAATTGTTATGCCTGGCGATAATCAAACTAACTGACATACTGACCGTATGCATTATTGCATATGATTGTCTACTGACTATATACGTAGCAAGTTGATCACCAATCTATGTGCATGGCGCCAAGCGGTTGAGAATGCTTCCCGGCGATGAGAGCTGCTTAGTCAACCATACCAGACGGTCGCCTGAATCACGTGGAGTCATGGAGTGTGTGTACTGCGCAGTGAGCAATTGCGCATGCGGGTGAAAAACGCTAATCATCTGTAATATTCCCGCTCGACCACATGGCGTCGGAGAAAAAAGCTCAGCGCGTCTTCAAATGATCGCGAATGTTATCCACCGCAGGAACAAATAGTAACACCTTAGACCATGCATAGCTCTACTTCAATAGCGAAGCGCTGAGTGCATAAATAAGACACTTCAGAAGATAACACTTGCTTCTCGCCGCTGGCAGTCATTCAAAGTTCGAACTTCCCAGATGAAAATTTGAATGACGTGACTATGTGCACTGAGGCATTGCGCATATAGGAGAAAAGCATTTACGATCTCATCCACGAAGCCCGCGCCGCGACAATTGTTAACAATGTTCACCGTTCAGTGTTCACTGTTCATTGATGTTCAGCACAGGAACTTCGGTTTAACACCATACTGCAGTAAAAAAATTGCAAAGTTTATTACATGCTCGAAATAAAAGACCGAAAGAGAATATAGCATACATCAACTCCTCAGTACCAGCATATAATTCCCGTCAAGACAAGCATAATCCTGATCAATTCATAACGAAATACAGATTCAATGTGCGCAGACGCCATTTTGCCGACCGATCGAGCGCATGCGAGTGAAAAACGCTATCTGACGACATGGCGCATGCGAAAAAACGTGTAAATGTGTGATTTTCCTTCGAACCACCTCAAAATGTCTCGAAAGGATGGAATATGGGCACCTATCAGCATAGGAACTTGAGATGCTGACTTTTTAGCTGAGACAACGGGAAAATATCCGCACACTGTCAGATTGTGATATCCATAGGATATTTGATTTGGAATTTCAGTGGACTATCCTAAATGTTTGTCTGTAGGTATGTCCTTGGATATTCGAAACGGACAACTCTAAACCCGGATAGCCTAGTATATGCCTGCCGTCTGTCCAAGCGGACACTAGAACACTCGGACACGGCTCGGAACTGGCTCGGATGTCCCACGGAGATTAGGTGTTTGCTGGGTTGTAATACTTACTCGAATGGCTCTTTTTTCGGAATACTTGCGCTGATAGCTTACACATGTTAATCCAAAGCTACTGACTTATGACAATTTTGATTCTATAAAGTAGGACGTATTTTTGGGATATGCTCGCGTCACTTTTTGGAATGAAAATATATTGTTAACCGGGCGAAAGAGCCTCTGTATCACGGAAACTAAATATACTTTCAAAATTGCACATATTGCTCATTTTGGATTCGTCATGAAGATGCACCCGTCTGCTACTGCTAATTGAGTGCGACACGTCGACTGGATGTAGTTTGTGACTACAACATTGACTACTTATTCTTGAAGTAGTCTTCGGCTGAATTTGAAATTATGACATCTATTGTAATCGAGTGTAGAATCATCGCGTTTACTATACCATTTAAACTTGACCTCCTGTGTTAATTCATTTGCTTTTGAAATTTATATTCGAATTCTGATATTGCAGCGCGACTTCTACTTTATAATTATCAGGAACTACTTTGACCTTTTTGCTTTACGCTTATTTTTCAAGAGGAGTGTCAGTATTGAAATAATTATCACAATACTCATGATGTTTCTCATGCTTATCGATAGTGTTAAGTGGGATTCATACATAGGCCTACTAAGTTCAAATATCAAATACTATATGCACGTTTAATTTCGATACATTAGGGAAATTTCAATATGATAGTATCGTAGTAAAATTTTACGCGTCCTCTTTGCAAACAATATGGATTAATTTCTGGGAAGGAATGTATTCCTGTAATGACGAAATTTCCTCATAGAAGCGAAAGTAATAATCGCGTTGCAATGAAATGACACTCCACTATCAGTCTTTTTTCAACAAATGTACGGGCAGGCCCGATACCAAAACGTTTATTCGAAACTTCAGTAAGGAACTATGTCATTCATTCTGTGTATAAATTATTGTCACTGGTGACGGATTCCATGACTTATTGAGGAGACATACCCGACATCATAGTCGATACTGGTTTGGAATGTGTACAAACTTACCTGGCAATGTTAATTTTTGTATGATAATTGTCCGCTGCGTCACTCAAATTAGCTTTTAAACTCTCATCGTTGAAGATCTACCATGTTCGAACCTTCAAACACTTAAGGAGCTTATGGAGATCTACATTAGTGATACAGAGATTGACGACGTCTCCAGGAAAATGTACGTTGGGAACCTATACTGATTGGCCCATAGCCTACTCACCAATGTATTATGTCTGTATATCATTTTATTGATACTGTACACCGATTCTCCAGAATCAAAATATTTCTTCAACGTTCCTTTAATAGCAATAATTACATTACAATTACATGTATTGTTTAAGTATCGTATATTATATAGTACATGTATGAATAGGTGGGTATTTGTAGAGTTACCAATGTCCTTTTTAGCCCGTCTTTTTTAAGAAATTTGAAATGTCCTCCGAGCACTTCAAAATGTTCTCCTTTTGGGTAATTCGTCGTCTTTTACAGCCTTGAAAGTCAGTTGATCATACGGACACAACTAAAAAATGCCATAAGACAAGAATTCTGGATTTCGACAGCCCGTTTAACTAAGAAAATAAAAAAGGTCAACACTAAGCGATTATACGTGGAGACGAATCTCTCGGGACTCCAGTCGGAAAATAATCATATTTTCTTTCTTAGTAAACCCTTCAATATAAGCTGTAAAATTTCAAAATCACCCGTATTAATGAATGCTACTTCATCCATTGGGACTAGTAAAAACGTTTCCTCTTTTTAGGATCTCAGAATATGGTGTGAGGAGTGTTGCATAGCTGCTGGCTTTGTGTTCCAAATATGTGTTTATTGCTTGGCCACAAGCCACAAGTCCCTTCCATACAGTCAATATAACAAAGGGTAGGCGAACAACAATTTGTAGGGGTTCGATACTGTTGTGAGGCTCTGCCCAGATGGGTCCGTTCTCCGGAATATATGTTACAGGAAAGAACGAAGTTCTCCGCTGTATTCCGCACAGAGTCTACTTTCGTGTAAGCCGAGTCTATGCAAGTGATGTTTTAGTCTGCAATGAATGACCGGTATACAACTGGATCGAGCTGGAACTCACTCTTCGGCTCCAACGAGTTTGTTTATGAAAGATTTTTTTCAGCGACTCCATATCCTGATTGCAGTGGTTTTGTGTCATACATCACATATGCGTGTTTATTGACGGCTTCCTTATATTCCTTGTGTGTGGGTATCGACACATACGTGTCGGTTTCCCATCCTGCCGACAAATGGATGATTTGTTGGCGAATATTCTGATTCAATTCTTTGTCTTTAGATCTTTAGACTGCTTTACCTGCCCTACTATACTGTCTGCGAAAATTACCAATTGTATGTTAGGTTCCCAATTGCTACACGCCAAGATTAGGATGTCTTTGATAGCCCTCAGCTCCACCGCAAAGATACTAACTAGTCTGCTCAATGATTTCCTCACCCGGCGCGAGTTTTCGAGCCGTTTGTATCATTAGCAACATGGTTTTGGAATAGCACGAATATCACTTCCCTCCATTCACTATTCATTGCTTCGGGATGATCGCGTTCTCTGATTTTCATTTCTAGATCCCGGTCATATGTGCAATTTTATCGACGTCCGAGGAGGAATCTGGGAATATTGGAGACACTCTATTGCTATTTCCTAGAAGCATCCAATCTTTGAAACCATATTAAAGGTTTGAAAACCGATAGAGTCGGGAAATACTTCATGCCAAGTACAGGGATGATATTATTGCGATCTTACGATAAACCGATAATTTGCGAGCATTTTGATGTATCAAAAGTAAGCCATTTCTCAAACTCTTGATATTATCATTAATATCATTAATCAAAATGATAAAATACATATCAGAATATAGAAGATATACGAAGCAGAGGGGGTGCCATAACGTTTTAGATGTCCTATTCGTCTATTGAAATTGACAAAAAGTTAAATATACGAAATTCGTGTTTAACGCAAAGTCGTGCATTTTGATCTTAAAAAAGTAGGCAATTTCCCAACGTTTTGATATTATGACTAATATCATGATGGAATAGTTATTAGGAATGGTGTACACTAGGGTTATGACTAGAAAAAAAATCGAAATTTTGAGTGGCCTGTAGTCACAAACGATGAACTTTTGTGTCCTGATTGCAAAAATACCAAAAGTTAAGACTGGTTAAACAAAAACCTCCCGCACAAAAATTTTCCAGTTTTCACGGTATGAAGGATAGGCTCTTTTTGTAGATACAGAATATATAATATATATACCGACTGATTTGAATTTAACTGACACAATTCCAATTACGAAAATTTAAAATAGTATATTGGTAAATTTTGATCGCTCATATTGAATTATTCCTATCGTTTTCTTGCTTACAGTCAAAATTAAATAATTAATAAATAAATAATTATTAATTTCGATTTTAGATGTAGACTGTATAGATCGTATAATTTCAATTTGTTTGACACAAATCGAACTGGTTGTTCGAAAAGGTGAAAGTAGAACAACTTGACATATTTTCAGCGGTCTAGAAAACCGATTAGAGGAATATGATGAAAATTTGTAAATGTCATATCATATGTGACTCAGCATCTGTTGATACTGGCGGCGGAATGGTGTTGTTGTGAAACTGCAAATTGCAATGATGAGCTAGGGTTTTCATAAACCACAACACATTGCTTGCCAACATAATATTATCGATTCTTAAAGCATATATCAGAGTTCTTCAACCCAACATCCTCAACAAATCCAACTCTCAGCTACAAATTTGGAGATGATATGGTAAAACACTACGAAAACTTGGTACAATCCATCAAGCCAGGATTTCAGATGAAAATATTAGAAAACCGAGGATAGAGGGATGATTTTAAGTTTATCTATGTGCTGTGCAGAGCATGCCGCTCTTTCAGAGAAAATAGTAGATTAGCAGTAATCAAATGGCGTAAACTTCCATCCCTACGCAATGCGAGATGGAGCTCAGGGGCTATAATTCCGTACTTCCAAGTCCCCAGATGGAGAATAACTCTTGAAATATCATGCTTATTCCTCGCAAATGCGTGTCAGGAAGTCTGGTATTCTAACCAGATGTCTATAGATGGAATATACTGGAGCCCGACCGTTTATCGGTTTGCCGATAATATCGGGACGATATCACACTTTGAAAGAATTATCGGTATCAGCCATTGAAGCTGAAAAATCATCGGCAATTTTCGTGACGTTACAACATGGCAGTAGGAAGTCAGAAAACTAGAATCTTCGACGGCTAGACTGAGAACATTAATATATTTCACATAGCTTACACTTAACAGGTGTCCAGATGTAGCCTTTCTAGTTTATTTATTGTTAAAATATAACAATGGCTGTAAAGATGTTCAAATAAATGCCCCGAAGCTTTGAAAATGTGCTTATGTATATTAGGGTTGTCCAAAATTTGAAAAATTTCGAAAATGCTGCGTTGTAATGTCTTATTCTATAGATTATTGATTAAAAACATCAACAAGCCTGAAAGAAGCTCTCAGGAACGTCGTTAAGATTTCTTACAAAGCGTTTGAAAGTAGCCGTCTGCATGTGGGCGGGGAATCGATGAAGTGGGCGGGCAATCACGAACCTAGAATTTTGATTGGTTGGAACCTGTAATAATAAGCTACTGATTGGCTGAAATACTGATTTTGTGATCATTGCTGGTCACGATTTCGTTCTACTCTGTTGTGTTGGTTTGCAGCCATTTCTGTTCGTGGCATTGGCGATATGGTAAATTGACGTTGTTAATGCTGCCATCGACAACAGCATAACGATCCAGTAATATATTTTCTACCTGAACACTGTGTATAACAGTTTTGTTACTTCTTGCACAGGAGCTTGGCCAATTAAGATAAGAATGAACTAGATGCATGCATCGTGCTACCTTCGAGCCTTCTAAAACATACCAGTTGACAACGACTGTAACTCATAAATTGCAAACCAGTAGTCAATTTCTCCTTATGGCTTGTTATGGTAAGTCGACGTCTCTCTCTAAAACGAACGCATATTACACTTTTTATTCAAGATTTAACAAAGGCAAAAATGCTATTTACAAAAGGCATCATTAAAAAGTATATCGCAGGGTCAGTGTTGCAGATCACTGGCCTTTGATAAGAGTAGACTTCCTGCTGTCTCCAAAAATCTTCCTATGCTGTTCCACAGCTTGAAGCAAACTGTCTCTTTGCTGTTCATTGTCAGTCAAGATTGCAGCATAGTCTGTGCTTAGCTTGACACCTCTTTCTGCGGCATCATTAACGACTTTGACAGAACTAACGTAGCAATTCATTTTATTGAATGAATCTGAAAAGTGCCAATCATCAACCGGTTGACGCAGCCAATCCCCAGAGCATTCAAAAACTTCAAATATGTACCACGACTGGGGCCCAATAAGGTCAGACAACGTACTGTCCTTGTTGATCTGTATAGTTGCATTCAATGAGGGTGGGCCCCTTCTGAAACTGGAAGTTCGCTCTACTTGCAGGAGCGCCTTTGCCATATTTTCCCGGGTTTCCTTGCTTTCCGTCGGTGAAAACAAGGCGTATACAGCGGTTTCCTCAACAATATACCAGTCGTGCTTCAAAAGCTTTCGTGAAGCAGCTGTGGAAACTTGCTCATCATATTCCTTATAACTCAACATGTGCTGAACGAATCTCAAGTCATTACCAGCTGCATCACGACCAATGCTTGAATCCACCCACGCAGGGATATAAAAGAGAACCAAAAATAAATTGAAGCGGCGCAGCAGTTCAACTTCTTCAGATTTGTAATCTAATTGGTCGGCCCACATGAACATCTTTTGAGCATACAGAATTGTACCCATCCATCTCGCATGGTGTGCTGCACCAGGTTTGTGATGACGTATATCTTCATCTGCACCGAGAAGAGCAAGAGCATTAGTCACACATTGCTTGTAGTCATCCCGTGTGAAAAAATCTTTTCTGTTCAACAGTAGCTTGAACTTATCAACTATCATTGCAGCTCGTTCAGCAAAACATAGAGGAATAGTCAGAGTCTTGAATTGCTCTTCCCTGTCAAGACTGCTCCAGTTCCTTTTAAGGTGGGCAAACCATGCATTCTCTGGTCCAGTTGTGGCCTTTCCAAATAAAGATTTCCAAACGTCTTTCACTACCAGCTCATACACATGGTGCCGACATGCATGGTAGAACACCTTCCTTCCTAGAAGGTCTTCAAGAATCTTTGCCGCACCCTTCTTCCAGCCGCTTTTGCTTGCTGTAGTGTCAAAAACCAAAGCTGTTACAGCATCTTTTATATTCCAACTTTCAATTATGTTGAAAGTGGTTTCTGCTTGCGTCTGACCTGCAGCATTTTGCATCTTTTGAATGCCAAGTAGTTTTCCTTCTGAGTATTGAGGATGACAAGATAGGACAATTGACAGAGCCTCATACCGATTTCCTAATCTATCCTCTGTGAGCTTTCCATCCCAATGAATAGCAACATGTTGAGGTTTATTTTCTGCAAATTTTTCTGAAATATCCTTGGAAATTTCAAGACGATTTGTTTCCCTGGCTCTCTTTGTCGAAGATCTTGACAGAGAGAACATTGCTATGTCACCGCCACAAGCCGTAATAAATGCTCCGATCAGCATTGTTGCCTTGTTGTCTGTTATTTGCAATCGATCCAGAGCTTGGGACACATGGGTATTATTCATAATATTTTTAGGTGCCATTAGCTTAATGGCTGTCGAGGTGCCAAGACCAACATCAGCATCATAATCAGAACTTGAACTCAAACTATCACCCTTTTGAAGATGAAGAAGATGCTAAAACAACATAGTCATCACTTGAGTCATGTTGAATGTTTTTAACAGTTCTATCCGCCATGGTTGCTGTTTTCTTTTCGATGTCTTTAGCGAGAATCTTGTCTCTTCCCAACATTATGCATTTGCGAGATTGCTGTTGATCTTCATAGAATGCAATGTCTTCGAGCTTTCTATCATGTGATAGATAAATGTCATTTTGTATTATTGCTATCGCATCTGTACTTCCAATCAATGTTCCCTCTAAGCTGCGCGCGTGCGCAAATGCGCAGTACTGAAACGGTCTCCGCGCACAGAAAATCTTGGCCGCGCACAAAAAATCCGAAGTGATGACTTTTTTTTTAATCGTTGCGCACTGTTGTCCAAGGCACCGCGCAGGCGCTCAGACTCGAGAAAAATGAGAGGAAACATTGCCAGGGGTAAATAGTGCTATCGCTGAAGTCTGAAACCGAGGTAAGCCTGCAGCCCGCAAAGGTAAATATTGCGCTCTGCGAAGCAATGAGAATTTGCAATCGTGTGCGCCTCACGAAACAGATTTTTTTTTAGAATGATATCGTACGCGTGAGCGATACTGATATCATTTCAATAGCGCATTCCTTGTGGGAATGGCGATATAAAATGGTGTAACGAAGTTGTGAATAACAATGGGCTCTAGCTCGAAGTTGAACTACGAGAAACTAACGAATAGTCTTATCCGCGTGGCATGATTGTTATGTAAGATTTACTTTACAATTGCATGTCGCGAATTTTTGAAGTCATCACTTCCATCAGGCAAATCTGATCACGTATGGTGATATAGGGTAATATGCAGAATATGCAAGTACAAGCACTAATATTGTTGAAAAAAACCATCCCTTTGCAAACGTTGATCAGGAAATGCAGCAACTATATGCACTTTAAGGCGTTGCGTTGGATCAGCTTCTCAGCAGCACAAATTTGTGATTTTATTCGATTGGTTTGAACGGGTATCTTCTGTAGATAAGGTCATACGGTGATCTTGTTCTTGCTTCAATGAGACTTGAATATTCGTATCATTATATCTGACTGTATGTCTTGAAAGTAATGAGTGCGTTGCCGGTATCAAACGTCACATCAGTGTTTTAACGCGATAGGCCTACATCGATCGCATGTATTGATTTCGGGTGCGTTCTCGTGAATGTATGTCTGTCTTCTAGTAATCCATAGTATATCAACATACGTACATTGATTATTTGTGACGTCACACGTAGTCGCACAGCATTACGATTCGCCGTATATAGTAATTGCGGTTACATGCGTCCATTTGTGTCGCTATAAGTGTTTTAGCTAGCTGCTTGCCGGTGGGCCAACGTTGAGTGAATACTCACTAATTCTGCTTAGCACTGTTTCTACTGACCGCTTTTAATGATGGCAAAACGAATGGGTGGTTTCTCATCCCCCCACCAAGCCAAATTGACAAAGAGCTGTGATTCGTTTAAAATAGAATGGTTGTCGGAGCACGTGAAAACGGAAGACAAAACTATAAAATTAGGTGAGATTTTTTCTTTCTCGAGCGAGAAAGGTCTAATGTGCAAAGTATGTCGAGAAGCCAAAATATCAAACGAGTTTTCGGATGGTAAAATGTGGAAAGCATGGAGGCTGGATTACCTTAAGCGTCACATTAAGCACAAAACCCACGTGAAAGCGGTCGGAATCGTAAGAAGGTGCAAGATGAGAATTGGAATCGGTACATTACTGACTGAGAGCATCAACGATCGAGAGAAGAGGAGCGAGCTGTCACTCGTGAAGAAATCCAACCCCGAGCAAGTTAAGGTTCTCGTCGACAATATTCTCCTAGCCATAAACATGAATACTTCTATGCTGTCAGTTCAACAAATTCACGATCACATGGCAAAGTACGTGAGTGTTCCAGAGAGCTGGCGAAGCAAAAATTATGCCTTTGAGTTTGTGAATTCTATCAATCAAATAGTGCAGAATGAGACAATGTGCAAACTTAGAAATGCACATTGGCACACTCTGATCGTGGATGAGAGCACAGACATGCAGTGCACAAAATGCTAGTGCTTTACATTAAATATAGAGAGGAAAATGAGGTCGACTACAAAACTGTGTTTGGAGGCATTTCCCAGCTGACTGGATGCACCGCTCGGGATATTGTGCAGGCAATAACTCAGTTTTACGCCAAGCATAAATTAGACATGCAGAGAATGGTGATGCTGACCTCCGACGGTGCCTCAGTAATGTTGGGAAAGCACAACGGAGTTGCAGCGTTATTAAAGCAGCAAATACCACATCCAACAGAACAGCACTGTGTTGCCCATAGAGAAGACTTGGGCATTGTTGATGCATGGAAAGACGTCCCTGCGATGCGTGACGTGGAAACGTTTCTTAGAACGGTGTATTCCACTTTCTCTAGATCCACTGTAAAAAAGGGGAAATTGGAAGACCTATCGAAGATTCTTGATGAGGATTCGCTGTCATTCAGACCTCTGAACGAAGTACGGTAGCTTTCGCGGCACCAAGCTGTGAAGGCTGTCCTGAGGAACTACACAGTTCTCGAAGAATACTGCAGGAGAGAATCATCCAGTAATTATAGAGATCCAGTGACAAAATACTGTTACAAAAAGCTGACGGATTCAAAATTCAAGTTTATTCTCACTGCTCTGGGAGATGTTTAGGATGACCTGGCACAACTGTGTCTTTCTTTTCAAAAACGCAATCTGACTGTGATGGAGGGACACTGCCTTGCAAGAGCAAAGATTGAGAAGCTGCGTTCTCAGTATCTGAAAGAAGGAAAGGTTATCAAGTGGAGTGACCGCGTCAAAGAGGTGATGACGGCTGGGTCAGCTGAAGTCATAGATACCGACGCGATTATTTGTTTTATTCGTAATCTTTGCGATCACTTGGATGCTCGATTTCCAGAGAATGAATTGAAGGAGTGGTCTGCATTGGACTGTGAGGCATTGAGTTCAGATATCAGTTCTGACTTCGAGTACGGAGCAGCAGACATTGCCATATTAACAAAGAAGTATGAGGACATTTTCCACCAGCCAAATTCTATGGAGGCCATTCACGATGAATATCCTGATTTCAAATATGTTATGAAGCAAAAATTGAAACAAGGATCGATCGGAACATTTTCCGATATGGTGGCTGCGACACTAAAATGCGAGGAGCTGACGCACGTCTCACAGCTTGTGGATATTTGTGCTACATTTCAAGCATCCAGTGCGGATTGCGAAAGAGGCTTTAGTTTAATGAATCGGATCAAAACAGCATCGAGAAATCGTCTTCAAGTGGCTCATTTGGACCAGCTGATGCGCATAAAGTCAAAACTGAATACAGACGATGCCATTGACCTGGAAGATGTATACAACCATTGGAGAGCTGAAAAGGACAGACGGGAAAATAAGGATTAAATGTAAAGGGAGACTGCGATCTAGATACGACGGGGTCTTAAATTTGAGATAAATTTGTGAACAATTTTGGAAGCACTCATTTTATTCAGAAAGGCACCGCACTCGAACTGAAGCCAAAACACCCTCAAAATACGCACCACAGCACACGTGCGATATCCATGATGTCTAGATTTATCGTTATTGCGCATGAATGCGTCTTAGCCCTTTGCGATCCCACAGATTCGCACGTGTGCTATGGTGCATATCCCGAAAATATTTCAGTTACAGCCCAAACGCGGTGGCTTTCTGAAAAAAAATGCCCTCAATGGCCGAGCGTCAAGTCAAAACCACATCATGTTCAGAGCGCAGTTCCCCTTCTTCACTCATAATGAGATTATTTGGTGCCATGCAATAGAACTAAATGTAAATGTTGTACTGTGATTCTATCAATAAATCATGTGACTTGAATGGATACACGCACGTCTGGTTTTAAGCACAGGACCGTAACTGCCGCACCCAGACCCCCCGAGCTCGAAGGGGCCGCAAATTATTGAAATCAAATCGTGAATTAACATAAATCATGGAGTATGTTTTTGGAAATTTATGCAACTTTTTCAAAGAAGAAATACCAATTTGAAATGGTGTACGTCTTTTAGTTTAGTACGTTTGGGCGATTTCAATATCTTTTGACATAGCAGATTGGAGGTCACGAAATAGCATCAAGTAAGTAAGTCATTATACCAACGGGTAGGCCTACGCCCGAAGATATTCAATTATTATTTAGGGGTCCTACGTTTTCCAACACATCTCACTCAATCAGGTTAACCGGTAAATCTGATTACGTGAGCAGAGACAGGATCAAAATTGATAGCAATATATACGCAAATTCCCGATGATATTGACCGATTTGATCATGAATTATAGATAAAATCTCTCGCGTTTAGCCGGAACGCCCACTAAACGAAGACCGAACATAGATGACTAGTAGCAGTGAAAAGCGTGTAGGCCGAGGGGGGTCTGGGGGGCGAAGCCCCCCAGAAGTTTGGTTTATCTCCCTATAGGGGGCCTGGTTGCGCACTGCTGTCCAAGGGCCTGCGCAGTGAGTTGGCGTATTTGCGCAGACTCATGAAAAATTAGAGGGAACATTGCTTCCAATATCCCACAACTTGTCCAAATCTTCCGTGAATTTTTTCCTCTTACCCTTGGGATCACTTTCCCGTTTCATGGTCGCCTTCAGAAAAATATATTTTTTGTTCAGTTTTTCAAGTAATTTCACCGCATTTCCTTTAAGTATTGTGGCAATTCTCGCCATTTGCCACACTGTCATGACATCATGAACCACCACATTACATAGCTCACGAGTAGGGGTTGACTGAGGGCAATGGTCTTTCAGATGCAGAAAGTAACTCATTACTTCTCGCAAGGTTGGTAATCTCGAGCCACAGATGTAATCGCAAGCATATCCGACCAAGTAATGCTCAGATCGAGATCTTGTTCTTCTCTGTGGCAAGTGCACAGTCTTCCGCCGTTTTGCCTCTGCCATGACAGTAATATTTTTGCCTTCTATCATAAATTACAGCTACGCCTAAAACATTTAAGTAACAAGTGTTACATTACGACTATTAACTCACCAACCCACAATGCCCTTGTACATAACCACAACCACTACTAACAAAATCGACCTCATCAGAACAGAAAATGCTGCTGCAACTAAAACATTGAGCAAGGAACAAGTGTTGCATTACAACTATTGATGCATCAACCCACAATGCGCTTTACAAATTCCCGTCTCTACTAACAGACTCGACCTCCGCAAAACAGAAACTACTGCTACAACTGATACATTCGAAGAACCACTGTTACATTACTACTATTGACTCATCAAACCACAACACGCTTTTACAGTATTACAGCCGTCACCAACAGACTCAGCAGCAGCAAAACCTACTCCTTCTGTCAAACACGGTGAAGCACCCAAATCAGAGCTGACAGCCGCCGTCATCATTGAAGCATAACCGATTACCCAATCAAGAATCGTGGTTTCGTCATTGCCCGCCTAGTTGCAATTTCGCCGTCGGTGGGCCGCCCAGTCTTTGGCAGCTACTTTCAAACGCTTTGTAAGAAATCTTAACGACGTTCCTGAGAGCTTCTTTCAGGCTTGTTGATGTTTTTAATCAATAATCTATAGAATAAGACATTACAACGCAGCATTTTCGAAATTTTTCAAATTTTGGACAACCCTAATGTATATCCTACTTCTTTTGAATATCGGCTGAATGTATTGGGGTTCTCGGCCAGGGTGTGAGATATCGGTTTTATTGGTATCGACCCAATAATCCAACATCGATCGGGCTCTACAGTATACCAAAGATTATTTGCTGCTATTTTTGCGCTCGAATGTCCTGCAGCGGTAAAGTGCCTTAAAATCCAATTGGAAGTCGGATATTTCCGTTGTAGATGTCCCTGGCACTAACATAATAACAGAAAGAGAAGTCAAATTGACGGATGAACCTACCCGGCACTGTTCATCAATTTCCTGGATCCCCATGTGCAAGAATACAACTGTAAATGTAACATCCACTCACAGCCACATAATAAACATCACAGGAAAAGAAAAAAATAAGGCAAAGAAAGAGATCAACTTGGCAAAATATTACATAAATCAGGTGGATGAAATGGTTGCTTTCGAGAAATCTGCATATCTGTTCCGGTGATCTTCCACAGCTTGTAGGAAGCTCGCTCGCTGTTTTTTGTCATCCGTTATGAACGCAGCATAGTCGGAAAGTTCTACAGGAAAAGCACAGGCTGATGCATCATTTGAACTGCTGGAACTTTGGAATTTAACAAAATCTGTTAGAGCTCTTGTGTTTGACACAACATCCTCAAACACTGGTAAAAACAAAGGTGCGGTTCCGTTACTTGAAGAATTGATTAACAGGAAATTTTTCTACAATGCCTGTCGCCATCATATTTATGAACTGGTCATTCGAGAGGTTTGGAAGTGTTTGTTTGGATCGACAACCACAGGCCCTGAAAACAGGATTTTAATACCTTCAAGAAGAAGTGGAAACATATTGATAAATCAAGAAGCTATAAAACGCTGAAGTTTATTGAAGGCAGCTGGTTAGCGATGACAGCTGATGAAGCAAAGCAAGAAATAATTCCACTGATGAAACCCAATGATGGAAAGCAGAAATAAGTCTTGATAAGAGATGACTACACAGAATGTGCAACAGGGACCTTGGCGATTTTGGATGACAAATGTTGATCATCGTTTTCGCAAGCCTGGTGCTACTCATAGCGCTAGATGGATGAGTCAAGTCCTGTACTGTCAAAAAATTTTCATGGGGAGTGAGCAAATGGACTATTCTGAAGAGTTCATTGAAAAGTTGGAACGAATCAATACATTCATTGCTTTGTTTTATGTTCCAGCTTGGTTGAAAACTGGTATTGCATGTGACGCACCTTGGAATGATCTCAAATTCCTTCATGACATGAAAAACTTTTCATTATGCGATCTCACTGTTGGTGATGTGGCATACAAGAAATTGCGAAAACATCATTGGTATGTAACTGAGGAAATGGTGATATTGACCATGTTCTCGGCTAATCCAAAGATTCCTGACAATATGAAGGAAGCGATCGCTGCTAAATTGCTTAAAATGCCAATCCCTGAAAAATTTCGCAAAGGTATGCCTCTCAGTCTGATCTCTGACTCTGTCTCTGAGTCAATGAGTATGGTCGATCTGATTGGGCCAGAATCGTGGTTTCTATTTGATGCTATACATGTGGAACATGATTGGTTGAGTCTACCAGTTTCGGAATGGCATACTGATCCGGATTTCGTGACTGCTCAAGAATTTGTGAATACTGTTGAAGTAGTTAATGATGCAGCAGAGCGTATGGTAAAATTGAATACCGACTATGCTGCGTTCATAACGGATGAAAAAAAACAGCGAGCGATCCTCCTACAAGCTGTGGAAGATCACCGGAAGAGATATGCAGATTTCTCGAAAGCAACCATTTCATCCACCTGATTTATGTAATATTTTGCCAAGTTGATCTCTTTCTTTGCCTTATTTTTTCGTTTCCTGTGATGTTTATAATGTGGCTGTGAGTGGATGTTACATTTACAGTTGTATTCTTGCACATGGGGATCCAGGAAATTGATGAACAGTGCCGGGTAGGTTTGAGGGGTGTAGGATATGTGATCCAACAAAATGACTATCAGTTTTAGGTAGTTTTGAGCAGTTCTAAGGCAGTGTGGGACATGGAAATGATATCCTGAACTAGCAATGCCTTATATAGTGGGGGTTTGTAGCACTCCAAACCGCAACAGCTGCATAAATCCATGTTATATGTCACTTTAACTAGGCTAGGTAAAATCGTGACACTCAGATTTTAGGGGAATCCCCTATTTTCAGCTGCTATTCTTTCATCTCAATGTGCACACGGATGCAGGGGACGAGTTACAAAAAAAAGTAGCCAGAATATGTTTTTAAGGTATAAGGCATGGGAATCGGACTGAAAACCTGGACTTTTTGAAAGTAGGTCAATTCTGAACAACCCTAATATATATGAAGATTAAATTTGTAGCAAAGAATACCTTTGAATTGTAAAATTTTTCTATATTTGGACCAGTGTCGAAAATTGAAGTTGGTTTGTGCGGGACATTTTTTTCGATTTGAACAAAATGATGATATATTTTTTTAAATTTATAACAAAATGCTTATTAATTCCTGCTACAGGCGAATTTTTTTTCTAGTCATAACCCTAGTGTACACGTGAGTTACCCGTTAGCGTTCTGTGTGTGAGCCTCGCAAATTTAGAGGTTCGCTTTCACAAACGAATCTTGGTAGAATCTGCACTGTGAACCTTTTTTTCATATTTATCATTTTTTCACGTCATTATAGAGGTTGCCTGGCACATGAGCATGGCACACAATGTAAACGATATTTGAGCATGAAACACACTCAGCATGCGTCACTTCCAGTAACTTATAACCCAAAAACTAACCCTAAACTGAAATATATCCCTGAAATTTCCCTTTATATAAATCTTAACCCCAAGCGTTACCCTAATTCAGCCCTAAATCCAACCTTAAGCCATCACTAGCCCGTAATTTAAACCACATGATCATGTGTGGCATGGCCAATTGTCGTTTGCCGAAGAGTCGCATGCTATATTGTCACATGCCCATCTGTCCACGTGTCCATTATAACATCTATGGTGGAAATTACTTGCTTTTCAACTTCGTATCACTCTATGCATGGCGCTGGCAGAATAAAAAATTAACACTAAACGAGCATGCACCTTGCTAATCTCAAAATCTTTACTTGCTATTTTTCAAAAGTTTGCTAGAAATATCCAGCTTTAAGTTTTGCAATATTTAGTAACTCTCTGCTGTGAGCTCGACACGCAATCACATAACATTAGGGTTAGCAACTTAGCATACGTCCTCTTATAAGAGGATTTGTCCTCTTTTTTTAAAAAAAAATAGGTTGAATGTATGTGGGAATTGAACTGAGATCTAGGAAAACAGCACTCAAGTAATGATCCTGCGTGACTGTCGAAGTTGAGCCAGAAAGTCGATTTTTTTTAATCCGCACCACTACATTTAAGGCAAAAATTTGTAAATTGGGAGCTGAGCGAATGTGATGACCTTTTTGTTTGTTAGTCAACCAACTACAAACTCGGGGTAAATTTACCAAATATTCAGGATTTTTTTCCGGCATTGTAAGTCGGAAAATTCTGAAAAAAATGTCCTTTTTTCAGATTTCCCAAATACGGTGACCCTTCATAACATAAAGAACGATCACTACATGCAGGTAGTTAGCGAATGATGCTTATTCTACCCATCAATGAAATTTATATAATGAACACATCGTTTCGTAATGTAAACATGTAGCAGGCGTACGGGTTCCATCTCGATTTGATGTGTTTATTGTATCATAAAAACCAAATCTTTGCAATTGGGATGCTGGCTACTGTATAAATTATTTATGGGGTAATATCGGTAGCAAGTAAAGACACCCGCTTTACATCTGCTCAATATCAATGTAACATGTTAGACGTCTAATACATTGCCTTGTCTGGCTCAGACCTTTAGGGCGCAAGCTTGTACTCTCTTGCAATTCATCGTGGAAACTGTTGGCAACGCCACGGCAGATGATGAATTAATGAGATTATTATAGCATTTGATTGCTCCAGCTGATATATTTGGCTGACGTTTAAAAAGTCAGCCTGTACTTCAGCATTGTGGCATAAGGTAGCCTGAGTCGTCGCTGGGTATCTTGTATATCACTTCACTGGAATTAAGGGTTGGAATTTGATATTTGATGTGACGTGACGTCATAGGTTCATTTCGCGTTCACGCATAACCTTTTAAAAAGGTTCGCATTCACACGACCATGAATCTTTCCGGGGTTCGCAGCGTCCCTGATGGTTATTGAAAGATATAACATGCCCGAAGAAGAAGGCACGCTGTTACATTTTTGGTGTCCTAATTTTCTATTGAAATTGACAAAAAAATCTTGCATTTTGATCTTAAATATGCACTTAATCTTATCGCTCTTTGACCCTATCATTAACATCATGAGGAAGTGGTTATCCGAATACACAATAACATATCCGAAGCAGAGGGCACCCTGTTACATTTTTGCTGGCGTACTTGTCAATTGAAATTGACGAAAAATCGAGTTGTACGAATAGTCATATTTAAAGAAAAAATGTGCTTTTTCGCCATTTCTCAATTTCTTGATATTGTCATTAACACCATAATAAAGCGGTTATCCGAATGTATAAAATATCCGAGGAAGAGAACCCCAAGTTATATTTGTACTGTCCCAATCGTCGATTGGAATTGACAAAAAATCGAATCGTAGGCCTTGATCGAATTGTATACAAAAAGTCGTATTAACCCAATATCGTGTATTTTCGTTTTAAAAAATACGCAATTTCACAACTTATTGATATTATCATTATTAGCATGATGTAGTACTTATCCCAGTATACAACGTGTCCGAAGCACCAGCAAACCGTTTTGGAAGATCACAAATCACCCAACTACAAACGGTTGGTCCGAAAATTGGTATCTGCATATGGAAGACTAGGAGTAAACATGAGCATTAAACTTCACTTCCTGTTCAGTAATCTTGAAATATTTCGTGATCATTTAGGGATTTGAGTGACGAGAATGGGGAAAGGTTCCACCAATATATCAAAACAACACAAGAAAGATAACAGGGCAGATGAGACGATGAATATTATGGCAGACTATTGCTGGAACCTTTCTAGAGACATCACTAAATTGCATAAAAGCGAAAATCTTGAAAACAATTTTGTTAAAGATGAATTCTTATTATAATTTAACTGATTATTTTGAATTTACGTTAGGTGGCTGACATAAAACTGATTGAATTAATGCAAAGTTTTTTTTTTGTAATATAGTGCGCGATTAGTAAACGTTAATAAAAAATTTGGTGGATCGTAATAATGCCATATTGTGTAGCAATATTTCCGGAAATTAAAGGCATTACTACACTTGCATTTATACTTCAACATGTATGTTATCCAGACAAAAGAACTGATAATATTTAGAACTCAAAGTATATGATACTGGGAATTGAAAGTGATATATAAATACTACTTCTAAAAGAGGAAAATGTATTTCATGTCGTTTTTCCAGAAAGCTTCAAAGGTGGTATGCTAAAACAGCTCAAAAACTAAAAAGAAAGTCGGACTTCCGTTTTCTAGATTAGGACACGCCATGGACTGCTACACTGTAAATCCGCAAGGTCGTATTGAACACTTCATAACACTTTTTCTGCGTACAGACACACTTTTTGGGCATATAAACGCATTGGGCCATTATCGTCGCAACGCGTCTGCGTATTTCTCCGTTTATATGTAACACTTAGCCACTGCGGCTTATTTTCAAGAAAATTTATACTTTGTAATTTATCATCAATTTCGCATTCATAAAGTATCGGTGGGATCGGAGATCACATAAAATCATGGTATATGTATAATAATATTATTCAACTGACCAAACCACTAAGTTGAAGGGTAATATTACAATAAAATATACATATTTCCCTGTGACGCAGAGGGATCACCACCTTCGTTACGGTAGAGCGCGCTCGATTTCAGTTTCGAATTTGAATTGGTGGTTCGTCAGGCTTCAAGCAGAGAGTAGGGTACAATAAAAGACTAGGCAGAATGGATATATTAAAGCAGTTCTGCTACCTGGTGGCGTAAAGGATCATAACGTCCATGTACTGTAAGGTATGGAAATGCGGTAAATGTTATTGAATATATGTAATGTGAGAATAGTCATAAAATGAACTCGTTTTGACATTGTGCACAGTAAGGTCGTTTGTTTTAGATGTTATCCCTTATTCATATGAATGTTCTTTAGATGTTTTGTAGTATATGATTCGTCTGATCTTATTGCTGGAGGATCGACCTTCGAATCTGATAATATACCAGGCTGCGACCAGGTACAAGGTACTGATGGGAAGCTGCTATCGAACTAACTTTTTTGATATATAGATAAAGGGATGCTCTCTCCATCCACACTGAAATAACCCTTGGTAGGCGATATTGTGGTCCATTGTGGACAAGTACTGCAATATCAGCGATTGAATACCGGTATGACAGTCATGCAACGGTTTTGATTGTTTTTCAACTGCAACACATTTTACACTGTACTGCTTACTGAAGCGATTTTTGACATGTCAAAATAGGTCAAAATTTTGTCAAAATTGTACCGTCTGGTCAAAAATTGCCGAAATTGTTAAAAATCAAAATGTTTTTGGCAAACTTGCATTTCATTTGTATCATAGATGATTGCACTGTCGGTGAACTTATCATTTTATAATTTACATCTTGTAGCCTACTTTATAGTCCTACCGTTGTAGACGGACCATCGTCTGCTCATTGTGAATCATAGACTGTCAAATGAAACAAATGCTCAACGTAGCCTACTGCACTATCCTAACTAAAGCAACACTGCGTGAGCATTGGTTCTTCCATTAGAAACTGTATGATGAAAAATTGCGATGTAGACAACCTTGCCATAATGAGAGAGAGGGCAGTGTACTCACAACTTCTGTGTAGCCGGCCAACAACTGCCGCTGAAGAACGTTCTTTCTTCATTCTTGCCAAGCCACTTAGTTAGGACAGACACTTTCTACCGGAAAATGTAGGAAAGTAGCTTTCGTTGTGCTACACCAAAGTTTTAATTATTTCTACCATAATACGAGATGTAACTAATACTAAAATTCTCCCCGGGTCCAGATTTCGATAAAATAAGTTTTTTTCATGTAAAAATTTGTCAGTTTTCATGCTATAAGATTTTTCAGGTCAAACTACTTCGGAAGAACAGACAGGTCCATCTAGAAATAAAGATAAGTACCGGTAATACAATTCTAACATTATGTGAGAAACACCTAATTTAAGTACGTGGGTCAAAATTAAGTTTTTCATCATCAAAATATGTTTGAATTTGGATTTTTCAGTCAAATTTCTTTTTTTAGGTCCAAAAAATCGCCCTAATAATAGCACAGCAAAACAAACAATCTTTTCAACAAACCATGGATCACAAGGGGTAGTATTTGTTTCGCCCAATCCCCAAATTTGACTTTTCTGAGTTTATATTATGATACGGTAACTGAACTAAACTCTATGTCGCAGGTAGTATGCATTGAAATTGGCGGCTTTTTGAAATGCATTTGCTGTATGGAATCCTGGTAAGCATCACGGTGATTTGTAAGTGAATTGGAATATCCGTAGAGAATGAATTTGATTCTGTTGCATTCGGTTATCTTCGTGATAATGATTTTTATGAGTGTCTGCTGATAAAATTTCACTAAAATTGTTAACAATCCAGGAAGTATACTACCTGTGCCAGAGTAAATTGGTGGTAACGTCATGTGCAACTTTCCATTCCATTACCTAATTATTCTATGAAAGACACCCTTCAGTCATGCACAACTTATTGCAGAAAATAACAACTGTATCCAGTATGATATCTGCGTGATTACTGAGTAGTTCATTTGTATTGCGAATTTTCGCAACAAATATTTTTTTTTCAATAGTCTTGGATTGATCCTCAAATTCGTCCAACTGATGTCTACTCTTTAAAAAGAGCCCCCTGGGTCTACCGTGCCTGCGCTATCAGACAATCTTGACCGTGACGTGAGGAGTCGTTCGTAACGGGTTTTGTGCCAGCACAGTCATCTTATGCGATGCATAGACCTTCCCAAGAACCCATGGATACATGTGATTATGCAAGCCTATTTATTCATTTTATATATCACCATTGATTATGTAATTTGCTAGTTTTTGCAGTCCTACTTTTCTCACGAACTATCTCACAGAGTAGCTTACGGACTATTCGATATGAGCTGAAAAAGGCTTCATCTGTGTACACTGTACAGTGTACAGTGAACTGTATACTATGAACACTGAACAGAGATGTAGTTGAAAGGAATGAGCTCGTGTAACTTGTACTTTAACTATTGCTTACTGAACTATAATGGACTAGGTCAGTGGTTCTCAACCTGGGGGGCTGAGCACCTCTCCTGCGCTTCTGTAACCTGCCTGTGTGAAATATTTATATTTACTTGTGCATAAAATTTACAATTTTCCTTTGGTATTTATTGTATTTTCTAGGAGCAGCAATTGGATTTGACCAGTACAGAAAAAGAGCCGCCATGGCATGCCATGAATCAGGGACTCATCAAGCCTGGGTTGCGACTGATGGAAAGAATATGAAAAATGCCCTAAAGTGCAGGTAGTATGTATTGCAATTGGCACCTTTTTGAAATAGATTTGTTGTTTGAAATACTGGTATGCATCGCCATGTTTCGTAAGTAAACTGGTATATCCTTAGATAATGAATTTGATTCAGCTGCATTCGGTTATTTTTATGAATGTTTGCTGGTAAAATTTCACTAAAAGGATTAACAATCCAGGAAAATATGGTACTCGGGCTGGAGTAAAATTGGTGTTAAGGTCACATGCAACTTTCCATTCCAATAATTAATTGTTCTATGAAAGACACCCTTTTGTCACATACAATACATCCAGTCTGATATGTGCGTAAATACTGAATGTTGGTAACGTCATATTTTGTGATAATATTGTTGATGTACAACGTTCTTTCGAGTTCTCCACTAGTTGCTGACCATTACCCCTGACTAGTCTCAGCCGAAAATATTCGGGCTCATTTCAATATGCATATACTATTCAATTTTATATTGAAGTTTTGTACCTCGAAGAAGCTGTTCGAATATTGAATAGTTCCCTTGTATTGCAAATTTTTAAAACAAGTATTTTCTTTTCAACAGTCTTAGATTAATCCTCAAATTCATCCAACTGATGTCGACTCTTCGAAAAGACCCCCTGGTTCCACCGTGCCTCTGCTAACAGACAATGTTGATAGTGACGTGAGCAGTCATCTGAACGGATTTTGTACCGGTGCAGTCATCTTTCGTGATACATACTTTTGCCTCAAGAACCCATGGAAACATGTAATTATGTAAGTCTATTTATTCATTTCATATATCACCATTGATTATGTAATGTGCTGGTTTTTGCAGTCCCAATTTTCTCAAAAACTATCTATATATGCTATATGAGCTGAAGAGAGGCTTGATCTGTGTACATTGAACAGAGGTGTTGTTGAATGTAAAGAGCTGGTGTAACTTGTATTTAAACTACTGCTTACTGAACTATACTTGGAACATCAAAGGGAGATCATTTCCCATGTCGTGCTAATTCCAATTAATTTTGTTAGTTAAATTTAATCAGGAATGAAGGATTTTGAAAGATTGAGAACAGTTACAATTACTGCAATGAAGGAAAATTATTCAACACCTTCGATAAGATGTCACAAAGTTTTTGTACTAAAGACAATCAATGTGTCCTTTGTCTGGTATATTTTCTCGTCTCAATTCAAAGCAGCTATAAAATCTTGGAATCAAAGTTATATGTAAAGCCTACCGTATGTCAATTATAATAATGGAAAACCGAACCCATAGGGATAACAAATCTACTACATTTATTGTCGGATCTTGTTTGCAATCAATTACATTTTCAGCGAAACGAGGTTGATGAAGTCAACTGTCTTCTTCTCAAAGCCAAATTGAGAGACAAACGAATATAATCCAAGACCCAAGCGCATGTCTTATTGAAACAGGTACCGTAATCTTTCTTTTTTGTGGACAATACAAATTTACATAGACCTGCGACGTTCTGCTATAACTGTCATTCTGAGTTACAGTTCTGCATTCTCACTGTTGCCTGTGCGTCTGAATGTAAATGTAAATGTCAAAATGGCCGAATTGAAAAAAACGCAGACCTGATTCAAGATGTTTTTATAAGTCGTTATGCTAATTTTTGTCCTTCTCAGTGATAGGATTTTACATGTATCCGAGCGCCTTTCCTAGGCTTGTGTAACCCGCATGTGTGAAATCTTAATATTTATTTCTGCATAAAATTTAGGATTTTCATTGACATATTCAAAACTTTGGAATTTAATCACATTTTCAAGGAGCACAACTTGGAGTCGACCAGTAGAAAAGAAACAAACGCCATGGCACGCCACGAATCAGAGATTGACCGAGCCTGGATTGCAGCTGATGGCAAGAATATAAAACTGATTCAGTGAAAATGGAGTATTCAGAAATATTCTTGACGTTTTGAGCTGCTACGCATTGGATTGTCATACCCTAAAGGAGTGGTTCTCAAACAGGAGAAAGCATTTGAAGCGACGTGAAGCCGCTGTCAACTAAAATCTTTTTCGCACATGCATGCATGGCAGCTTGTAGTTATTTCTCTGTGTATGGTCAGAATTTAATATTTGAATATTCTCTCATCAACAACCATTACCGTCACTGCCATCCAACTACCCGTTGGGATTTCTAGCGTTCTGGTTGCTTTTTTTAAATTTTATTATACGACAACAAGGAGTGTGTGAATTGTTTTGCTATCATATGGGAGCGTGTTCAAAAATGTTTAAAAACCACTGCCCTAATGACTTCCATATTTCATATTTTGCAGCAGACTGGTAAATAACAACAAAATCTTCTTCTGTAAATCTGCAAAATTTGTATGGACTCAAAGAAAAGATTTCTTTGTTATTTATACAAACGTGATTGGCATTAAGCTGATATAAATACTTCTAATGCAAGCCCTAGGATATTTTTAGCAGCCCCAATTTCATTAAGAGTAAAAAAATACTTAGGTTGTTTTTCGTGGTAGTGGTAGTGATACTGATACATTCAATTGTTTGTTTGTTTACAATAAAATTAGAAATTTACAAGCCGTAATTTGTTCAGTTTTAAATAAGTTGTAGTGATTTGTGTTGATCATGTTTTCCGCTAGCGGACGTAACCAATGAATTTGATTCCATGCCCCTGTCACGAAAGTTTAGTATACTAAATGATATTTTGTTATCACTATCCCTAATTCCCTATGCAATCATTTTTATCATTGAGCGATTTGCATGATATTTGTAGTGAGTTTGCTCTTAATCATTTGTGATGTTCGTGATTTCATCGACTCTTCCGGGAACGGTTTCAACTGCTGATCTGAATTTGTGAAACCCTGTCCCAGCAGCTATTGGAAATTTCAATGTTTGCACGTATTTAATCACCCAGGTTAGGTATTATAAGCGTCATTTATTCATGGATCAATAAAATCTGATTTTACTTTGAGCCCTGCGTTCCGGTGACTAGTCAACCAGCCACTTTGAGACTGAACACTTTTTAGGTAAACACCTTAAATTTGAACGCTTCGCAACACTTCTAGGCGTTCAATATTTGGATCACGTTTCGTGTTCAATTTTCCGGGTTGAGCAACACTTCAAAATTTACAGTGTAGATTACGATATGATAAGTAAATGCTAGATTGCGAAACATCAGTTTCAAACGTTATGATGAGCCATATATACTGTGATCAAGTATTACATATGGGCGACGGGCGACAATGCGATGTGAACGGAACCACGCCAACCCGCTACTTAAATTATATTCACCGATATTTTCGTGCTATCATACTTGTTACTCCGTATCCACTGAGCGCGAAGCGTGACAAATATTCTAGGCTTTACTTTTATCAAAATTAAACGTTGATACTCAGTGAAAACAGCCATGAAATTCCTCAAAATATCTTCCTGGTTAGAGGATTAAACTACCTCTACTTGACAAATGGAAAATAGCGAAAAGGAAGTAAGTAGATCACAAAATATTGCGAAGTAGAATCAGAAGTAGCGAAAATCATATCTACTTGAGTAAGTACCAGAAGTAGAAGAGAACTACTTGAGTACTTCGTTAAAGTAGAAGAACTTCGTTACTGACCACCTCGGGTCTAGTTCGCAACCTTTGCCTGTATTTTGGAAAAGGCTACCGACTAGCTTTCCACCTCGTGTCACAAATAAACAAATATGTTGCAATAATCAAACACCGAATTGTGACAAGGTGAAATACTTGACGATTGTGAAGGACCCGTTTTTGTAGCAAAAGCATTCACAATGCTGCTTGAGACTAACTTGTTTTTATTCAATGCACTGACGTGAGTGCAGTTGATGATTTGCGAGGCAGATTCTCTTGATATCAGATCAATTGATCAATTAATCAGGTTTATTAATATATTCGCCGTTTCAAAACATCACAAGACTGCGACACAATGAAAAGAAGAGAAAAGAAGGTGTCGAAACAACTTGGAGTTGCCTTTAACCCTTTTGCCGCGGGTGGATCCTATAGGATCCATGCACAGTTTTTAACAAACACGCTTCAATCAATTAACGACATCTTGCGTTGTAGTGGTCATAAACGGTTACAGTTATCGTCTATAAATAGATATTGTCAATACGCATACGATGAGCTATATATATTCCATTGACTTATCGCAAAACCTGTTCAGAATGCATATTGAACACAGAAAAACGTTTCCCGCAAAATACAATCTGTAGCTCAGTTCGCCTGAATGAACGCTGCTCTTATAATCCCATGTATCTTTCGTTCTACACGTCGTAAGCAGACACATTTGTCGTTTTAGAGTAGTTGTTGATTGCAAGAGTTCATTGAAACCATAATAACGGAAATTAGTTGGATAGAACACGCTTCAAATTGGTGTGAAATGAAGCAATATTCTGTTACGTGAAAAATGCCGTGCACGTTTGAGCATTGCCGCATAAGGTCATATACATTCACTTACGATTGCCTAATACTGTTGAATGTCACACACAAAGTTAGATGCAGTCCATAACACTTCAACACGATCAGTATCACGGAGTTTGGTCTTATATGAGTTCCCGACGCCAGTGCTAAACACTGTAGAAATGGGTGTGTAAGTTACGCGAGTATACGGTACTCGCGCCTGTATTAACAACACCATACAGACAGTTGAATCATCCGTTTTAGATGTTATAAGAAGTTACAGTAGACTTCAATGAATAAGTGTTGATCATATGCCCATATACTGACGAACCTGTATCGGACAATCGATGTGTAGAACATGTTTCAAATTGATATGAAATGAAGCAACAAGAGAAATCGCGCGCCGATGAGAAGTGTCAAACAAAGCAATATATTTACTTACGATGGCCTTGTGCAGTCGCAAATTGAACATTTTGTTAGTTATGTACGATCAATAGTATCTATAAGATCAGTAACATGGATTTTGACTCATATAATTAGACCAGGCAAAGCCGAATAAACGCGAATTACAAGGCGCGTAGTCTCTACCGCGATGACGTAATCGACGGCGGCCGTGAATCATGCTTATAACGAAAACCTTCCAGTCTCGTGCGCGCGATTGCGTGAAGTTATCAAGCTCTGTAATGTCTTGTTTGAATGCCGAAATCGATATGTAAGATAACCATGTGGACATTCACCATGGGAAGGATTATGTATCACGTCAGGTGAAAACGAAAAACAAATTTCTCGTTTACTTTTGAGAAATTGCGTAGACTTGTTCAAATATCACCGTCACCTCTCTCGACCGAGCCTTCCGGGTAGCTCAGTTGGTTAGGCGGCTATTTTCTGATCACGGCGATACATTGGACGTCGGTTCAAGTCCCATCATTCGCATTTTATGAACATTTTGGTTGATGCATTAAAATTTGGCCTGGCGGCCGACCGCGCGAGTAGGGTTAATATCAGACACCCACCTTAGCGTAGGTGAAGTGAAGAAGAGGCATGCACACGGAATGAAAAGTAATGCAGAGAATATAAGACGCAAGCGACAAAATGAGGTGGCATGTGGTGGAGGGCGAGGTCGATGTTAGGTCGTGGTACGGTAATCCTGAAGACTGGCTAGTAGCATCGCAGATATAACAAAGCATGAAGGTGTGCTGATTCACTTAACGAAGTGTTTCTTATCCCTTCACACGCCGACTTCGTAAGAACGTACTACGAATCCACTATCGAAGTTGGCATAGGAAAGAGGCGATACCAGTTAGGATAATTGCTCTGTACTGCCTACTGGACGTCGTAACTTCAAAATTCTTCACGCACTTATTGGTGTCGAGCTCGAGGCGCTGATCATTGTAATTATATTGCTTCGATGTGTTGATTCTGTTCGTACCACTCTGTTGCTTATGTCCGTGTTTTGAAGTAAATGTTCTATTTCTCAGTTAAATGATTGAAGTCGAATTTCACTTAATAAAAAGCATATAGCAATCTATCAAACAGACACCAGTAGTATAATTGATCGCTCGTGAAGCGTAAAATACCGGAAGTCAAGAATGTTGCATTTCGAAGTCAGAAACGGTGCATTTTGAGCTATCTAGCAGTCGAAAATCGGCCTACGGAGCTTCGAAAAAGCGTCATTGTGCGCTTCATGGACGCGCATTGTGTATTTCGTCGAACTAAATACATTGTATAACGTGCATATGGTTGATTTTCCGCGATCGGTTTTGAAAACAGGTGTTTTTAATGTGTAGTGACCTACATATTCCGCGGGGACAAATGACTATGGTATCCTGTCCACTGAATCACTATAGTGGTTGTATCGCGAATTGTTTCCCGTGGAACAGGTTGGTCTAAAAGCAATCGTGAGCGTACACAATACAAACCAAATACAACCGCTCAGCGCAAAACTGACTCACTGTGTTAAGTACATCACGAATCACAGATGTATACATTTAATGTGTTTATCAGCCACCTGTAATCAAGCTCTTTACAAAAACACGAACAATTTTATCATTCGCACATTTTTTATCACCAAAATAATTTAGATACTGTTCAGTTGAAAAACCTTGAGATCTTTCAATCAAATATCAAATACAATGATCAGCGCACATATCAGATTTTTTACTTTGAAGCTGTTGCCTGGTAACGGTGAAGTCCTCTGGACCTAGAAACTCGACTATCTGGGGTTTTAGGGGTGGAAACCAAGCGAATCAGGAAAATGAGTGAAGTTATCGCTATATACACACACCCAATGAGAACCTGGTAACGTTGATTCGTCGTAATTGATGACAACAGCAAATTCCTGGTTAACTGGTTTTTTCGGTAGCTGATCCACAGCGTAAGTCCCTATGAATAGATTTTGTGTGTCAGGATGATTGAAGAGAATATTATTAATCTCATCGGTGTTCATATTTCCACGATCTGTCTTTTCTGGTTCAGTTGTAAGAGGTGTTGGTATTCTTTTAAACACAGCAATGTCACAGACGTTGGTAGTGGCTTGGAGGTTGTCAAAACCAGGTGTACGGTTCCGGTTTTGTGTAGTTGGTAACACCCTGAACTATTGTCTGGGGTCAAATCAAACACGAACAGAGTATAACCGTTCATATAGTCGGTAGGTGATATATTTAAAGGTGTCTCACCTTCCCACCTACCTGTCTCAGAAAAGAGCTTCATATAACCTTCTAAACCCCCTGATTTTTCGAAATCGAAATGAAATTCTCTGCCTCGTAATTGATTGCCACAAACAGACAATGACATATTCTGAATGTCATAATGTTTAAAGTTGAATGGATTTTTGTTTCTAGCCCCGTTAAACGCTGTGGTTTCAACCAAACCAATTACAATTTTTTCGGCAAAGTCCCGCTAACTAACTCGCGGTCCAGCTTCGTCAGTCCCCCTGCGAATGTATGAGTTGACATTTGAAGACGAGACCACGGATATTTAGCATTCGATTTCTGTAATATCGAATTGTGAGCTAAGCTGACACTCTCTGCAATTTTCATTTGTTTGACATATAGTTCCATATCCTTGATTATAATTTTCACGTCTTCCGTGGTTCCAATAAGGCAGAATTTGTCGTCGTTACATGTGAATCGTAATTTCATATCGACATTATCCAGCATACATCTTGATTGCTCGAAAAGTCCCATCCGAATTTTACCAATCAACTCCAATGCTTTACTACTTTTAGTAAGACCTTTTCGCGTTACGTACCCTGTGTTTTCAGTGCCTATAGTATCCATAAATTTTGCGGTGTCTTTGTGGAAACCCTGACCACGAATAAAACTGTTTGACCCAGCGGGTGTGTCATTCAACAGTCGATAGATATACGCTTTGTATGCGTGGCAATTGTCCGAGTTGGTGATTACTTCATTTCCGATAGTTACATCAATTTGTTTGAAAAGAGAATCTAATATAGTGTTGACAAATGCTATTTCCGCGGCATCTGCTAAATCTGTTCCATCGCGTTTAGTAAGCTTTAGGCATATTCGTAAGAATGAGTTTTGCAGGTCGATGTATCTGTCTGTCTTAGGCAATGAAATTTCCATTACATTTCCCAGACTGTGTGGTTTAACGATGACATATTGTGAATTCTCTATCGAGGTTTGGGTATGAGGAACACTAAATATATTTAATCCGTTATTATGACATTCTCGGGAATCTTCATGCATCATCATGTTAATCGAAGATGTCCTTCTCTTTGCGGCGTCGCTTCTTAGAAGTGTTTGATTTAGTATTTTTCTTTCTTTTTATACCATTGGTGGGTTTCAAAATTCGATCAATAACGCGAGTCCCAGCTTGCTTACTTCTTTTGAGGGCACTGGACTTGATGGAGTGTCCGTTCAAAAGATCTCTGGCTATCTCACCCCCGGTACGTAACAATTGTCCGCCAGCGTATTTCACAACAGGGATCACGAAACGACCAAGAGTTTTAAACAAGCTACCAATACCAGACCCTGTTTGGTGGCAACCGGCGAAATATCCAAATCCATTTCCTGTTTGATTATAATGGTTGTATACTGAGTGATGGTCGCAGGTGTACGCAACTTTCATAATTGCTTCCTAATGTTAAATGTGACTTGCAATGATTGGTTGTCTATATTTATAGGGTCACCAAATTCATTTCTCAATGAAATACAAACGGAGTGTATTACATCTTGCGATATCGGAAAATAATATGGATTCGTTGATATCCAATTTTGTGACATGGTGTTATTTTGTATCGGGATGACACGGAGTAAATTGGCTAATGTGTCCCCGACCAATCGTGGGTTGATAATATTACAATAGACAAACAAATATCGTCCCGGCATAGGTTTAGTCGACGTCATATTCATCTCCATAAGCGCTATCTCACGGTATCTCGTAGAGATTTCGTTAACAGTGGACAGCGAGTAATGGAAACCTATACCATTCCTAGAATTGGTCAGCGTTAAAATCATCGTAAATGAAGTGTCAACGTAGTGTGTATACCCTTGATCAACTGACCAAATTGGTCCCTACTGGAGATTTTTATATTCTGGATGTGATTTGTTGATACTGGAAAATATATCGGTTTCTCTTAAATTATCTCTTCGCGGTAACGTGGAGTGGTTTTGATTTGAATAACGCGAAGTAGCTGACTCATATAATCACCCACGCGCCGATGCTTGACTGAGTCACAATAAACAAAAAGATATTTTATCTCGGTAGACACCGGTTTACACCTGATTAATGTGGAATTACATAACCGTGATGTTAGGTCGCGTGTGGTAATGAAATACTTTTCTAGAATACTGCCGGGATGGATTGTAATATATATCGGGATTAGAATTCGGAATAGTTCTCCACTGATTTTCTCTATGTTATAAACAGTATTATACGCAAATCTTTCAGATAAAATCCTATGCATCAACTGTTTCGGGGTAGCATAATTTCCAATAGGGGCAAGGTATGTATCTAGTAATTGTTGTGAATTACGATACTCCCAAAGTTTTTCATCGCGTTCAATTATAATTTGATTGTTTAACTCAACATTAAAGCTTATGTCCATAAGTGAGATTTCATTGCAAATGATAGTCTTGGTAAGGTCGACTGAGAATTCCGCGTGATCTCCAGAAATTGTGACGTATGTCATATCGAGTCCACAGCTTTTCGGCGGAATAAAAGACTGACAGTGACAGGTCCTTTTTGAAATTTAATTGGATTACCGAATTTATCACGTAAATATACGCGTATTCTTCGAAAATTGTTTTTCGCCAACTGAAAATAGTATGGTTTATGAAAGACACTAGTTTGATTCTGGTTTGGTTCACATGTCACTGTGATGACTCGTAAGAGTGGCTGTAACTGATTACCATGGGGTCGTGGTTGAATCAAATCAGAATAGACATAAATTTGATCGATGCGATCTAATTTCATAGCAGGGGAAAATATGAATTCTATCGGCATAGTGGAATGCGGGGCATATACGCGCTTAAAAGCTAATTTACTCAACACGGGGCCAATAGGTGACAATCCGTAAGTCTCTATTGATTTCTCGGTGTTAAGGTATTTCGGTCTTGTAATCATACCCCCGATGTTATTATTTGTCGATATACTTCGCGTGTGTCTAACTTTGTGTGATGGTAAATATCGAAAAGCGATTCTAAACTCGTCATATCCTTGAATGATGAATATTTCACCCATGTAGTATTTTTCAAAAGATTCTAGCATTTCCGCGACATTGTGATAGGACCCTTCTGGAATATAATATTGCTTGACACCTGACTTTTCATCACCAAATCTGAACCCCATAGTATTTCTTGCCACTTCAATCCGGGGTTGAAAAATATTTTTAAAACTTATTTCAGAAAGACCGACAAGGTGTTGTGGTATTTCTAGTTCACTGTAGAGTTCTGTTTCAAAATTAGATGGTGTATTTTCAAAAATTGACATACTAGCATTGGATGGTAAGGTTAACAGCATTTTATTGTATTTTCAGCGCACACGATGAGGAGACGGCTGTGGGAGTAAATATCCTAGACAGCTCGATAACAGCGTTAAATATATTTCGCGATCGATTTTCACAGAAATTTGATATAATGAAAAATTGATTATTCCGACTAACATAAAAATTTGTACGACAAATACACACTGATTTTTTATTTCAAGTTTGAATTCAGTAACGCGACTTGACGTGGACTGGGAATCCATATTTACAATATAAAAACATTACTCAAGGCTTTATATAGTAATCCGAAACCCACGAATTAAATTTTTCGGGGTATCAAGACCATTTGACCAGGTACTCAGTTTTTCCGGCCTTCTTACGTGTAGACAGAATCTTTTCGACGTTGAAAATGTCATTATCAATAATTACAGGTTGAATTTCCTCGCGTTGAAAGCGCCCGGATATAATTTCGTTTGCATAATCTTTCAGTTGATAACTAACCGGGTCCCCGGAAAAACATTACAAAATGAAAAATATTTCTTCGCTCCAACCAGCCAATGCTGATTTTACGAATCGCTGTCGTGTTTTTGAAATCCGTACAGGGGTACCAACTGATAGTGTTGGTTGCTTTGGTGTGATATCGCCGTATAATCGATGAAAGACATCCTCTTGATTTGAAAAATTAACATCAATTGGAGCGCGGCCTATACTGGTATGGTAAGTCAAGTTAAATCCTAGGCATATTTCCGATAAAACATTGACGTAATTTAACGTTTTATTATGTGTAAAGTACCGGAATAGTATCTGCTTCACACTTCTGATGGCACGCTCGGCTATAGACGCCTTCAATTCGCTATGTGTGAAAAAGTGTTTTACGCCGTTCTGTTTTAAAAAACTCTGGAAGGAACGGTTTGTAAACTCAGTTCCCTGATCGCTCTGAATAATGTGGGGTTTAATTTGGGTAAAGATTTCTTTGAAACATCGAATAACACCCTTTGCAGATTTATCTCGAAGCGGGAAAAGATATAGAAATTTACTGAATATGTCCACAACCAATAATATGTATTTGAAACCATAATTTTCCGCTGCCAGGTTTTCCATGTGCATGATTTCAGCTTGATATTGGACACCTAAACCCGATGTAATTACTTTTGGACGTTGAAACTTTTGTCGCATTCGGAAGTGTCTGGTGTAGGCCTCGCGTCGCCTAAGAAAGTCCTCTACCGCGGTTCTATTGCGCCCCCTGCCGAATACATACGCTCCACGATAGCTACCGGGTAGATCCGGAGCGAAATATTCAGTAAACGCTCCATTTGAAGCGCGACGGTGTCTTGATAGACCGCCCTCTTTTCGTTGTGACATGGGGTGAAGGGATTTTAGTTCAGGGTCTAGCAGGTGACTGGTTCGGTATGGGGATCTTTGAAGATTCAGGTTTGATTTTTATCATATGTCGTAACGCATCCAATTCAGCATTAGAAAACAGATTCGGTTGATCTGGTACATCAATTTTCATTGGTTGATTCAGAACATCGTGTCTGTTCTGGAACCGATTCAACGCGTCGTTATATAACGCTAATTTTTGACACCGCGGAATATTCATTTGTAATATTTCATATATACGTTTATCGATGTCTGAATTCAGTTTTTTAATGTCGACATGGTTGATTGGATTCGGCGTGACGTAAATTTTCTTGAAATGTGTCATTTCTTAAATAAATTCCCAAGTAATCCTTTAACTACTGGAAGTATACTTGATATTAGAGACATAAACATGCCTCCATGTTGAGTAACAAGAGTCTTCTTACGGCGCAATGAAACGTCTTTGCTGGTAAGCTTCCTCAAGATGTTCCTATTGCAACACAATCGTTTCTTCTGCGATGGGGATAGTGGTATATTTCCGTGTAATAAATTTTTCGCACACTCACGAATACAACGTATTAGACCTTCACTAGCCCCAGATAAAATCTCCTTGCGTATCGCGGGTTTAGCTTGAAGCAAGAATGCTAATGTTGGCAAATGGTCTCTTGTTCTGCGCGGAATCGGAGTCATTTTGAAACCAGAACAGCGTACACTCCGGTATTTATACCGGTTGAGTGTAAATAGTCAATGTTTCGCCTGGAAATATATTGGTCATGACCCGTCTATCATCGGGGCACCTTGCGTCAAATCCAGGAACAAATACGAATGAGCCTTCTTGACAGCGTCTCTATAACATTCTGTTAGAAACTTTGACTTTGGGTACATTTGGCGACCCAATACGGATATTTGGTTCTGATCTCTGGGATTTTTAAACAGGCAGACATACATAGCTGATAGACTGAGGTCGCGAGCCCCTTTGCCCTGATGATGAAAATTCTGCGTGCAAAAATTTATTGACTTTCGGTTATGATGACTTATACGTATAAAGTATTCTACCAATTTTCTGTCTGAGTCATAAAATCATCAACTATTATCAATACATCCTCATTACTTGATTTAAGATCTTCCAAAATCTCCAATCCATTGTAAAATTCAACCTGTGGCATGGTCTCAAAAATACTCTGATAGTTATTATAACAGTACACGATTCTAGAAATATTAGGTTTGATCATTGAGGCTGCATTCTTGATCAGTTTAGTTATGGAAGTAGTTTTACTACTACGAGATGGTCCGGATAGGATGAATGAGAAAGGATGCTTCAATTCCATGTTGCTGTATATTCAAACTCGAAAAACGAATGTATTTATATATATATCACGAGTCTGCGGGCTGGGAAGTGGGATGTATAGTCCCAGTAAAGTTAGATTCAGTAGTTTGCCCCGTGTGACAAAGTCCTCATCACTGTCTTGTAATTTCGTCAAGGGTAGCTGCAAGGTCACGAAGGCTTTTTGAAGGTCGTCGAGCAGTTGTTCCCAGTCTAGATATGAAATGATATTAGAGTTGTGTCGGAAAGTGATTTGTGAAAATGTCTACCATGAGAACACAAAATCATACATGCTATCTCACCTTGGGAGCATTGTTCTAAATCATGGCGTTGGCTTGAAATGCATCGATTGTAGAATTCATTCGACATATCATGTCTCAAATACATGTCGACGACTTGAATGCGATCATGATACCGGCGCAGTGTCTTGTCATGTAGTTGATCCAGGTTGGAAAGTTGCAGTATAGATTTTAAGTAGTTAGTAGCCATCTGTAAAACAAAACACAAATACATTAACCATCCGAGCACAAATCTTGTCTTTAACCCGGTCAGATATTACATTTGAACACCTAAAATTGATAAGCATTATCACTAAACAGCAAAATATCACAAATTTGAGTCGGCACAGTTGTAGTTATCGGGGAAACCATCATTTCTCAATTCAGATGGTTGTGTTCCAGCATCACTGCTTTCCGAGTCTGAATGAGATCGTTTTCTAGAGTTGGCGGCACGATGCTGATCGAGAAAGAACTGCAAGGAACGCCCACGCATACAATTCTTGAAGTTGGCTCTTTTTTCCTCCCTATCGAAAAGTGGGATCCCAAGTCCTGGTTTTACCCAAAACGACATAATTTGTCAGCTTGGCTCGATTGAAAATGTCTTGGTGATCCCTCGGTAGCTTGCGGTCTGGGAATCGGAGCTGTAGTAGTGCTTCCATGCATATTTCTCGAATAGATTTCCATCTTTGCTCGAGTTGATTCAGGCGCTCTCTGTAATGACGGTCGGATATCGTACCCGTGAGTGGATCGTCCTGGGTACCGACAATAGAGTGTTGCGTTAAATCCTGTTCCAACCCAATGGTTTGCTTATGCAAAGTATCCAGATCTAACTCTATTAAAATGGATTTGATGAAAGAACTTGCACTATTCATCTGCGAAAACAAGAAAAAAACACGATCAGAAATATACAAAAGCAACTACACATTACAGATTCAACGGGATAGTGGTGACACCATCGTCCAGGACATGACGCTTGGCGTAAAAATAAGACAAGGTATCGCGATGCTGCTGGTACGTGTAAATACCGTGATTATGATCCCTGAAGCCTCTATTATGACCTCCCATAGGTTTTTGAGATGTCAATACTTCAAGGAATGTTTCAAAATTTACTTGACCAGATTTCTGAAGACCTTCCGAGGCATACTTTTGTTTTGGACCATCACAAAAGTAATTTTTGGATTGGAAACCACAAAATGCTGTACCGTCCTCGTATTCGACCTTGAACAAACCGGGTTGCCGTAGAAAGTATGCATAAACATCTTTACAGCATTGTCTTGTTCTATCGAATGAGATTGGGTTGGACAGGAACTCATTTCTATGTTCGTCACAAAAATAGCGTGGGAATCATTTTTCATAATTCAGATAAAATTCAGATCTTTTTTCTGGGATTAGCATATCATCGAAAGAAGCTGAATGCCCGAGGTAAATTGAGTCTGTGTCACACATAGCCGATGTCCATTTCCTGTCGTCAAAGTATGTACAGCACTCTAAATCCGCAAGGTCGTATTGAACACTTCATAACACTTTATTCTGCGTACAGACACACTTTTTGGGCATATGAACGCATTGGGCCATTATCGTCGCAACACTTCAGCGTATTTCTCCGTTTATATGTAACACTTCGCCACTGCGGCCTACTTTCAAGAAAATTTATACTCCGTAATTTATCATCAATTTCGCATTCATAAACTATCGGGGATCACATAAAATCATGGTGTATGTAAAATAATATTATTCAACTGACCAAACCACCACGTTTAAGGGTAATATTTGAACAAAATATACATATTTCCCTGTGACGCAGAGGGGTCACCACCTTCGTTACGGCAGAGCGCGCTCGATTTCAGTTTGGTTCGTCAGGCTTCAGGCAGAGAGTAGGGTACACGAACAGACTTGGCGGAATGGATATATTGAAGCAGTTTCTGCTACCTGATGGCGTAAAGGATCATAACATCCATGTATTGTAAGGTATGGAAATGCGGTAAATGTTATTAAATATATGTAATGTGAGAATAGTCATAAAATGAGCTCGTTTTGACATGGCAATAACTAAGGTCGTTTGTTTTAGATGTTTTAGTAGACTACTGATATCCCTTATTCATATGAATGTTCTTTGGAAGTTTCCTAGTATATGATTCGTCCGATCTTATTGCTGGATGATCGAGCTCCGAATCTGATAATATACCAGGCTGCGATCAGGTCCAGTACTACGGTACTGATGGGAATAGCTGATATCCAACTAACTTTTTGACGGATAGATAAAGGGATGTTCTCTCTATCCACACTGAAATATCCCTATGTAGGCGATATTGTGGTCCATTGTGGACAAGTACTGCAATTTCAGCAATTGAATACCGGTATGACAGTCATGCAACGGTTTTGATGGTTTTTCAACTGCAACACATTTTACACTGTACTGTTTATTCCAAGTGGTAAGGTTTTAACTAAGACAGTTTTTTTGACATGTCAAAATAGGTCAAAATTTTGTCAAAATTGTACCGTTAGGTTAAAATTGCAAAAATTGTTTACAAAGTCAAATTTTTTTTTGGCAACTTGCATTTCGTTTGTATCATAGATGATTGCACTGTCGGTGAACTTATCATTTTACAATTAACATATTGTAGCCTACTTTATAGTTCTACCGTTGTTGACGGACCATCGTCTGCTCATTGTGAATCAGAAACTGTCAAATGAAATAAATGCTCAACGTAGCCTCCTGAATTATCCTAACTGAAGCAAGATTGCGTCGGCATTGGTTCTTCTATTAGAAACCGTATGATGAAAAATTGCGATGTAGACAACTTTGTCACATTGAAGCAACACGGTGTGTCACCTGCAGTGTACCCACAACTTCAGTGTTGACGGCCAACAACTGCTGCTGGTGAACGTTCCCTATTCTTGCCAAGCTACTTAGTAAGGACAGACACTTTCTACCCGAAAATGTGGGAAAGTATCTTTCGTTATACTACAACAAAGTTTTAATTATTTCTACCATAATACGAGATGTAACTAATACTGGAATTCTTCATGGGTCTAGATTTCGATAAAATAAGGTTTCTTCATGTAAAAATTTGTCAGTTTTCTTGCCAAAAGATATTTTTTAGGTTAAACTACTTTGGAGGAACAGACAGCTCCAGCCAGAAATAAAGATAAGTACCGGTGGTACAATTCTAACATTATGCCAGAAACACCTAATTCAAGTACATGGGGGCAAAATTAAGTTTTTTATCGTCAAAATATGTGTGAATGTGGATTTTTTGGTCAAAATCTTCCATTTTTAGGTCCACAAAATCGCCCCAATAACAGCACAGCCAAACAAACAATCTTTTCAACAAACCATGGATCACAAGGGGTAATATTTGTTTTGCCCAATCCTCAAATTTGACTTTCCTGAGTTTATTATGATACGATAACTGAACTAAACTCTATTTTGCAGGTAGTATGTATTGAAATTGGCACCTTTTTGAAATGCATTTGCTGTATGGAATACTGGTAAGCATCACGGTGTTTTGTAAGTGAACTGGTATATCCTTAATAAATTTGAGTCTGTTGCATTCGGTTATCTTCGTGATAAAGACTTTTATGAATGTTTGCTGATAAAATTTCACTAAAATTGTTAGCAATCCAGAAAGTATACTACCCGTGCCGGTGGTAACGTCATGTGCAACTTACCATTTCATTACCTAATTATTCTATGAAAGACACCCTTCTGTGACACAGAACTTATTGCAGAAAACAACAACTGTATTCAGTATGATATCTACGTGATTACTGAGTAGTTCATTATTGTACTGCAAATTTTTGAAACATATATTTTCTTTTCAATAGTCTTGGATTGATCCTCAAATTCGTCCAACTGATGTCGACTCTTTGAAAGGATCCCCCTGGATCTACCGTGCCTGCGCTATCAGACAATGTTGACAGTGACGTGAGGACAGAGGAGTCGTTCGTAACGGGTTTTGTGCCGGCACAGTCATCTTATGCGATACAGACCTTTGTCTCAAGAACCCATGGATACGTATGATTATGTAAGCCTATTTATTTATTTTTTATATCACCATTGATTATGTAATTTCCTGGTTTTTGCAGTCCTACTTTTCTCACGAACTATCTCGCAGAGTAGCCTACGGACTATTCGGTATGAGCTGAAAAAGGCTTCATCTGTGTACACTGTACACTGTACACTGAACACTGAACAGAGATATAGTTGAACGTAATGAGCTCATCTAACTTGTACTTTAGCTATTGCTTACTGAGCTATAATGGGCTAGGTCAGTGGTTCTCAACCTGGGGGGCTGAGCACCTCTCTTGCGCTTCTGTAACCTACCTGTGTGAAATATTTATATTTACTTCTGCATAATATTTACAATTTTCCTTTTTATTCATCATATTTTCTAGGAGCAGCATTTGGATTTGACCAGTAAAAAGATGGAACCGCCATGGCACGCCACTAATCAGGGACTCATCAAGCCTGGGTTGCGGCTGATGGAAAGAATATGAAATGCCCTAATGTTCAGGTAGTATGTATTGCAATTGGCACCATTTTGAAATGCATTTGGTGTTTAAAATACTGGTAAGCATCGCAGTGTTTCTTAAGTAAGCTGGTATATCCTTAGATAATAAATTTGATTCTGCTGCATTAGGTTATTTTTATGAATGTTTGCTGGTAAAATTTCACTAAAATGATTAACAATCCAGGAAAGTATGCTACCCGTGCTGGAGTAAAATTGGTGGAAAGGTCACATGCAACTTTCCATTCCATCAATTAATTGTTCTATGAAAGACACCCTTTTGTCACATACAATTGTATCCAGTCTGATATCTGCGTGAATACTGAATGCGGGTGGCGTCATATTTTGTGATACGATTGTTGATATACAACGTTCTTTTGAATTCTCTACTAGTTGCTGATGATTACCCCTGACGAGTCTCAGCCAAAAATATTTGGGCACATTTCAATATGCATATACTATTCAATTTTATATTGAAGTTTTGTACCTCGAAGAAGCTGTTCGAATATTGAATAGTTCCCTTGTATAGCAAATTTTTAAAACAAGTATTTTCTTTTCAACAGTCTTGGATTGATCCTCAAATTCATCCAACTTATGTCGACTCTTCGAAAAGAGCCCCTGGTTCTACCATGCCTGCGCTAACAGACAATGTTAATAGTGACGTGAGGAGTCATCTGAACGGATTTTGTGCCGGTGCAGTCATCTTTTGCGATACATACTTTTGTCTCAAGAACCCATGGAAACATGTGATTATGTAAGTCTATTTATTCATTTCATATATCACCATTGATTATGCAATGTGCTGGTTTTTGCAGTCCTAATTTTCTCAAAAACTATCCATATATGCCATATGAGCTGATGAAAGGCTAGATCTGTATACTGTACATTGAACAGAGGTGTAGTTGAATGTAAAGAGCCGGTGTAACTTGTATTTAAACTATTGCTTACTAAACTATACAAGGACTAGGTGAACATCAAATTGAGATCATTTCCCTTAACCTGCTAATTCCAATGAATTGCGTTAATTAAATTTAATCAGAAATGAAGGATTTTGAAAGATTTACAACAGTTACAATTACCGCAATGAAGGAAAAGTTTTCACACCTTCGATAAGATGTCACAAAGTTTTTGTACTAAAGACAATCAATGCGTCCTTTGTCTGATATATTTTCTCGTCTCAGTTCAAAGCAGCTATAAAATCTTAGAATCAAAGCTATATGTAAAGCCTACCGTACCGTATGTCAATTATTATAACGGAAATCTGAACCCATAGGAACAACGGTTCTACTACATTTATTGTCAGATCTTGTTTGCAATCAATTATATTTTCAGCAAAACGAGGTTGATGAAGTCAACTGTCCCCTTCTCCAAGCCAAATTGAGAGACAAACGAATATAATCCAAGACCCGAGCGCATGTCTTATTGAAACAGGTACCGTAATCTTTCTGTTTTGTGGACCATACAAATTTACATAGACTTGCAACGTTCTGCTATAAATTTCATTCTGAGTTACAGTTCTGCATTTTCACAGTTGCCTGTGCGTCTGAATGTCAATGTAACTGTCAAAATGGCCGAATTTAAAAAAAACGCAGACCTAATTAAAGATATTTTTATTAGTCGTTTTGCTAATTTTAGTCCTGCTCAGTGATCGGATTTCACATGTAACCGAGCACTTTTCCTGTGCTTCTGTAACCTACATGTCCGAAATATTTATATTTATTTCTGCATAAAATTTAGAATTTTCATTGACATATTCAAAACTTTGGAATTTGATCACATTTTAAAGGAGCGCAACTTGGAGTCGACCAGTAAAAAGAAGCAAACACCATTACACGCCACAAATCAGAGATTCACCGAGCCTGGATTGCAGCTGATGGCAAGAATATAAAAATGCTTCATTGAAAATGGAGTATTCAGAAACATTGTTGACGTTTTGAGCTGCTATGCATTGGATTGTCACACCCTTAAGTAGTGGTTCTCAAACAGGAGAAAGCATTTGAAGGGGCGTGAAGCCGCAGTCAACTAAAATCTTTTTCGCACATGGCAGCTTGTAGTTATTTCTCTGTGTATGGTCAGAATTTAATATTTGAATATTCTCTCATCAACAACCATTACCGTCACTGCCATCCAACTATCCGTAGGGATTTCTGGTTGCTTTTTTAATTTTATGATACGACGATAAGGGGTGTATGAAATTTTTTGCTATCATAAGTGGGGTGTGCCCAAAAATGTTTGAGAACCAATGCCCCAATGATTTCCAGATTTCATTTTTTGCAGCAGACTGGTAAATAATAACAAAATCTTTTCTATAAATCTGCAGAATTTGTATGGACTCAAAGACACAATTCTTTGTTGTTTAAACAAAAGTGATTGGCATTAACCTGATATAAATACTTGTAATGCAAGCACTAGAATATTTTTGATGCCTGGTTAGCAGGCCCAATTTCATTAAGAGTAAAAAAGACTTATGGTTGGTTATCATGGTAGTGATACTGATACATTCATTGTTTGTTTGTTTATGATAAAATTAGGAATTTACAAACCATAATTCGATTAGTTTTATATAAGTTGTAATGATTTGTGTTGATCATATTTTCCGCTGTTGATCATGTTTTCCGCTAACGGACGTAACCGATTAATTTGAGTCCATGCCCCTGTCACGAGAGTTTCAGATACTAAATGATATTTTGTTATCACTATCCCAATGCATTCATTTTCATGATTGAGCGAGTTGCATGATATTTGTTGTGAGTTTGCTCCTAATCATTTGTGATGTTCGTAATTTCATGGACTATTCCGGAAACGGTTTCAACTGCTGATTTGAATTTATGAAACCCTGTCACAGCAGCTATTGGAAATTTGAATGTTTGCACGTATTTAATAACCCAGATTGGGTATTACAAGCGTCATTTATTAATGAATCAATAAAATCTGATTTTATTTTGAGCCCTGCGTTCCGGTGACTAGTCAACCAGCCACTTTGAGATTGAACACTTTTTAGGTAAACACCTTTAATTTGAACACTTCGCAACACTTTTAGGCGTTCAATTTTGGGATCACGTTTCGTGTTCAATTTTCCGGGTTGAGCAACACTTCAAAACTTAGAGTGAGAGACAGTCATAAAAAAAACGATAGCAATTGTAATTTCGCGTTTTGATAGACGAACCACCCGACGTGAATGCAAGTATTCCATTTTATTTTTTTAGGCCTTTTGGTTACTTCGTATAAATTAGAGGTCAACTCTTCTACATTCACAAAAAACGGATCATTGACGTTTCTCTGCAATTGACTTTTATTCGTTTAAATTCGAGGGGGTTCATTATCATCTTTTCATGTATGACGTTCCCTGAAAGCTTATGATTCAAGGCAATAATTTCTTTGTCGGGGTCCCGGTCACCTAGCCGTCTAGCGTCAGAGACAGTTTTTGCGAATCCGTCAAAACAAGTTGATTTTGTAATTTCGATTGCCTCATATACCCGTGAAACTATGAGACCATGTTCTATATACCATTTTATCAATGTCGATGACAAAAGAATTTTCTGGCCATAGTACGAAGCAACCAACATACGCGTTGGACTTGCTAATAGGTTCTGATAAGTAGGAAATTGCTTCATGTGACCTTTCAAATCGTTACGTGAGACAAGGGTGTTTTTGAGTATTGGACACAGTTCGGAAAAATATCTTTTCAAATGCGAAGGAGTGTAAATATCAATCAATAAAGCCCCAAAGAACGTTCCATCTAACACCATTTCAATCAACTTATGAGCTGTTAGTGACTTGTTGCGAATCAATCGAGGTCGAACACTGTTTATAAATTGAGCGATTTCGGAGTTTTCACGTTTAGCGATATCCCAGTGACATTCCCACACCATGATAACACGATGTCCTAGGCATCTGTAATATGAATTTACACGTTCTGTTCGTTCTCGACGCCAGGGGTCGTCATATGCAAAGCGGTATTTACTGTGAGAATGGTAGAAACATCCCAGAAACGATAACACAACGCCTTGACCCGATGAGTCACGGTAGAAACCATCTGCAGGGTACCCCTTGGACCATATCCTTACTTCAGACCCGTTGAAAGCATGGTGGACATGTACACCATGAACATGAGAATAGTACTGTATCCATTTATGCGCTTTATGACCAAAGGCAGGAGCAGTCTTGACCGGTTTAAATTTAGAACACTCATTATCAAGGCTTTTCCAATGTATGGGATAGCCTGCGGGTGACGCAATCGATACTGCTTTCAAGTACATCGAGTTGAAATCCATTCCTGTTATATACTGTGTTATTTCCGCGTCTTTACCATAGAAAAGTTGTTTTATGCGAGTTTCCCCCCTTTTTTGATATCTATTGAAGATAATTGTTGGGCCGCCGACAAGATTTTCACGAAAAAGTAAAGCTAGATCTTTATGCTTTACACTGAACAAGGTAAAGCACCTTGGAATGGAATTGAATATATGCCTCGAAACAACACCCGGCAGCGAGACAGCTTCTTTAAATATATCCACATTAAATTGAGACTTGAAAGAGTCGAATTGCTTTACTAACCCTTCAATGAAGTAGTGAGTGTCAATTGCATTGTACCATTTTAGATACTCACGAAGCGATGTCATATTATGATCATCCCAAACCTTGAGACAGTTTTCATAATCGGCTTTCGATATATTACAACGTTTTATCGAGCTATAAAATGACTGATGATTCGGGAGCATAGGGTAATCTAACAGTTCAATACTAGTCAGAAATTCATATGGAAAATGACCCTTTGTACCACTACATTTGAACACTTTCAGATATTTTTCATAAGAAAAACCAGGTGCCAAGTAATAGACGATATCGAGGAAACGAAGTCTGTTAGTAGTTAGCGAGAGAAATGTGTTACCACGCTTCAAAACACTTAAGTTTTCATCAACGAAAAAACGCAGCAAGTATACCTTAAGACAGTTCAAGTCGTATCTGCCACCATTAAAAGATATAACTGGTATTTGCCTTAGATAGCACATGAATTCATCTTGTAAACGTTCCAATGGTAAAGGCTTGTCCGAGGGGTCTAATACTTTCATCCTTGCGATTTTAGATTCAAACAAATCCAGATATTGACGATATTCAACTAGCAACAGACTGAAGGATCGACTCTGAATTGTATGAAAAATCTCTACCATCTCTTCACACAACTGATTTGGGTCACCATTCGAAACAATTACCTGTGGTTCCAAATACCCGTCTACCTTTGATGATATACTAACGGAAATTGGAATATGCTTCCACTCGTAAGTCGTTTTGGCCGAGGGGTCGAAATCACATTGTTGAAACATACTCTCGATATCGAAGGCGATCCGATATTTGAAAAAACGTAAATGGTTTGGGACAATTATGCCTTCAATCTCCATTCGTTCAAATATCGTCAAAGGTGGTCTATATATCCCACCGGAAAAAATCCCGACTGGTTCAGTGATGCAGTTGTGTCTGGTCAATTCATATTCAAGATTGTAAAATTTTCCACAAGATTCACAATGATAGCTTTCAAGGTATCGGTTGATTCGAGTTATCAAGCAAGCATGAGAATTTTCGAGGTGTAAATAAGCAGGAGTGCCTACATAAGTACTACGTCGGACAGCAATAGCTTTACCATCAGTCTTACGATAGACAGATATCGCTACATCAAACAATGTCTCGATGTCAGGCAACATCTCAAAAGTTACGCCACCACCAACGTTCACACCATAAACCTGGGTGTACTGTTCAGACAATGATTTCGCATCACGATCGAGTGAGTGCCCAATGCAACGAAATACACACAGATTATCGTTATACCGATTACGATTTTCATCGCGAAGTAGTGTCATGACACATTTCGATTTTGTAAGCCACCGTGGAAGTTTTACATCAGCACACCCTATCAATAACCGATCGTTAGGGAATACGTAAAACTGTATATTTGTTAGACAAACAGGCTGCGATTTAGTATCTGGTCGGGCTTTACGCAATACATCAAATGCAGTTTCCAATTTAATGGATTCTACAAATTTTTCAAACTGTATCAATGACGAAATAGCCAATGGCATATCTAGAACACGATCGATATTTGATGATGCATGAAAATAACGATATCTTAGAGTCTCGGTGTGGTATTGAATACAGCCATATGAATAGTTCACTTTAAATCTATATGATTCAGAGAAGAATATCGCTTCGATGTCCTCGCGAACAGCCGAGAGTTGACGATTTATAATCCGAATATTGTACACCACTCGAGATCTGCCTATGTTTGCTACATACGATTTTATGGCTTGCCAGTTCTGTGTTAAAATTTCTTGACGTTCATCACCAATATCTGGTGGAAATTCATCTTCCTCACGGATACGGTGTCTTCTGCGACGGCTCATCTGTAACATTGTATTCGATTTCAATTTCACACTCTGTATTCTAGTAATTAACGATATAGTAATACTTACTTATATTTTTTCTTGAAATCTTGAGTTCTTTTTCACCTGGTAAGCAAAGAAACAACCTTCCTCAAATTATGTTCACCAACTTGAGGTAGTAAAAAACAGAGAACTCACCGATGCAATAAGTTCGATGCTTGGACTTGATTCTTCTCTTTCTCTGTTTCTATGAAGCAAGAAAACATCACGTTAACACAAACTTTGGTTTATTGAATAAGATCAGTGTATACTTACACGTGTATTGGTAATATATCCACGAGCGCAGATTTCACATCCTCTCGCTGCGACGTCCAGGTGGAAAAGACCGATTTGACTGCGTCGAGATTAATCTAGTGCGAGCACCATCTAGTGTTCACGATTTTCCGGCCGTTTGTAAGCCTATTATCTGTAATTTCATACACAACACATTAACATTCACACAATAAATGCATTACACTGAATCACAAATCATATTTCAAGATGGTTCTAATTGTTAAGAGCTGGTTCAGGAATTGGTCGGTTGCATCGTTCAGTTGTTTTTGAATCTGATCAATATCACTGCGTTCAATAGCCGAAGCTAATAGCTTTTTTATTTCGAGAATGATTTTGTGCAGGGAAGGTTTCTTCTTTTCTGTAAGGGAATCAATTAAACCTAGAATCACGCCTAGGTGTGGTCTGACCACATCAAGAGTCTTGAGAGGGTCTCGAATTTTGTTGGCGGTGTACAGACACATTTTCTCCTCTTGTCGTCTCCTTCTCGATGTCTTCGGCCGATCTTCACCCTCGCCGAGTTTCACCTGGTTGAGAACCAAAGGTTTTTGTTTCGATTTAGAGAGACATATCTTTTTACACGGAGGTGGACTGGTTTGTTGCGAGGTTGTGGGCACATCTCGCTTTCTAGAACTTGATGGTTTCTCGATTGGGATTTGTGGTTTCGGTAGACCGGAAAAACACCTTCGAGAGGTTGTCGGTTTTTCAGACGGTAACATGGATCGAACTCTAGATTTTGGGAAAATCCTACAAGGAGTTGCCGGTTTCTCAACTGGTAACACAGCTGAAGTTGTCGGTTCATCTGGAAGGGGTAAGTTCGAAGCCGAGGTTGTCGGGTTGTCAACCGCGACTTGGTTCGAACCACGTGAATCCAACCATGCCTGTAGTGTGATATCACGGTGAGGCGGTTGGTTTTCGATAGGGGTCGTGAAATCACACTCAACGACCTCTGTCGTTGAAGTAACGAGGTCATCGGGTAGAAGGGCCTCCAAAATATCCGCATCTTCTTCAAATTGCAACTCAAAAGAATTAGAAGGGCTTCTTGGAGGTACAGAACTTCAATATACAATTAAATAGTATATTCATATTGAAATGAACCCGAATAATTTTGGCTGACACTCGTCAGGGGTAATCGTCAGCAACTAGTAGAGAATTGGAAAGAACATCGTATATCAACAATCGTATCACAAAATATGACGTCACCAGCATGAAATTTCGAATGAGAGAGCGTTCAATGTACTATTTTTAGGTGGTACACGAACTCCTTTTGTTGACAGAGTTTTGGTTGGTGTATTTTGATAAAAGTTGATTCCAAGGCACACAAATGGAATTGTGAACGGCCTCGCCCTACGACTTGAAATCGGTCGTCTCGATAATTATTCGCACAAATCGGATTATCCAACAGATGTTTTCCGATGGCAGAATTAATGGCCTTTGATCGATCAGCATCAATCTTAAGTGGATGAGTTAAGGGTGGGCTTTTCACATCGCGTGACGCACGTGTTCTGATAAATCTGGGGACATGTTGTTTTATGCGGTCCTGCAGACGTCTTGACGTTCTTCCCACGTAGCCACAATCACAGTGGCACCTATATTCGTACACTACATTACTTTGTTGAAGTGCAGGAAGCACGTCTTTGCGTGTTGAAGGGAGCAGTTGTGTTGTTGTAAAAATCACATTGGTTTTGACTGTGTCGTAACATTTACTGACAGCAGAAATCAATTGTTTTTCAAAGCGGGTGGAAATATGGCCAATCCAAGGTAGATGGATATAAACATCTTTTATTGTTCGTGCGGTGGGCTCTGTTCGTTTTTCTGCGTTGAATTGCGTTAATTTCCTCTCCATGCCGCGGCTGATGACGTGTTCAGGGTAACCGTTATCAAGTAAGATTTTTCGGATGTAGTCAAGTTCTAAACTCAGTTTGTTACCCGAACATATCATCAACGCTCTATGCACGAGTGTGCCTATGAGGTTAATTTTTCTGCGTCGAGGACTAAATGAATTCCAGCGAAGGTATTGGCCTGTGAATGTCGGTTTTCTGAAGACAGACGTTTCAAATTTGTTGGTATTGAGCTTTTCAACTAATACGTCCAGAAACTTTTATCAAAATACACCAACCAAAACTCTGTCAACAAAAGGAGTTCGTGTACCACCTAAAAATAGTACATTGAACGCTCTCTCATTCGATATTTCATGCTGGTGACGTCATATTTTGTGATACGATTGTTGATATACGATGTTCTTTCCAATTCTCTACTAGTTGCTGACGATTACTCCTGACGAGTGTCAGCCGAAAATATTCGGGTTCATTTCAATATGAATATACTATTTAATTGTATATCAAAAGAATTAGGTTCATACCCGAGGGTATTAAATCTGTTCAACTGAGCCTGGGCCATGATCAACACAAATTAAAATCGAGGTATACTGATCGACGGATGATATTCGGTATGAGCGAGTGGGATTTACCAGTTTACTGAGGACCTATTTATTCAAAACTACTTCCTCTTTCCCGCCATGCGCCCTTCTTCCTATTTGGTGTCGTGTTACTCTGTTTATTATAACAACCTTTTATTCATTCTAATTTCCGATGTATGATCACTTAATTACCGGAATTATTTTTACAGTTTCTATTGTCAGTAACTACACAATATGGACTCAACTCATACCCGAGTGATTATATAAAATTATCTACTTCGCCATCACCATTTACCTGTCCCTGATTTGGGCGAAACAGAACAGTTGGTTCACGATATCGTTGATTTATACATATCTGATCAAATTGTTGAGAGCAACGAAAAATGTGATTTCACATCACTAACCAACGCGATTCTGGAATACGGTGTGGACTGGAATGGTGTTATGTGTATTGTAGCGATCACAGCTATGAAAAGTGATGTTCATACTATCTCATTGTACACAGATGCATCATCGAAATTCTTGAATACACACTTTATCTCACTGACAAATGATTGGGTATGCTGAATTTCAGACTACACAATCATAAAACTATCACTATGATTTTATTTACAGAATTCATGCAAGGATTATTTCAAACCAAGTCTGTTCAGGCGATTCATCCAACTTCTAAACCGAGTAACTACGCGTTTATGGTCACGTGACTAGGTCTATAAAATACGAGTAACCCGCGACAATGATCATTATCTGGACATCATAGCAATGGAGAGTATACAAGGATTGACCATTGGAAAATCATCAGACCTGCGACTTGCAGTAAAGTTTGTTTCCTACCCGAAAAAGGGGCTCGTTAGTAGTTACCTGAAAGGTGTATTTATAGACAACGAGAACAATACTATACCCTTCACTTGTTTCAACCAAGAACTGTTCAAAGCCATCGAAAAAGCTTTTAGGAAACGCAAGCGACTACTCATCAAAACAGCCTGGGCTCGACTCGATAAGTTCACAGGAGAACCTACTTTGCTACTCGGTCGCAGTTCGTCTGTTACTATTCATGGCAGATCAAAACACACCCCAGACGAATACCCCGTTGTAAGCTGTAACACTATAGGCAGCGAAAAATATATTTCAATCAATGCAATATGTACCGACCACGAGGAAAAATCCATCCCCGTCAATGGCGAAGACCTCAAACTACATAGTTTTACGTTAAGCGATGACACCGGAACCGTTAAACTCGATCAATGGACCTCACCCGGTTTAAAAAAAGGGAAAAAGTATGCACTAAAGCGCGTAAAAAATCACGATGGAAGAATAAAGATTGACCAGTTAACTTGAATTCTAGAGTTACAAGAATGATATGTATGTGTGTCTACCTGTTTCACAATACACAATGGTTGATGCATATTTTCGTGTCATCTGTGATTCGTGATATACTTAACACAGTGAGTCAGTTTTGCGCTGAGCGGTTGTATTTGGTTCGTATTGTGTACGCTCACGATTGCTTTTAGACCAACCTGTTCCACGGGAAACAATTCGCGATACAACCACTATAGTGATTCAGTGGACAGGATACCATAGTCATTTGTCCCCGCGGAATATGTAGGTCACTACACATTAAAAACACCTGTTTTCAAAACCGATCGCGGAAAATCAACCATATGCACGTTATACAATGTAATTAGTTCGACGAAATACACAATGCGCGTCCATGAAGCGCACAATGACGCTTTTTCGAAGCTCCGTAGGCCGATTTTCGAATGCTAGCTAGCTCAAAATGCTCCGTTTCTGACTTCGAAATGCAACATTCTTGACTTCCGGTATTTTACGCTTCATGAGCGAGCAATTATAGTACTGATACCAATATGCGTGAGTTGCTATGTCGTACTGGCTGCTGAACGACGCTTACGCTTAATCGGTCATCTAGTGCGGCATCAAGACGATCAACCAGCCGCCGCCATCATCAACCACATTCCGACGGAGCCATGGCGCAGAGGTGGCTGGAATAGAACCACATGGCGCTCAACAATAGAGACCGAGCTAGCGCAACGCGGGCTATCGCTCGAAGACGCCCACGACCGCCCACGACGGAGGCGCTTAATAAGGGCCCAAAATTCATTATCTTGATGTTCATTTGTTTCCTGTTTTCTTTTGCCCTTTTATTTAATTGAAAGCCGATATATATATATATACCAGTAAACAGAAGACTCTTGTTTCCTTAGCTTTTATTAACGTAAATCTCGGCGTCAAATATAACAGTAACAGTAACAGTAGCGATTTAAGTAACAGAGGAATTGGAGACTTAGAAAAGCAATGATTAGGTCTACATGATGTCCGACGGGTCCAGAATGAGAAGGGGGAATATGCCTAAATGTCCGGACTTTTGACGGCTTGAAGTGCGCCGAATATTTTTTGTTAGGTCAACATGAACAATACTTTATTTTGGAGAAAAGTTATGCTACTTGAAATTTTTCTTCGCGCCGCGCGAGATTCAGTGTCGCGTATGTATATTCTAGTACGGGTGTCCATGACCTCGTAAAAACTACAAAAAATATTAGAATAACTATCATATTGGCTACTGTATTAAGACTAATTGTAATCGCAATTTTAAGACAACCGTATATTCCTAGTGTCGGTTAGGCCGCTTGGATGATTTAGTCAAAGATAGTGGTTCTCAAGCTTGGGGGATCGTTTTCACTTTCATGGGGATACGCGAAGATGCTGAGCTCAATCAGCTTCTAATATAGCCCGTGAACAAGTCTGTGAGCAAAGGTGCTGACAATTTTTCAAGTAATTAGCTTACCACATTTCGAGGTGGGTCACGGGGTATTTTCAAATTGGAACTGGTGTTGCGAACATGAAAGTTTGGAGACCACCGAATGTGCAACCTGCTCGTGGGGACCCGCATTTCGGCACATCCATAGTGTTATCCTTGTGACATGAACATCAGCTAGCGATGCACGATTACGAGAACGATCAACAATGTGTAATGATATATAGAATATGCAATATTATTGACAGAATTCATTCACAAAAATATAACAAGCGTATGCACATTGAAACCAGATGCATGTAGTGAGCCCACCAAGAGTTACATCGATCACCCTAGCCATAGTGGATCAATGTTTTTATTCTCGGCGGGAGTTAGCTTAGAAGTTTTGATTCGGTCCTGGCTACAACACACAGACACATATATGGACCGACCTACTAGGTCCATGAAGAAGTCTGGTGCATAACAAACGAGAATACCGACCCTAGTAATCATCAGTGCTCAAATTCGAGATATGGCCCAATAGTCTCGTCTAGTTAATCCACGACCTACGTTTAAAACAACCCTATCCTATATACCAGGGTCGGGCAACTTCCCCGGTCGGCGGGGCGGATATGAGAAAATGGAGTCCTTGGTGCGCCGGATTTTCAGCTATACGAGCTATCCCATTTAATGTAAACTTTAAGTTTAAAGCTTAGAGACCAAAAACAGTATTTAATAAATTTATTAACAAAATTGTTGAAGTCAATTAGAAATGCGTGGTCGGTCAAAGTTGTCAAAAAGTTCTTTGAACTCTGACTGGATGTCGTATGTAGAAACCCTTAGTAAAGACTGCACGGGAACACTATTTATATTGGAACGAGCCTTGTCTGGCTAAGGTTCGTGGTCGAAACTGCATGTAGAACCAAACAGAGACGGTAGTTTCATGACCAACTTTCTCAGGTTGGCAAACTTGGATTCATTCTGTGACGCATAAAATTTGTCAATACTTGCAGAATAGAATTTCACTTTCAGGGTAAAAACTCTTTGCGGGCCGAAGGCGGCCCGCGGTCCGCATCTTGTCCGTCCCTGCTGTATACAATCAGGAAATGTGGTACCCTCGTATATGCTTTCCTCGAAAGTGATGAGCTGTGATGCAGTTATGAGCTGATGAAAATGTTTGAAAATCCAACTCCGTCCGACTGCTTGAGTTTCTGCGGAACAATCAGTGCGAAACCGAAGGTCTCGTCCAAAAATATCCGAGACTACGACGAATCGCACCCAAGAATCAAGAAAATCATTATTTCATAACAAAAACCCTGTTTGTAGACTGGACTGACATACAGTTAGGAGATAGCCATTGTGAATACTAGCGTTATATATTGAACCCTCGACATACCAACTTTAGAGTCCTACCTGCCGTATCACAAATTGACACCATGTCTGTGTTTGATTGTCTGTAGTTGATGATTTTTTTTTATCATTGCATGTAGTCAAAACTCACTTGTGGTTTTATATCTATCCAGCGACATTCGAAAATATCCTACTCAAAATCTTAAACAGATTACATATCCAATCCAACTGACAGAAAATGCTGCATCATTAAGTCTGAATCCTTTCAGTTTCCGAATGATATTATTCACCATTGTACTCCATCTGTTCGAGGTAATAGCGCGAGTCACGCGGAAAAAATTATTTCCGCTTCAAAACAGTGTCTTCCATCCAACAAATGACGCTGACGAACGACGCATACTTTTGCGGCGAAAAACATGTACTAATTTACGTGAAGTTGTCAGAACAGCTTAGTTAAATGGTGAACTGCAATTTGCTAGAGCTCTATTCAGTATTGAACTACATGAATTCGAATGCGCAGATATTAGTAATGGTGCAAGATTCTAAAAAGTTCGAATAGAACTTACTATGAATAAGGGCGTGTACGCGGACCGAGATATCGATCACAACGGACTTTCAATGGATCTGTTCCAATATAAAATAATGCATGCAATAGCCTACTTGAGGGACATTTTTCCGAGGACAGATTTCGGAAACGCAATAACATAACAGATTCATGCAATGTTGAAAAATATACCTAGATCAAAATCACCTCTATGGAGGACTCCGTTAATTGTTTCACCGATAAATGTCTTTGAATAGCTAGCCCTGTCACTTTGCATGAAGTGGACTACAATCTCGCCAAACCCTGCTCTCGTGCAAAACACGCAGGCCAATAGCTGTGAAGGAAGAACTTCTCTTTATTATTCACAACTAGAATGATGTCATGCTTCAAATACCCTTTAGGAATGAGTGTAATTTCTGTAGAAACAGTTTTGTATTGATTGTTCTTTATCGCTGCCCCCATCGAGTGTTTGGAAGTATAAATTGAATGACTTTATCTATCACAGATGACTGGATTGCGTATAAATATTTTGTAGTGACATAATTTGCAGTGTAGACTACAGTGATTTCATCGCGATGAAATTGTTTGAAGTTTTATTTATCTCAACTATAATAGTAATCACAAAAGGAATAGGTGAGTATCAATCGATACATGGCTTCGACCTTTAGGGGTGTCGTGCAAGATACACGATGCATCCAAGTGTGTTACAGATTTGTCGCACCCACTCCCCTCATGTAACCAGTTTCTTTCTGAATAATTATGTGCCGATTTTGTCGCATCGTATCGACATCGTGTTGTGAGTTTTTGGATGCGATGTGAGGGAGCTTCAGCGCAGTGTCATAAATGTGTAGTGGAACGATCTCCAAATTGAAGCTATCGCAAATATGCGGCACATGAGACTGATCCGTGGCCCGTGAATCAATTCTTAAAAAATGAAAACGTGCTATGATTACTCAACACATTTCTATCAACAGTCGAGGAACATGAATAACGAGCATATTCATATGGCGCATTATAACTGTTCGACGGCAAAGTCACAATTAGTGACAAGTCTCTGACTTCAAATTCCGAGAAAGCTCAAACGTACCAACGTATTTCAGAATTTTCAGGGAAAATAGACACGAGTATTCATGCGATCAACAATATTCATTCACTATCGGCGTCATCACTTCAGTCTGTATATATTAGTATTGCTAGATCAAAGATCATCCTAAAGGGAAACCTGTCATGTCGAATGAAAATTAGAGTTAAATCATTTGATAATATACGTTTCTATCTTCAAATTTTGGTCCACGTAATTATGCATGTGTCATTCAGATCGCTAATTATACTTTCACCTCCATTTGAGTACCACTTATATATAAGCTACTCTGGCCAACATCCACTCTATTTTCAGACACATGCATCTTAGGTGATACGTGTGATGACAAAGGCATACCGTGCGGAACCAACGACGATACTTGTATAGCCACGAAGAACTTTTGCGATGGATTTACACAATGTCCGTAAGTTTATCATGTGATTGAATATCCGATAACCCCGTGTCCCATTACCATGATTATGTATACATTTGAAGCTACAAAGATGCCAATGAATAGGACATGTAGACAGTTGTTTCATATTTCAATAAACTTGAGCTGGATCCATGCTAATTTTGAAATGATGTATATTCGTTACTAATTCCAAATGACTATTGACACTAAAAATGTGCGATGACATGTTCAAATACGGTAATATTGTGTTTATTTGGTGGATTTGTATGTGAGAATTTCTTTCGTAAAATTGATGCTAACTATGATAGAACTACTCATTACTTTCCAAATTCAAAGTGTAATATGTAAGTAAGTAGTCTCGCGTAAAAAGCTGTTAAGTAGAAGTAGATGTATAAAAACACCAATCACCCAAGTAGGTGACGCAACTAAGCAATGCATACTTGAGTTTTCCGAAACCGTAGAAGTATTTCGTCACTGACAATCTCTTTTTGAAACAGCACACATAATATACGGCTAATTCAATACATGCAGTTGCGCAATTTTTTTTCGGCGATATCTCGGCGATGGTTATGTCTGTTTCAATAATGCAAAGTTAATCAGCGCCAATATATGGCTGAAAGAAGATGAAAACTTTACGTAAAGTAAAATTTCTCAAAATGAGTAAAATGGACATAAATTACTATGATTCCACTGCGACGATATATCTTGATCTTTGGGTACCCGTCACCCAACAAAAATACGCATGATTTATGGAAATGGTAGACTTAGGCGTCGGCCATTACTGCGCCACGACGCACCAAGACATATGAAGTTAGAGGCCATGTATCATGTATTATGAGCAGCGAGAAGGCCTTGGCCGAAAAGGAATACCCTTGTGCTGACCGAAAACTTCGTTATGTATACATATATGTTTAATCGTCCATAGGCTGGTGTCGAATGTTTCTGTCCTGGCGACCTTAACCCTACAGGACAAATGCCATCCCGCAAGGAAAAAATTATTTGCCAGTACAGAATTACTAATTTGAAATCATGTGCGTCTTTTAGTTTGGTACGTTTTAACGATATCCATATCTTCTGACATAGCAGATATAGGAGGTCACAAAATAGCATCATGTAACGAAGTCAATATAACAACGATTCCGCCCGAAGATGTTTAATTATTATTTAGGGGTCCTACCTTATCCAGCACACACCACAATCAGCTCTACCGGTAAATCTGATTACGCGAGCAGAAAGAGGATAAAAAATTGATAGCAATATATATGCAATTCCCGACCATATTGACCGATTCAAACATGAATTATATAAATTTGTCGCGCTTCGCGCGTTTAGGCGAAGTACGGTGACTCACCAAACAGTACATGAAATTGAGTATAGCTGATATGTAGCGACAAAAGGCCCACTGACTGAGGGGGGTCTGGGGTTTGGTTTATCACCCTATGGGGTCAAATACCAATGTTTGGGGGGCTGACAAAGTGCTGTTTTTATTTTCCCAATATTTGGGGGCGATGATCAGTGTGGAGCTTAGAAAGGGGGCGATGGGTCGAAAAAGGTTGGGAACCACTGGTCTAGAGCAATAGCTCAAGAGTAATGCGTTTAGTGATGCAATATCGCGAACGTAGAATGTCCGCTAAAGCGTATAAACTATTATGTATTTGTTTTAATAACACAATATTACTATCAAGTCGAAACGTGACCCAATATGGTAAATTGATTTCCCTTGAAATACATGCATATGCATTATATACTATCAACATAGCCACGTAAAAACAGCCATATTGATAATAGTGGGAATTACGAATATGTTATGGCCCATCACGTCACGTGTGAAGGGAAACATGCACAAGCGTAATGATTCCTGACCACGATAAGTCTCTTCAGCTCGCAACGATCAAGATCACACTGGAACAAGACATAGGCCTACTATTTTGTTGTCAGGTTGCATAACATGTCCATCAAGCTTCAGGGTGTGTTAACAATATGTGTGACATCCGCTATATAATGCATAGAAATGATTTGTTAAGCTCATATATCCACATTTGTTGCATAACCTGGAATATCCGTCCTCCCAATCTGGGCATAAAATACCAAGCGAGATAGTGAGATAGGTTATGCGTCCGGCCTCTGAAGGTCGTGGGTTCGATCCCCGGCCGGGTCATACCAAAGAATCGAAAATTGGTATCCGCAGCTATCCTGCTAGGCGCTCAGCGATCACGGATAGTATGGAGGAGACAATAAAAACGGGGGCGCAGACTAGATGACCTCATGGGGCCGTATCGCAACTCCGTCGTCAAAGCATCTCGATGGTGCAGGCGAAAAAGAATATCATATCTCTCTCCATAGTCTCTATTTCAATGTAGAAATGAAACAGACGAGCCATACTACAACAAGAGCAGCGACTACGAAGAGCACGCACTATGTCGTTCGAACAGTGAAAACGGGTATAAATGTATACTACGTGAATCTCTCATGCCGCGGAAGAAAGATCTCTGTCACGACAGTAAGGCCGATATTCTATAATTGATTTCATATCCGATTCAAGTCATGAGCTAACGTAGGACATCTCAAAGCAGAGGTGGAATCGGTTCGTATATAATATCAATCGCACTAGAACCCGACAGAAATTGCACTGCCCAAAATGGTCCAAATTATAGGTCCTTTGTATTACGTTTGGTTAGGACAACCGATCTAATATTTTCCAAAGTTTATCAAAACCAGAAAAGCATGCACTCTGACCCTGCTTCCAACTCGGCTTCAATGTATGAATGACAGGATTGTAATGACTCGAGTCGCAATTTTTCGTTGCCTCGACTTGTCTCGAGTCATTTTCGCAAAAATAGATATTGACTCGACTAGACTTGACACACTTTGTGTATTGACCCGACTTGTACTAGAATCATTGCGCATGACTCGACCAAGCCATATGACTGGATGTAAGTCTGTGTATCAGGACCGATACTTTAAAATAGGCTGACAAACTCTTAATATATTTACAAAACAAGTTATGAGTGAGTACTCTGTGTATTATGAATGCGAGGACTTCAATATCACCCAAGAGTTCCCCCAAAATAAGTAGAACCTGACTGTAACTCGGTAACGAACAGTTAACATTATGACATTATGACTTGGACTCAGTCTCGAGTCTCAGTACCATAACTTGGACTTTACTCTTCACCCCATTACATTTAATCGGACTTGACTCGAAGGGATTTAAAATGACTTGACCTGACTCGAGTCAAAACTATGATCTATGATTATGACTATGACTATGAAAACTACTATCTTGTGACTTGGCTATAACCCTGGTAAATGAGTTTTTACTTAAGCTAAATGTGTTGTTGTTTATGGAATTCATTGTGTTTGTCGACCATTATGGTCATTTACACCAGGTCCAGTTTACTTGATTTTTATTCCGTAGCTGCCGACTTGCAGCACGGCCCACTTATATACTGTTATAAGAAACCGCTTACACGGATATATAAACAAAAACTTTAAGTGTGCTCGACTGGTCAGGTCGAACTAATACAGTTATTATCATGTATATTTCATTTTAAACGTTTCCTTCGCCGCATTCCACATCGTGCTGGTGTGCGAATTATTAGTTCTTTTGATTTGAATTACTTCGGAATTACTATGTATGGCAGTAAATAAAGTGTGGGTCCTTTCCGTTTATTACAATGGTTCTGAAAATATACCGACACGTCCCCTTGATGAAAACGAAAAATTTTGCCCGCCCGTATCGTCACATCAAAAATTATTAAAAAGAGGAACAAGAATGTTTGTAATCCCAACGCATTATTTGATGGCATGGAAGGTGTTATGGCTGGTGAGAAACTTCAAGAATATGGAATTCTGACTATACACAGAGCAATAATAATCAATAGATGAAGATAAATGCTGTTGAACGTTTTGCGAAACAAAATCATGTGCAATGGTGGCACTTGGCAGTTGGCACATGGATATTTTAGCGATCTTGGTGCCTAGTCCTTTCTTGTACCCCATTTGCGCTGAGCTGTAGCGTACGTGACCGTAAGCCAAATCAAAAACCACTCGCATAGCTACACGCAATCACCAATTACGCTTCATTCGGCGACATCTTCTGATTGGTGTCAGTCAAAATCTAGCATCAGTGTGTGGACTATGTATGGTACGGCGCAATGATGGCATTTAAATTGAAACATACTTATAATTACAGTCATTGTTGAAACTTGGAAGCTTCCGCGGGAATAAACCTAACTCCACTGGTTTATTGTATGAAGTATGTTTGCTGAATTTCTTGCAAATAAAGTTTCCTCGCGAAATTGTAGACGTACTCCTTTTTGATCATCTCCGCGATAGTCATAAGTTCTGGAGAAGTTCCGAAGTGTAATAACTACAAGACATATAGACCAAAATGAACATTTTTATCAGATATTTGAAAAACATTTTATCTATATTCTCGAGTATCCCTAAGTCGAGGTCATGCGCCCATATAACCGAGACTCACGTAGGCTGACAGAGACAGTGTAATGGTACTTCCAAATTACGCGAAAACTTCGCAGGTGTATACTGAAGTCCCTGAATGCCGGTTATTCTGTTGTAAATGTAATTAATTACCATTAGCAGAACAAGTTGAAATGCGTTCATTATCGTTGCATGTTCGATATTTATCTTCGAGTCTACCGTATTCAGATTCTTCATGTCCGTACAACGAGTTCTCTTGCAACGACGGAGCGAGGTGTTTGAAGAAAACTTCATTTTGCAATAACAACCCGGACTGTCTGTGAGCCCTTTCACAAATCGCTACGTGCGCAATGCGCGGTACTGCTACATGATCACCCCAATGATACGTTATAGTAGTGTTTTTCAAACTTTTTCGTCGTGCTACACCCTTTTAACATTTACTCGAAACTCGTACACCCCTGACCATATAATTCACTGATTCCGCATAGTAAGCCTAATCCAGGGGTGTTCAACCTTGCTATTCACGGCCGTGCTCCGATTCCATATATAGCACACGGCTGTTGTCCGGCGGAGAGTCATCAATCATTATAGCCCATCTGGACGTCATATACTCATGTTTAATTGGCTACTGGGAACTTCGGACCGCCAAGAGCCTTTGTGGTGTTCTGTACCATCACTGATTTCTTGAGATTTACCTTGCGTATAAAAGTACGAAATTGTAGCAGCAGAACACCCCAGAGGCTTAATGATGAAGCATCTTCTTCCGCTTTCCATCAATCACTTTGTTCCATGTTGTTATTTTTCGACCTCCCATCATGATTTTAGGCATATAGCCTACGATTTATATCTTGGAATCAGCCAAACGTTCGAGAAAAACGCTCAATCGTAAGTCGCATACGATTCCGACTTGGTATTTGTTATGATGTGGATCATTTTCCTCTGCGGTTCACATTTGTACGTTGGAATTTAGATTACTACAAGTCAACCTGAATCGCGCCAAGCGTAAATAAAATATGTAAGTTTATAATCTGTTAACGATTTGGGAACCAATTCGTTAATTCAAATTGCATATTGACGGTCGCCAACACACGCTAATTTGTTTTGTGTTGAGGGTCGCATAATTATTGTTTAACGTGTGCATGCAACGCCTGCAGGTTGGCCAATGGCGAAAATGTTTGCTTTCAAAAGTATGACACGATCAGTCACTATCATTTGTCGAGTTATTATTGTTCGTTGACTGTGACCTCGGGCCACGTTCTAATGTAAGACCGGAATCTGTCTGCGGGCCGCTAAAATCCCGTGGTAGTGTGCAGTGTTGGGATGACTCGAGTCATGACTTGACTCGAGTCAGACTCGAGTCAACTTTTTCGTATGACTTGACTTGACTCGAGTCACTTTGGAGAAATGACTTGACTTGACTTGACTCGGAGCTTCAAAAATGTGCATTGACTCGTGACTCGGAGCAAAATTTCCGAGTCAATTTCAAGTCATCAAGTAAACGGTGTCGAATAAATCACTGTATCTTGTCTATGTTCAGATTGTTCGAGATACACCGGTGACCCTTGTGAGAGCAACCAGTCATTTACTGATTGTACGTTACACTGATCCTCCATTGTTAGATCACAAATAAATTGGCCGCAAACTAAACGATCACAGCATACGCTGTCGTACAGTCGTAGTAGTAGTAGTAGTAGTAGAAGATTAAGCTACATAGCAATGTGTCTCTGTTTTTTAGACGGCTCAATGATTGGGCCTGCGTAGTGCTCGCATTTACCAACCCTCTTGTATGATTTAAATCGATCAAATATAGTTTGTGCGTTTATATTCTCACGGATGTGTAGATGGGTGTAGTCTATTGTACCATATCGTTTTGTTTCAACTTCTCGAAGCTTTGTATTAGGTCCTATATTTTGGCTGATAATAACTGACTGTAGCATGGAGCTGTACCGTTACTCACGTATTTTATTAGCAGCTCTACGTGTACGTGAAGGATACGTCTTTTTGCATGTATATTTACCTAGATATGCGTTATTTGATTCAAGATAAATGATCAATTAATCTGTCTTTCACACAGCTAGCAAAATGTAATGACTTTGAATCATGACTCAAACTTCAAAAATTCAATTTGACTTGAATTGTGACTTGACTCGTGACTTGACTTGACTTGACTCGACTTGACTCGAGTCACCTCCAAAAAATGAGTGACTTGACTTGACTCGAGTCACCTTTGAAAATCGATTGACTTGACTTGACTCGAGTCAAAATCTGCAATGACTCGAGATGACTCGTGACTCGAAGGTAGTGACTTGATCCCAACACTGGTAGTGTGTTGGCCGACCCCGCTATATACGAACGGCTGCCGACCACTGCCGTATAGTCGTATACGCGGTAAGTGGACAGTAACGGGTCAGCGCGTACCTTGAAAAACCCCATCTGGTTTATATGCTAATAGAAGTCAACCTGTAATATGGTATTCCTGACAATACTAGCAATATGACCACTATATGCTGAATTAGAATACGTATAATTTCGCCTTGGATGGTAGTTACTTTTCGAAAGTTCCAATCTTCTTGGGACCAAATCAGTATATATTCGTGCGTGAAAATAGTAATCGTGATTACACGCGGGACAACCGGTATTTCGTCCTTTCAGTGACAAAAGTGATGAAATTAAGGAAGATCCAAACGACGACCTGGTCGAGGGAAGATTTTGCTCCGGTGTAGAGGCCACACCTCATCGGTGTGAACTACCGAAGTCGTATATATGTGACGGCATCTCGCTTTGTTTTGATGGTGAGTGCAAACGATGTAAATGCGGTCAAGTAGACGACGTAGCTTAATTAAGCAACATTCAGGCGTGTATATAGCACTTATGCCTAGTTCCTATACAAACTTGGCCCATGCGGAACCCATGAATTGATTTTAAATAAAAGCACATGAAAAGAGTCAAGATATGCACAATTCTCTGGCTATACCTTTATAACCACGTTACAACTGATATCACCCATATCATTCCTGTACATTTTTACGCAATATTTGATAAAAGATGCAGTAAAAATTGAGTATGAAAAATTGAGAAAAGTTGCAAAAAGTTGCACTATAAAATCCCTCCAAATAGCTTAAAACATCATAGCACATAGATTCCAAGTATCTACGAAGCTGTCGGAAGCTGTAAATAAAGTTGCAAAAACTTGCCTTAGTTTACCTTTAGTACCGATGTTTACGAATCCGAGATTAAGGTTAAAGTGATTAAACGGCCATAATAAGAAGGCATGTGGGCTGAATGCGACCCTTCGGGGCAGTTTATCCACCCCTCCATTACCCTGACAGAGTAGACGCATGGCGTAAATAGGCCCACCTCTGACTGCATCGAATTGTGATGTTGGGTAGTCGGGACTAAATAGAACGAACAATAACGCTGTGACCTGTCCGCTACCAACAAATCTTCCTTGCGATGGCTACAGTCACGTCACAATATTTCAAGATAACGAACGTAATTCATATTTTTACAGATACTGATGAATGCTTGTGTGGCGATGATGAGAAATGTAAGTAAATGTATTACGATTAGAACACTCCATTGTGACAATAGGCGTCGCACGATTAATGGATTGTTTTCAGATTTCATGGACAAATCGTGTTTCCGATGTTTGTCAAATCGGGGCTACGTGATACCCATTTCGAAGATGTGCGATAAAGTGTTCGATTGCCCCGATTTCTCTGACGAGTGCATCTGTGAGCCGAAAATTCGTCCACAGATATGTAAAAATCTCGTTTACGGTATTGCATACTCATTACAAATGCAGCCAATGGGCATTCGTACTGCCAAATTTATACACGAATGCTTTCAGGTGCAAATGATACTTTACAGCCATCGTGTAATAACCAAGACGGTCAACTAATTACACTCCAAAGACGGATGATTTGTGACCGCAGGTGGGATTATAGAGCACAGAGCCGATAGCGACAATGGTTAATTCTTTCAACGCGAGTCGCTAATGTAGCTGTTGACATCATCCCCAATATTCATGTTCTCACTCCAAACATGTTTATTATATTTTGTAGCCTATTCAGAGGTCAATCAGAGCCGCAAGAAGAGTAGCTTGAAGCTGCGATTGGGAATCACTGACCTAAGTGATTCGATTCTGAATCGAGTATTAGGCGTCGAGTCGGGTATTCGAGTATGAATCACTATACCGACAAAACGTTGTGAATGATGCGGGGAGTTCAAATGCCTAGGGCTACTTTCTATTTGACAACAAATAATACTACATCACATTTAAGATAACCTGGAATTGATTCAATCATACATATTTCGTTGCACCATGAAAATGTCGTGGGATGATCGCGACTTCACAGATATATCATACCCAACTAACTTGCGTAGCTTTGCACCACACGTTTATTATGCTGCGATATCACCTATGGAGGTTTCAAGGCTCCAACATTGGAACGTAGTATCCAAACTATAATTTTCGTTGGTGAATTCACGCTCAAGACGACTAGACAAGACAAGGCTCAAAAAAATGATGTTGCACTGCCGACCCAAATCATTAGAGTTGATTGTCGATTCAGATACGAGTATACTCGAGTCAATGTTCTCAGTCCCGATATCGCGTAGTCCAAGTTTCTCTCTTACTTTTTTAGTGTCAAAATTGTCAATATTTTCATTTTAGTGAAAAATCTTACATTTTTTGTCAAATAATAATCGCCCGAATGATGAAACAATTATTTCCTATAAAATTGTACATGATTCGGAAGAGCTCGTCATCAAAATCAATGACAGACGGCATTTAAGAATGATATTTTCCCTCATAAAGGTCAATAAAAATGATAATTTAATTGAAACTGTGTCATCTTTCGTAAAATCAGCAATGTCCATGACCATTATAAGTTATGTCAGCATCAATGCGCAACTTAAGATGGAAAAATGGGTTTATCACTTCGTTTCCGCCAACGCTCTCTTGTTTATGCCAGGAAATTCTATTATGCCAAAATGCCTATCGTCTCCGGTATAGAAGCTGCATCATAATAATATTTATCACGTTACCGTTTTTGATACGAGTTTGATGAGACTTTTTCTGAGCAGGTCTCGCATAAAGTCCTCAGGAAATATTCAATATAGCCTACCTGATATGAGGAATATTCTGCCAAACGTAATTCAGTATCATCGATATTTTAAAATAGTTTAATTACATCGTTGGCCAGCCAGTTTGACTGTCACAGACTAGCCACCTGTGCGGTTGATGTAAGACTCATGAGCATCAAACTCATAACCGCCAACCGCACAAATCTTTATTAACTCTCTTGAGCGGGCTCATATCACAACAGGTGCTACCATTCATATAATCTAGATTCTGGAACAAACGTGACGACACCCCAGTGTTCCATCAGTTGGCTTTGATGACTCAAGTTGTTTGTTTACATGGCCATACTTACCTGTGGTAGGTAACCCGTGCTTACCACAGAACTATGTTTTTTCAGTAAAGACTGCGACGACGGTATTGACGAACGAGATTGTCATCGAAAGGGTAAGATTATTATTATTATTATTATACATAAGGTAAAAAGTGGTAGTGACGCTTATCTCCCGTAAGGGTCTAGTGCACCACGGTCTCTAACTACCTCCTGGTATAATTAGCTTGTAATGTAATTCAACCTCGGCTATATACGGATCAAAAATTAAAGGATCCTACGATTGATATCACGAATTCTACCACAGGGGTAAAGGGTGAGATAATTACCTACTAATCTATATGTAAATACGAAAGAACCAATATTGTTTTCAGTTGAGGCAGCCCACTGATTAGGGCCGTTTAATGGTATATACAGCACTGCTTTCTCGATCGGTATATCATGGGTTCGAACTGTGGTCGCGTCGGACTCAAAAGCTGTAAAACTGATATTCACGACTTCATCACTATAGGCACCCAGCGCTCTGGGATTGCCTTAAGCTGAATAATAATTGTGCTCACTCTTGAACGTTATGAATGCATGTCATCTCAATTACCAAAGCATCGAGATGTTGCAGACGAGAATTAACTTCACTACTTTCATTTTATGTAACGGTAATATCTTCCCCTCACTGAGTATGAATTAGCACTTGGACAATCATGGTATACAAGCACATTTAAACTCTAAAACTATACAGAGAAATCTGAGCAATATGTTTCATAATGTTGTATTTACAAGTAATCCTAACTCGGGCACTGTGACAAAAGCAGTTTCACCTCATGTTGAGGTCTTCAAAACATATTGATCAAAATCGATGAAGATGTCAATGTGAAATGAGCCTAATAATTGCGAAATCAGCGTCAGTAATTTCACGTTTCATTGTAATTTCTACTGCTCGTTCAGTATGTTCACGGTGAAATAAAAAATGGCAACGCGGATATCCTTGCATTAAAAACAAACAATGTTTTAAACCACTTTGTTTACGACATATTTTAAACAGTGTTTTAATGTGAGTATAGCGTAGTGGTGTAATCCACCGCTGCAACACCAATGGGTTGCGGGTTCCAGTCCAACCGAGGTCGACTCCAGAATTTCTACCTAGGTGTTGGAGGTTTATCTAGGGTCCTCCTCGTCATCTTATCCGTGTAAGCGGTGTCTTGTGAAAACCTAGAAGTGGGCCGTGCTCCAAGTCGGCAGCTACGGAATAAACATGAAGGAAATTTGCCTGCACTGTAAAATATAATCATGGGTGTACCCATAGTCTAGACCTGGTCCCACCTAGGTCATGTCGACATGGAAAAGCCCCATGATAACTTGTCGACATCCACGTAGACCTGTTGACATCCATGTTCCCACCCATGTCCTAATAATGATTCAAATTGACCTTTCACCTCTACTAATGTACTTATACCCTGTGGTTAGATGTATTTAGCTGTATTTGACATCTGGAATGTTAGCAAGAAAATCTGCGAAAAGTTCAATGAACTCGCTGACACTGGCGCAAACTTGATATTGAAAACGCAATATGTCGCCAATGTATGTTGGAAACTCATTATTCCATCGACAGATTCCCCATCGAAATGGATTGTCCACTTTTCCTGAAGAGTATCGAACTTCATCGTCGGGTAGACATTCTTCGGATCCTATAATGAATATAAATGTCATTACCATCCATGCACTATTCAAGGCACACGGGTTGATAGAATACAGATGAATAGTTTCCAAGGTGGTTTAAAGTTGTATCCATCACAGCCAGTTAAGATGACAAAAAATCTATTAGCACCTCATTACATTAATTGACCTTGTCTACGAATTGTCTCGGTATGTCCAAAATCTACTTTTAACTTGACAATATCAAGTATGCACATTGCACAGTCTTCCATTGCTTTACCTGTGCATCACTATACTATTTGATGCTACGACCTACGATTATCCAATGATTAATAAATGGATGGATTAATGCACGGATGGGCGGTAAATCCAGGATTTGAAAACTTGTATTTTGGTGACGGAGTTCAACTTTGGTGATTGTGACCCGGGCAAAGGTTGTTTGTGTCTTTTCTGGGAATTCCGAAAACAGAACTACTCACTTCTTCAAATCCGCAAGTAAAACTAAAACTAGGACTAATCAATCACCTTATAAAATTTAAAACTATAATTGCAACTAACATTACTCAATTTTCAAAATCCACAAATATAACTATAACTTACAACTATACCTAGAGCTTTTTAAAATTCGATACTAGAACTAGTACTAGCAACCTTTTAAAATCAGGAGCTTACGAACTAAATCACAACTAACAATATCAGTGGTTTTTGACTGGTTTTCCCGCGAGGCAATGGCGCACACTAAACTCACATTGTTTGTAGGGCTGGGCATAATGATTCGAACACTTGAATCTGAATGGAGTATTATTATTATTATTGTAGTATTGTCTTGTAATATTATTGAGCAACCAGTTTTGGCCATTATCAACAACTCACTTTATCTACAATCAGGAAGCTGTCGAAGCGTTGATTGAAAATGGTGGGGATGCCGACCACCTAGTCCAATTTCTGATTACCTGAATGAGAAGTGAGAGATCAGCTCAAGTGAAACACTCGAGAAAAAAAAACGTTTAAAAAATTAAATAAATGCAGTAACAAAAAAATAAATGAATGCAGTTACTGTTTGTGTAGGGTGTACTGCAAATATGGAAGTGGCAAAAAATATGCAAATTTTAACATTGCCTTAGGAGGGACCCGACAGTTTTTAAAATCGGCAACTTGAAATACCCTATTTCTATAATATCCTACCAAGAAGTAATGACCTTTATAAATCCGCAACTAACGGACAATAATACATCGAACTCAGCCATGGGCAAAGTGAGACCCGCTATTTTGAGAAGCACGCATGGCCATTTCTTGGAATTAAAAACATAAAACCTACTTTTTAATATTGCTGCGTGGAATAAAACCATAAACTGGATAAACTGAGCTGGAACGGAAATTGATTTACTTTGAAGCCTGCTCAATAATATATCGCGATTACATAGCATACGTCCCTTCCAAGCTTGTATTCGTAATCCAGATTTAAAATAAAGTCAATGTAGCAAAGTAAGTCGTAACAAATAGTCACAATAAGTTATTCCTTCCATATAGTTTGGTTCAAACCTTCTTTGTTGCCATTGTCAGTGCGCGTTTTTACTGAGACCTCATCATACATAACGGGTGAATGGGCATATCATAAAAAGAATGTCGAAAGCTGAAATGCAAAGAAGGTATGGAGCACTAAACACAGGGCCGCAACTGCCGCATCCAAGACCCCTCAAATGGAGAGGGCCCGAGCTCGAAGCACCCGAAATTACTTCGTAAATGGACATAAATTTATGAAACTTCATTCAAGTTTTCTTCGCGCGATGTATAGGGACTAGATGTTTTGATAATAATATGGGTACCACTCTACCTGCAAAAACAGCTAATTTATAGAGATCAGCATTTCGGCGTCGGCCGTTAGCGCGTCAGGACACACCAAGACGTTAGTAGTAGTATAGATCGGTCGCACGCGGCCATTGTGGCTTATGGGCGGGGTGGTGACCTGCCTGAAAACCCGGGGTGATGACCCCACCCTTTTAGACCCCCCTTGTGGTGGTGACCTGCCATTGTTTCTTATAGGCGCGGTGATGACACCACCCTTTCAGGTATAGGCTGCGGCGATGATATACCTTGAAAACTCGTGTTGGTGACCCCACCCTTTCGGTATAGGCTGCGGCGATGACCTGCCGTCTCGTCGATGATACCACCCTTTCAGGTATAGGCTGCGGCGATGACCTGCCATGGATTGTTCGGTAGTGAACTAACGTTGTGGATATAGGCTGCGGCGGTGATTCGCCTGTCATGTATTCTTACGGGGTCTCTGGTGGTTCACCATGTGTTCTTATGGGTGCGTCGGCATATCGTACTTTCGGGTATAGGCAGGCCGTGTTATTTTTGGCATTTCAGGAGCCAGATGCCAAAACTGCCAAAAATAAAAATTTGAAAATGCCAAAAATAAGCAATTTTTGGCATATGCCAAAAATAACACGGCCTGCCAAATAGTGTATTTCGTTCATGGTGTTGTGTTAACAGGACCGCGTTACAAGCGAGAAGAGCGTTTGTGAAAGGCAGGTTTCTTAATGTGGGTCCAGCCCACCCATTAGGGGTGAAAGCATGGTGTCCTAAATGGTGTGGGCACAGCGAGATTGAACGGCTGACTGCATTTGGTTTACGTCATACTTTCCATTTGTCCAAAGGCAATTTTACGACCATTTTTGACCGGCTTGTCGAGCGCTAAATTAGATAAAACGGGTATCAATGAGAAGCTGCCGCAGTACTGATTATTAAAATATAAATTATATTCTGCTCATGGAACTGGAACCCCCAAAATCCACCACAATTTTTGCATTGTGATCAAGTTGAACACTGTGACGCAACAAACTGTCTGGCTATTTCTGAGCTGCATAGGCTCGTTTTGCCAGACAGGACTCCAGGACTCTTCAATGCGAGTTAGTAATATTAACGCCACCTAAAGTGACAAAAGCCCTCCGAAAATATATCGGTAGACTGAAGGAGAAATGATAGTCGGGCTACTAAATAGAATGTGTTGAGATACAACACAGGAAACTCCTGGATAAAGATCGGGAAGAAAATTCCTTCCGCGATGAGATCAATGGCACTGGCGAAGTGATCTCTTTTCATGATGCATGGAAGCCGGTTTGGCCCTTCAAAGATTTTGAAGCTCTGAAAACCTTTTATGGATGACTGGCAACATTCTTTCCCTCAACGGCTACTGTTGAAGCCGATATTTCCCAGATTCGTAGGGCGAGAAATGAAATTAGGAGAAACTTAGCTCACCTGATTTTGTAGGCACTGTTACAGCGCAAACGATTTAAGTCTATTCAACAGCTGTGACAATCAGCTGTTGAGCATGTTTGTTAGGCTTGTGTTTTTTTTTGCGTTTTGGCACCTATTCCGATGGATACTGCACATTTTGTGGTTTCGTTTGATATTATTACCCTATGAAATCGTTAGGTTTTTTCTTCTTACTGTTTGTTGGCACTGATTATGCGTGGATGCTGCACATTTTGTGGTGTCTTTTGACAAACTAGCTCAAATAAAGCGTTTTTGTGACTAATTCGAGGCTGAAACTATCTATTTAGAGGACGATGCCAAAACTGCGAAAAATAAAAATTGAAAAATGCAAAAAATAAGTCATTTTTGGCAGTTTTGGCATTTGCCAAAAATAACACGGCCTGGGTATAGGCATCTCTCGACCGGTGTTGAATATGTATCAGGTATGGTAAATAGTCACGTGATTGGTACTTAGTTATTGTATATATCGCAAGTTATTATATATGACCAATTTGAAGTAATCCCAACGTTTACGGTGAGTGCGACAATGATATATCGTTATTCTTGTGGATGCGGCGATGATTCGCAATTTCGGGTATAGGCATCTCTCGCACGTCGTACTTTCGGGTGTAGGCTGCGTTGGCATGTCGTACTTTCGGGTATAGGTATCTCTCGTGTGGTGTCTTATGGCTGCGGTGGCAAGTCGTACTTTTAGGTATTTAGTTAGCCACAGAGCCGGCGTAGACGGCGATTCGAATATCAACCAGAGGTGGTCAAAGTAGTGTAGAAAGCTACTCAAGTAGAAGTAGAAGTAGCGACAGAAAAATCTACTCAAGTACGATTAGAAGTACTTTTTCCATAAGCAACCTGAATCTACTTGAAGTAGAAGTAGAATTGACTGACTTTAAATCTACTCAAGTAAGTAAGTAGTTGTGAAAACGATCGTAATTCGTTCGCATTGATTGTCAAAAGATGCAAATTGAGCTATGCGAAAGGTGCAGAGGTTGATTCATATTGATGCATACCAGGAGGTATCCAATTTTCGACAGAATAAGCGTTCGTCCGCATGATGGGATGAAAATGATAGTATTAATATGGAAATGCGATACTAATCCTCTGTTTACTCGAACAGTACGTTTTAGAAAATATCCTGGTATGGCACCCTCCCTCATGTTATAAGGCCAGTAGTTTAGTCGAAGAGGAATACGGAGACGTTGTATCGGATACGGTGTAAACACTTTGCGCGATTAGTAAACGTTAATAAAAACTATGGTGGATCGTAAAAATCATATTTTGTAGCTTTATTTCCGGAAATTAAAGGCATTACTACAATTTCTTTTATACTTGAACATGTATGTTCTCCAGACAAAAGAATTGATACTAATTAGAAATCAAAGTATGATACTGGGAATTGAAAGTGAATTATAAATACTACTTCTAAAAGCGGAAAATGTATTTCATGTCTTCAGTCTAAAAAGTTTCAAAGGTTGTATGCTAAAACAGGTCTAAAGCTAAAAAAAAGTCAGAGCCCACTGTTCCAGATTAGGACACACCATGGACTGCTAAACTACGATATGATACTAAATGCTAGATTGCGAAACATTATGACGTTATGACGGACCATATATACTGTGATGAAATATTTCATATGGGCGACAATGCGGTGTGAACGGAACCACGCAACCCGCTACCTAATTGTATTCACCGATACTTTCGTGAAATCATATCGGTCACTCCATAACCACTGTGCGCGAAGCGCGACGAAAATTCTGGGCTTTACTCAACTTTTCTAAAAATTAAATGTTGATGCTCCGTGAAAACCGCCCCGAAATTCCTCAGGCCATCTTCCTGATTGGAGAATTAAACTACTTCTACTTGACAAACTGAAAATAGGAACAAGTAAGTAAGTAGATCACAAAATATTATGAAGTAGAAGTAGAAGTAGCTAAAATTAGTTCTACTTGAGTAAGTACTGGAAGTAGAGAAAAACTACTTGAGTACTTCAAAAAAGTAGAAGTACTTCGTTACTGACCACCTCTGATATCAACAATAGCCGCGTTCACAAACTAACACTTCAAATAGGTGTGAAATAGTTTGCAAAACCCCGCGTTCGCTGACAAGATAATGTCTCGGACATAATCATCTTTCGCGACTTGGTGTTACAGACATACCGATCGCTCACACGGTGAAATTTTAGTAATCAGTTTGTCACAGAACTTGATTTCGCTGGTAAGATTTAATAAATACCAACTAACAGAACCATCAGTGTGGGTAACTTGAATAGCAACAAATTGTCACTTATTTCCGATGGGAAATTCACTAAACCGCAGTGCAATGTTCGATTTTGAAAAACAGATGTTCGCGACCGCGTTTTTACATTTGTGACCCACTAAATACACCCGTTTCGGAAACGCGGCCTGTTTGCAAGAGGATTACGATCGCGCGCGACCTATATTGCACATACAATCGTTGTATCTATTACTGAGAAATCAAACGCTTAACAAAAACACGCAACTAATCATTTGCCAACTCTAACATTACCAAAAAATTCCGGTATTGTTGATTGAAAATCCTTGAGACCCAAAAAATCAGGTAGGTCTATTATTGATTGAAAATCCTTGAGTCCTTATTATCAAAAATCTTATAGTGCGGCGTCGGAATCCATTCGCGGGGTGTACTAAAGGTCAATTCAGATCATCCAAAATGAAATATCTCGACTTTGACATAGTCTGAATTGAAATAGATTGACAAACATAACTACCAACTTTCACCCAGCCACATTTCGAAATTATACGCATATTGATTTGAAACAAGTAATGAAATATTACAACTATATTCCCGATCGAACTTTCCGTTTGACAAAGATAGTTTCAGAAATACTATCACTATGATATCTCAACATTTTAGCATCTTGCCATACACAAAAAAGTAAAATACAAAAAACCTTGTCAAGTCAATCCATTTGTAACTTACCCAACCAACTCAACTGTATCCTTATAAAAAGTAGACAAGACTACGCGAGTAATCACCACAATCCAAAATCCATAGCAAGTTCGGTTGTATTCATAGTCCGCCAACTCGTATTTTATTTTTTTATTCAACTTTCAAAGTCGTTACTATTCTGTAACCTAAAGTAATTACTACTCGGTGCGCACAACTTGAGATTAACATATGTTTTGAGTATATCATATTTGAATGTCTGACCGATGTAGTTAAGAATTCATTTCTTACGATCGAACACCGGTGTTACATTGAAAGTTATCATGTTGTAAACATTCTTATTAACACGTTGGTTTGACATACGAGATTTTGTAATAGTCGATCACGACTTGAATAATAAATTATGACGTAACTAGACCGGGGTTGTGTTAAAAGTTATTACGACGCCAACAAGCTTTTCAGAAACATTGTTAATAACATATTGATTTGTAAAACTATGCGTGTCTGAAATGTTCTTGATTTGAAAGATATTCCGTGTTGGTACAAATCACTCTGCGTATTGTGGATATCAGGAAATATTTTAAAAATGTAATTGTCTCCAGTAACCAAGACTAAAGACGAAACAACAATTTCCTTTGTTGAACAATAACCGGTACAATACTTTATTGTCGGTGAGAATTGAAACACTTTCGCGCATTACCCGGTGTCAAGATATCACACTAGGTGAATTGACATACCACCACTTGATTAATGCTTAATCCGTTCGCACCATTTCACACACACTTTGATCATTACAAAAAACAAATTGGAATATGTTTGTTAGGTACCACCTATTCAACTATACTTGAGTAATACAGAAACCTTTTAACATTAATAAAATCGAAATGTGCGCTACACTGAAATCTACAAAATGTGATTGTATTGCTGTTCATAGTAGTGATATCGATTTGAACCTCCAGAATAATTGTCATCATCCAACCAAACTACTGAGAGTCGTTGTCAATTTGTATGATGTTCACTGATTACATACTAGAACTATTTGTGCAACGCACACGATCAGAGAAATCGGAAATTTTCCTATTGTCATTCGTCAAAGTAAATGTCGTCACAATACTCAGTCACTAAAAGACCATATACTTGTATGTGATTGAATCATCGGTAATTAACTAGCTATATCAAACCCCTAAGAAATTTCACTCACTCATTGGATATTAAACAGCGTCGCTTAATCGGTGTGGATCGTTTTTTCTAAATACAAATCATATCTGTCCAGCCGAGAACAATTTTCACTCACTCGGGTAACGAAACCAGTGTGCAATATCAACACAAGATATTTTCCTCGCACAAAAAAATAATCACCTTTACTCAATATTCTCGTAAAACGAAGCTGTACAATGGTTTCATGTTTTTTTTGTATGACGTGGAATTAATACCGATCGAAGTAACCGTATTGGAAATGACTTTCAAACAAACACACTCTACGTGGTTAACATTCTCATCGACTCCATTGTGATTAATGTATACTTCATGTGTTCTAGATTCATTTCGATATGGTTAAACATTCAACCCCTAGACAGATACGAATTGTCGAACACTCAACTAATATCATACCAAATAGTTATTTACAACAACCAAGACACAGAAATATTATTTTGATCGTTTCGATTTTATTACTGGAGGTACTCATCACTTTGCTTAATACAATCTAGATTTAAACTCCATCGAACCTTTGGTGTTTATCGTTTTGCTGGATACGAATTATTTTAGTCTAACAGTAAACAATTTTCACTATCTTGGGTTATGAACTCAGTATGTTAGCGGTCATTCAATATTTTGTAGTATCAACTAGTTACTTTGTAGGATACGAATGATCATCCTCACAAATCTTACAAAAGTACGAAGGATATTTACATCACGCAAAGTAATCGACTTTACTCGATACCCTCACACTACGAAACTAAATGGCTGGTTAGACTCTACAAACTGTTTTTGATGTCAAAAGAAATTTTTACACGAATGGTCACGCATCTAAATATTCAAATAATCCGACACACAACTATAGTACTTACAGAAATATCATAGTTCTTGTAACAAAGTTGTATAAGCATAATGTTTATCGTAAGTCCTATACAGTCATGATATCCGTCCGAGTTTGACTTTTAGAAAACATTATACCGACATCGATAAATCTTTCAAAAACAAAAACCATGTTCACTGCTCGAGAGGCCTACCAACGTCATCACAGTAATACATTTACTTCCACAAAACAGTATGTATTCGACTTACGTTCCACAAATCTAACGCACAAAGCAATTTACTTTGCTAACGAAAAGTGCTGAGTCATCATATGGTTGTCCTCGCAACAATACAACTAAAACATACTATCATACAAAATGACCGTTATAGTTTGCACACCAACGGTACATCGTACAAGTAACAAGTCTCGAGAATCGAGTTATTGAATAACGTGAAAGTGTTTCTACGCCAAGTCGTTATGTTGACGAAAGCGTATATTGTAATATCATGATCGATTTCCATTCGTTGGTCACAAAATGTCACTACTCTAAATAATTATGTTTCACTCAAACACAAAAGCATACTTGTCACCATTCGTTTTCATCAAGCACGAGTTCAAGAAACTTACTTACTACGACATGAATTGTTATTTTTATGTTGTGTAAATAGGTAATAATTAATTCAAGTAACACTATATCAACATCATCGAGTTGTGCGAATAGATTTACATGTGGTCTTGTGGTTTTAATCGAAGTACACAGCACGGTCTAATGTAGAGTCATCTCTATTGTACAGCAACTTGGTAATCGAAATGCATGCATTAACATTTAAACAGCGATCTTGTTTCGTCACGCGAAAAATATATTCACTATCGCGATACTCTGCACAGGACGTGTAAATCCTTTTCACACTCGTAATAGTATACCAACGGCTACCGGCGACAACGTTTAACAATAGCAACGACACTAAACATACGATACCTACTCAAGTAAAATTTCCATTTTCACCTGGAGATCAGCCGTTACCTGAGTAAAAATACCATTATCCTTTGGAGATTTATCGTTTACTCAGAGTAACAATACACTTTCACTTGGGGGGTCTATCGTTTCCCAAAGTAACAAACCCCTTTTCCTTTGGAAATCTATTTTTTCCGTTGGTAACAAACCTTTTTCACTTGGAAATATCTTTTTTCCTCGGGTAACAAACCTTTTTCGCTTGGAAACATATTTTTTCCCTGAGCAACAAGCCATTTTCACTTGGAAAATATATTTTTTCCCTGAGCAACAAACCTTTTTCACTTGGAAATATATTTTTTCCCTGAACAACAAACCATTTTCACTTGGCGGTCCGTCGTTTACCTGAGTAAAAATATCATTTTCCTTTGGAGATCTGGCGTTTACCCAGTGTAACAATACATTCTCAATGGTTTATCGAATCAGAGTTGATATCCGGATCCGGTTAACACTTTCTCGGGGTTTCCGATTTCAAACTGCATGGTGCTGTATGTATTGATCAATAAAGAGCGACACAACATAGTAAACACGTGTGAGATAAATCACAAGTAACCCGAAGTTGTTAGCCCGATGGAAACATAAATTCCTCGATTTCCGACCGCCGTTATCTGCGTGCCAAACATTTACCGAAGTCGAGGCGGTGTTTTATTCAGACACTTTGACTCTGGAAAATCCAAAGCACGAACCTGGACATCACAGACATATCGAAACTTATTGTCCAATTTCTAGAACATGCATTTCGATGTACAAGAGCATATTGTATGTGGCTAACCGATGATATTGATGTGATACGACCGACGCGGGTATACTCTGAAACCGGTTGTCCGTGTATATTTTCGTCACTGTTCGTTGTAATCAATTTCCAACTGTCATCAATACAACAAATACCAAATTGCCGGGTGTGCTTGTCAGATTTCCAAGTGAAAACCGTATTGTTACTCTAGGAAAAGCTAGATGACAAATTGAGAATGTATTGCTACACTGGGTAAACGCCAGATCTCCAAAGGAAAATGATATTTTTACTCAGGTAAACGACGGACCGCCAAGTGAAAATGGTTTGTTGTTCAGGGAAAAAATATATTTCCAAGTGAAAAAGGTTTGTTGCTCGGGGAAAAAATATATTTTCCAAGTGAAAAGGGCTTGTTGCTCAGGGAAAAAATATGTTTCCAAGCGAAAAAGGTTTGTTATCCGAGGAATCTCCAAAGGATAATGGTATTTTTACTCAGGTAACGGCTGATCTCCAGGTGAAAATGGAAATTTTACTTGAGTAGGTATCGTATGTTCAGTGTCGTTGGTATTGTTAAACGTTGTCGCCGGTAGCCGTTGGTATACTATTACGAGTGTGAAAAGGATTTACACGTCCTGTGCAGAGTATCGCGATAGTGAATATATTTTTCGCGTGACGAAACAAGATCGCTGTTTAAATGTTAATGCATGCATTTCGATTACCAAGTTGCTGTACAATAGAGATGACTCTACATTAGACCGTGCTGTGTACTTCGATTAAAACCACAAGACCACATGTGAATCTATTCGCACAACTCGATGATGTTGATATAGTGTTACTTGAATTAATTATTACCTATTTACACAACATAAAAATAACAATTCATGTCGTAGTAAGTAAGTTTCTTGAACTCGTGCTTGATGAAAACGAATGGTGACAAGTATGCTTTTGTGTTTGAGTGAAACATAATTATTTAGAGTAGTGACATTTTGTGACCAACGAATGGAAATCGATCATGATATTACAATATACGCTTTCGTCAACATAACGACTTGGCGTAGAAACACTTTCACGTTATTCAATAACTCGATTCTCGAGACTTGTTACTTGTACGATGTACCGTTGGTGTGCAAACTATAACGGTCATTTTGTATGATAGTATGTTTTAGTTGTATTGTTGCGAGGACAACCATATGATGACTCAGCACTTTTCGTTAGCAAAGTAAATTGCTTTGTGCGTTAGATTTGTGGAACGTAAGTCGAATACATACTGTTTTGTGGAAGTAAATGTATTACTGTGATGACGTTGGTAGGCCTCTCGAGCAGTGAACATGGTTTTTGTTTTTGAAAGATTTATCGATGTCGGTATAATGTTTTCTAAAAGTCAAACTCGGACGGATATCATGACTGTATAGGACTTACGATAAACATTATGCTTATACAACTTTGTTACAAGAACTATGATATTTCTGTAAGTACTATAGTTGTGTGTCGGATTATTTGAATATTTAGATGCGTGACCATTCGTGTAAAAATTTCTTTTGACATCAAAAACAGTTTGTAGAGTCTAACCAGCCATTTAGTTTCGTAGTGTGAGGGTATCGAGTAAAGTCGATTACTTTGCGTGATGTAAATATCCTTCGTACTTTTGTAAGATTTGTGAGGATGATCATTCGTATCCTACAAAGTAACTAGTTGATACTACAAAATATTGAATGACCGCTAACATACTGAGTTCATAACCCAAGATAGTGAAAATTGTTTACTGTTAGACTAAAATAATTCGTATCCAGCAAAACGATAAACACCAAAGGTTCGATGGAGTTTAAATCTAGATTGTATTAAGCAAAGTGATGAGTACCTCCAGTAATAAAATCGAAACGATCAAAATAATATTTCTGTGTCTTGGTTGTTGTAAATAACTATTTGGTATGATATTAGTTGAGTGTTCGACAATTCGTATCTGTCTAGGGGTTGAATGTTTAACCATATCGAAATGAATCTAGAACACATGAAGTATACATTAATCACAATGGAGTCGATGAGAATGTTAACCACGTAGAGTGTGTTTGTTTGAAAGTCATTTCCAATACGGTTACTTCGATCGGTATTAATTCCACGTCATACAAAAAAAACATGAAACCATTGTACAGCTTCGTTTTACGAGAATATTGAGTAAAGGTGATTATTTTTTTGTGCGAGGAAAATATCTTGTGTTGATATTGCACACTGGTTTCGTTACCCGAGTGAGTGAAAATTGTTCTCGGCTGGACAGATATGATTTGTATTTAGAAAAAACGATCCACACCGATTAAGCGACGCTGTTTAATATCCAATGAGTGAGTGAAATTTCTTAGGGGTTTGATATAGCTAGTTAATTACCGATGATTCAATCACATACAAGTATATGGTCTTTTAGTGACTGAGTATTGTGACGACATTTACTTTGACGAATGACAATAGGAAAATTTCCGATTTCTCTGATCGTGTGCGTTGCACAAATAGTTCTAGTATGTAATCAGTGAACATCATACAAATTGACAACGACTCTCAGTAGTTTGGTTAGATGATGACAATTATTCTGGAGGTTCAAATCGATATCACTACTATGAACAGCAATACAATCACATTTTGTAGATTTCAGTGTAGCGCACATTTCGATTTTATTAATGTTAAAAGGTTTCTGTATTACTCAAGTATAGTTGAATAGGTGGTACCTAACAAACATATTCCAATTTGTTTTTTGTAATGATCAAAGTGTGTGTGAAATGGTGCGAACGGATTAAGCATTAATCAAGTGGTGGTATGTCAATTCACCTAGTGTGATATCTTGACACCGGGTAATGCGCGAAAGTGTTTCAATTCTCACCGACAATAAAGTATTGTACCGGTTATTGTTCAACAAAGGAAATTGTTGTTTCGTCTTTAGTCTTGGTTACTGGAGACAATTACATTTGTAAAATATTTCCTGATATCCACAATACGCAGAGTGATTTGTACCAACACGGAATATCTTTCAAATCAAGAACATTTCAGACACGCATAGTTTTACAAATCAATATGTTATTAACAATGTTTCTGAAAAGCTTGTTGGCGTCGTAATAACTTTTAACACAACCCCGGTCTAGTTACGTCATAATTTATTAATCAAGTCGTGATCGACTATTACAAAATCTCGTATGTCAAACCAACGTGTTAATAAGAATGTTTACAACATGATAACTTTCAATGTAACACCGGTGTTCGATCGTAAGAAATGAATTCTTAACTACATCGGTCAGACATTCAAATATGATATACTCAAAACATATGTTAATCTCAAGTTGTGCGCACCGAGTAGTAATTACTTTAGGTTACAGAATAGTAACGACTTTGACAGTTGAATAAAAAAATAAAATACGAGTTGGCGGACTATGAATACAACCGAACTTGCTATGGATTTTGGATTGTGGTGATTACTCGCGTAGTCTTGTCTACTTTTTATAAGGATACTGTTGAGTTGGTTGGGTAAGTTACAAATGGATTGACTTGACAAGGTTTTTTGTATTTTACTTTTTTGTGTATGGCAAGATGCTAAAATGTTGAGATATCATAGTGATAGTATTTCTGAAACTATCTTTGTCAAACGGAAAGTTCGATCGGGAATATAGTTGTAATATTTCATTACTTGTTTCAAATCAATATGCGTATAATTTCGAAATGTGGCTGGGTGAAAGTTGGTAGTTATGTTTGTCAATCTATTTCAATTCAGACTATGTCAAAGTCGAGATATTTCATTTTGGATGATCTGAATTGACCTTTAGTACACCCCGCGAATGGATTCCGACGCCGCACTATAACATTTTTGATAATAAGGACTCAAGGATTTTCAATCAATAATAGACCTACCTGATTTTTTGGGTCTCAAGGATTTTCAATCAACAATACTGGAATTTTTTGGTAATGTTAGAGTTGGCAAATGATTAGTTGCGTGTTTTTGTTAAGCGTTTGATTTCTCAGTAATAGATACAACGATTGTATGTGCAATATAGGTCGCGCGCGATCGTAATCCTCTTGCAAACAGGCCGCGTTTCCGAAACGGGTGTATTTAGTGGGTCACAAATGTAAAAACGCGGTCGCGAACATCTGTTTTTCAAAATCGAACATTGCACTGCGGTTTAGTGAATTTCCCATCGGAAATAAGTGACAATTTGTTGCTATTCAAGTTACCCACACTGATGGTTCTGTTAGTTGGTATTTATTAAATCTTACCAGCGAAATCAAGTTCTGTGACAAACTGATTACTAAAATTTCACCGTGTGAGCGATCGGTATGTCTGTAACACCAAGTCGCGAAAGATGATTATGTCCGAGACATTATCTTGTCAGCGAACGCGGGGTTTTGCAAACTATTTCACACCTATTTGAAGTGTTAGTTTGTGAACGCGGCTATTGTTGATATTCGAATCGCCGTCTACGCCGGCTTTGTGGCAAACTAAATACCTGAAAGTACGACTTGCCACCGCAGCCATAAGACACCACACGAGAGATACCTATACCCGAAAGTACGACATGCCAACGCAGTCTACACCCGAAAGTACGACGTGCGAGAGATGCCTATACCCGAAAGTGCGAATCATCGCCGCGTCCATAAGAATAACGATATATCATTGTCGCACTCACCGTAAACGTTGGGATTACTTCAAATTGGTCATATATAATAATTTGCGATATACACAATAACTAAGTACCAATCACGTGACTATTTACCATACCTGATACATATTCAACACCGGTCGAGAGATGCCTATACCCGAAAGTACGATATGCCGACGCACCCATAAGAACACATGGTGAACCACCAGAGACCCCGTCAGAATACATGACAGGCGAATCACCGCCGCAGCCTATATCCACAACTTCAGTTCACTACCGAACAATCCATGGCAGATCATCCCCGCAGCCTATACCGAAAGGGTGGGGTCACCAACACGAGTTTTCAAGGTATATCATCGCCGCAGTCTATACCTGAAAGGGTGGTGTCATCACCGCGCCTATAAGAAACAATGGCAGGTCACCACCACAAGGGGGGTCTAAAAGGGTGGGGTCATCACCCCGGGTTTTCAGGCAGGTCACCACCCCGCCCATAAGCCACAATGGCCGCGTGCGACCGATCTATACTACTAATGACGTTAGTAGTGTAGTTAACTGAAATTGTGCCCCGACAATCCCCGCCCCTGAGGCTATTTATCTTCATCGTGCCCGCTATAGACTATTATCGTGTCGTGTGTATTTATGGGCAAATTTCATTGTTTTGTGAATTTCAATACCGATTTTCCATGTGTATTTAGCAATATGTATTAAATAACTTGAAATGTATCATCACTAATTAATCAATATAAAATGCGATTTTGAGCGCTGCGACTTGATAATATTAATCCCTACGCTTCTGATGAATGATTTTATGTGATAAGGACCTTGGTAACATTCAGATTCTGCAACCATTGTTTGTATATACATTTTAGCAATACCCCACAAAACTATAGGCGGTTATATTGCTCTATTGGCCGGAGATAACTCATCCGTCCATATTTTTAAACTTGATTTTATGTGTACAAGTTACGGTTTCTGCGGTCTCCACATTTTACGACTTATTTTGATTAGACGCAGGTAAGCGATTCTCAAGTTCGGAGCTATGAAAACAAATCAGTCGCATGTGCTCGTTCCGAAGTCGCAACAGCTTAGTAGCATATACGCGAATCCCAAGGCGAAAATAATCGAACGAACTATATCCACAGGCGCGCGATTCTCAGGGCTGTAATTATACAAACACTTTATCTGCATATACGCGAACCCCAGCGTTATAGCGACAGGGACTAATTAGCGCGTTCTGAAGCCGTAAATTTAGTCAACTTCAATGAGATAGCCATGATTTAAAGATGGTAATATCTCTTAATGACTTTATTACTCTGTATTTTAAATTATCCACACCTATGAGTCGAAATGTTGTTCAGTAACTAATGTTTTCAACATGACCTAAACGCAAAGTGCACGAATTTCCATGTATATCAAATACCACAAACTTTGCTTGCTTTCGGAGTTAGTAACGAAGCGCATAACAGAATTTACCCAAAAAAGTCGGTACTCCGAAAATTTTGTAAAGTAGAACTTTTTTAACTTATTTTACACTCGCGGTTTCATTGTTATATATTAAAATTATACGTACATTTCGCGCGATCAACTACGGATGATTTTATGTGAATTTCATCGATAGTGTCCGAGTTCTATGTGACATAAGTACAATTCCAGCATCGGTATTTGCAATAAAGTCTAAAAATCAGAGTCGCACCATTTCGCAATTTATGCAGCTATTCGCACAGATTTTGCCGCATTTGCTGTATCTGAAGTAGAATTTCAGCGTCGTTATTCACTATAAGCCGAAAAATGCACATTCGCGCAATTTATTTAGACAGACGCATTAACTTTGCTGCATCTGAAGTAGAATTTCAGCGTCGGTATTTGTTATAAGCCGGGAAATGTACCTACGCGCAATTTTTACAGGCAGTCTCACACACTTTGCTGCATCTGAGCTTCATACTAATCCATGCATAATTTTTGCATGACGAGAATACGGGTAATTAAATCATCAATAAACGCCGAAGGCGAGTCATTTAAACCTTGTTGCTAAATAATACCGCTTTCGGCTACAACAAAGTTGCCCAGCAACAAAAAATAGAAGCCCTAATGATCATGCAGAGGAAAGTTCAATTATACATCGAATTATTCGAATAGACTATCTACATTGTATAGGTATGGAGTGAAATAGAACGGATTTTACGCAAAAGTTGGTATTGATCATAGACTAAGCTTGCTTTCAGAGTTGGAAACTAAATGCATATGAAAATTTAACTAGGTTTTCCCCACACGCATCAAATGTAGGCCTACTCAAGTGCTTATGAGGTGGCGAATAGTTCGAAGGTTGTTGGTATGCAAGGACGTCACATAGAATTGTGGAGTTTTCTGTAAACTATAATCCAGTGACCTATTTTCAATCACTATACTTTAATAATCTAAACTAAGTACTGTTAGTAGGCAAACCCTAGGAAAGTATCCTCTGATAAAAGCAGGAGTAACTCGTTATCCGTGAAATAAATAGATAGCGCGCAATATGAGCGGTGCTGCGATGAATGACAAATACTTTGAATTAATGTATAGAAGTATCGATTTCGAACTACGTAAAAAGTTAGTCGAGCTCACGCATTTTCCATTTTGAAAAGTCAAAACACGTCGTTTTTGTGAAATGAATACTAATTTTATTAAAAAATAAAAAATAAAAAAGAGCGAAAAATTACATTTTATCCCGGAACGCAACAAGAAAAATCGTATGAATTTGTAAACTACTTATTCATGACATAATAATAATTCTACTTGTACACTTTCTCACATTTTATAACAGTTTTAGTAGTACTTAACAGTTTCAGTTTTAAATAAAATTCGGAATATAAACTAATCGAAAAATTCGGTAACCAATTTCGCGTAGGCTATTCATAAAAATGAGGAAAGTTTCATCAACGCGTGTTAACTAGTTGTATTATGTAGCTTGTAATTCATGCAAGTAAGTCGGAAAAATTCGTCGCATGAACACGACTCTAATGGACATAACGAAATGAAAATTTTGTCAAGTAGATTTTTTTCGGTATGCTAAATTTGTTGATGTTCCATACCGAATAGCACTCGTCAAGATTATACGAGCATAACCTTAAACTACTCTTTACTTTACAAAATATAAAGGTAATAAAGTAAGCAGATTTGTAAGAAAACTCGTTAAATAGAAGTAAAAGTAGCCTAGAAACATAACTACTTACTGAAAAATCGTTACGTAGAAGTGGGGTTAGTCTACGAACATAACCACTTACTTACTTTGAAATCTCAACTTGTACTTGTATTCGTACTTTACCTTTACACGGCGTATTTGTGTAATAAATACTAATTTTATTATAAAATAAACAAAAAGCGCGAAGAATTACATTTTATCCCGGAACGCAGCAAGAAAAATCGTATAAATTTTGTAAAGTAGATAGAAAACTACACTATTCCGATGCACTAAAGACTCTTACACTCTGGATTTTGTGTAGTATATACTAATTTTACATTGCGGAGTATTCCATAAACGTTAATCCAGTGATCCTCCTTCTATTTTCAATCACGATCTGCTTATTATTCTAGGCTTCGAACCCCACACCCAGTACGTTTTATGGGGATTAATATTTTTAGATTTAAATATAGCGTATCGAGACTTCGTGAAACTTGCTTGGAAAGAGTTATTTCTAACCTAATTTAAAAGATTTCTCAGGGGTTGGTTGGGCGAGCGGTTAAGGCGTTGGACTTAATTTTCAATGAACAAGTGTTCACATGGGTTCGAAGCCCACACCCAGTACGTTTTACGGGAATTAATATTTTTAGATTCAAATATAGCGTATCGAGAACTACTTATTCATGACATAATAATAATTCTACTTATACACTTTTTCATATTTTATAACACTTTTAGTAGTTCTTAACAATATAAGTTTTGAATAAAATTCGGAATATAATATAATCGAAAAAATTCACGAAGTCCTGATACGCTATATCTGAGTTTAAAAAATTATTCATCCTAATCTGCCTCATCATTATATGCTTGTAAATAGTTCCGGGCTTGCTTGAGTCATCGGCTACGCGGTGCTAGTCTTCTTGGCCGCATGAAATAGGATGTTTTAGCTTCCACCTCAACGCATTAGCACACCGAATTTGAATATAGCCGATAAATAATATACAGTAGCTCCAATTTTAATGAAAAATAAAAATAAAAAAGCGTGAAAAAATTGCATTTATTCTGGAACGCGCTAAGAAAAAGCGTATGAATTCGTTAAGTAGTTAGAAAACTACATTATTCTGGTACACTAAAGACTTTGACACTCCGGATTTTGTATAGTGTATACTAATTTTACATTGCGGAGTATTCAGTAAAGTTAAATCCAGTGATACTCCATCTATTTTCAATCACGATCCTCTTATTTGTCTAGGCTTCGAACCCCACACCCAGTACGTTTTATGGGGATTCATATTTTTAGAGTCAAGTATAGCGTATCGAGACTTCATGAAACTTACTTGGAAATAGTTACTTCTACCCTAATTCAAAAGGTTTCTCAGATATCGCCACAATGGAACTGGGTTGACCGAGCGGTTAAGGCGTTGGACTTAAATTTCAATGAACAGGTGTTCACGTCGGTTCGAGCCCCCCACCCAGTACGTTTTACGGGGATTAATATTTTTAGATTCAAATATAGCGTATCGAGTACTTTTTGTCAACTGTACTGAAAACTTTTACACTCCGGATTTTGTGTAGTATATGCTAATTTACAATACCGCATTTGTAATTCGTGCAAGTACAGGAATATCATAGCTCTTGTAACAAAGTTGTATGCGCACAATATATGTTTATCATAAGTCCTACACATTCATGATTTCGTCCTAGTTTGAGTTTTAGAAAATATTAAACCGACATCGCGACATCTTTCAAAAACAAAACCATGATCAATACTTGAGAGATAATTTTTGCTATTTTTCATTAGCATAAGTCATTCTGGACCGCGAAAACGCATTGTACGATATAGATGAAACTTAAGCAAATCCTAGGATCCTCATTTTCAAAGTAGCTTAGATCTCGAAATAAGCTCTGACTCGCTATTCTCCTCAAACCATGGAATTATCACGAGTATCACCTTCGATCACTGAAGAAAAGGATGAAATTATATCTGAAGCATATTCCTTGAGCAGGAATTTTATCATGTACGAGCTCGACTTATGATATAGGCCTGTTTCGAATTCAAGACAGTTTCGGTGTTAAACAAAAATGTACCTTGAATACTAACTTTTACAATGTGAAATATTATATGCATCAACAAAGAAACGTCAAATTTACAATGGTTCGGTCTGATTCCTATATTATTCCACTCTCGTTATTGGACTGCGGTGTGACGCTGAGCTATATCTCGATGCCAGGGCTTCCGCATTTATTTTTTCGATGTATTCTGCCCTACCTAGATTTAACATAAGGAAGGTTATTTCACTCATAAAATTCGAAATACGTATTTGCTCGATTTGTAGTAATAACGCCTGGAGTGAAATTTTACGTGATTTTCGTTAATATCCAACCGGGCTAATTTCGAAATGTGAATTGAAAAACTCAAATACCGCATAGTAGGATTTCGCAGATTTTCAATATATTTTTGCTATTTTTTCATGGTGATAAGTCATTCGAGACGGTGAAATGTATTGTAGGAAATAGATGAAACTGATACAATTCATCAAGACCCCTGAAAAAAGTACATTACATTTCCGTATTTTATTAGCAGGTAATCGAAATACCACAAACTGCGCTAACCTTCAGAGTTGTTACGTAAAGAAGTACTCATACTTCTTCGGAGTACCCAAGTAGGTTTTTCGCCTGCATGCACCAAATACTCTCAAGTCCTTATGATATTGGAGTGCTTCAACTTCATGATAGTTATAGTATTAAGCAGAAATATACCTGGAGTACTAACGTTTTGCTTACTCAGATATGAATACTTCTATCTTATTTTAAAGGCTTCCTCGCTTGACGCGAAATTTTATTAAGTTTTGAATAATATCCAACATGTAGGTTCATTTTGAAGGGTACTTCGTAAAACTCAAATATTGCACAGTGAGAGTTCGCAAATTCTCGATGTATTTTTGGTATTTTTATTGCAGTAAGTCATTCTGCAGTGCGAAAATGCATCGTAGGATATAGATGAAACTGACACCGCTCACCAAGACCACTGGACCACTGAAAAAAGTACATTTTAACATTTTTGTAGCAGTAAATTCCCAGTAGAGTACAAGAAGTGATGATTTCTGAGTGAGTTCAAAAGTAAGTATTGAAGGTATAGTTTGCTCGAACACCGAAAACTCTGAAATAGAAGTAGATGCAGTTAATATCTTGATTAAGTATAGCGCAAGCAGGCCAAACCTATACTGAGTCCTCCAAAATGTACAAGTACTTCGCTTTGGACACCCTCCACGTAAAACTTGACTAGGGTTTAGACTACTTTATCGGCACTTGACAGTTTCAGTTTTAGATTAAATTTGGAATAAAAAAACTAGCTCATTCACTCTCTTGGAAATCTCTTCTTTAACCTTCACTTAAGTGCAGCAAGTAAATCTCATTTATTATTAATTCTACACGTACACTCGACCATATTTTATGACTTACATAATTAATTTTCACTATATTTGAAGTCAAGTCTGTCAAATAGCAGTGTAGGTTACGATGAGCTTATATTCGTTCTGTTTGATCATCTTGACTAACGATATTTATTCGGCGAGATCTCCAGTGATAGTCTCAGGACTTGGAACAGTGTTTTATCACATCATAGCTATACGAAGTTACGACAGTTTATAATTAGCTACCTTACGACACCAAATTTCGTTCGTTCATCTCCACCTTCAAATATCGTGTTATACAAATTTTGTTTATACGGAACAGATACATATATGGCCATGTTGTTGCAATCTTCAAAAACGTACCTCCCTCAGTAACCAATTTCTCGTGGGCTATGCATACAAATGAGGACAGTTACATCAACGAGTGGTAACTTGTTGTATTATGTAGCCAGTAATTGGTGCAAGTAAGTCCGCAACTACTGTTCAACGCCTTTTCCGCTGCAAAAAAGCTCAACGGCGAGGAAACCTTGACCAACAGTACCGCCACATGTCGTCCGAAACCGATATATATATGTCAATTTCATCAAGTCGGAACTGTTAGGATATAGCCTACCTTTTAATATCTTGATCTAAAAACCTGGATTACAGAGAATTCAAAATGTATCATGTTTAACATTATCTTGAATTAGGAGGGAAAATGAATATAAATTTTCATTTCGTTAATTAACCGTACTCTTCTCATAAGGCTATCTAATATCAACACGTCCACGGAGACGTATTTATTAACAATGTAATTCACTGCTTTCCATTTATAAATAAAATCAATACACTGGAGAATATAGCTGAACATGTTGGCTCGGCACGCCAACTTATTTTCTATTACCGAAGTGGCCTGCATACAGATCAAAATAATTGCCCACTTCTGATCTAACTAGATCTGTGTAATCACTCAGGTACACTCTTAGCGAAAAGAGTGGTTATACACCCCCCAAAAAGTGGTACACGAAAACAGAACTTACGCAATCCTGCCGGCGTGTATGACCAGAATCCACCCCATTCCTTGCGGTGTATATCGGATATTTCACCCTAGCCATTAGAATTGATTGGGGCGTAATTTCAGTATATACACCCTACTTGAAATCCTGCATCTTCTTCCAAATGGCACGCTATTGCAAATAAACTTTATTGATTGCATATATTCGATATCAATTGAACCATAATAACATAAAATGGAAACATATTTCGTGAAATAACAAAAACAGAGATCCCAGCGACGGAGAAAAAAATTCACTGAAAATACTGCTCGCAGAACATTGCCCATGTAATATTGGGAAGTCGCCTCCTCCAGGTTTCCGCAAAACACTCTTGTATGGCGAAGGCTGAGTCACTATCTTCAGCAAGAACTTGTGGCATCATCCTGAAATCAAAATACATTTTCACAACCCAATTAACAGGTACATATGCTAACATGCATAACTTAATGAAAGACCACAAAAATAGAAGCCATTACAAAGTATATATATTTTCACAAAGTACTTACAAAAAATAAGATGTTACACTTGCTAAGGCATTGCAGCACAGACTGTGGTCCGATAGGGTGAACTTACCGCTATAGGAAACATGTTCACTAGGGCTGTTCAAAAATAACCTTTTTTCAAAAATCTTGCTGGTTACTTGATTAAATCGTTAGGTTGCCTTGAAAAACGACGCACACCAAATTTGAATTCATTCCAACCAATTTTCGCGGATTTCGTAGAGTTTGAAAATTTTGAATTTGCCTAAAAATGCAAAAAAAAAATTTTTCAAATTTTTCTGCCAACCCCATGAAATTGTTGCACTGTCTTCAAAAACGATGCAAAACAAATTTGACTCAATTCGAAGCCGTAGAAGTTGAGTTATTTCAGTTTTTCTTTGATGATTCTGAGATTATCCTTGATTGGTGGATCATCCCAGAATTATCATCAAAAAACTTGAATAACTCCGCTTCTGCAGCTTGGAATTGAGTCAAATTTGTTTTCCATCGTCTTTGAAGACAGCGCAACAATTTCATAAGGTTGGAAGAAAAATTTGAAAAATTTTTTTTTTGCATTTTTAGGACAAATTCAGAATTTTCAAACTCTACGAAATCCGCGAATATTGGTTGGAATGAATTCAAATTTGGTGTGCGTCGTTTTTTAAGGCAACCTAACGATTTAATCAAATAACCAGCAAGATTCAGGAAAAAAGGTTATTTTTGAACAGCCCTAATGTTCACACACGATCACTGTATGTGTGGGCAATTAGGCATCGACAAGATGGAAATTTATGGATAGTTTTCATGAAAACCGCATGTAACAGGCAGACTTGGACAACTAGAAAACGTTCCCTTTTTCCAAATTGGATTGGAATCAAATTACAACTACAAGTTTCTTTTCGAATTAGAGTAGTATTAAAATTATAGCTACAGTTGGAAATTAGATTAAAATTATAATTCTAGCTAAAAGTTTTTTTTTTCAAATTAGATTAGAATTAGAATTACTGAAATCGCGAAAAGTTGAATCAAACTCCGTTATTATCAAATCATAGTGCATCTTATGAGCATGAGAATAGCAAATGTCTGTACACTGTACAGTGGGGGTGTTCAAAAATGACTTTTTCTTTGAAATTCTACTGGCTACTTGATAATATTGTTAGGTTACCTAATTGAAGCTTGCACACCAAATTTGGTTTGATTCCAACCAGTAGCCGCATTGCTACAGGAGAAGAATGTTTTTTATTTATTATATGAAAATGAATGAAAAAAGATTTAAAATTTTCTGTTCACCCCATTAAATTGTTAGGTGGTCTATAGAAACCATGCTCGACCGATTTGGCTCAATTCCAACCACTGGAAGCGGAGTTATTTCCGTCGCAAAATTTTGGATTTGAATAAAATAGTATTTACAGTGACCGATTCTTTAATCATTTATTACAAATTGTGCCCACCATAAATACTATTTTATTCAAATCCAAATATTGCGACATCAATAACTCCGCTTCGACGGGTTTGATTTGAGCCAAATTTGGTGGGCATCGTTTCTACAGACAACCTTACAATTTCATGGGTGAACAGAAAATTTTGATTTTTTTTTACTAATTTTTAAATAATAAATAAAAAAACTTTCTTCTCCTGTAGCAATGCGGCTGCTGGTTGGAATTGAACCAAATTGGGTGTGTAGGCTTCAATTCGGTAATCTAACAATTTTATCAAGTAGCCAGCAAAATTTCTGAATCAAAAGTCATTTTTACCACCCCTAGTGTACAGCAATCTTGACTTGTTTCGCACTATAGTTCTCCTGTAGCATTTCCAGAAAAACCAGACATTAGATTAGAAATAAAATTAGACCATAGAAAGATTTCATGAATTCGATTAGAATTAGAATTAGAGCATAGAAACATTTCACAAATTAGAATAGCTTCAATTAGTATAATTAGATGGATTAGAATATCTAGTTGTCCAAGTCTGGCAACACCACCTGTATCAGGAATAACTGAATATATTTTTGAAGATTGTTCCTATTAGCAGGGTCATATGGCATTAGTAATTTTATATTCGTCGCGAAGATTCATATAGCAATTTTCAAAGTAGAAACTTCCGAAAAACTGCTTCCCATACTTGACTATTCTTCCGACATTTTGCATCCTACTTCCACTTGACGTAGTTTTGACTTGTATTGGGAACTGTTGCATCTACTTGTAATCGAGTATAAATCGACGGCGGTATTTCTACATCGACTTGAGTAGCAACGCTAGTAACTTTGACCATCTCTGCTTGGGTTTACCTCATATATGCAACTACGAAAGTTGACATCAGGTGTCGTTAACAAAGTTGTATTACCTGCTGGCTTGATAACAAGTCTTTCAGTTTTCGCATCATACTCCTAAACTTGGTTAATTCCTGTGATATGATCTTGCTCTTGCTGCATGCGGTCTCTAAAATTTAGAGAAAATCAGAGAAAGAGATGCATGGACTTCGATATGAATTTAATATTGATTCGAAGCACGTTTGAAACGTTTTCTCTTTAGGCAATATTGACTTTCAGAATGGATTCAAAGGGATCACAGATCAGGGTTGTACTGACTCGAGTCACGATTTTCTGATGACTCGACTTGACTCGAGGAATTTTCTCAAAATATGGAAATGACTCGACTCGAGTCGATCAGTGTATTGACTCGACTTGGACTCCAGTCATTACGCATGACTCGAACCAAGTCCTATGACTCAAGATTCAGACGGCCAAGACCTACATTTCATTGAAATTTCGGAGAATAGTAAAGTAACCACACTATTTGGATTACGCTTATATTTTATGGTATGTGTGTATAGGGGTGTATTCGGCTTATTTCCACCAATATCTTAGGTGTAAATGACAAATTTGGTACCCAATAGGTGTGATGACTCAAAAAACACCCTACGCTAGGGCGTGAATTGCGAAAACACACCATTTTCGTTTACAGTGTAGGCTATTCGATTTTAACCCACCCTCGCGATGACATGTGTTTTTCAGTTATTGAGCACCTACACAACTGCGAAGCTGGAACAAGAATTACTCACTTCCCGGAACCCGCAACTAAAATTTGAACTAATCATTTTTCACAATCCGCAACTATAACTACTCGACAGATATTGACCGCCAACTAACTAAATTTTCAAAAGTCTCTTACTTACCCATAACTTTTTGTATTTCTATCGGAATTTCTTGCGGTTGCAGGAGACTGAGTGCAGAGCTCCAAGTCTTTTCCAAAATCTTCGAGGTCAAGTCAACATCCGAACAGGCTTGATTCAGGCAACATATTTTCAATTCTTCCAAAATCTGAACATTGTGACAGATTTACATCATAGCTAATTAATTAAGTTAGTCTGCAGGAGCCTTTAAGACTATCAGTAGTCTTAATTTAAGCACAAGTCGGGCTTGTGGTCGAGGATATGTCACAACTATCGTAAATTATTTCAGCAATATATATATGTAGTTTGTTTTGTACTATCATAGCATTCTGAAAAACGAACTCTTTCTGGGTTTGTTGCAAAGTCGCAGGTTGACTCGATCATGGCAATGTTGTGTTTGAAACCACTGCGTTAGGCTGTACCTACCAAGGGAGCATGGGTCAAAACTGGGTATATCTTCAATCTCCATCAGTATTCTTGCTGATGTTCCATTTACGACACTGTCGCGGCGTGATTTAAAAGTTCTTCCCATTCTATCTTGCAGCATCTCTTCAACTGGCACCCTCTATTTCCACTCTGACTTATTTCCTTTTGATGCTCGTCAACGCTAAGTTCGTCTTCGGAAGGGTAGATGTGTTGACTTTGCAAACAGCTTACTCTGCACAAGTATAGAAGAGTCACGATAATACTTGGCTTAGAGATGGAAAAATCTCTTCAGCACAAAAATAGCAACGTGCTTGTATGAAATCGATTGCAAGGTTGAAATTAAAGGGGCACCACTCTAAATATGATGTGGTCTCTCATAAAATAATCTATAAAAAACTCCAATTATGATAAATCCAATCACCCTAAATATAATTATTTTACTGCATTTTGATTTAATACATTGTTCAGTATAACAATTAGATTTAATTTCTTAGCCGTTTTTTTATCTGGACCATACAGTGAAAATGTGACGTTAGTCAAAATAACCCCATGGGATATCACCAAAACCAGAGACAATTTGAAAAAACCAAGGTCATATTTGGAATCAGTGTCTTTCAGAACCCCGAAACACCTCTTCCAATATGCGTTAAGAGTGTAATCATAGTATAGTAGCCTACCAATTTATTTGTGGTAATAATTACTTACTTTCATCGTCTGTCAAGATTAGTCATATTACTCCTTTATCTTGAATTGCCGAGAGATCATACGACGCAAATGCCTCGCCGTAATATAGAAGTTGAATATACTGTCCCCGATATTACTCCGAAATACAGTTCTCACAGTTTCAGCTATCTCAGATCTGTGATCCACTTTAATCACTCGTTCATGATATCCAGCAGCCTCATTTTCAATGTCACAAATATCACAGGAGTATTATTACAAACAACTGCAGTATGTATATCTGTAAAATACAAATTTACACCAGTTCCTTATGTTTCTAGGGTTTTCAAATTTTGAATCAAAGGCTCGAGTATAGCATGATATCCCATATTTTTTAAAGCTGAAATTTTTTCAATCACCTCAGGATGAATATACCTCCAGTTTGATAAATACTTCACTTTAACATTGCCCAGTACGGTACAAAATAAAAGCAAGGGAGCTTGTGCAACGTCTAGAACTACTAACACATTACCAACTTCCACATGATCTAGAACTACATACAAATGGATACGCAGTAAACATTGATCACTATTTGCAGCCGTTCAGCATTTCTCGCTATATACCGATATCTGACTGAATACGGCTTTAAGTTGCTTTAGGTTCGACTATACCCACTGATGCATTGCAGATTCGGCGGATATATTACAGCGAAGGCAGGCACAATAAATACATCAATACTTACCATCCAATCCACGGCTTAATACAGCAGCAAGCCATAAACTTTGCAACTTTGACAAAGACAACCCATGAAATGACCAACTCAATCAAACTCCCTCTTTTTCCCAATCCTTTTGAATTGAACGCTACACTGTTCGCATGACTGGTCTTGTAACCAGATAATCCGGAGTCATTATGGCTCTGTAAGTGAACGGCTATGTTTGCGTGCGATGATGTAGCTATTTTCGAATCACGATGTTTGTGTATTCTAATATATCCTGTGAGGATGTAACGATGTTTACTTGTCACTCAGCTGTAATAGCGATATAGTGAAATGGTAAAGCGTCCTGCTTCTGCTTCTTGATCGGTAGGTCATATGATCAATTCCCGGCCATGTCAGACCAAAGACTAAAAAACTGGTATCCGTGGCTATCCGGCTCAACGTTCAGCATTCAGGGATAACATGGTTATCGCATCTCAATCGTCAAAGCATCTCAATGGTGCAAAGGAGAATAAGTCTGATATCTCTCTCCCCCTCTCTCTTTTCTGCTCTATTCTCTATCTCTCACCCTCTCTCTCTCCTCCCACCTCCTCCCTCTCTCTCTCTCCCTACTTTCTCTTTGCTCTCTTTCCCTTCTTTCTCCCCCTCTCTTCTTTCTGCTCTATTCTCTCTCTCCCTCCTCCTCTCTCTCTCCTTCTCTCCCTCCTCTCTCTCTCTCTCCATCTCTCCCTCCTCTCTGTCTCTCTCTCTCTCCCTCCCTCTCTCTCAGTGACGATGATGATGATAATTATGATGATATCTCTGAAGCTCAACGTGATACTCTTACTTGATAACCATAGACATGGATGCCTTATCATGTCTCAACATGCAGGTTTTTGTCATGTGAACATGAGATTTTAAAACCATGTCGGTGTTTTCATGGAATTAACATGAGACAGAGCGAGTCATGTCATTTCCATGATAAAATCCATGTTTATTTTTTACAGTGTGGTGTAAATGACCATAGTAGTCGAAAAATACCTTGAATACCACAAACAAACAAACAGTGTTTCAAACGAATGTAAAAAAGATTTCCTTTTTTTCGAATGATGTATAATTAGGTCATAATTGTTTAAATACTTTCGAAAGGCATGTAGTATGAGCATACAGACGGTTTGCTCGGTTTACGGTCGGACGGTTTACAGTCGACTTACACGACATCGATTGGCTCGAAATCCTCGTCGGTTCAACAGGTAGCCTATAACAAGTAGATATAGATCATTGGTACGGAACGGGTGTTCTGATGATGACGACCGCCTACTACAAAAACTCTGCATAGTTCTCGTTAAAGATATTTTAGTCGGTTTATGACTGTGGTCGAAAGAGCGATATTTACCTATATTTTCAATTGCCAATGGCAATCCACTGTGACGTCACAATTACATATTCGTGACGTCATGGCTAAAAAAATGAAGAAAAATGTTTTGTATATGGGCAATGTTTTAAACATGTTTGTTCTAAATTAAAACCTAAATGCGGATAACAACCAATATTTATCTCTTGGATATTTTATTCATAGCGATTGAAAACTATGGTGGTGCAGCTCTGCAGCAAATCAAATGAATGAGATATAGTTTTAATTCACTGCAAGTAGGCCTACGCACCAAATCACATTTCACAGTGCCAAGCATGCGAAATGTTACGTTAATTTAACTACCCATTAATCATTTTCACCAGAGGAGGGAGACTCAAATCCTGGAGCTGTTCAGCGTAAAAAGAAAAAGGAATTTTGGTGTCCAGATCAATGCAGAATATGTGAGTTGAAGCTTTTACGGTCGATCGCGCAGTGTTTGTCGTCTTGGCTTTGTATAATATGGTCCTATGTACGTTTCTCTTTGTCGTATTCAGTTATGATGGTAGACTGATTACGGTGTTATGGCGGATCATGTGATGAATTACCATACAATAGAACAGGGAGTTACGAGTTATATGTGAAAATGAGTACATCTAAGTGTAAAGTTTCATGCGTCGTTTGACTATTATAATTCTACCCAGTGCGATAGAAGTGTACAATTCACGCTTACAACGTACTTCTGATAATCCCTATACACTGGTTTTCAACTTTCTTGACCTCGCTGATCGGTAAAACTTCAAAACCAATCTCGCGAACTAGTGAGGCTTTAAAAACTAAAATTCACCAAAAATTTAATTTCGACTACTAGAATATAATGTTGGAAACTCCATTTATTGATGCCTTTTAGATACTAGATATGTATACTTGGCTTTATTGGAGATATTGCAAGGTGAGGTCTTGTTAAATATCATTAACTTCATTATAATTGTTCGGTGCCATTTGAAAGAAACGTGAATTTGCTATTTGCTATAGGCTCTATTATACTGCCAAGACATGCCTAATTGAAGCTTGTGAAAAAATCTCGATTTTCATATATAACTTGCCCGAAACGAGTTCTAGGCTACTTGTTGATAATTTCGTATAACATTTGTACCATTGTGACGAACGTCTAAAGTAGACCATGAACTCTATATCGCCACGCCATGCAAAATAATAGGTTCTACCATTCTAAATAAGTTGGAAAATTTGATGTTTATTTCTCTAGTCAATGAACAAGCAAGAATTGAGATATGACATTCTAACATATCTGGCGGACCGGCGGGAAACTTGTCACAAACCTGCGGCTGAGAACCTCTACCCTATATCGTCTCGAGCGACTTATGATCCTGAATCTAGCCATACTTGATTGCTTGTGCAGTAGCAGGTTTGGGTCGCTATGCTCAGTACCAGCAGAAGTAATAAAATACCGCTAGTCTCGAAGATTTTTTACGATACAACGGTATTGAATCAAATGAGCAATGTCACCCGATCCCTTTTCTCGTTTTATTCCACAAATAACGGTCTCCCAATGATTTTTCCATCGCGTACTGACCATAGTAGTATATAGTGTTATAGTATCCCCAATGGACATCAACATATGCCGTTGCATCACAGAACGCAGCGCAACTTTCTCAGAAGTTTCAAAAAAGCCGTTCATGTTTCGCAACTGACTATTATATATAGTAGTGAAATGAAGTAAAATGTCACTTGCTTTAACGAAAACAGTGCAAAACTACGTCCATCAGTTTCTAAGGTTCTGTGTTTCCTCGAGATGCAACAAAATGTGATGGAATTCCCGAATGTATCAAATTCCAAACAGAAGAATGCGGGGAGAAATGTCACACCCAACCAGCTTTCTGTGGTCTGCTTGGATTTGATCGGGGATTGCCCAAGTAAGCGTAATATAATGGAGTATCTTTATTGCTTTGTAAAGGAAATTTTTGCAGTAACCCTACAATCGAATCACCTATGTCGCTAATATCTATTAGGGATGGTGTGAACCTCTGAAAGGTTCAGGTTCGTGTGAACGCAAACCTTTTTAAAAGGTTCTGTGTGAACGCGAACGTGAACCTCATGACGTCACGTGACGTCATATTGCTAATTACAGCCCTATCTTTTAATGAAGTGATAGCCTATATTAATGTACTTGTACACGATACCTAGCGATGACTCGGGCCACATAATGCCACAATGCTGAAGTACATATTTGCGTTTTAAATATCGCTAAATGTATCAACTGAGGCAATCAAATGATATGATAATCCCATAAAATCAATATCTTCCGACGCTTTGCCGACAATTTCGACGAGGACTTGCCAGGGAATATAAGCTTACGTCTTAAAAGTCTAGGCCAGACCAGACAATGCATTCGGCGTCTGATTATTGCTACATTGATATTGAGCAGAGTGTAAAACAGGTTTCTATACTTGCTACTGATATTACCCCACAAGTTATACAGCTGTACCCAACACCTCAATCGCACGGATTTGGTTTTAATGATACAGTAAACCCGCTATATTTGTTACATCAGAAAACGATGTCAATCTCATTTATTGGTTGGATATGCACCATTCGCTGACTACATGTAGTGTATTTCGCTCGTGATGTTGCGTGATTGCGGGTCAGTACCACAGAAGAGAGTCACTAAATATTCACAACCGGAAAGCTGGATATTTCCAGCAAACTTTTGTAACAAAGCAAGTAAAATTTTTGAGATTGTCAAGGTGCATGGTCGTTTAGTGTTGATATTTTTAAGCTGCCAGCGCCGTGCATAGAGTGGTCCGCAGTTGAAATGCAATAAATTCGAACCAAAGATGTAATAATGAAGTGAAAATTGTAATATATGAAAAAGGTTCACAGTGCAGAACCTACCAAGGTTCTGTTGTGAACGTGAACCTCCAAATTTCCGAGGTTCACACACAGAACGCGAACGTGAACCTCACGTTCACACCATCCCTAATATCTATACAACTATTATAACAGCGGTTCTTAATCAACGTCTTTGTGGCACGAGTCACTAAATGGGGGTGGGCAAACTACGGCCCCGGGGCCGAATGCGCCCCGCAATACTGTTGTGTTGGGCCCGCGAAAAATAAACGTTGTAAAATGCTTATGAAAATTCAAATTACTGTGGGTACTTGATTCAACTTTGTCTTATTATATTTCGACATGACAATGATGAGTTATATTCTTACCATAGTATTTTTTAATTTTATTGATGTCGCAATAGCCGGTCCTCGCTGGTTGCGACCCATGCACTTTGAAAGGTTTCAATTGCCAAACATGACAGAGAGTGAAACGTAAATGACCTAATTCGAACCACGAGTGTGATTTTAGATTGGCAACACGAGCAGGTATATATCACCTTTAGTGCTGTACTTGGAAAGCCGATTAGCTAGTGTGTTAGAAAGATTCATTTTCTGTATGTGTGATATTTGAAGAGCTTCATGGCGGTACAGAACTTCAATATACAATGGAATAAGTATATTCATATTAAAATGAAAATATTCGAGATCATTTCAATATGAATATATACTATTTAATTGTATGTGTAACAGTGTTGGGATCAAGTCACTACCTTCGAGTCACGAGTCATCTCGAGTCATTGCACATTTTGACTCGAGTCAAGTCAAGTCAATCGATTTTCAAAGGTGACTCGAGTCAAGTCAAGTCACTCGTTTTTTGGAGGTGACTCGAGTCAAGTCGAGTCAAGTCAAGTCAAGTCACGAGTCAAGTCACGATTCGAGTCAAATTGAATTTTCGAAGTATATGTGATGACCCAACTGTGTGACTGTGTGCTAACTGTGTGAAGGATAGATTAATTGGCCATTTATCTTGAATCAAATGACGATTATAAAGTTAAATATTCATTCAAAAAGGTGTTTTATCGCTCACGCACACGTAGAACTGATAATAAAATACGTGAGTAAGGTGAGCTACATGCTACAGTCTGATTTTATCAGTCACTATAAAGCAGGGGTGGGCAAACTTTTTAGCTCGCGGGCCGCATTCAACATTTGAATCCATTCGCGGGCCGCACAATATAAAATTGGGATACTAAGCCCAAATCCAATATTGTTATATGATTATATAGTGACCAACGACATTGGAATAATATATATGCATTTGTATATTCAAAACAAACCGAACATTGATTAGATGATAACGTATACGCGTTAGAAACATTGACGAAAATTTATAAGCTGGTTGTCCTCATGGTCAAAATTACACATGAAGGTCGGTTGTCCCGATTATGTATGGATGTAAAATTGAGTCTGTGAGCAGCGATCTGTTCAGAGATATGCTATGCTGATTGTACTTTTAGTTCAACGCCAGTACACACAATGCTGACAGCATCATGACCATCATGTTACTTTTAAATGCGCTACTACAATATATAAATATTATAAATATAAATACTTGTCCAAACACAAAGAACGAATCTATGTAACACACTCACGAATCGGTTTTACTTTGAGATCTTGTTTTGTCTTAACGCGCAAAGCGCGAAAAATTTCTATAATTCATGATTGAATCGGTCAATATGATCGGGAATTGCATATATATTGCTATCATTTTTTATCCTCTCTCTTCTCACGTTATCAGATTTACCGGTAGAGCTGTGTGAGGTGTGTTGGAAAAGGTAGGACCGCTAAATAATAAATAAAAATTATCGGGCGTACCCGTTGGTATAATGACCTCGTTACATGATGCTATTTCGTGATCTCGTATCTGCTATGTCAAAAGATATTGAAATCGCCTAAACGTACTAAACTAAAAGACGTACACGATTTCAAACTTGTATTTCTTTACAGGCAAATAAGGTTCCCTCGAGATGGCATTTGTCTTCTGAGGCTCAAATCTCCAGGATAGGAACATTCGGCGCCAGCCATTTCGATGCCTTTGGACAATTAAACAATATATGCAGGCCTATACACCTCGAAGTTTTTGGTCAGAACAAGGGCAGTCCTTTTCGGCCAAGGTCTTCTCGCTGCGATCGTTCTGGCACACTTCTAGGAGTCGCATATTACATTGTTACATGGCCTATAACTTCATATGTCTAGGTGCGTCGTGGTGCAGTGATGGCTGACGCCGCAGTGCACATCTCTATAAATCATGCGTATTTTTTGTTGGGGGAATGGTACCAAACAATCAAGTTCGACAACATTAAATCGCGCCTATCGCGATTTTTTTTTGAAAATGTTGCATAAATTTCTAAAAAACTACTTTATGATTTATGTTAATTCACAAAATAATTTTAGCTCCCCAATTGGATGGTTTGGGGTGCGGTAGTTACGGTACTGGTAACAATATTATTTATCATTATCATGTTGAAATATATTGAGAAAAAGTTTAATGAAGCCCCCACAGTAATTCGATTTTTGTACGCATTTTCTCAGTTTTTTTACAACGTTTCTTGAGGCCTTCGCGGGCCGCACAAAATGGTGTTGCGGGCCGTAGTTTGCCCACCCCTGCTATAAAGGATCGAATACGAAGCCTCGAGAAGTTGAACAAATTGATATGGTACAATAGGCACTACCGACCTACACCTCTGTGAGAATATAAAGGCATAAACTATATTCGTTCGATTTAAATCATACAAGAGTGTTGGTAAAAGTGAGCACTGCGCAATGTAAGCACTAAGCTGCCTAAGAAACAGAGATACGATGCGATTAGATAAATCTACTGCTACTGCGACAATGTAGGTGTGATGGTTTCGTAAGCGGTCAATTTATTTGTGATGTAACAATGGATGATCAGTGAAACTTATAATGATTGAAGACTGGTTGCTCTCGCAAGTGACACCGGCGTATCGCTGACAACCAAAACATACATAATATAGGGTGATTTAATCGACACCGTTTACTTAATGACTTGAAATTGACTCGTGAATTTTGCTCCGAGTCACGAGTCAATCCGCATTTCTGAGGCGTCGAGTCAAGTCAAGTCAAGTCATTTTTGCAAAGTGACTCGAGTCAAGTCAAGTCATACGAAAAAGGTGACTCGAGTCTGACTCGAGTCAAGTCATGACTCGAGTCATCCCAACACTGATGTGTAATAATCTAAGAATCGGGACACCCGACTATCACCCCCAATTTTGACAATGAGGACGGCCAACTTATAAATTCAGGTCAATGTTTTTGTCGCGTGTACGTTATCATCAAATCAATGTTGGGTTTGTTTTAAATATACAAACACATATGTATTATTTCCATGTTGTCGGTCACTATATAATAGGGTTACTATAGGGATGGTGTGAACGTGAGGTTCACGTTCGCGTTCTGTGTGTGAACCTCGGAAATTTGGAGGTTCACGTTCACAACAGAACCTTGGTAGGTTCTGCACTGTGAACCTTTTTCATATATTACAATTTTCACTTCATTATTACATCTTTGGTTCGAATTTATTGCATTTCAACTGCGGACCACTCTATGCACGGCGCTGGCAGCTTAAAAATATCAACATTAAACGACCATGCACCTTGACAATCTCAAAAATTTTACTTGCTTTGTTACAAAAGTTTGCTGGAAATATCCAGCTTTCCGGTTGTGAATATTTAGTGACTCTCTGCTGTGGTACTGACCCGCAATCACGCAACATCACGAGCGAAATACACTACATGTAGTCAGCGAATGGTGCATATCCAACCAATAAATGAGATTGACATCGTTTTCTGATGTAACAAATATAGCGGGTTTACTGTATCATTAAAACCAAATCCGTGCGATTGAGGTGTTGGGTACAGCTGTATAACTTGTGGGGTAATATCAGTAGCAAGTATAGAAACCTGTTTTACACTCTGCTCAATATCAATGTAGCAATAATCAGACGCCGAATGCATTGTCTGGTCTGGCCTAGACTTTTAAGACGTAAGCTTATATTCCCTGGCAAGTCCTCGTCGAAATTGTCGTCAAAGCGTCGGAAGATATTGATTTTATGGGATTATCATATCATTTGATTGCCTCAGTTGATACATTTAGCGATATTTAAAACGCAAATATGTACTTCAGCATTGTGGCATTATGTGGCCCGAGTCATCGCTAGGTATCGTGTACAAGTACATTAATATAGGCTATCACTTCATTAAAAGATAGGGCTGTAATTAGCAATATGACGTCACGTGACGTCATGAGGTTCACGTTCGCGTTCACACAGAACCTTTTAAAAAGGTTTGCGTTCACACGAACCTGAACCTTTCAGAGGTTCACACCATCCCTAGGTTACTATATTTAGGAATCGGGAACGGAGGACACTTTTACCAAATCAGTAAAGTTAGTTGATCAAGACCGAAATTTTGCTACTATTGCTGGAAAATTTGTGGTATTTAGTAAAAAAAAAGTCGACGTTTTCAATCTACCCCCGAATGACCCGCTCGAACGTCTGTATCAGCTATTCAGCGTCATTTATGCTGATTTTCATCCGTATCTTGACGATATTGATGACATTGTCGAGATTGGCGACATCGGCGACGTTGACAAAATAGATATTATATTGGTCAAAGGTGGCCTACTTCTTTTTGATTGCGATCGAATGATAATAATTATTACTCTTCGTGATTGAACAACTGGCCGCACCTAGAAACGTCACAATACAACTCATTCTCGGACTTGTACCACAAACTAATTCATATTTCCAATTGATAAAAAACAGGAGCGAGAGTTTCATAAACATTTGTGTGTCCAACCAATATGAAAGTGGAAATAATGGGCCACAATTTTCTTAATATTTTATCAAATGAATCATTGAGGTGATTGAATCATGACATTGTTTACCAGTGTTCCATAGTCAGCTGTGCATATGTCGGTCAGTATATCATGTCATGATTTGATGAAGGTCGTAGCAATAAAGCGATTCACACAAATATTGAACCATAACACGAAGGGATGTGTTTCCCATGTTGAAATATGTCATACTAAAAATCTTCCAACATTTTTATAATAGTTCATTTAACGAAAACAATCCCGCCACCTTAACATGTGACATTAAACGCTGCGAATTATTATTTGAACCAATATGATATTTTACTTTCGAAATTAAATCAGTAATAAATATTCAGCCTTGGTGGTACATGCAGTCATGTGAATATAGACAGTAGACACTAACGTGTGCGTTGGTACCGTGGGACGATGCTTACGTGCTTGCAGAACGCACATTCACAACTATGACATCTGGTGCTATTATTATCGACCCGTTTGACCGGAAGTGAAGTCGCTATCGACATATCGTAGCTACTCGCAGATATGCCTACTAGAAATTAGGAAGCGAGCTTCATATATTGGTAAAGATATTACAGTTAACGCAGGGTCTTTAAATCGAAACTGTAACGCAATATGATAAAATCCTTTCCCGTACACAGTTGCAGCAAGGATGGAAGAAATGTCACTGTTAGCCCGAGCGAGATTTGCGATGGACGAAAATTTTGTGACGCTGATGAAGATGAGGAGGGATGCGAGAACCGCAGGCAAGTGACATAGTAGATAAGTATTCATTCGAACTATAGTTAAACATTAATCATTACTAATCGTCAGTTATATTTTTATCCGATCCAGGATCGCACCATGTAAAATGTGATACACAAGACACAATGTTAGCCTTTATTTGGAGGTCCTCTTAGAGCTTAGATGCTCTTTTCTATTTTTTATTTATTTATCGGGTCTTTTCTTGGGCTCTTTGTCGCCCTTAGAACAGTGGCAGGGGCACGGGGAGCCCAAACAATCACACTAATAGGCCTATACCGTTTCATTCATTCCGGAAAAGAGTCTATCCATTTAAGAATATCGAAAAAACGAGGTATCCTATACATAATTGCCGCACCCTAACCCCGCCAAATTGATGGCGGCATATAATTATTTTTCAAATACATAATAAATGACATGTTTCTTCAACTGAAATGTTTGCTTGGCGCTTCGCGCGGTTTTCTAACCCGACGAGTCTTGACTTCCTTATTTTCCCAAAAATTGAGATTATTTGTTGGACGAAGTTGAACTAAAAGATCAACTAAAAACCAATCCCATTGAGCAATATAGTTTGTACAATACCGGGGAACTGGTTGAGGGAAGACGCTGAAACGGTCTCACTTTAAGCTTGCTGGGCTCCGAATCGCATAACACCATGTAACAGAATTTTGCAAAAGTTGTGTTGGCTAAAAATGTTTATGTGTTGTGTTTTAATATTCCATCCAAACTAATAACCAAAATACCAAAATTTTTCCTGGTGGTCCGAAATTTTGAAGAAATTTCAATTTCTCTAATTTTTTATTATACTCATAATTGCTCCATTTAATCACAGTAATTATTTATTGGACGTACGAGAACAGTAATGAAAAGGATATTATGAACATTCAACATATATAGCTTACTCATGCATCAAGTAACAACACAAACACTTTAAAAATCGTTACAAGTGGTTTTGTTTGTGCGACTATCGTCTGTGAAATGAGAAATATTCTCTTACCATGGACCACAAAAAACAACATGTAAGAAAATTCTGTGTTTTGATATTTCAAACCAATCACTAAAATACAAACATTTCTGGCGAATTGGCCCTAGTCTTTGCGAAATAACACATATTCTGATTTCTCGTTTTACTAAAATTGCTCTGTAATAATACGTATAATTCCCTATTGGACGTACAAACACACAAACAAAAAGAAGGAATACGCACAAATGTTAGCTACCATAGAATATAAAAGGATGGAAACACTTCAACAAATTTCCGAAGTGGTTTTGATTGCATGATTAGGGTCAATAAACAGAGAAATCTGCTGCTATTACGGACTGCAAATAATCCGCTATCATGATGTAACTCTACCTACCATCCTAAGTATCTGCTTTCGGAATCATACCTATATCGCTGAAAAACGTCACTATTTTTTTAATCTATATGAAAGATGTTGAAGTCGTCATCGGAGTCATTTTCTTTATCTTCAAGCCCTGTCGAATCTTCTGGGGCTTTTTGCCTGATAGTCATTTTTAGATGTTCTGATTCTTGGAATGTACCCATACGGAAATATCAGTCATCAATATGGTTTCTAATTTCCTTTCAGATTCTTTAATAGCATACACTGTAAAAATTATTCTTGTAAAATTGCTTGTAACGAGCTTGTAAAGGCTCGATGCAAGCTCGATGCAGCTTGTAACTGCAAAATGCAAGCACATAACAAGCTGTCATAGGACGGTGCTTGTAAATTGTGCTTGTAAATTGTTTTTATTTTGTGCAAGAATAATTAACAAACGCAGCAGTCCGAACTCCCACAAGACTCGTGACAGACACGATGCCATGCCAGACACGATAACACACCCCGGACATGCCCAGACACGATGTCCGAGTGTCAACACAGTCCGCATACATCCCCCGACATGCCCCAGACATGTCCAAGATATGATGTGCGTTCGACAACGCAGTTCGAACCCACTCCAGACATGCCTCGGAAATGATGTCCGAGTGTCAACGCAGTTCGAACGCACCCCAGACATGTCCCAGACATCCTGTTCGAGTGTCAACACAGTTCGAACACACACCTCTGACATGATGTTTGATTGGCAACGAAGTCCGAACCTTTCTCCAGACATGCTTCAGACATGATGTCTGAGCGTCAATAAAGGCCCGACACAACCCAGACATGCCCTAGACATGTCCCAGACATGATGTTCAAGTGTCATAACGCAGCACGAACACATCCCCAACATGATGTTCGATAGCCAACACGGTCTGAACCTATTCATGCATCAGCTATGATGTCTGAGTGTCAACGAAGTTCGAACACCTCTTCCCTCGACATGCGCTGACATGTCCCGGACATGATGTTCGAGTGTCAACCGCGGTCCGAATACACCCTGACATGATGCGTGATTGACGACGTGTTCCGAACTTATCTGCAGAAATGCCTCAGACATGATGTCTGAGTGTCAATACAGGCCGACCACACCCCAGACATGCCCTAAATATGTTCCAGGCATGATGCTCAAGTGTCATCACGCAGTCCAAACACATCCCTAACATGAAGTTCGATAGACAACGCAGTCCGAACTTACTCCAGTCATGGCTCGGACATGATTTCCGAGTGTTAACACAGTTCGAACACACCCCTGAGAAGCCCCTAGATACGATGTGTGAGTTGAAACGCTGTTCAAACACACCCAGACATCATATCTAGCGATAGGAAAATGCACAAGACACAAAATACATTGCGATTACAATTTTGTTATTTTTCATTATCATCTTTATGCTCATTATATTTCAATTTGAACTCCCGCATCCTGTTTGTACAAATATATCACTGAGCGTTTCGGTTGAGCGGTTTAGCAAAAAGGCGCGAGAACAAGACGAGGAAGGATTTGGGTTTCGATTTGAAAGAATCGCAATTAATGATTTTTATCTGATTCAAGAACAATGGATATCGATTTTAGCTCAACTTTAAGATGAATATATGTAGAAATGAACTTGAAATGTCTCATGACTTTACATTCCAATGTGTTATTTGGATCAAATGCCTACTTTTTTTTGATTTGGACTTGGATTAGAATCTCGAATTCGGAACAGGATTTGGATTTTACAATATTATAGCTGATCATCTCGGCGGGAATGGCGAACCAACCAGTTTTTCGGCGGTGCATGTTTCTTTCGTGTTGGTAAATAATTGATCAATCTTTGTGATTTGATGTATTTCAGGTTATTGGAATAGTCTTGGTTTCTATAACTAACGTTCAAGCACAGTCGAAGTTGAAGCTGGCCTATGGTGACCGTTCAAAAGTGTTTAGAGTAAACTCTGTATCAGCAGTGAAAACTGCTGTATTACACAAATTCCCTGACAATGCCAACATTGAGAACTATGACAAAGATTTTGGTTGGGCTGAATTTGATTGTGAAGTTGAACTACGCAGCAGTGGCGATATGTTGGAATTTAGTGAACAGAAAAATTAAGGTAATTTAGTGTTGTGGTTATACGCGCTATAAGATTACTGATATTTTTGTCTTGCAGAGACTTCGAAAATGACAGATTTGCTTGGTGCTGGTGTTCGTAATTGAAATTGCACCAGTAATGTGGATGTATCATTTTGAAGCGCAGACGAATGGTAAGGTTTTTTTGCCACCGACTGTATGACGGTGTATATAGTAGGGATGGTGTGAACGTGAGGTTCACGTTCGCGTTCTGTGTGTGAACCTCGGAAATTTGGAGGTTCACGTTCACAACAGAACCTTGGTAGGTTCTGCACTGTGAACCTTTTTCATATATTACAATTTTCACTTCATTATTACATCTTTGGTTCGAATTTATTGCATTTCAACTGCGGACCACTCTATGCACGGCGCTGGCAGCTTAAAATTATCAACACTAAACGACCATGCACCTTGACAATCTCAAAAATTTTACTTGCTTTGTTACAAAAGTTTGCTGGAAATATCCAGCTTTCCGGTTGTGAATATTTAGTGACTCTCTGCTGTGGTAAAGACCCGCAATCACGCAACATCACGAGCGAAATACACTACATGTAGTCAGCGAATGGTGCATATCCAACCAATAAATGAGATTGACATCGTTTTCTGATGTAACAAATATAGCGGGTTTACTGTATCATTAAAACCAAATCCGTGCGATTGAGGTGTTGGGTACAGCTTTATAACTTGTGGGGTAATATCAGTAGCAAGTATAGAAACCTGTTTTACACTCTGCTCAATATCAATGTAGCAATAATCAGACGCCGAATGCATTGTCTGGTCTGGCCTAGACTTTTAAGACGTAAGCTTATATTCCCTGGCAAGTCCTCGTCGAAATTGTCGGCAAAGCGTCGGAAGATATTGATTTTATGGGATTATCATATCATTTGATTGCCTCAGTTGATACATTTAGCGATATTTAAAACGCAAATATGTACTTCAGCATTGTGGCATTATGTGGCCCGAGTCATCGCTAGGTATCGTGTACAAGTACATTAATATAGGCTATCACTTCATTAAAAGATAGGGCTGTAATTAGCAATATGACGTCACGTGACGTCATGAGGTTCACGTTCGCGTTCACACAGAACCTTTTAAAAAGGTTTGCGTTCACACGAACCTGAACCTTTCAGAGGTTCACACCATCCCTAGTATATAGCAGTGTTTCCAAATATATTCTTACATAATGTGTACGTGACATTCACAAATTCAAATTATAAACAACGCCATAGCTTTCAGTGTGATTACCAGTGAACTCGGTAGGCCTACTTGGTGAATTCGGACCCGCGAACTCGGCACTTGTTGAACTCGGCCCTTGGGAAATTTTGTAATAAATTGTATTAACAACTATTAATATGAATTATTAAACTACTAACATTATCATCGAGTGATTTGTCAATGTTGTACGTCAGGGCATGCGTAGATCACGCAGTCACGGCATGATTAGATCACAGATTGCGTAAAGTTTGTGGGGCAGAATTCACCAAGTGCCGAGTTCACTGGCAACCGTCAGTGTTCATATTCTTGATTATAGTATAAGTATAGCTTTCTAATTCCAGCGTTAAAATGTAGGCGTGTTGCGCAACGTTATATTACCGCCGAATACTTTGAGAAGGGAGAAGTCAATCAATATTTAGGTTTTTCGGAATGAGTGCGACAGTTACATTCGATTATTATATAACATTTTAAATTTATCTCCCCCGCCCAGTAGCCTTGTTTGTAGCTTGCGCTTCCTTTGTGATCCAGAATTTTGTCTCATAAGTGACATTGTAATTGCAGGAGATAAGTGCAGTGGTCTGCGAAATTTAGAACGACGCGTTGATGCTTCATCAATCATGATTGATCTGGAGCCCTCTACATCTGCAAGTAACTTCTGGTCTTCTTGCTAACGAAGTATGAAATTACTATTTTTGTGGCACATCGGTCGGGAACCACTGATTCATATCATCAATATAAAATTTCAGGTCGAAGAATCTTCGAACAATGACGAAAGCGGGGCTGACATAAGTCATTCGTATTATCGGAATCAAGTTCATCTAGCCCAGCCAAGAAAACGCTGATGAAAGCAATGAAAGCCACTGTCAAAAGGCGTCGGTTTGACAGAAGCCTGCAACATGCAAATCGGGCAAGAAGCGATATCATAGGTTAGATTTCTGCTTGACGATAACTGATAAGGTTTCAGCTATTGGAGGGAATGAAGCTTATTAACAATGGTCTAGATCACGGGTTCTCAGCCCTTTCTTGGCCGTGGCCCATTTTCCAGTTTGAAAATGTGCTGTGGCCCACCTGTTATCTAGAGTCATAATCCTGATCAATGCGTGGTAATCGACAGCGCCGATATGCCTATTCCTCTAAAATATGCGCATTTTTCTATCTCTGATGATATAGACTTCCCGGGACATGAAATCGCGCCAGGCCCAACAAAAATTCTCAAGTTGAGTAAATATCCTCCAACAAACGACCAACGAAATAATCTTGGGCTCATTCGAGCTCCCCAAAATGGGGGTTTGGGTGTGGTAGTTACGGCCCTGGTAAATCATAGGCTAAAACTTCTCAGTATATTATTTTCGTCCGCTGCTCCATTTGCGTCTCGAAACACAATGATCAGATCCCAGCATCCGCTGTGTGATTGGGACTTTTGTTCCACTATTGTGGGGAATAATATGATCATTCTGGGCAAGCATCGAACAATTCATTGGTGAACGGGGTACTACAGAGAAGTGGAGAAAGATTATCAATATACAAGCTGTACAATGTAAATTGTATGTCTTGTACCAAAACAACTGAAGTTGCGATGTCAGAATATTTAATCCAATCATACCATCAATTCATAAGAATTTGTGTACTTTCAGATTCTGCAGTATATTGGAAGGTCGGTGTATACCTGCAACGAATCCTATGGCAAATTCTTGGTTATAAACCAGGTTCGTACCAAGTACATATCGACACAGCAATACTATAAAGTTTACTTTACTGCGCTGATAATAGGCTTACAGCTAGATATGTCAGTATAAGTCAGGGGCGGCCAACCCGCGGCCTGCGACGAGGTTTTGTGTTGCCTGCGAGGTAATTCTCGAAATAAGTTGCAACATCAGGTAAAATTGCAAGGCCAACCAAAATTTCATTAGTCTTACGGTAAAATTTGATAATGACTCAAATGATCAGTTCTGACGCATTGGCATAGTTAGGGTACAGCCACATTTATCGCAGATCTTAATATATGGCCTTGAAGTAGAATATTTCGCAGCAGATCTATTTGACTTGAAGTTTTTCTTGGCACTTGGTATGATTTATTGTCACTCGATTTCTTGCATTTAGTATTGGAGCCCTCCGACTTCGCTTGTGTGCTCGCAGCTAGATCGTCGGCGATGAAACTTCGCCCTAAATGATAGAGGCATGTTCACCGAAACCTTCGATATTGCTATGTCTAAACGCGGAATTATCTTGTCCTTGCTAAATGAGCCCAGTGGTATACAAAGGCAACCCCAATATATGCAAGTAACATATTTATTGATCGAAATCATTCGTTATCTTTGAAAAAGTTTCACGCCTAGCGCAACCAGGACATGAATGCACAGTTGCACTTTGCACACATAGTTTTCATGACATAATTGTATCAAAATTAAAGCGTAGTAATGTAAGTATTGTTTTCAACGTTACCTAATTCGGTACGCTCCTATCGGACGACTAGAAAAAGGTCATCAACATTCAAGTGGCCCGCGTAATCGTTCCTAAATCTCGTGTGTCCCTTTGGCCGAACAGGTTTGCCACCTCTGGTATAATTGCTGTCTCAGTCATCATTTTGACCTAATACATCAGCCATTATTACTCTGGTAGTATTATAGGCTATATAATTTCATACTCTCCTTGCCTTTCAGTATACAGTTGTGTGCCCTCTTTTTTCAGGATAATTCAGAACCAACCCAATCATACATTTTGACACTCAAGAGACCAAGTGGACGGTGCACTTCGACGGGCTAGTGATATATGACGTGGTAGATTTCTCATATGCTTTAGCTTTGTGTCACTGCATTGGGTATTCAATATCCAGTTCGCGAGCGGTATGAATAATACTCTACATTTCTTGTCCATCCGCATTGCAAGAATGAAAGGGCTGCGTATGCCGTCTGCAGTCGCTTCAATGGGTGATAAAAATTGATGTGCAGTTTTGAAATTCATTTTATCATTGATATACAAATTGGTAAGTTATGAAGTAGTTTAGCTTTTTGGGGTGCTAAAGTAGATTTTGCCTTAAGTGATTATGTTTTCAGCATACTTCATTACTTGACAGTTTTGATGCTGCAAAGTATCAATAGTTATGAAATAGGTTCGTACTGGACCAAATAATTTACTTTCAAAACTACATGAGTTCTTGTCAAACAATTCATCGTCAGCATGCTGTCTTCAAGCTGCACTATTGTGGAATAAATTTAGTTGTAACGCTCATGAGCTTGCCTTTACACATTTCAATATTATTGCTTCTTGCCTGAATATTCGAGTTAGCGTGCTGGGTCTGCTGCAGGCCAAGTCATGCGAATTTTGTTTTTATACAATTGCTTTTTCTAGTGCTGCTGTTTATTGTCCATCTGTGCTTGAGCCTGTATATTGCCTGCTGATCTGCTGTAGTTAATTGGCTGTAAATAAATGAGCTTTTTGCTATACATTTGCGAACAATCATGGGTTACAAGCTATGGGCTTGTATTGAGTTAACAAGAATTAGCTTGTAAGCTTGTAATGAGTTACAAGAAAAAGCCTGTAAGCTTGTAATCGAGTCTAGCATGTTTTTTCTTGTTTATTAACAAGAATAATTTTTACAGTGTATGACATTGAATTCCGACCCCCCTTAGCCACCCATCGATATTTCATCGGCATGTTTCGCTGATTATATGGAATGCCCAGTTTCTATCTTTGTCTCAGATTTTCATGCCAAAGTAAAATTAAAAAACCGTACTTATATCTATATTTTCTACTTAACTTGTTTTAAACTGATATACAGGCCACAGGTATATAGCTAAAACAACCAGTAGGCAGATTACATTCGTGATGTTGACATTATTAATGAGATTATACTCACTGGAGATCCGCAAGGAGTGAATTAACAGAACAAAACGAAAAGCGATTTGAGATTGCTTTCTGTAGCCAATACTGACTAACTGAGACTGAGAAGATGACTCTTACTAACAACCAACTATTAAGAATTGAATTATGGATATATGTGACGTCACAGTTGATAGGGATTTTAGAAGATGAGCTTGAAAACATGGTGCGGGTGGTGCGACATTTTTAAACGACAATTGTGACACAAAATGCCGGAAACATGTTTTTCAAGGAATACATCGGCTTAACTAAATTTTTGTTACACGGTGTAATCGATATTGATGATTTTCAAAGAAGAGTTTTGTTTAACTAGTCACTTTCGCATGATTTTACTCTAAGCAGATCTTGTTTGATTTGTAGATTCTACTGCACTGACCGCGCGCTACCAAATATACCTATATGGAAAACGTGCGACAAAGAGGATGTAAATTTTTTTACAAACGTGATAGTCGACGACGACGACAGTCAACCTGATTTTCGAAATTTTATATAGGATTGCGACAATGGAAAAGACGAAGTAAAATGTCAGCACTACCGCTGCGAGGACAATGGAACGTTGAAGTATCTTGATATGGATTCTGTAAGACTTTTTCCATCATATCATAATGTGGCCGCTTATCAAACAAAGCTCGATCTTCATGAAATAATTTTGGTTCAACTCGGTTTGAAAACAAGCTAAAGGGCGCGAAGTTGAATAAGACCATCCGTGGATGGTACACCAAAACTGCCAGGCAACGATAGAATAGGGTCACCATACGTCCTATTTTAAAAAGACGCACAAATGTCCCCTTTTTTGAGATTTTGTCCTCCTTTTTGAGAATATTGGTCAAATATATATGGCAAAATTTGACTGAGATACAGTAAATCAGCACTGAAGTAACGCTCCGGCTGCTATTTCGGAAGCTGAGCCGGAATGCTGACCTATTTATTAGTCAACCGATCTCTTAAGTGGGGAAAGTTTACCATATTTTAGGATGTTCCTTCGGTAATCCAAATCGGAAAATTTTGAAAAAGTGCCATCTTTTAAGATTTCCAAAATATGGTAACCCTACGATAGAATATATATCGAAATCATCATTTTCGCCCGCCTATTGCAATGTAGGACGCCGTGTCGCCATTTTAAAACTGTCAGTAACATGGCTACACTCGACCGAAAAGCATATCGTAATTCAAGACTTCTCAACCGGTGGAATGGTACGCAATTCTGCGAATGGAACAAATTGTAGTTCGGATGAAAATCCGAATCGATTTGGCTGCACATCGAAAATAATTGTTACTTTTTTAGACATGGAATAATTCAAATAAACCTACTAGGAAATTCATGTGCAGTGGCTACCTAACTTTTGCTGCAATTGTAAAAACTTGTTTGACTGAAAACGCATCACTAATCGTATCTTTAACAAAAAAAATTGTCTCACACCAGCCGTAGTGAATTAATATTCGAGCACTATAATTATTACGTAAATAAAAATCCGTCGGGTGTACTGACAGGCACACGATGCATCAGCCCGCTGAGTTTGCGACATGTGGGGTAAATGACGTAAAATTGACTTTCTGCTCCCTCTCTCTCTCTCTCTCCCTCTCTCCAAACCAGTGGTCTGGAACTTATAGCTCTTTACTCAATTTATCAATATTGCAGCAACTTGTTGGTATATTGTCATGACAGACAGAATATATATTCTCGTCGGAGCATAAACATGTCTTCGAGAGGTCAAGATAGTGAGGTATACAGGGTTAGGGCCTCGTACCCCCCACTTCAAAATCCAAAAAACTGAATTCGTGTCGCGCCGGAAACTAACACCATTCGCGAATTCGCTCTACCCGACATCGCACGCCTCGAAATCTTGAATTGCACGATACCTTGATTGATCAAAGACAATAGCAGATATGAAGACAAGCAGGCACGCTTGTAGGACAATGCTGTTTTCAAATACATATTGCCTTCCTGATATACGCCGACAAAACACTAACTGGGAAGTAACATTCAAAAATTAAAAAAAAACTTAATTAAAAAACAACATAGCTATCGATGTTCGTGATTGGCAAGTATCTTTCTAACACCGCCGTAAAAGGTAAGTGTGTAGCGCAACGTTATGCTATGCAGAATATGCTGTAGAAGCTTTCACAGGTGATGCTTGGTCGGACTGGCCCCCACCTGTGCCTTACCTCTCCTTTCCCGGTTTATTTTCGAACAAAAAATATGAAAATTCCGTAATTTTAGGAGTAAAAATGTTCAAAATCTAGTCATTCATGAGCAATGAGCATCAATGGAAAATACCAATATAATCATGGAAGGTTTCACAATTTTTCTTCATTCATCCCTGACTATATGTGAGACACTGCCTCACTTGCCTCCCATAATCCAACGTAACTGACATATCACCCCCAACAGTCGGTATGCACTGCTGTACGCAGTACGCATGCGTGAAAAAAATATGGTGCATACTACGCATCAATGTTCCCTCTAAGCTGCGCACGTGCGCAAATGCGCAGTGCTTAGACGGTCTCTGGGCACAGAAAATCTGAGCTGCGCACAAAAAATCTGAAATGATGATTATTTTACTCGAAGCGCACTGTTCTATAAAGGACCGGGCAAGCGCGCAGACTCATGAAAAATTAGAGGGGATTTTGCCAGGGGCAAATAGTGTTATCGCTGAAGTCTGAAAATGAGGTACAAGTGCGGCCCGTAAAGGTAAATATTGCGCTCTGCGAAGAAATGGTAATTTGCAATGACGGGCGCCTCACGAAAGAGATTTTTCTTTTAGTTTATGGTCTCGTACGCGTGAGCGATACTGATATCATTTCAGTATTTCAGTTATTTCTGAGAATGGCCAAATAACATGGTTTGTCAAATTTATAAATAACAATGGGTTAGCTCGAAGTTAGTCTGCGAGAAATTTACGAATAATATTCTCCGCGTGGCATGAACATTGCATAAGATTTACTGTACAATTACATGCCGTGAATTTTCGAAGTCATTACTTACATCATGCAAATCTGATCAAGTATGGTGGGACAGGATAATATGCAGAATATGCAAGTACAAGCACCAATATTGTTGAATAAATCCATCCCCTAGCAAACGTTGATCGGGAAATGATTCAACTGCGCACTGTAGGGCGTTGAATTACATCAGCTTCTCAGCAGCACAAATTTTGGTTTTATTCGATTCGATTATTTGAACGGCAATCTTCTGTCGATAAGGTCATACGCGAATATTGTTCTTGCTTCAATCAGACTTGAATATTCGTATCATTTTGTCCCGATAGTAATGAGTGCATTGCCGGTATCAAGACGTCAAATCAGTGTTTTAACGCGGTAGGCCTACATCGATCGCATGTATGGATTTGAAGGGCGTCCTCGTGCGTGTACGTACCAGAGGTAGTCAAATTAGTCACCGTCGCTACTTGAATAGAAGTAGAAGTAACGCCGGAATTTGTACTCTAGTAGAAGTAGGAGAGGCGGTTCGCAAGTAAGTAAGTAGGTAGGCTATTCCACGCCTATTTTTTTAAACTGTCAAGTAGAAGTAGAAGTAGTATAAAATTATAACTACTAAATTGGTAGTGCGAGTAGGCAAAATCTACTTGATGTGCTTCAAAAAGTAGAAGTAATTCGTTACTGACCACCTCTGGTACGTACGTCTACTAGTAATCTATATGTCACCATGCTCACGGATTCATTGTGACGTCACAGATGGTCGCAACAAAATTACGATTCGGCGTCCATAGTACTTACGACTACAAGCGTCCAATTGTGTCGCTTCATGTGTTTGGCTAGCAGCTTGCCTGTGTCGCCAACGTTGAATGAATACTCGCTAGTTCTGCTTTTCACTGTTTCTACTGATCGCTTTTAATGAAGGCAAAACCAATGGGTAGCCTAGTTTCTGATGCTCATACCCTCACCAAGCCAAATTATTAGGAAGTGAGATCCGTTTAACATGGATTGGTCGTCGGAGCATGTGAAAACGGAAGACAAAACTAGGTACGCCCGGAGACGTTCAATTATTAATTAGGGGTCCTACCTTTTCCAACGCACCTGACTCGATCAGCTCAACCGGTAAATCTGATTACGTGAGCATAAGAGCATAAAAATTGATAGCAATATACCGACTCTATCATGAATTATAAAAAATTCTCACGCTGCGCGTGATTAGGCGACACACCCACAAAACGGACACCAATTTAGCGATGAGCATCGGCAAAAAGCGTCTAGCCAAGAAGCTTGATTTATCACCCTATAGGGGCCTGGTTGCGCAATGCTGTACAAGGGCCTGCGCAGTGAGTTGGCGTGTTTGCGCTGACTCGTGAAAAATTAGAGGGAACATTGCTACGCATCCCAGATATTGCTGCTAACAATAAGTCACGAATTTTGAATTGTAACGTAACAGTTGATTTACATGTATAGCTCTTTGGGAGTTACAATTGAAAATATTGGGCCAATATGGCTCTTCGGTCGCAAAAGGTTCGCGACCACTGCTCTAAACAATCGTCAAATTGTCTCATTAAAGGTTCCAATGGCACAAAGCCCGAGTATAGTAGTATTCGCGTGTGTTAGACATGTTCCGTAAAGTTATGTTGAGTACAAACGCTGTCTGCACGTTCTGTATGTCATACATGCCCATAACGTCGTAGCATAAAGCATACTATTATATTAATAAAAGTATGCTTTCTTTTTTATGTGTGAGGCTTGGGCCACGAGATGCCAAAATTGAAAAAATAATAAAACATAACACAAATTAGAGAAGCGTATCATAACGTAGTGAACTCCAATGTGACTACTATCCTCTATAGTTTTGAGCTTGTTTCCCAAGCCATCAGACAGAAGCATTAAAAGAAAAATGTGAATTTTGCACCCCGGTAACGAACTGGATCCTCCAGGACCTTTGCGTCATACTTTTAAAAACGTTGCTTTAAAATACGCTGTATGGTTCTTATTAAGACCTGACATTCCCAGACTAAGCACTAGAAATTCCTATACAAAATTCGACATTAATTTGACCGAAAAGGGGTTTATTGCACTTGAGTTTAAACCAAAACGACAAAAAGGAGTTTTCTCTTTAATGATACACTGATGGTCTAAAGCATTAGCCTCTTGTTGTAAATCTGAACAAAATAGTGCTACGCATCTTCACTTTTATTTTTTAAAACAATATTCGGTAGGTTTGTGCAGATAAAATTATTTTTGCAAAATAAAAGTGCGGAATGTACTCAAGAAGGTTGAAAACCAGTATTGTAATTCAATCGCAATTGCCAAAGCATATACTGACTCGACTATGATGACTTCGTCCCAGCACCAATATGAACTCTTATGGACAGGCAACGAGCGATTGTAAACTGCCTCAACGTCCGTCTACAGCTACAGAAGGATATAATGAGATAGGTAGAACAATTTGCTGCAGTCATCATGGTGTCTAATTCAATCACCGTATCGTATATATGCTGTTCTCTTACCGGATGTCATTTTTGCACACGGTTCTTTTGCGCGATTGATTTCTGCACCATCGGTTTATAGATTTTCGGAATACTCAAAGCCGACTCCCCACGCCATTACCGATCATGAAAGCGTGCTGAATAGGGCAATGTGTGATCTCTAACCCAGGTATAGCTCCGAGAATATGAGACCAAATAGTTGCAATCTAATAATGTAGTGTCAATGATAATAGTTCAAATAAGATCAAATAAGAGTTATAGACAGAGTTATATGCCTGGCACGTCGTATTTTCGCCGGGTTCCCTACCATTCACGTGTCGATTATGATGATAGATGATATGGGTAGAACGTCAACAAGCTAACGATACCATTCAACTTGAAACGTGAAATGGTCCGGTTTTGTGTGATCGCAAATACGTGCTCAAGAATTCTCTTGTGATCAGTATGGTATCTCCTAAAAACACTATTTGTTATGTTTTTTAAAAGTTATGTCGTATTCCAGAAATGCGACGGGATTCAAGATTGCCTATCTGGTCGAGACGAATGCCATACGGAGTGCTTAAATAGTACTTTTTCTGCCGGAAAGGAAATGATAGCAAACACAGCGATATTCGCTCTCGTGTGGATCATTAGTAAGGAAATCTTCGATAAATCCATATTGTCAATCGAAGAGACACAGTGAAGCCATAGCAGGAAACTTTTTCAACTTTAACTCTTTCGTCACCGTACTCTACGTATATATATTACCTGCAGTTTGTTATTGTAATGCAGGTATATTCACAATCATCGGATGTTCAGCTGTAATCGGGATGACGATTTGGAGTTTGTCAAGGACGCGACCGACGTCTGGTCCGAATAGTGTATCGGATCACTCGAGACTCGTGAGACGGCAAATCTTGAGTTTGTCGTTATCTGATTTTGTCGTTGGGGTACAAGCGATATTTGCTAGTTGTGTTTTGTTCGCAAAATATGACCATTCGTTACAGATCTACACATTGTCGATCTGCATAGAAGCTGAAATGCTTGATGAATGCTACGCTGTGCAAAGTCGGATATGGAGAGGCAGCTATTCGTGCTCAGCACTCGGGTTCATTTTGGTGACCGGTTCAGAACAATCTGTCTTTACGGTGGTATTGATTGCAATTCAGAGGGTTCGCGCTGTTGTCCGGTAAGATATTCAGCATTGGTAATGTCGTCCCTATTTGCATCGGTTGTTTGTGTAGTGTCCGCGATTCTGCTTACTGTAGGCTTGAAAAGGCACTGCGATCTTAATATGATCTGGTCTCAAATTAAAGCTAAAATTTGGACATGCATCCCGCGTGATTGTACCTTAAACCTTTGTGCAAGTTCTGACACTCATTTTCTCTTTTGACCCATTCTCCACATTAGGCCCATTTGTCTACTAATTAGGTGATAAAATTTCATGCGTCATCCATTCTGCCTCCACTTGACGCAAAATGAAGAAAAATCTAAATTTATTGCGTTCATTACGTATTTACAGACCCTTTTCGCAACCAAATATTAATCGCGAAACGGCCGCCCTTCTCATGGCTTGGTTCATAGCTTTAATGATCGGGCTGATTCCACTGCTTCCCTGGTTTGAAGATTATTTCGTTACAAGAATCGAGTAAGTCCTTGCGTTTTTCACTTGTGGGAACTTTTACCTTCATCATCAGCACCTACGCATCGCCTACGTATAAAGAATGAATACCAACGTTAATTCTGCAATCCGCATGCATCCGAATGGGGATTTAATATTTCCGATATTGTTTAGTGACAGTGCTACTTATTCTATTGCATCATAGTGTCTTATAGTATGTGGACACACGCACGGTTCGCTGCGATTGGCTACGTTATAGTTTCCATTTGGCTGAAGGCAATTTGACGGTAATATTTGACCGGCTTGCCGAGCATTAAATTTGATAAAACGGGTATCAAACGAAAGCTGCTGCTACGCGGTGAGAGGGAGAGTGCGGATTTAGAGAAATCTGAAAGGTGATTAAAAAATGATAATCCAAATACAATCGTCACTGTTTACAGGTAAATCTCCTATATTCCTAACGAGGGCCATATAGGCCTAAGCTTGGTAATAAAACATTCCAGTGAAGTTAGGTATGGATTTGGTAGTAACAATTTGTAATCATTTGACTGTTCCGGCCAGGAAGCTTTTTAAAAGATTGAATACGAACCGTGACCTCTTAGCTCGACACCCCTTCTGTAAACCTTTATTCAACATTTTATCTAGTGCATTCGTGGACCAAGTCCTTCCCTTGCATGTCAGGGAAAGGCTGGTAATGTGTGCTCACACTTAACCAAAGTGACTATAGAAAGTACCGACACCCGCCATCAACAGCGCAACATTTCTCTGCGACGTAATCGCACATCGAAACACAAGCTCATTGCCCATTGCCGCGACGCCGGCTGAGCAGAGTGAGCACTCTCACTCTCGGCTCGCAGCCGCTCATTTGTTCCTGAGCTGCGGTCGCGTTCGGCCAGACAGCATTGTTGCGTCACCATGCCAATCTCCATAACAAAGAAAAATTTGCGGCTAATTGTGGTGGTTCCGGGGCCACGAGCGGGATAAAATTTATATTTTCGTGATCAGTACAGAGGCAGCTTCCGATTGATACCCGTTTTATCAAATTTAATACTCGGTAAGCCGGCCACAAATTACCTTTAGCCTAATTGAATGTGTGACGTAGACCAATCGCAGTGAGCCGTGAGATTTGCTTGTGTCCACAGTCCACACCATATAGGACACTATCATTGCATATTCAATGACTGCGTCATCAATACCTTTAATAGTATCTAGTACATATGAATAGTACGCATTAGTAACAGCTAGGGCTGGGCAAAATCGAGTACCTGAGTGAATCGATTCTGAATCATGTAATATACTTCGAGTCGAGTCGAGTGTCGTACCAGTAAACAGAAGACTCTTGTTTCGTTGGCTTTTACTGACTTAAATATCGGTGTCAAATAGAACAGTTACTGTAACAGTAGCGATTCAAGTAACAGAGGAATTGGAAACTAATGATTAGAAAAGCAATGATTACATGATGCACAATGGCTTTAATACAAAAGAGTATACGAATCACCACAATCTCCCCCACCGACTAAAATTAAATGCAAAATAGATACATCAGCACATCAAAATCACTTTACACGGTCACCGTACCATTCCGGACACTTTCGAACTCTATTAGATCGGCGCGGCATTGGCGTATACGACGAATTGTCCTTCATTAGAGATTCTCATTCTCGGGCTCTTCATCTCCCGACGCCTCGGCACGATCATTCGTCTTCTCTCAGCCTCAGCCGAATGACTGCGTGCTTATATCATAATCCCGACTTAAATTTGCCCAGCATGGTATATCGACTTTATTATGAATATAGATTACGCCAGAAATTGACTACCCCTGGGACGCGAGCCAAATAGTGACACGCAAGATGATTTTTCATGGCACGCTCAATGGTTTGACGTGCATTATGATAATTATGTTTCTTGCAAAAAGTGAAACAAAAGATTTCAAAATAGAAAAAGTTCAAAGGTGAATCCAAATTATTTCGTAAATCAACATGAAGCAGGGTAATTTTGGACAACTTTCATTTTTATTCAAAATTTTTCCTGCGGGCCGTGAAATGCCCAGGTCTGCACTACGCTAATCTACAAGTCTTCGGAGAACCCCTAATATTCAGTAAGTCACAAAACGAAAGTCTACCACGTTCGTGCATACGATATGTGTTTTAATCTGTAGAACTACCAGCAAAGCTACTCTGGCAGACTTGTACAAACTACCGATTTAGTTAGTTGATGGTCAACTACCTAATGTTTTTGAGTAGTTCTAGTTGTAGTTCTTGCTGATTTTGAAAATTGAGTAGTTTTTGCTCTAGTTCTATTTGCGGATTTTGAAAATCGGGTGGTTCTAATTTTAGTTGCGCTTTTTGAAAATCCAGTAGTTTGTAAATGTACAAGTCTGGCTGGCAGTATCCCCTGGTGAGTGTCAGCTGAAAAGCTTCGGGAACAAACATGAACATATTATTCAAATGCGTCATTGAAATATAATCGTGATTTTGTAGGTCGCATGTTTTTTTCAGGTTCTCCCAGAATCGGATCTTCAAAGCAATTGACAACAATGAAACTGAATACATGGTTACTATTCTCGGGTTAATGCACCAGCATGGGGATAATTCTGACACCAGCCAACTAGCGTATGAATATTTTAGTATACTTCTTTGCTTGCATGCAATAACTGCGTCGCTACAACACCTTTCAGCGGAACGACTAACTGGGGAAAATTGGCAAATCTGGTCACGGAAGTAAACCCGAACATATCGATCACTTACACGTTTGGATACTACTCAAGTCACGCCGTCTGCTTTCCGAATTTCTTTCCCGACCCGCAAGTCGATACGGCGTGGGGATACACAGTCTTCCTTCTGCTTGTCAACTTCATCGCCTTCCTATTCATGCTTTTCTCTTATATTATCTTGTACAAGTAAGTATGCATTATCAGAGGTGGTAATTCTAGTCATGTTGGTACTCAAGTATATGCAGATATATAGAACTGTTAATATCTACTCCGTAACAAGTAGAACTAACGATTTACAAGACATGCCAAAATTAATTCTAGTGTATTTAGAAAATGGAAATTATAAAAGTACTCTAAGAAGTTGTTTCAAAAGCGGTCGTTGTCACAATTCCGCTGACTTTTAGTATTTTTCATCGAAAATGCATCGTCCATAGTCGCGACTAACGTAAAATAACCATATTTATAAAATGGTATCGCAAATTTGTCTGGCCGAAGTCTACTCCAGAATTTCTACCTGAGTGTTGGAGGGTAATTTTGGAACCTCCTCGTCATCTCATCCGTGTAGGTGGGGTCTTGTAATAGCCTAGAAGTGGACAGTGCTACAAGTCAGCAGCTACGGAATAAAAATGAAGAATATTGACCATAATAACTGATTTTTTTTATAATCAGAGCTATTTTATTTCCCACTTTCCGGCGTTGAAGGCTATAGTTTATTAAAAAATTATGACACATCATATATCCTGATGTTAGCCGAACAGTTGACATATGTTAGGTATACGCCTACTTCGGCCCCCATCATAAAAATATTCTGCGGTTTCACCATATTACGTTTTCCAGACATGCTGTCAATTTGCGGGTAGTTGTGGAACCACAGAGTGCACTACAGGAGAAGCGAGCACACCAGAACAAAAGGATGCAGCGGAAACTGACAAGAATTGTGTTTTCTGACTTCCTGAGCTGGATCTGTATCATGGGAATGATGAAAGTGGCCGGTGAGATTTTGCTCTGGGAAAAAGTGGTAACGTAAAGGTTACCGCTATCACTGCCTATACTCAAGTGTCACGTTTGTTGACTTTACTACCAGTTATTCGTAACGGATTTCACCCAAAACTACCTACTTTTGTAATGTGGAAATTGGTTTAAAGATATCCTTTCATAACGTGTATGATCGGAACTGTAAAAACGAATATCGAATTAGTACGACGTCACTTGCATATATCTTTTGAAATGTATTGTCCGTTGTCATTTTGCATTCGTCGCGAAGATAAATAACGTAATTTCGCATGTTGTCAAACTGCTAAAAGTATGCGATCCCACGGAGCACTGTGAGCAGAGTGATCAGAATTTACTAAGTCGTGAACAAGAAGTAATCTATATCTGTTCCAGAGACTGCTCACATTTAATAATTTTCGAACCTCTTGTATGATTCGAATCGAACGAAAATAATTCATACGTTTATATTAGGCCTACTTGTGAACAATTGGTGCAGGGTTATATTGTATCTTACCGCTGTAGATGTGGGTTGTGTACAGCATCATACCAGTTTCTATCAACTTTCTGCGCTTTAGTATCCTATGCTAGACTGAGGTTATATGCACTATACAGTTGCCCACGTTGTTTGAAAGATCTACGTATGTGCAGGCGATTCAACGCCCCTTTTCGGCTAGAATTCACTTTACATTTGCTACTAGATTCAGAATTCAATGCGTAGTTCAAATATCTCGCAAAGAGGAATGACTTTGAATCGTGCCTAGTACTTTGAAAGTTTAACTTTACCTGGCATGTGACTTGACTTGACTCGAGTTCTCCTTCAAAATTAAAGAGACTTGACTTGAATCGAGTCCAAATGTGCATGATAGCTCAATATTGACTCGAATGTAATACCTGATCCTCTAATGACAATCGTCATCCCGTGTATATTCATCGTATACTGGAAGTGGTTTATTATACTTTACAAAATGTAACCACTTCACCACTAGAAGTTTATATTTAGGCATACGTCTACAGGAGTCACAAAAGCGACAACGGCAAACTGTAATCACTTGTGTATTTCAGGAATACCGATCAGCAACGATGTGAACATACCATCCACTCTCATCATCGTCCCGATAAACAGCGCTCTGAATCCGTTTCTTTACTCTGACCTTCCTGATATCATTTGGGGAAAGATGCGGAATGCCGTCGCCAACACATCTTGCACAACTAAAACAAGCGAAGACACGGTAAAGCCTGAAAGACTGCCCATGCAAAAAATCGAGGCGAAACAAAATTAAGACCATAGCATATTTGCAGGTTTTGACTTTGAACATAGTATATGAACAAGAAGATTTCCCTCAACTTTAGCCGTCAATATATTGCATTACAACCGACCTTACTCATTGGGATTATGATGAATCATTTCGTTTCATTATTATTATTATTATATTCTTTATTCACAGTAAAAAACTTGTCAATACACGCATAATCCGGGGAGCAACCTGCACCCAAAGGAAAATGGCGAGATTGGAGTAATTTTTTTAAAATTTCAGTAATGCAGTCAAATTGTTGTTCCTGGTGTTCCTGTGTCGTCGGAGTTGACGAGTCCTCTGGGGTCATCCGCTTAATACAACCAAATTATAATAAATAATAATTAAAAAATAATTAAATAAAAAATAATTAAATAAATTATAATTAATATTATTATTATTCTTTATTCACAGTAAGAAACAGGTCAATACACACATAATCCGGGGAGCAACCTGCACCCAAAGGAAAATGGCGAGATTGGAGTAAATTTTTCAAAATTTCAGTAATGCAGTCAAATTGTTATTCCTATGCAATACATGGAGTCTAAGTGAGATTACAGAATTGTAGTAGATGAAGAATTGGCAAGGGTTACAGAGCAGAGGTAGAGATGATTGAAAATGAAGAATCGAAATTACAGAAATGATGCTGTGATTCACTAGTATAATTTTAGTCCAGTGGTGCATTCAACGCCTTCCGAAGAATATGCACAGTGCCCAATAACGTGATCTTTTGGATCATGTCGAATCGAACGTTTCCCGGAATCTGTCGGATATGTCTCATGAGTAGGGCAATTTTTTTTTACCCCAAAACGGAAGATTTTGACCTAAAAAATCTATATTTTGACCTTTTTTGACCTAAAAAAACTGAAATTTGACCGAATTTTGACCTCATGTATGCAAATTAGGTGTTTTCGCATATAATGTTAAAATTGTACTACTTATCTTCATTTCTGGTTGGAACTGTCTGTCCTTACAAAGTAGATTGGCCTGAAAAAACGTTTTTGGCTCAAAAACTGACAGATTTTTACATGAAAAACTAGTATTTTAACGAAATCTGGCCCTATGAAGAGTTTCAGTAGTTACATAACGTATTCTGGTGGAAATAATTAAAATTTGTTGTAGTACAACGAAAGATCCTTTCCTACTTTCTCGGGTAGAAAGTGTCAGTCCTTACTACGTAGCTTGCCAAGAACGTTCAACAGCAGCATTTGTTGGCTGACAACACTCAAGTTGTGTGCACACTGCTGGTGACAAACCGTGTTGCTTCATTCTGACAATGTTGTCTATATCACAATTTTTCAGCTTGCGCTTCTTGATATAAGAACCATGCAATGTCCAAGCAGTCTTGCTTCAGCTAGGACATTGCGGTACGTTGACCATAAAACCATGTCACTATTTGTTTCATTTGACCATTTATGATTCACAATGAGCAGGCGATTGTCCGTTTACAACGGTAGGCCTATAAAGTAGGCTACAAGCTGTAAAATATCAAATGATAAGTTCACCGACAGCGCAAAATCTACGATACAAACGAAATGCAGAGGTCAAAAAATGTTTGACTTTGTAAACAATTTTGACAAATTTTGACCTAACGCTACAATTTTGACCTAATTTTGACTTTTTTGACGTGTCAAAAAAAAATGCCCTACTCATGGGTTTTGTGCTTACGACCCTGTAGCGCCAATGACTATAGGTACAATGATTATTTTGCATCGCCACATTTTCTCACATTCCATTTTGAGGTCTGCGTATTTGGACTGCTTTTCTGATTCTTTTTGTTGTATATTGTGATCAGCTGGGACAGCCAGTTCAATGAACAAGCATTCTTTTTTCTTTTTTAGTTTGATGATCATATCCGGGCGGTTGCTTCTGATTTCGCGGTCAGTTATAACAATGATATATATACAATGATTGGAAACTCCAGTGAGCTCTGTGTTTGAGCGCGTCGCGAGTCATGCTTCACCAGCGGTATGAAATCGATGTAAACAAACGGTTCGCCAGCAATCTTTCTTCAAGAACTGGCGTTAACGTAGTGAAAAGTTTTTTTATCGAGACCTCTGTTGCAGGTGAAATGTGTTCATACTGTATAGGTTTTGGCCAATACCAGTTGCATGGCTTAATATTCAGACGAAACTGATGTACCAGTGTGCCTATGTGATGAACATTGTGATCGGAGGTGGTCTCGCAGTACCAAATAACGGTGGATACTTCATAGTACGAGGTAGAGTTGGGATCAGGTCACTATCTTCAAGTCATTGCAAATTTTTAATCAAGTCACGAAGTCATTACTAAATTTTTCAAGTCAATTCAGGCAGGTTCTAAAACTGACTCTGAAGCCAGGCCTTCTGAAGTTGTGAAAGTAGGCAAAACCTACTTGAAGATATCGCAAAAAGCATCATTTTTTGAAATAATAATAGTCATTATTCTTTTGTTACGGAGATTCATCTTGTGATTCGAATGCTCCTATATACAATTGAATAAATGGAAATATTTTTGTTTGATACTTATCAGGAGTAGAGAGTCATTATTTTCATCCAACCAAAATACATAACACACGGCAGTGATGGTGGTACAGAAAATATGCTTGCAAGAAATCGTCAGCAGCTTGTGGATACAGTATACAATTGACTAACGGATGTATACAATGTATAGTCTAACTCATATCTTCATACCACTCGAGTACTTTTCAGACCGTTCATTTTCTGCTTCAACAAGTCGATTTCAAAATCCAATTGACTAACAAACGTCTGCAAAATCTGGTCTTAACCTACTTTTTCAAACTACTTCATGAGTACAATTTCCCATGATATGATGCTATATCTTATAAGTGTATGTGTGCACAAGAGCGGCCCACAATAGGTAGAAAGTTCCTGCCACTGTCCATTTCAGGTTTGATAGACTTGTGCACAGCCAATGATACATAAATGATTGTTCACAGCATAAACTTTGTATAGTCATTTAATTGTAATATTGTCCATGTCCAGTTTGTCAACTCTTACAATCATAGTTGACTTGCAAGATGGTGACTTCGAAGAATGGGACGGAATAGATCCCCTTCACTCAACAAATTTCCGAACCTACACATCACCATCTATTCCCTCAACAGCCGAGGTGATCATGTAAGAAGTTGATCGAATCCGAGCGTCACAACAATATGTCATCGGATGGGTATTACAGAAGCAGGATTTTGAACAGCTTAAATACCTCACCTCTTCATGGACTCCTAAATGCGCTGATACTAGTCGTGACTAAATTTCAATGAGGATACCAACACCATAATATCATTGAGAATTTTATACAGGGTATATATATTTCATTTACTATAACAGTTGAAAACTGCATAAACAACTTTTGTTATTATGTCAGACTTATTGTCATCTAAATTCAGAATAACAAGAACCAAAATCCTAGTCAACGGAAAGCATTTAAGTCAAGTCAATATGTAGCAAAAAGGGATTTTCATGTTTATGCAAATTACAATATCAGATATACCTATGGGCTATGTTTAAGCCATTCGATAAATGTACTGTGTGCATCTATTTTTGTTGTAATTTATGAAACTGTGCTGTGCTATTATGAACACTCGAATAACTGTGCCTAATAGTTGATAACGTCAATGTTTCTTGTCACGTAACAAAAATATATATTCTTAAATGTTATTTTTTCGAGCTTTCTTATTCCCTCTTAATGACAATAACAGGACTGCAGTTGGATGGTAGAACAGCGATGTTACATGACGTTGAGCATCGGAGGGCATTGAAGCATCAAGTACCATGGCATTTGAACACTAGGATGTTTCAAGCCTCTTTGGAAATCAATTATTCTTTGAAAATTACCATATCGCAGGTGCGGCCAGATTTCCTGATCAGGCTAAAAATGATTCCAATAACAGATGAAGACTTGGTGATAATGAGGTAGTCTGCTCGATGGATTGGCAAAAATGTCCGTATCAAATTTATCATTGTTGTTGTTTTCTTGTCTCTGATAATCTTCCCTGCTCACGAATTTCGTTACTGTTTCTGCGGCATAAGAATATCTCCAGTTTTGCGGTAGCAGCATATCTTTTTCCAGCTAGTACAAGTGAAGCAATATCACCTGTAAGGCAATATGGCTTTAAATGGCAGTTGTAGCTGAACTTGGTTGTCATATTCACAAGGCACACGAAATTATCCACAGATTGCATTGTAGTGTCCATCTCCTCACCTCTCGCACTCGAATAATACGCATAGTCTTTCAGCAAGACTATTTTTCTCTGCATCAATCGATCCAATGAGTAGCAATCCAATCCGGCACCAATCGTCAAAGTATTATTCATTTTAACTACAATCTTTGGAAATATCTCAATGTCTGAAGCAGAGTGGAACATGACATGGTTGGTTCTCACGGACTGCCTGGCGTGTCAGAATCCCATAAGATAATGATTTGCACTTTTATTAAGATCCATAAATTATTTTCAATTTCCTGGCGGTTGTGGGTTACTTTGTGGCTGTTTCAATACACGAACAATCTTTTCTTGAAAGTTAGAATGGACTATAATTTATAAAAAAAATGTTAATAACGGCCCTGTAAAAAATTTATGCATTAGACATTTACAGAATGGGAATTTGTTTTGTCACAGTTTTGCCAGTCAACTACAATTGAAATCAAGGTAAATATTCAAGCTGTATTACCGCATATGAAATATATATGAGCAATGAGCATATTCAAGAGAGAGATTTTGCATTGGAGGATTGTGGAGTTACATAATAACTAGGGCTGGGCACAATGATTCGATTACTCGAATCTGAATCGAGTATTAATTTTGATGATTCGAGTCGAGTAGTAAAACAGGATTTTTTCGAGTACTGAAATTATACGCTCCTCGCAACTGAAAATTAATTTATTAACGTGGATTTTAGTTTTGATACTATTTTTCACTGAGGAAGCATTGTTTGTTTGTTTAGCGGTGTCGCAGCATACGAGATATGGTAAAAAGCTACGAAAGTTACTGGAAATAACACATTTCCGAAGTCATGATCATCCCACAACACTGTCAAGAAATGCAATGAAATCGGTATGGTCGAAAAAACACCGAAGTATCTTTATTGTGAGGGATAACACTCATTTTGTCCTTTCTGGTGGCATAAAAGGTACATATTTGAACTTCGACATAGTGCATTATGTTGTGACGTCATAATAAGTGATACTGGAATACTCGACTCGACTCGAAGCATAATGCGTGATTCAGAATCGAATCACTCAGGTACTCGATTTTGCCCAGCCCTAATAATAACCTGGGTATTTGACAGAGGTGGTCAAAGTAGTCAAGAAAGCTACTCAAGTAGAAGTAGAAGTAGCGACGAAGAAGTCTACTCAAGTACAAGTGGAAGTACTTCTTTCATAAGCAACCTGAAACTACTTGAAGTAGAAGTAGAATTTTCTGACTTTAAAAGTACTCAAGTAAGTAAGTAGTTGTGAAAACGATCCTGATTGAATGGATTATAAAAAGGTGCAAATTGAGCTATGTGATAGGTGACGAGCTTGATTCATATTGATGCATAGCAGCAGGTATCCAATTATCGATAGCATAAGCTTTCGCCCACCTCGTGGGATGAAAAGGATAGAATTGATAAGGAAATGCGATGCTAATCCTCTGTTTTATCGAACAGCACGTTTTGTAAAATAGCATGGTATGGCGCCATCCCCATATTATAAGGCCCGTAGTTTAGTCGAAGAGCAGTACGGAGAAGTTGTATAGGATACGGTGTAAATACTTTGCGTGATTACTAAACGTTAATAAAAAATATGGTGGACCGTAAAAATGCCATATTGCTTAGCTTTATTTCCAGAAATACAAGGCATTACTGCACTTGCTTTTATACTTCAACATGTATGTTATCCAGACAAAAGAACTGATATCAATTATAACTCAAAGTATATGATACTGGGAATAGAAAGTGAAATATTAATACTACTTCTAAAAGCAGAATATGTATTTCATGTTTTTACTCTAGAAAGTTTCAAAGGTGGTATGCTAAAACAGCTCTAAAACTAAAAAAGTCAATAGATTAGGACACGCCACGAACAACGGACATGCTAAATTACGATATGACAAGAAAATGCTATATTGCGAAACATCAGTTTCAAACGTTATGATGAGCCATATATACTGTGATGAATTATTTCATATGGGCGAAGGGCGACAATGTGGCGTGAACGGAACCACGCCAACCCTCCACCTAAATTATATTCACCGATACTTTCGTGAAATCATACTGGTCACCAGTGTTGGGATGACTCGAGTCATGACTTGACTCGAGTCAGACTCGAGTCACCTTTTTCGTATGACTTGACTTGACTCGAGTCACTTTGCAAAAATGACTTGACTTGACTTGACTCGACGCCTCAGAAATGCGGATTGACTCGTGACTCGGAGCAAAATTCACGAGTCAATTTCAAGTCATTAAGTAAACGGTGTCGATTAAATCACCCTATATTATGTATGTTTTGGTTGTCAGCGATACGCCGGTGTCACTTGCGAGAGCAACCAGTCTTCAATCATTATAAGTTTCACTGATCATCCATTGTTACATCACAAATAAATTGACCGCTTACGAAACCATCACACCTACATTGTCGCAGTAGCAGTAGATTTATCTAATCGCATCGTATCTCTGTTTCTTAGGCAGCTTAGTGCTTACATTGCGCAGTGCTCACTTTTACCAACACTCTTGTATGATTTAAATCGAACGAATATAGTTTATGCCTTTATATTCTCACAGAGGTGTAGGTCGGTAGTGCCTATTGTACCATATCAATTTGTTCAACTTCTCGAGGCTTCGTATTCGATCCTTTATAGCAGGGGTGGGCAAACTACGGCCCGCAACACCATTTTGTGCGGCCCGCGAAGGCCTCAAGAAACGTTGTAAAAAAACTGAGAAAATGCGTACAAAAATCGAATTACTGTGGGGGCTTCATTAAACTTTTTCTCAATATATTTCAACATGATAATGATAAATAATATTGTTACCAGTACCGTAACTACCGCACCCCAAACCATCCAATTGGGGAGCTAAAATTATTTTGTGAATTAACATAAATCATAAAGTAGTTTTTTAGAAATTTATGCAACATTTTCAAAAAAAAATCGCGATAGGCGCGATTTAATGTTGTCGAACTTGATTGTTTGGTACCATTCCCCCAACAAAAAATACGCATGATTTATAGAGATGTGCACTGCGGCGTCAGCCATCACTGCACCACGACGCACCTAGACATATGAAGTTATAGGCCATGTAACAATGTAATATGCGACTCCTAGAAGTGTGCCAGAACGATCGCAGCGAGAAGACCTTGGCCGAAAAGGACTGCCCTTGTTCTGACCAAAAACTTCGAGGTGTATAGGCCTGCATATATTGTTTAATTGTCCAAAGGCATCGAAATGGCTGGCGCCGAATGTTCCTATCCTGGAGATTTGAGCCTCAGAAGACAAATGCCATCTCGAGGGAACCTTATTTGCCTGTAAAGAAATACAAGTTTGAAATCGTGTACGTCTTTTAGTTTAGTACGTTTAGGCGATTTCAATATCTTTTGACATAGCAGATACGAGATCACGAAATAGCATCATGTAACGAGGTCATTATACCAACGGGTACGCCCGATAATTTTTATTTATTATTTAGCGGTCCTACCTTTTCCAACACACCTCACACAGCTCTACCGGTAAATCTGATAACGTGAGAAGAGAGAGGATAAAAAATGATAGCAATATATATGCAATTCCCGATCATATTGACCGATTCAATCATGAATTATAGAAATTTTTCGCGCTTTGCGCGTTAAGACAAAACAAGATCTCAAAGTAAAACCGATTCGTGAGTGTGTTACATAGATTCGTTCTTTGTGTTTGGACAAGTATTTATATTTATAATATTTATATATTGTAGTAGCGCATTTAAAAGTAACATGATGGTCATGATGCTGTCAGCATTGTGTGTACTGGCGTTGAACTAAAAGTACAATCAGCATAGCATATCTCTGAACAGATCGCTGCTCACAGACTCAATTTTACATCCATACATAATCGGGACAACCGACCTTCATGTGTAATTTTGACCATGAGGACAACCAGCTTATAAATTTTCGTCAATGTTTCTAACGCGTATACGTTATCATCAAATCAATGTTCGGTTTGTTTTGAATATACAAATGCATATATATTATTCCAATGTCGTTGGTCACTATATAATCATATAACAATATTGGATTTGGGCTTAGTATCCCAATTTTATATTGTGCGGCCCGCGAATGGATTCAAATGTTGAATGCGGCCCGCGAGCTAAAAAGTTTGCCCACCCCTGCTTTATAGTGACTGATAAAATCAGACTGTAGCATGTAGCTCACCTTACTCACGTATTTTATTATCAGTTCTACGTGTGCGTGAGCGATAAAACACCTTTTTGAATGAATATTTAACTTTATAATCGTCATTTGATTCAAGATAAATGGCCAATTAATCTATCCTTCACACAGTTAGCACACAGTCACACAGTTGGGTCATCACATATACTTCGAAAATTCAATTTGACTCGAATCGTGACTTGACTCGTGACTTGACTTGACTTGACTCGACTTGACTCGAGTCACCTCCAAAAAACGAGTGACTTGACTTGACTCGAGTCACCTTTGAAAATCGATTGACTTGACTTGACTCGAGTCAAAATGTGCAATGACTCGAGATGACTCGAGACTCGAAGGTAGTTACTTGATCCCAACACTGATTTATGATGCTACGTTATAATATACTAATTGCCCAATTTTATAGGGGAAGATTTATCGCACCTAACGATCTGCATTCTTGCAAGGTCCGTAACTGCCCCCCCTCCCCCAACTGCCCAATAGGGCTCGAAGGGGACTCAAAGGTATTTCGTAATCCAACATAAACTATATATAGGGTATTTTCGAGAGATTCGAGTTACATGAAAATTTTCTTCGAGCTTCGCTATTTAAATGTCTCTAGATCAGTGATTCTCAACTTTTTTGTTTTCGCGGACCCCCTTTGCGCCGTCACGGACCCCCGTCGAACCCCCACTGTACGCTAGTGATAAACATCAACATCATGCTGTGTATGTAGAATTTGGGAAAACTCTTGTTATTTGAAAGCGAATTCTGTACCTGCATTTCTGGTAATTCGCGGCCGTGTCCTGAAAATACACGCCGTCGATTTGATATGAACGAGTACCGAAAATCCATTTCCACAAATATAGTGAATGTAATAATAACGCGTAACGCTTCCGGCGGTACCTTTGGGTATGTTTGATTGCAACATACATGCACTCTAAATTTAGAAGTGTTGCTCAACCCGGAAAATTGAACACGATTTGTGATCCAAAATTGAACACTTAGAAGTGTTGCGAAGTGTTTAAATTTAAAGTGTTTACCTAAACAAGTGTTCAGTCTCAAAGTGGCTGGTTGACCTGTCACCGGAACGCAGGGCTCAAAATGAAATCGGATTTTATTGCTTCATTATTAAATGACACTTATAACACCCAACATGGGTGAATATTGAATAAATACGTGCAAACATTCAAATTTCCAATAGCTGCTGTGACAGGATTTTATAAATTCAAATCAGCAATAGAAACCGTTTCCGGAATAGTTCATGAAATCACCAACATCACAAATGATTCAGAGCAAACTCACTACAAATATCATGCAACTCACTCAATCATGGGAATGAAAACGATGCACTGGGATAGTGATAACAAGATATCATGTAGTGTCTTAACTTTTCGTGACAGGGGCATTGAGTCAAATTCATTGGTTACTTCCATTAGCAGAAAACAAGATCAACGCAAATCATTACAACTTATGGAAAACGTATCAAATTATGGTTTGTAAATTGCAAAGTTTATTATTAACAAACAAAACAAATGTATCAGTACCACTACCACTACCAAGAAAACCAACCACAAGTATTTCTTAATTCCTAATGAAATTGGGCCCGCTAACCAGGCAACAAAAATATCCTAGTGCTTGCATTACAAGTATTTATATCAGGGTAATACCAATCACTTTTAGTTTAAACAACAAGAATGGTTTCTTCGATGCAATACAAATTTTGCAGATTTATAGAAAATATTTTTGTTGTCCTTTACCACAGTGTGCTGCAAAAAAATGAAATCTGGAAGTCATTACGGCAGTGGTTGCCAGCCCCCCCTTTATGATAGCAAAAAATATCACACACCCCTTATCGTCATATCTTAAAATAAAAAACAACCAGAATGCTAGAAATCCCAACGGATGGATAGTTTGAGGGCATGGAAGTTAATAGCTGCTAAGGAGAGAATAGTCCAATATGAAATTCTGTCTATACAAAGAGAAATAGCTATGAGATAGAGGTAAATCGCACCGCGTCAAAAAAAATTCAGTTGACTGCAGTACTGCGCGCCCCTTCAAATGCACGCCCCCAGTTCGAGAACTCCTTCTTTAGGATATGATAACTCCAATGCATAGCAGCTCAAAATGTCAATAATCATTCTGAATGCTCCATCTTCGCCGAAGCATTTTTATATTCTTGCGATCAGCTGCAACCAAGGCTTGATGAATCTTTGCTCCGAGGCGTGCCATGGCGGCTCCGTCTTTTTACTGGTCGACTCCGAGTGGTGCTCCTTGAAAAGATGATGAAATACCAAAGTTTTGAATATGCCAAGGAAAATTATAATTTTTATGCAGAAATAAATAAAAATATTTGAGATAGGTAGGTTACAGAAGCACGGGAAAGGCGCTCGGCTACATGTGAAATCCTATCACTGAGTTAGAGTAAGACTAAAATCAGCAAAACGACTAATAAAAATATCTTTATTCAGGTCTGTATTTTTTTCTATTCGGCCATTTTGACATTTACATTAGCATGGCAGGCATTGCCAGGCAACAGTGAAAATGCAGAAATGTAACTTTGAATGAAATTCACAGCAAAACGTTGCAGGTCTTTCTAAACTTGTATGGCCCATAAAACAGAAAGATTACCTGATTCAATGATAAGACATGCCCTCGGAACTGGAACATACATTCGTTTGTCACTCCATTTGGCTTGAAGAAGAAGGCAGTTGACTTCATCAACCTCATTTTGCTGAAAATAAAATTGATTGCAAACAAGATCAGACAATATGGGACCAGTATAACTTACAGCCTTGTCATTTTTATCTAACAGCTCATCTTGGGGTTATACTGGAATTGCGCTGAGGATTTTTGCAATCAAATTTTTTCCAAACCCCCAACAAAACGTCTTCAAACGGCAATATGTTTGTATCAGTCGGCTATTGCCAATTAGGCAACTAAAATGAGTTGGCACGGTAGAATATTTCATTTCGCGACCATTGTATTTATGTGAGTCCTGGCGTTTCACCAGTTATGAAGCGAAAGTAGGCTACTTCGTGATTTCTCTAATTAAAAAAAATACAAGTTCGGTTATCAACCATTTCTTATTTGGAAATTTGCGGACCCCCGGTTGAGAACCATTGCTCTATATAGCTTGATTTTAATATGCATACATCTGCCACTCAAGAAAAAAACATGTGAATAGGCATTTCGGCTCCGGTCATTACCGCGCCACGATACACCAAAAGACATGCCGTTTCAGATAATATGCGACTCCACGGAGTGCGCTACTAATGAAAGACCTTGGTCGAAATTTGGCGTATTTGTCCAATGTCCATTGTCAATAGCCGCGCTGGGTGGGCGTGACTAATAGTCATGTTCTTCCTTCAGGGCACCCACGAAGGAATGAAGGCTTGCCAATTTGCGTGTCAGTCTCACGAAAGTTTTTCTTTTAGTCTGCTACGTTTCGGCGACTACAATATCTTTTGCTTGTATAACAGACCGGAGGTGACAAATTAACAACATACAATAAAGTAATTATCACAACATAGCCTACCAGATGTTATAATTATGAATTTATGTGCCCCCAGGGCTACAGGTAAATCTGACTTACCATCGGGGGCTGAGAGAGGATGAAAAATGAATAGCAATATAATGCAACTACAAGTACCAATATGATTGCCGAAATTAGGTGTTCAACTTGAAAATTGACCTAAATGACCACCTTGTGAGGGCCCAAGCGGGTGACGATTTGCTGTTTTGGTTCAATTCTACCTACAACATCTGCTAACATGCTATATAAACGGATGGTTATCGCGGCAGGTCCAAAAGTTGAGTAAAGAATTGTGAAATAAGGATTGACGCCCGTTTCAAGTAGAGTCATATTAGAATAAGATAAAGTGAACAGAAAATTCTGCCTTCGACTAAATACAGATATTGCAAGCTGATATAACGAGAAACGACAAAGAACGGCTCGGTTATGATATATATCAGCAGCTGTTGATTTTTAATGCTTCGTTGTGGAAAACCGTGATGTTTTGTTAGACGAGTACAAAATTTTAAATCTTTGTCCGGTGTACGTAGGCTGCTACATAGTCCTACTGCTCACCAGGCAGCAAACGGTCAAACGGTGTCTAACTAAACATAACCAATCATCAATACATACGTTACTATTTGAAGCTAGGCAGAGTGGTAATCATTATCGTGCTGCGAGGTAGTGGCGTCTGGAGTGTATTGATAACCTGATATTCACCACGGCGGGTGTTCTTACAATCACACTATAATGTACGGTACATCGAATATCAATTTACTATGTGTGGATAGGCTACTTCTTACGCAATGACGAGCGAAGCTAATACTTCTGACGTAATAATTAGCAGTAGCGTCTCAAAATCAGACGTTTGTGCGATCACAAACTTTTTACAGCATCTCTTCCTTGTTTACGAGTGTTCAGTTTATGTCACAGTCTTTGTACAAATAAAAAGTAATCGTTCTTTCACAAATAAATCGATTAGATTTGGGAAGTAGTCGAGTACGATTACGATTACTTCGGAATTTTTTCGAATGTAATCGATTGCGATTACGATTACTTGAAAATGCTGTAATCGTCGTAATCGATTACGATTACTAATCGCGATTACCCCATGTCTGATCGGGGAATCACCTGTTTTAGTCGTGTCGCAAAGCCAGTGTGCAGCAGCCTTTAAAGTCATTACTCCCAGATAACTTGCGCTTCCTTGCAATCTTTCACAACCCGGGTTGAGCACCACTGCACTAAGACATGCGACTCGGTATTTACTAATAGATGGAAAGTGGCGTGTTTGGTCAATGCTGTTTAGTTAAATAGTGACAAGACTTGTACAAACAATGGGAGTTTCAAAATAGGAAACTTGAAATAGAACTGGAACTAATCACCTTTCAAAACTCGCAACTAGAACTACAATGACAGCTAGCCACTTTTTTAAACTCGCCGTTAGGACTGGAACTAGAACTATCCGCAACAACTAATTAAAACACAACTCGATTCAATTCCGAATCATTCAAATTAAATTTCTCGTTTAAATCGGGATGGAATTCGAACCTCAATACCCACCCCTAGTATTCCGCTGTTGGTAGCGATGACTCTGAGCTAGCAATGGCTCCAAGAAATCATGTAACAGAACAACGGTATCATTATTCACGCCAAACTACAAGACATGCTTTCTAGTTGTTTGAAAAGTCATATTTTGAATGCGTAGCTAGAACTATAGAACCACTCACTTTTCAATATCAGCAACCAGAACTACAACCATACAGAAAAAACAGAAGGGTCTAGATCAGTGGTTCTCAACCTTTTTTGACACGCGCCCCCCTTGGAGATGGTCAAAAAAATCGCGCCCCCCTGACCCCCCTTGCATTTATCGTCATGTCAAAAAGAGCACATCATCTAATACAGAGGCGGGCAACGTTTTTGATAATCATGGCCGCATTTCGATTGCTTATGTAGCATAAGGCCGCATTCCAGGGCATAGCCGCAATGAACGATCTGGACGCAAAATTCTTACGGTAAACTGTCCATACCCATTCCCGGTGAACTCCGGACTATTCTACTTTTCACAATGGCCTATTGTACGCACCGAAATCGCGAGTGGCAATGTTATGAATAGTTGCCGGGATGTGCATATTGTCTCGCGGAGCGCGATAATTTTCCAGGGCCGCGAACGAATTGTTATTTCTTGCCAATTCCCATTCCGGCTCAGATTAAGAAGGGCGCTACTGCATTAAAATCGAAAAATGAAGTCTTCAAGATTAATTAAAATCTCTCGAAAATGCGGGAGTGAATTCGTAATTGCAATTTGCATGTCTACGGCCGCCAACACATACTAATTGAATTAGGCGTCGACGGCCGCTCAAATTCCCTTCTACGGCCGCAGGCTGCCCACCCTTGATCTAATAGTATACATAAGGTATATCTTATGCCAATTTTGAATCTGCATTCCAGTTGTTGAGTCTTTTACATTGCTAACAAATTTCTCCAAACTTGTTTGAAAATAACAAAAAAACATTGAACAAGACATCCATTAATTAATTTCAAGGTAAGTCACCCTGAGACTAATCCTGATGCTATGGTAGTGACAGTGGCGGCTCGTCCTATAGGGCAACTGGGGCATTGCCCCACCTAAAATTCTGTTCAATAACAATTTAACCATTTATAGACGCACAGCAATCAATATATACCGAGATCACAGCGAAACCCGCGTTCTTCTTGTGCTTTCGCTTGCAAACGCCCATACATAGCGAAGTCTCTGCGAAAATCGAATTCTCTTCTGTGTTTTCGCTTTGTGAATGCCTAGCCGGGGCTTGCCCCGGTAGCGCTCATAACAAGCTTTCACTATCTATTCTCTCAAAGCCGCGCACAATAAAGAAACGGTGATTTAGTCTCTCCTATTCGTAAAATGGCCGAGCTACCGGGGCAAATATGCCTACTCGCCCCTAAGGTGTGATGTAACAATCGTATCTATATCTGAACTCGGTTACCGTAATATGCGTTGAGTCGACCTTTGCTGGTATAGGTCGATTTTGACGGTGTTTCGCACCATGATAATTCTTGAAACTTGGTATGATATGTCGTGAAGGTAGTATTTAACACTGCTCCAAGTTTTAGGCTTGATACTTAAAGATAATGGTAGTAATTCCGTTTCCGAAGTTCAGTGTGTGCTGATCTATCATGTACATAGTACAGCAAACGGATTTTACTCAAAAGCCGGTATTGGTCTCCATTGATTTTGACGATGTTCTATACCGAGATCGGTCATGACATTTGGCACGGTAAGTGTTAGTATCGACCGATGTAACAAGTTTTATGTTTGTCACTGAACTATGTGGGTGGTAATTTCGTTTCCAAAGTCGAGTAAGAGCTGACTCTTCATTTATCGCCAACAAATTTACGCAAAAGCCGTTATTGGTCTCTATTGATTTTAACGATGTTCCATACCTAGATCTGTCATGAGCTTTCACACGGTATGTCTTGATTTTAGTATCGAACGCGGTGCCAAGTCTTAAAGTTGACACTCAATGATTGAGGCAGTTATTTCGTTTTCGAGGTCGAGTATGGTAGAGATGCGCGCTGATCTGATACTTAGCCTACCTACGTCATTGCGGATCTCACGCAAAAGCCGGTGTCGGGCTGTGCTAATCTATAGTCTGCGTTCCATAACGAGATCGGTGATGATATTTCCAATGGTATATCTCGATGATCGCATGAAACAGCTAACCAAGATTCTCGGTTTGCATTCAAGTATTCGCATAATTTTATGTTCGCCAATGTCCATTTCACTGTGAAATTGTGGCCTTCAAACCATTTGCTTACAATCCCCTGTCAATTGCGATAGCTATTTCATTTTCGATGTCGGCTAACAGCTGATCATTCGATCAGCCTATTCCTCGATCTATTTTACTCAAAGTTCGGTGTTCGTCTGTTTGCATTGATTTTGACAGTGTACCATACCGGAATGGGTTATGAGATTACGTATGCTACTTCTCGATGATTTCTTGTAACAGTATACTAAGTTACGGCTTTTATTCATGTATTTATATATTAATATATTTTCCAACGGCGATTTCGCAGCAGACTTATAGACAGTGAGCCGTATGTGTTGTGTCACAGTCTCCAGTTTCAAGGCCAAAATGTCCTACGTTGTTCCGAGACCGAAGTTCCGAGGCTGCTGTCCTTAGTTCTTCAAAGACCATTCAAATTGATGTTCTGGATTCAATATGACAGGCCCAATCTATGAGATAACAATTGCGTATGTGTCCGAACTCGTTGACCTTTCCAGTTAGGCTTACGCAATCTCTCGAGTTCTAGTCATTGGAATTAGTCAGGTCAAGTCAAGTGCGAACATGAATCGTATTGAATCTTTATTCCGTACGTAGTTTACGCAGTTGCCTTTAGAGCGACAATGAGAGGTCTAGAAGTTGTCCAGTCTATTGAACCAATCGTACGCCGGGTGCCTCCGCTTTGGTTGCCTATTATCACCTGGTCGTAACCAGAGATGGCCACAGTCCGGTTCAGGAGCAGGAGCAGGATTTCAATGTTTTTTTACCTGGCCGGACTGGATCCGGATTTCGAATTTGGGGTGACGGTCGGATTTTAGGGTCTATCGATTTGCGTAATCTATAACTCTACCATGAAATCAAAACGCATGCTACTAAGGATGACCTGATACTTGATTCGTGGCATAGGGACGATTCTTAGTTCACGTACATTTTGTAAAATATTCCTTTGAATAAAAATAAATGAATAAAACATTTGTTACCACACTTCAAGTCACGGCTCACCGGCAAACCTCTCGCGGCACCTACGTTAAAATCACTGTTGTCGGGAAATTCATGTGACCATCATAAAGTTACTTTTTTACGTTGGAAAACGCCATTGTGACGTCATGTTGATAAAAGTCGCTCGCAGCCCTTGCCCCACCACCCGATATTGTCACGAGCCGCCACTGGGTAGTGAGTACAGAGAGCAAGGCGTCGTTCTGTCCTGCCAGGCTAAATTTGATCAGTTTTGGAAATTCATTAAATTATGTGGATTTATAGCCTAATTGAGGGCGAAACCGGGCAACCTATGTTGCATCCAGTGGCGGCTCGTGACAATATCAGGTGGTGGGGCAAGGGCTGCAAGCGACTTTTTATCAAGATGACGTCACAATGGCGTTTTCCAACGTAAACAAGTAACTTGGTGGTACCAAAGTCACTCAACTCATAGTTGAGTGACTTTGGGTGGTACGGTAACACGAACATCCCGACAACAGTGATTTTAACGTATGTGCCGCGAGAGGTCTGCCGGTGAGCTGTGACTTGAAGTGTGGTAACTGCGTAAACGGCGTACGGAACAAAGATTCGACACGGTTCATGTTCGCACCATACCTGACTAATTATCTGCAGAAATGGAAATGACTATAACTCGAGAGATTGCGTAAGCCTAACTGGAAAGGTCAACGAGTTCGGACACATACGCAATTGTTATCTCATAGATTGGACATGTCATATTGAATCCAAAACATAATTCTGAAGAACTACGGATAGCAGCCTCGGAAATTCGGTCCCGGTACAGCATAGGAGATTTTGGCCTTAAGGCTGGAGACTGTCACACGACACATACGGCTAACGGTCTATAGCAGTGGTTCTCAACCTTTTTGTCTTCGCGGACCCCTTTTGAACCGTCACGGACCCCGCGGACCCCCTCAAGTTTTAGTTCAAATTTAGCCCAATTGTCTTGCCACCGGCATCTGTCATTTGCATATATCAACTATAGGCTTGTGATAAACAGCCACATAATGACCGTTCCTGACAATAAAATCATACTATATGTACAAATTGGCCGGAATTTTATTATTCCGAAGTGTATTCTGCAGCTGCATTTCTTAAATTATGTGGTCGTGTCCTGAAAATTCACGCATTTCGATGTGATATGAACAAGTTCCGAAAATCAATTTCCAAAATGGTAAAGATGGAGGCGAATGTAACATTGCCACCTGACTCTTCCGACGACACCTTCGTGTGTCATCGAAACATATTATTTGACACCCAAATTGAGAAATAGATTTCAATGAAATTATCACGTCCAGACTAGTCGTTTCTGTCTGCAGCTCATCTTCAAGATATTCTGGAATATATAGTGGTTATATGTGTAAAATACCTGAGTTAATCACACACGATTCAGCAACTGCTGGAGAGACTTTATCAAGTTTCCTACCGCCGAAGCGGCTGGATACGAAAGAGCAAGTGAAACCACGACGCAATTATTATACAACTGATATAAAGGGCAGTATTGCAGAGCAGGACTGCCACATATGTAGGCTATAACATAGGAGAAAATGGATTCCATGATGTGGATTTAACCCCTTTTTAGTAAAAAATAATTTTCACCAAACCTAAACAAAACATCTCTAAACTACAATATGCTTGTATAAGTAGGCCTATGCTATTGGTAATAAAAGCTAGTTTGCATGGTCGGATAATTCATATCATATAGTGTCATTCTATTGATGTGACTCCTGAAGCCTTAGTAGTTTTGAAGCGAAACTGTCTCGTCATTTCCCTAATTTTAAAAAAGTTACAAATTGGTAATAAGTCATTTTGCAAATTTAGAGGCCTCGCGGACCCCCGGTTAAGAACCACTAGCGTGGATATTTCATTTCAGACGACCATTCTGTTTATGTAAGTCCTGAAGGTTTAGCAGTTACGAAGCCAATCTGCCTCATGAACTAAGTAGCTTAAAAAATTAGGTAATCAATCATGTTGCAAACTTAGAGGCTTCGCGGACCCCCTGAAAATGCTTCACGGACCCCCAGGGGTCCGCGGACCCCCGGTTGAGAACCACTGGTCTATAGTGTCTATATGTCTGCTGCAAAATCGCCTTTGGAAAATATACTACCGAATAAATACGTGGATGAAAGCCGAAAACTTGGTACACTGTTACATGAAATCATCGAGAAGTAGCCTCATGACCGTTTTCGGTATGGTACACTGTCAAAATTAATACGAACAGACCAACACCGAATTTTTCGTAAAATTTACTGAGGAATAGGCTGATCAAGCGATCAGCTGTTAGCCGCCATCGAACACGAAACAGCTATCGCGCTTGACAGGGGTTGTAATTGTAAGCAAATGGCCTGAAGGCCACAATTTCACGGTGAAATTGACATTGGAGAATATAAAATAAAAGTAAATATTTGAATGCAAACCGAGGATGTTAGTTGTTTCATGATATCATCATCTCATCACCTATCTCAGTATGGAACACAGTTAGCGTTAACACAGATACACCGGCTTTTGCGTGAAATCCGCAATGCGTTAGGTAGGCTAAGTGTCAGATCAGCGCACATCTCTACCATACTCGAACTTGATAACGAAATTGCTGCCCTAATCATTTACTTCGTTTCCATGCTCGGCCGACGGTCGGCCGAAAGGCCATGACGCATGCGTTGTACATGTCGGACGTGTTTCCATGACCAGGCGTAATCCGACCGTGACTTGGTCGAACTAGGTGGGCGAGGCGATCGCAATGACGTTTTTGGCTTACTTTATGTAATAATTTCATAATAATCACAAGATTGCGATAAGTGACTCGGTAGGAATGTGCCGAGATGACTTGTAGCGGTCTTTCAGTCAAACAACACGCTTTAACATTGAACACGTATGCCTAAATCCATCCAACATGTAAAATGGTCATGATGAACCAATTGCTTAAAATAACTAACTGAAGATAAAATAAAATGGAAAAAAGATGAAAATTGGTGGCATATCTTAGTATGTGTGGGATATATAGATATCGTGGTCCAATAATTTCGAGCGCTGAATAATAACTTGTCCAGTAGTCTACCGGTACTACTGTTTCGTCGTCATGATTCAGACATGAACTTCCAGTGTCCTGTTGATGATTTGCTTACAAGCGAATGTGAATAAGTTCACCTAGTTTGTGGTCAAACGGTATAGTTTGTATTGTACCCATGCACCAGAACACAAACCCTCGAATTGTGGCAGCAGCAGTGGTGGCCCTAGGATTGGGGGGGCCCTGGGCGAAACTACGCCCCCCAGACCCCCCTCCCCTCTCCATACGACTATTATATATTGCATGTCTACAGATTCCGTCATAGGCCTACTATATCGAATGATGATGCTGTATGTAGCTATTTACTATAAAATCAATCACAATGTACACAGGCAACTGTGTCATTCAAGTTCAAGATGTGATTTTCATGCGTGAAAGTAATCACAAATACAGTGGCAATGGAAACTAAAGAAAAAGTTCATACTTTTTCAAGGAAACGATGGCAGGATTCCAATGACTCGAGTCGTGATATTTTGGTGACTCGACTTGGCTCAGATCAAAATATAAGTAGAATTGATATTTGACTCGGTTACAACCCTGAATGAGGACCAAGGGCTAATCGATCACTAAGGTGACCAAACAATGAAGTTTATAGAACACATACATATAATTGAAACTTCCAATGAATGAAGAAACTACTATGACCGGACAATTGAATTGATGCATTTATTTCTTCAAAAATGTAAAAATCAAAATGATGATCTAGCAAATATGACACCAAAAGTAAAATAGAACAACTACATGGAAACTACCATACGGGTACAAAATGATATTGGCTTGGTGTAAACTTACCGAAGCAGTCGAGACATTATGATTCATGAATACTCAAAACAACAACAACAAACAACAATGACTTCCTTTCTTTGACAAGATGACTCAACCAAGAAGAGTTTATGGTCCTCAAGAATTATTACCGGATCACTCAACAAGGATTAACTCATGGACTATATTTGTACAGTGAAAATAAAATTATTTATTCCTAACAGCTAACACAGCAAAAGTACCTACAGAAAAGAACAAATACCGGTATATTACAAATCACCACTTGTCCCAGAAGTTTCCTAACCAAGACAGCTGCATGTTTATGGTAAATTTTACAATGAATGCTTGCAATAAAACAGCTTAGCCAGACAATATCGTCTAAACGCCTAAAGATAAAATAGAAGAAGCTCTTGAACCTGACAATAAAATGAAGGGGTCAGAACAAGGCTCAAAATAATTTTCAAAAACAGTTCATACACAGCGTCAAATTCAAATCTTGTTGGCGCAACACTGTCCACACGAAGATTTCGAACGCTAGTTTTAAGAGGAACTTAACATTATCCAAACCGCCTACTTCTGCCTACAACATACATTGCTGTCACAACTTAAAAACTATATATTCCTAAAAACTAATTTTTCAGCATTCTTATAATAGCTTCCATATGATGACTAGTGATGAAAATTTTCAAGTTGACAGAAATGAGAGGGATACTCCAATGATTTTCATTAGCAATGACTGTAAACTTGAGTGCCGTACACAAAAAAGCTAAATTGTAACTTGAATGATATAGGGCGGGGGGGGGGGGGGGAATTTGAGTATATTTTCAAGTTCGAGCAGCTGTCATATTCATAAACTGTCCAATAAAAAGGTTGTTGGTTGATATTTGTTACATTGTATGGTTGAATTTTTGATTGCAAATAGTTTGAGGATTCAATCAGCTAAGAGTAGAAAAATATCGCAATTTTTTTTTCGAAATTAGTATACTCAATTTACCCCCATTTTGTGGGAAAATTGAGTATACTGTCCAAATAGCACTAGAAGTAAGCCTTATCCCCATGCTATACCCAAATGAGTCATTGTATGGGAAAATTGAGTATATTAACAAGTTTTTAAAAAAGAAACTGGAACAAAATCTGCTACGGTTGGTTTAAGAGAAGCTTTTTCAGAACGAACCGCAGAACGAAATAATTCAATGGTGATGTTTTACCAACTGTTTGCATTTAAATCAAATATGAGAACCCCTCTTCTTCCTGGAATTGGTGCTGACTTTTCCAATTACTTCATTGAATGAAATATTCTCCATATCAATGTTGCAGGGATAGGAAAATAGACATCCTGTTGGTTGCCGGCTCTGTTCGTACCGAACAAAATTAATCTCCAGTGTTTCTCCTCCACCCATCACATTTTCTACTTGACCCAGAAACTTTCTCTGTCCATATTGAATAACAAGCCAGTCTAACTCTTTGATCTCCTCTTTCCTAACCTTCTCTACTCCCACCAAGTCCTCTACTCCTCTCAAGTCTGTCTCGGAACTGCTTGTAGATTGTGTGGCTTCTTCCTCCTCGTCAACATGACAGGCCTTCTGCTCTTGCTTTCGTCAAAATCTCCGACTTCCTTCTCGAGATCCCTGAATTTCTCTTCTCAAAGCTCCTGATCCATTCAATACTTGGTATATTGTTCACAAATCGTGTTTCAACTCCCTTCAAATCCAGGAACGATTTGATCATCAGTTTCAGATCTTTCCTATCAAGTGGGAATCCTTTATCAGCCAGGGTTCCCAATGCAATTGCGATCAATTTCTCATCCTCACTACTAAGTACAGTTGGGGCTCCAATTTTTTGCATTTCTCGAATTGAGTTTCTCCTGAGAGTTTCATATGGAATTCCAGTTTCTTTCCAGACTGTATAACAGCTTTTTCCTCCCTTAATTTCCTTTACTGCCTGTTGCAATTGCTGTGTTGTGTAATTAGGAGTTCGCTTTTTCTTATAATTCCTGGGCATATCTTTTGACTGTTTTAACAATTGTATTCTATAATATTTAACAAAACCTGCATAACAAGATTCAATTGAGTATTTGCAACCCCTCTGATAATCGTGGGACAGAGAAATTCCGCATTCAATGGTATACTCAATTTACCCGCCACTTATGGCATACTATAACCAAAATACCCCAAAAAATTATTTTTTAAATTAAAACTTGCTCACACCACCATTGACAATATCCATAGCTATACCCTGTAGTATGATCAACTATCACTACTTGAGTGGTATATCGTTTTGCAACAACCATTTTTATGTCACCTGTAAAGAAGTTGAAAAACAATGTTAAAAATGAAAAAATGCGTCACAAATTTTCAATTGCATGTGTAAGCTTTAATTTTCCTACAAGGAAATTGGTTATTAGTCTTATCTATAGCTTGCATAGTGAGCTACTGAATGAAGGCAGAACTGACAAATTTGAAGCAGAAATGTTGGACCAGCGGAAGTTTTAGTCAAATGTACTCAAATTTCCCCACCTACTCAAGTTCCCCCACCCCCCCCCCCCTATTAGATCAACTTCTACAAGATAGCTCATGTACAGACTACAGACCTACCAAAAATTCTATCAATTTTACGATGGAATGAGCCGGAAAAGCTTGTTTTTCATCATGCGCTGGCTTGAAAAGCTGGATATTGCATTTAAAAACTTGAAATTGTGATGTAGGCTACTAGGATAGATTTCAAAATCACTTGATCCAAATTTCTGTCAAATTTAAAAACTGAAATAAATTAAAAACCGGAAATAATTTGTTTTAGGGCTACTGACATGGAGTTAGCCTGTTACCGAAAATGACTGAGATGCACCAGTCACTGAAAATATATACTTCCTGTATACACTGTAGTAGTTTCTTGTCAATGTTATTGTAATTTTAAAGCACTGAGAAAAAGGTGTTGAATATTATTCAAAAATATCATGGAAGTGATAATCCTTCACAACAAAATTTTACGTTAGCGGATGCGATCGCGTCTCTCACACAAATCACCAATTTGATGATCGACAACCGTTTACGGTACCATATTTTACATGGGTACATATTTTCACGGTTATTCGCAAAATGTTAACTATAAATTATTTCAATATAAGTAAGCTCTTATAACGCGTGCAGAAATTCAATTATCAACAACTGTTTACAGTACCATATGCTACATGGGTAGGCCTGCATGTATTTTCAGTTATTTGCAAAATGATAACAAAAAATTGCGTGAATGTAGGCCCCCCCCCTCATATACCGAAGTAATCTCGTACAACGCGTTCAGGATTTAATGATCAACAACTGTTTACGGTACCATATTCTTCATGTGTACATATATTTTCACGGTTATTCGCAAAATGATAACCAAAAATTGTGTAAATGTAGGAGGGCCCCACGTCATGAAATCTAAGTAAGCTCGTACAACGCGTGCGGGATTTGATGAACGTCAACTGTTTACGGTACCATATTCTACATGGGTACATATATTTTCACGGTTATTCGCAAAATGATAACCAAAAATTGCGTAAATGTAGGAGGGGTCCCCCTCATAAATCGAAGTAAGCTCGCACGCACAACGCATGCAGAAATTTGATGATCGACAACTGTTTACGGTTGGCCTACCATTCTACATGGGTAGGTCTGCATGTATTTTCACGGTTATTCGCAAAATGATAACCGAAAATCGCATAAATGTAGGAGGGCCATCCCTCATAAAATCAAAGTAAGCTCTTTTAACGCGCGCAGAAATTTGATGATCGACAACTGTTTACGGGACCATATTCTACATGGGTGCATTGATTTTCACGGTTATTCGAAAAATGATAACTAAAAAAATTAGAATTGTGATTGACCCCTTTTTACGGTACTGTACCGTCTTCTTTATGGATACAAGGATTTCCATGGTTATTTAAAAAATGGTAATAGTTGTAAAAAAGCGCATAAACCTGAGAAATAGTTGGTAAAAAGCGCGTAAACCGGAGAAATAGTAGGAAAAAAGCGCGTAAACCAAGGAGGGGGGGCCTCGAAAGCGCGTAAATCAACCAGGGGGGCCCTGGGCGACCGCCCACCTCGCCCACCCCAAAAGCCACCACTGGGCAGCAGCGTATGTGATCAGATCGCGAAGATTTCGGTAGCCTACGGGTAATTCGTAGCAGTACCGGTACTACTAAATTCCATTGCAATCATAATCAAATTCCGGGGTTTTCAAGGCGTCCAAGATCCGTCCGGAGTGCAGCCATAGTCAGGTTGATACGAAAAGTGTGTTGTAAGTAGCGAATACTAATTCGCTAATCCAAGACACAGCGCAAGCATGGCCGAAGGGCTAAGCCGAAGGATTCACTCGATGGCCGACGAGTCGGCCGACGTGGGTGTGCAATCTGTGAATGCGCAACAAAATTCTCTCGTTCGTCGGCCGAATCTCTCGAAAATGGGCCTATCGGCCGTGCATGGAAACGCAGTAATTGAGTGCCAACCTTGAGACTTGGCACAGCGTTCGATACTAAAATCAAGACATACCATGTAAAAGCTCATGACGGATCTAGCTAAGGAGCATCGTTAAAATCAATGGAGACCAATACCGGCTTTGCGTGAAATATGTTTGCGATAAATGACGAGTCAGCTCTCACTCGACTTAGGAAACGAAATTACCACTAACATAGTTCAGTGTCAAACTTGAAACTTGGTACATCGTTTGATACTAACATTAAGACTTACCGTACCAAATGTCATGACCGATCTCGGTACGGAACATCGTCAAAATCAATGGATACCAATACCGGCTTTTGAGTAAAATCTGTTTGCGATACATGACGGATCAGCACACACTCAACTTTGGAAACGGAATTACTACCCTAAACTTTGAGTAGAAACCCTGAAACTTGGGACAGTGTTGAATACCACCATCACGACATGACATACCAAGTTTCAAGAATTATCATGGTGTGAAACACCATCAAAATCGACCTATACCAGCAAAGGCCGACCAAACGCAAATGACGGTAACCGAGTTCAGATATAGATACGATTGTTACATCACACCTTAAGGGCAACTAGGCTATGTTGCCCCGGTTGCTCGGTCATTTTATGAATAGGAGAGAGTAAATCACTGTTTCTTTATTGTGCGCGGCTTTGAGAGAATAGACAGTGAAAGCTTGTTATGAGCGCTACCGGGGCATGCCCCGGTTGGCATTCGCAAAGCGAAAAAACGGAAGAGAATTCGATTTTCGCAGAGACTTCGCTATGCATGAGCATTTACAAGCGAAAGGACAAGAAGAATACGATTTTGGCTGGGATTTCGGTACATATATATTGTTGTGCGTCTATAAATGGTAAAGAATTCTTATTGAACAGAATTTTAGGTGGGGCAATGCCCCAGTTGCCCTATAGGACGAGCCGCCACTGGTCGCATCTAAGTCTGTCTTAGGCAGTGCAGTTCGCAAGCTACTAACAAGAGCTGTCCAGCGCGACAAGCTTTAGGCTACTGTCAAAGCTATGAAGCAATGAATGACTTACACGTGGGAATTGCTCACTATATATCCAAAGAATTTCAAAAATTTGCTCAAATGAAGTTGAAATCAGACTATACTCCGTTGAGCGCGGTTGCTAGAGTTTGTATTTTGCAAGCTTTCTTAAATATGGAATAAGTTTCATCTTCATTAATCGTCTTCTCATAATGGATGTGAAACACATGTTCAGACACGTACAATTTATACTGACTTTGTCAATTTCTCGCGCCACCCTGTACTGACTTCGTCAATTTCTCGCTCCCCCCCTGAGAGCCTCCCGCGCCCCCCAAGGGGGGCGCGCCCCACAGGTTGAGAACCCCTTGTCTAGAGAGTTAGTTGACCGCATAGCTGGTTAAAGTAGTCAAGAAAGCTACTCAAGTAAAAGTAGAAGTAGCGACGCAAAAAACTACTCAAGTACGAGTAGAAGTAGTCTTTTTAAAAGCAGCCTAAAACTACTTTAAGTAGAAGTAGAATTGACTGACTTTAAATCTACTCAAATAAGTAAGTAATTGTGAAAACGATCGAAATTCGTTCGCATAGATCGTCAAAAGCTGCATATTGAGCTATATGAAAGGTGCAGAGCTTGATTCATATTGATGCATCCCACGAGGTATAAATTTTCGACAGCATAAGCATTAGCCCGCATCATGGGATGCAAATGATAGCAGTGGTATGGGAATGCGGTACTATTCAGACATGGCGTAATCGCGATTAGTAATCGTAATCGATTACGACGATTACAGCATTTTCAAGTAATCGTAATCGCAATCGATTACATTCGAAAAGTATCCAAAGTAATCGTAATCGACTACTTCACATATCTAATCGATTTGTTTGTGAAAAAACGATTACTTTTTATTTGTACAATGAATATGACATAACCGAACATTTGTGAGCAAGGAAGAGATATTATACCAGGTTATTGATAGCGCAAACGGTTGATTTTCAAACGCCATTTCTCATTATTACGTCAGAAGTATTAGCTTTGCTCGTCCTGGCGTAAGAAGTATCCACAAGTAGTAAATATATATTCGATGTACATTGTTGCGTGATTATTAGAACAGTGTAAGCCATGCTGTATATCAGGTTATCAATACACTCCAGACGCCATTACCTCGCAGCAAGATAATAATCACCACTCTACCTAGTTTCGAATAGTAACTTATGTATTGATGTTTGGTTATGCTTAGTTAAACGTAGTTTAACCGTTGCTGCTTGGCGAGCAGAAGGCCTATCTATGTAGTATACGTATGTATTATACGTACACCGGACAAAGATTTGAAATTTTGTACTCGTCAAATAAAACATTACGATGGTTAAAATCAACAGCTGCTGATATAGGCCTACATCGTAATCGAGCCGTTCATTGCCGTTTCTCGTAACGGTTCTCGTACTTGAAACGGGCGCCAAGCGTTATTTCACAAAGTCTTCACTCGACATTTATACCTGTCGCCATAGCCATCCGCTTGTACACCATGTTAGCGTGGATTGTAGGTACAATCAGGACCAAAACAGCAATTCGTCCCGCACTCCAAACGTTGGTATTGGTAGGGTTCTAACCAAGTCACAATGTTCCGAGTCACAAATCAATCTCACTTTTATAGTTTTGACTCGAGTCAAGTCGAGTCATTTTCAATTCACCCCCGAGCCAAGTCCGAGTCCAAGTCAGCTAGTATAGAGTCAAGTCCGAGTCATAGTGTTTGACTCGAGTACGAGTCCAAGTCGTTATGTTCACAGATCAGTTTTCAGATCAATCCGGTTCAACCCACCCTTTTCAACTCTGCTCGAATGATATAGAATGGCTCGTGTTCATAATATAGTAGTTTTCATCATTTTTCGCAGTTTACGGCCCTATTTCCAAGTATCAGAACTGATAGACGAAATACAAATAATGTGGTAACTTTACTATTCTTCGAAGTTACATGGAATGTCTGTTTGTTTGTTTTGGGGTATTCATGGTGTTTGTCGACTACTATGGTCATTTACACCAGGCCGATATTCTTCTTATTTTCCGTAACTGCCGACTTATAGCACGGCCCACCTCTAGGCTTTTGTAAGACACCGCTGACGCGGATGAGGTGGCGAGGATGGAATGTCTGTCTTGGCCGTTCTGGTCTCAAGTCATATGACTTGGTTCGAGTCATGCAAAATGCCTCGAGTACAAGTTGAGTCAATACAAAATTGACTCGAGTCGAGTCAATTTACGCATTTGAAAAAATGACTCGAGTCAAGTCTAGTCACCAATAAATCGCGTCTCGAGTCGGAATCGAGTCGAGTCATGACTCGAGTCATTACAACCCTGGGTAATGGGGCCCAATAGGGTGGTCAGTTTTCAAGTTGATGACTGAATTTCGTCAATAATATTGGTAATTGCATTATATTGCTATTCATTCAGATTTACCGGTAGAGCTGGGGACACGTAATTCATAATTATAGCATCTGGTATGTTGTTATAATTACTTTATTGTATGTTGTTAATTCGTGACCTCTCGTCTTTTATATAATCAAAAGATCCTGTAGTCGGCCAAGCGTAGCAGACTAAAAGATAAACTTTCGTGAGACGCACACACAAATTATCATGTCTTCATTCCTCTGTGAGTGCCCAGGGTGGCATTTGCATTGTTGCGGCTCAGATTGGGAGGACCGGACTATTCGTCACGCCCACAGAGTGCGGCTACTGACATTGGACACATACCCAAAGTTTTGGCCAAGGTCATTCTTTGGTAGCACACTTTGTGGAGTTGCATGTTGGCCGAAATTGCATACGTCTTTTGGTGTGTCGTGGCCGGGCAATGACCGCCACCGAAATGCGTATTCCTATAAATTATGCATGCTATTGGGGAGTTTGGGGTGTGGCAGTTACGGACCTGGCAAGAATGCAAATCGCTGGGTGCTACGAATAGTCCTGTATAGAGTCGGGCAATGAGTGCATTATGACGTAACAAGCAAATAACGTATGATTCATAAGGAAAGTTGTTATCTCGTTAGACCTTTTTATCGCAAGCCTTATATTGTTTTCCAATATCTCTTCTGAAATTAGTTCTAAGAATCAAAACAAATGTAATCGTGAGTAATCGTGATTACTTTTGAAATGTAATCGTAATCGTAATCGACTACTTCCTGATTTTGCTGTAATCGTAATCGCGGGATTCGCAAGTAATCGTAATCGCAATCGATTACATTCGTGGAGTAATCACCCCATGTCTGGTACTATTATAATCATCTGTTACTCGAACACCCCGATTTAGAAAGTATCATGGCATGGAGCCCTTCCCCGTGTTATAAGGCCCGTAGTTTGGTGGAGAACAAGAAGAAGTGGTGTCGGATATGGTTGTTGTTGTTGTTGTTTATTAAAAGAAAAATTTGGCGCTTATCACCTGTTGGTCGTTTGCACCACGGTCAATAATTGCGTAATAAATTAAAAGCAGTCAATGATGGCGTACGTATCGGATAGACATAGTATTAAAAAAAATAACATTTCAGCGAAACGAAAGAATATCAAGGCGAGAAAAGGGAAATTTTGGAGCGGTGGAAAATAACACATTCACGGCTATTCACAAATTACGGTTGCAGGATAACACAAATTCAATTGTAAAGGGATGATTTGATCCTCTATTACAGCGTTCGGGAACCTATGGCTCGCGAGCCATATATGGCTCTTTTGGGTATAAGATATGGCTCTTTGCCAAATATTTATTTTTTTACTGAATTGATCAATATTGAAGCAACTTGTTAGTAAATTTTTATCAAGACCAGAATAATTATTCTCGTGACTGTATAAACATGACTTTGAGTGGTAAAGACGGTGCCGTCTTCAGGGTTAGGGTATCGGACTCCCCTTTTCAAAATCCCAAAATTTAAGCTACTGTCGCGCCGGCGACCACTATCACTCGCGCATTCGATGTACCCGACTCGAAATCTTGGATTGAAAGATACGTTGATTGATCAAAGTAGGCTACGCAGCTATAAAATAAATACGCACTGTATTCCTGATCTACGGCGCGAAATGAAGTGCCGAGAAGTGACATTCACAATTACAAACTCGAAATACAAACAACGCCATAGCTATCTACGTTATTGATTGCTAAATCACTTTGTAGTACCGGCGATAGAATGTAGGCTTGTAGCGCAAGGTTATATGTTCCCGGTGAATACTTTGAGAATTGAGAAGTCGATCAGTATTTGGATTTTCGGAATCAGAGCAACTGTTATATTCAATTAAAATCAGTTAATATAAATTCTAAGCTATTTACGATGAATTGAGGTATCAATGGTGAAGCTTAGCCCGTCTGTGCCATACTTATCGGTATTTTCGAATAATAAATAAGCAAATCGCCTGAATTTGGGAGTAAAATGTTAAAAATTCAGTCATTCATGAACATCGATAGAAAATACCAACAGACAATTTCCGTTCACTCATCCTGGCGACAGGTGACGAACTGCCCCACTTGCCTCCCCTGTCCCCACATCACTGATGTATCACACGTACATCTAACATTGGGTATATACTGCTGTAGTGATCATGTTTGGCTCCACTCACGCATGTGATCATGGGTTCTCGCATTTCAAAGGAGCATCACGACGAAGCTACGTTCTCGTAACTAAAGTTTCGCATGCTCGAATAATGTTACCAACATGATTGGTACGAGTTTTTACAGAGAAAATGAGGCGCACGCGACGAATCCCATTTGGTGAGTTTGCAAAAGTGCTACCATGATGTCACGAATTTTAAATTGTGACGTAACAATTGATTGACATGTATGGTTCTTTGAAAGTTAAAATGGAAAATATTGGGCCAATATGGCTCTTCGGACGAAAAAGGTTCCCGACCCCTGCTCTATTAGGATAATTTCAAGGTGGAAATCAGCATTCAGCTCAGCACATTTGGGAATGAGGAAAGTACGATGGAAATCATATTTTGAGCAGTGGTTTAAAAAATGTTCAGTGGTTTCCGGATAGCGACAGAGAGAGCAAAGTGGAGATTCCACTGAACCTATTCTAGACAAATGGCTATACAGACGTGTCGGATATGGTGTTAACACTTTGCGCGATTAGTAAACGGTAATAAACAAATACGACTGATCGTAAAAATGCCATATAGTGTAGTTTCATTGTCGGAAAATAGCGGCATTACTACAGCTTTTATACTTCAGCATGTATGATCTCCGGACAAAAGACCTGAATCTAATTAGAACTCAAACTATGATACTGGGAATTGAAAGAGAAATATAAATACTACTTCTAAAAAGCGGAAAATATATTTCATGTCTTTTGTCTAGAAAGTTCCAACAGTGGTCTGCTAAAACATGTGTGAAGATGAGAAAAAGTCAGTGTCCACTTTCCCAGATTAGCGACCGTCATGGGCTGCTAGCTTACGATATGATAGGTAAGTGCTATATTGCGAAATGGTAGTTTCAAACGCTATGATGGGCCATATTTACTGTGATGAAATATTTCTTATGGGCGACAATGCGATGTGAACTGAACCGCGTAATTCACTACCGAAATTATATTCACCAATACGTTCGTGAAATCATATTAGTCTACTGTGCGCGAAGCGCAACGAAAATTTTATGAATATTAAATGTTGATACTCCGTGAAAACAGCCCCACAATTCCTCAGTCTATCTTTCTGATTGGAGGATTAAACTACTTCTACTTGACAAACTGAAAATAGCGAATAGTTAGTAAGTAGATCACAAAATATTACAAAGTAGAAGTAGAAGTAGCGGGAAATTAGATCTAATTGAGTAAATACCTAAGTAGCGGAAAATTACTTGAGTACTTCAAAAAAGTAGAAGTACTTCGTTACTGACCACCTCTGGTTGACCGACAACAAACTGAGATTGGTAGTTTGTACAAGTCTGCAAGCGACCCCCTCGTATTTCAAAGTGATAAAATCATGTACGAAGCAATGTGATTAAAGTGGCTATAGAATGAATCAAAAAGCTCACCTGGTATGCTTGCAATGACCATGGTAAATCCGATGACCAATAAGCTTATTACGCTAATCATTGTGTCTGAAAACAATAATGATTAGTTAAAATATCGTCTAGTAATAACAAACTATGACAGATATATTTGGTAACAAGATAAAACTGTAGATGCGGTCCAATGTTTTCATTCGCGATCCATAATATAAACTACAATATATTACAACAAAGCATTTCGAGCTAATTACAGTCAATCGTCAGCAAATGACGAATTTTGAAAATAATAGCATAAATGAAATTAAAATATTATCCCATATCACATTCCCGGAGACAATAGTATATAAAATGTACTGGCTCATTACTACCTGGCGATATTCCTAAATACAATAATTGAAGTACGGAATGCTAATTTGGTATATTCGGCGACTAGTGATAATCTACAAGTGCCAAGTGTCTTCCCTGAGGTCGAATTTAGCAGCACTTGATTGCCGAAGTACACAATATCCTCGGGAAGACACCAACGCCCGTCCTAATACATCAGTACGTGTGTCTCGTCTCAAAACACCGGAAATGGGAGGAATATGGCGTGGCGTAAATATTCCTCGAATAGCAATGCCAATTAACGTCATCACTAAACTAAAGTGTACCTGAAATATATAGCCTCAAATTCCGTAGAATCTCTAGAATATTCATTGCGATACCGAACGATATAACAGTGATTCGAGTACTGGAATCTGATCCGAGTATCAATTCTAATCATTCGCGCTCAGAAGTGAGATAAGATTTACTGATCCGAGTACCGAACTGAGCACTGAAATTATACTCTCCCAGCCACTCAGAATTAATTTAACAACTAGAATTATAGTTTCTATACTGTTTTAATGCGGACGGCTGTAAACTTCGATTCGTATCTCAGCACTAGAAACATGTAGTACAAAGCTACGCTCGTTAGTTTAAATGACATATATGTGTAGTCGTAATCAACCCACAACATTGTTACATAGTAACATGAAATATATAGTGTCGGACATATACCATAATATCTTTAATGTGAGGTAAAACTGGCATAGTATTTTTGAGTTCGCAGAAACAACATAAAGCGTGGATATTTGTACTTTCCATGCCATTCATAATGTTATGAAGTTATAATGATAGATATTCGCATACACTCAATTTATGATTGAATCACTTATGTACTCATACTTTTTCCCAGTCCTAATTGTAGATTCCTGTCACTCATTGCATAACGGAGAGCACAATATAACATGATTCTTTCGCTGTAAACAATGCGTTTTCGTGGACCCAACACTAACCCTGGATTCCAATAAAATACAATCAACAAAGGATTATAATATAATGATGGGACATTTCGCTCGTCAAGAGTGACATCGTTCTTGTTACAGTAGGCGAGCCCTTAATAATGACGACTAATCCGGTAATGTGTCTCGTAGACAGGGGCCAGATAGGAAAGCGAGAATCCGATTTATGCTGCCATTAGCCTTGTCAGTTCACATGAAGTCATATGCTCGTGTTCACACAGGATTCACACAGTGTCTGACAGTTTTCAAAGCAATACTAGGTACTTTTCAGACGTGTGACTTTGTTTAGTGGACAGCAGTTTTGTAATATGTTTACATCGCATTAATGGGCGAAATTGCCATAACAACCCGATGTATTAGTTTCTGTATCACAGTAACTGAATATATTTTCATAAATTACACCAATTTGTACTGTCACTAGAACATTTTGCGTTATGGTGGCGACGACGCATCTTGCAATTTTGAAAGTAGCCACCTCCGATAAACTGCTAGTAGAATGTAACATCTCCACCAAGTCAACCTTGTTACACTATTTACTTGAGTAATTTTCCTATCTTTATTTTCTACTCTCATAGGAAGAAGTTTGGACGCGTTTTACAAATGCCCACTTGTCAATATTGCGCATAAACTTACGGCGATAATTCTACATCTATCTACTTTATAGTGTTCAACTTATAGTTCAAACTCTACTTTTATTTCTACTTGTGTAGGAATTTACGACATTACCTAGACTTGTACTTGAGCAACGACGATGAATACTCTACCCGGCTCTGGTACCCGCCCACTTTAGACCTTGGAATGCCTGATTACCTGACCACTAGTTTTTTCTGCTTAAGACCAGTAGTTCCTGTGGCGAGATATCGTAGTGGTATGTTTCACTGCTACATCACCAAAGGGTTGGGCCTTCGCAAAAATTTTTCAAACTTCGTAGGTCAATAATATTGTTACTTGAGTGTCTTACGGGTCTGCTGTATATCGCTGGGCTCAGCTTGCAAGGACAGGACTATTCGGCGTCTGGACATATCGATATCGCAAGCTTCGGCCAACTAGCGTGAATCATTTCGTGCCCAGGTTTCATCGTAGGTCTTTCTGCGAGCGCAAACGCAAGGTCGCATGTTTGTTGGACGACACTTTCTCTCGTAATTGCAAATATAGTTAGACTCAATGTGGTACATTAGGCGTTTTATTTTTATTTTAGGGAGGGGGTAGCAATATCAAAAGCAAGAAATTGAGTGACAACATATTTCGTCAAGCGTGAACAAAATTTATACTTTAGATAAATATACCTCAAAATATTCTACGTTATTGTAATGTACGCAGATCCACCAAAAATGTGACTAGCCCATTGATCTGCCAATGCGTCGGAGCTAATATTTTAGTCATCAACGTCCCAAGTGTTGCGGCCAGACTAATTAGTCACAATCTGGGCAATCCATTTTGGATAATATAACTAATTTTTAAAATTACCTCGCGGGTTGGCCGCTCCTGATTTAACGTCTTGAAATTTATGCATAAAGATACTGGGAAATCTCCTAACCGGCTACAGTTGCTACATACAGCCTGCATGATTGTGATTAATATCTCACACATCATTTATACACCCATCCCTCATCCACATTAATGATTATTACCGGAAGGAGAAAGAAACTACTCTCCTGTCACAGAATAGGCGTAAGTCACATAACATATTGGATAGTCTCATTAGCGAAACAATCGATACAGGTATTTACTAGAGCTGGGAATGGGCTGGAGCCGGATTTTCTCAATTTTGGCCGGAGCCGGATCAGTACTTTTTCTGACATGTCAGTAGTCGGATCGGAGCCGGATCAGAACTTTTCACTAAGAAGAGAACAGTCTTACCCTCTTCGACCTCCGAATAAGTTAAACGCTCATGGAAATAAACCACATGCTAAGTCCAAGTTCGCAAAATTACTTCACGTAGGGTTGGACTTGATCTTTGACTTTTAAATTCCTGTTTGCAGTGTTTCTATCAATATTCAATACAATTCTGGGAGTAGATAACCAGAGCTGTAAAAAAACAGGATCGGAGTAGGACCAGAGAATTTGTCGATCCGCCCAGCACTAGTATTTACCAAGATACAAGACCAATGGGTTGCGGGTTCGAGTCCGACCGAGGTCGACTCCACAATTCCTACCTAACTGTTGGAGGTTTATCTAGGCTCCTCCTCGCCACGTGATCCGCTTCAGCAATGTTTTATAAAAAGCTTGGAAGTGGGCCGTGCTAGAAGTCGGTAAATACCGAATCAAAAATAAAGAATATCGGCCTGGTGTAAAATGACCAATATAGCCGAAACAACATGAATATCAAAACAAACAAAGCCTAGAATCTCATTATTTTTATCAATATGGGGATTTTGCATGGGGAAGTACTAAAATAGGATTTGCCGATAGTAGGAGGCTACTATTGGAATTTTCTATAGTATAGTCCATTTATCAGAAAACTATGTCTGGTTAAGAAAGTTTTGAGGTGCCAAATTTCTGATATTTCGAAAATTCATTTTCACTTCACGAGGCAACGTCTCCTCCCTCGCTCTCGATCTCGTTGTCGTTCATATCGATTTACTTGACTTTGTTGGAATTCAACGCGTTGAATACCATGTTAAATTTCATTCATTTCCGTCTTCAAATTCATTGAAAGCTCACTCGACACACGTTTGCAGACAGTTTTCCCATTAGCAAAGAAAAGTTTACCAACCTACAGAAGAGGAAAATCTTTTTTATTGCCGCACAGATATCTTTGACATCACGAATAACATATACCAATATTCGAGACTAATATAACTTGATCATCAATTATTAAAAGTACGCAACCATATATTAGATGGCAGCAAACAATGAAATGGAATAATTAATGGCTCTCTGCCAATGTACACAGAATGATATTGTATACCGAATTAAGGAGCATTACCATGGCAGATTTACGGCGTCTACTAGACATTCATAAAATGTGTCAGATGTGCTGGTTGTCCTTTAAGCTGAGTGAATATCCAATCTTTCATCCGCGCTATCATTCCGACTGTACAATAGTGAAATACCACCAACTGATGAATACGAAATCTCAGGTAAGTAGATATATCAACATCGTGACAAAAACAATAATCACATATCGATTCATTTAGTTTTAGAATGATCCCTTGCATAAACTAGTCAAGTTGCTAAGAGAGACGTCACTGGGTATCTAAGCTATGCCATTTCGCTTTGAACTGTCTCTTTTAGTCGCCGCTTTCCTTTAGCGTCGATGTCCCAATCATACAATTGCAGATTTTCTAAGCCATGTGTAATCAAGTCGCATATAACTGATATGTCATCGCCAGTTGCAGTTGAGTGAGACTTTTAGATATTAAGAAACGGGATTTGAAGCAATTACAATGAGAATGGTCATACTATGGATCAGCGGTGTCCAACCTTTTTTCAACTTGATATAAATTTGCAAGAACTTGTCATTCGTAAAATCATGCGACACCAAAAAAGTCATACACTCGTATCCAACACTTTTACTATAACCCGCATAGACTGTATAAGCTCACTTTCATGAGTTTCAGGTTCTACTCGAAAAAATCAAATGAAGCAAATCGGCTAATGTACAATACGCTTGATTTTAATGTCGCGGGATCTGTCAAGTTATATGTCATTACTAGGGCGATTTTTTTTTGACAGGTCAAAAAAAGTCAAAATAAGGTCAAAATTTTAGCGTTAGGTCAATAAAAGTCAAAATTGTTTACAAATACTAAATAATTTGAAACCTGCATTTCATTTGTATCGTAGATTTTGCACAATCGGTGAACTTATCGTTTGACATTTTACAGCTTGTAACCTACTTTATAGGCCTACCGTTGCAGACAGCGCATTGTCTGCTCATTGTGAATCATAAACACTGTCAAATGAAACAAATAGGTTGACACGGTGTTACGCTCAACGTACCGCAATATCCTAAGTGAAGCAAGACTGCATGGCTCTTTACATCTTTATGAAAATTGAAATGTACACCATTGTCAGAATGAAGCAACACGGTGTGTCACCAGCAGTGTACGCTCGCACAACTTCAGTGTTGTCAGCCAACAGCTGCCACAGTTGAACGTTCTTTCTTCATTCTTCTTGTTGTTTGTATATTCATGGTGTTTGTCGACTACAATGGTCATTTACACCAGGCCGATACACTTTTTACCCGAGAATCAGTGATATCTAGAACTAGATATCTAGATATACCGCCGAGAATGTGGAAAAGTATCTTTCGTTGTACTACAACAAATTTTAATTATTTTCACCATAGTACGTCATGTACTGAAATTCATCATAGGGCCAGATTTTGTTAAAACAATATTTTGTCATGTAAAAATTTGTCAGTTTTTGAGTCAAAAAAGTTTTTTCAGGGAAAACTACTTCGTAAGGACAGACAGTTCAAACCAGAAATGAGTATAAGTAGTACGATTCTAACACTTTTTTGGGAAAACACCTACCCTGCATACCCTACCCTGCATACCCTAAAACCCTGCATACGTTAGGTCAAAATTTGGTCAAAATTTAGTTTTTTAAGGTCAAAAAATGTCAAAATTTAGATTTTTTAGGTCAAAATCTTTCATTTTTTAGGTCAAAAAAAATCGCCCTAGTGATTGCGGTTTGCACAGGAGGGGGCAGACCTAAAGTGGCTTATGCTTTTAGTATGTGATCTCAAATTAAACATGAAATTGTGACAATAAATCGGCAGCAACCATTTCAACGAGAAAGTCACTGTATATATTAAAGCTGAAGGTAAAAATTCCGAAAAGTCTGTTACTTTCCACGTTCCACTCTACGATGTCAACTTCATCAGTCATTGCTTCATAAGTATATGCGAAATTACTGACTCGCATATCTTTCTCGATGCGTTCAAGCAGCGAATTTGCGATAGTTGCTAGCCGATACTATAAGTAAAGTGTGTCTACCTCGGTATTTTAGTTATGGTCATCAGGCGCACTGTTTCGCCTCTGATCAAACTACAACTAGCCAAACACACGCCTGGCTTAACGTTGCGTACTGTAACGTCCCCGATACAGATTACTTACAGTAACGTTGTCGTATTATAAGGTTTAAAATAATACCCTTCGCGATTACAATTAGCTAGTGCAAACTGTTGTATATATCCACATAACGCATGGGACCCGAAAGTACCAATTGACACTAACCTTTCGCGGATTTAGACGACGTACTGAATGTACTGTAAATTGTAGACAACATTGCCAGAATGAAGTCACACGGTGCGTCACCAGCAGTGAACGCGCAACTTCAGCGTTGTCAGCCAACAACTGCTGCTGTTGAACGTTCTTTCTTCATTCTTGTCAAGCTACTTAGCAAGGACACACTTTCCAACCGAGAATGTAGGAAAGTATCCTTCGTTGTACTACAACAAATGTTATATATTTCTACCATAATGTTTGATATAACTACGGAATTCTTTATGGGTCCAGATTTCGTTAAAATAGAGTGTTTTAATGTAAAAAGTTGCCAGTTTTGAAGTCAGAAAAGTTTTTTCAGGCCAAACTAGACAGTTCCAACCAGAAATGAAGTCAAGTAGTACAATTTTAACATTAAGTGGGAATACGCCTAATTTACATACATAAGGTCATAACTCGGTCTAAGTTAAGTTTTTTAAGGTAAAAAATGTCAGAACCCTAATTTACGCTGTAAATTCTGAAGTGTTGCTCAACCCGGAAAATTGAACACGAAACGTGATCCAAAAATTGAACGCCTAGAAGTGTTTTGAAGTGTTTAAATTAAAAGTGTTTACCTAAAAAGTGTTCAGTCTCAAAGTAGCTGGTTGACTAGTCACCGGAACGCAGGGCTCAAAATGAAATCAGATTTTATTGATTCATGAATAGATGACGCTTATAATACCCAACCTGGGTGATGTAATACGTGCAAACATTGAAATTTCCAATAGCTGCTGTGACAGGGTTTCATAAATTCAGATCAGCAGTTGAAACCGTTTCCGGAATAGTCCATGAAATCACGAACATCACAAATGATCAAGAGCAAACTCACTACAAATATCATGTAACTCGTTCAATCATGAAAATGAATGCATAGGGAAGTAGCGATAGTGATAACAAAATATCATTTAGTATCTTCAACTTTTGTGACAATGGCATGGAATCAAATTCATTGGTTACGTCCGTTAACGGAAAACATGATCAACACAAATCATTAAAACATATTTATAATTGATCAAATTATGGCTTGTAAATTTCTAATTTTATTGTAAAAAAACAAACAATGAATATATCAGTTTCACTACCACTACCACGATAAACAAGTAACAAAGTATTTTTTTACTCTTAATGAAATTGGGCCCACTAACCAGGCATCAAAAATATTCTTGGGCTTGCATTACAAGGATTTATATCAGGTTAATGCCAATCACTTTTGTTTAAATAACAAAGAAATCGTTTCTTTGAGTCCATACAAATTTTGCAGATTTACAGAATAGATTTTGTTGTTATTTGCCAGTCTGCTGCAAAATATGAAATCTGAAAGTCATTAGGGCACTGGTTCTTGATATATTTGGACACGCCCCGTTATGATAGCGAAACAATTTCACACACCCCTTATCGTCGTATCATGAAATTAAAAAAAGCAACCAGAACGCTAGAAATCCCAACTGATAGTTGGATGGGAGTGACGGTAATAGTTGTTGAGAGAATATTCAAATATTAAATTCTGACCATACACAGAGAAATAAGTAGAAGCTGCCATGTGCGAAAAAGATTTTAGTTGACAGCGGGTTCACGCCCCTTCAAATGCTTTCTCCTGTTTGAGAACCACTCCTTCAGGGTATGACAATCCAATGCATAGTAGCTCAAAACGCCAACAATGTTTCTGAATACTTCATTTTCACTGAAGCAGTTTTATATTCTGGGCATCAGCTGCAATCCAGGATCGGTCAATCTCTGATTCGTGGCGTGCCATGGTGTTTGCTTCTTTTCTACTGGTCGACTCCAAGTTGTGCTCCTTAAAAATGTGATTAAATTCCAAAGTTTTGAATATGTCAATGAAAATTCTAAATTTTATGCAGAAATAAATATAACTATTTCACACATGCAGGTTACACAAGCGCAGGAAAGGCGCTCGGGTACATGTGAAATCCTATCACTGAGAAGGACTAAAATTCGCATAACGACTAATAAAAATATCTTGAATTAGGTCTGCGCTTTCTTCAATTCGGCCATTTTGACATTTACATTGACATTCAGACGCACAGGCCACAGTGAGAATGCAGAACTGTAACTCAGAATGAAATTTATAGCAGAACATCTATGTACGTCTACGAACAGTCTATGTAAATTTGTATGGTCAACAAAACAGAAAGATTACGATACCTGTTTCAATAAGACATGCGCTTGGGTCTTGGATTGTATTAGCTTGTCTCTCAATTTGGCTTGGAGAAGAAGACAGTTGACTTCATCAACCTCGTTTTGCTGAAAATGTAATTGATTACAAACAATATCCGAAAATAAATATAATAGAATCGTTATTCCTATGGGTTTGGATTTCCATTACAATAATTGACCAGACAAAGGACACATTGATTGTCTTTAGTACAAAAAACTTTGTGACATCTTATCGAAGGTGTTGAATACTTATCCTTCATTGCGGTAATTGTAATTGTTCTCAATCTTTCAAAATACTTCCTTCCTGATTAAATTTAATAACGAAATTATTTGGAATTAGCACGACATGGGAAATGATCTCAATTTGATGTTCCAAGTATAGTTCAGTAAGCAGTAGTTTAAATACAAGTTACCCCAGCTCTTTACATTCAAGAACACCTCTGTTCAATGTACACAGATCAACCCTCTCTTCAGCTCATATCGCATATATAGATAGTTATTAAGAAAATTAGGACTGCAAAAACCAGCACAATACATGATCAATGGTGATATATGAAATGAATAAATAGACTTACATGATCACATGTTTCCATGGTTTCTTGAGGCAAAAGTATTATCGCAAAAGATGACTGCACCGGCACAAAATCCGTTCAGATGACTCCTCACGTTACTATCAACATTGTCTGTTAGCACAGGCACGGTAGAACCAGGGGGTCTCTTCGAAGAGTCGACACCAGTTGGATGAATTTGAAGATCAATCCAAGACTATTGAAAAGAAATATTTGTAGCCAAAATTTGCAATACAAATGAACTGCTCAGTAATCACGCAGATATCATACTGGATACAGTTTTTTTTTCTGCAATAAGTTGTGCGTGACAGAAGGGTGTATTTCATAGAATAATTGAGTAATGGAATGGAAAGTTGCACATGACGTTACCACCAATTTTACTCTGGCACAGTTAGTATACTTCCTGGATTGTTAACAATTTTTGTGAAATTTTACCAGCAAACATTCATAAAAATCTTTATCACAAAGATAACCGAATGCAGTAGAATCAAATTCATTATCTGAGGATATACCAGTTTACTTACGAAATACCGCGATGCTTACCAGTATTTTAAACAACAAATGCATTTCAAGAAGGTGCCAATTGCAATACATACTACCTGCACATTAGGGCATTTTTCATATTCTTTCCATCAGCCGCAACCCAGGCTTGATGAGTCCCTGATTCGTGGCGTGCCATGGCGGATCTTTTTTTTACTGGTCAAATCCAAATGCTGCTCCTAGAAAATACGAAACATTACAAAGGAAAATTGTAAATTTGATGCAGAAGTAAATATAAATATTTCACACAGATAGGTTACAGAAGCGCAGGAGAGGTGCTCAGCCCCCCAGGTTGAGAACCACTGACCTAGCCCATTATAGTTCAGTAAGCAATAGTTAAAGTACAAGATACACGAACTCATTACGTTCAACTACATCTCTGTTCAGTGTTCAGTGTACACAGTTCAGGGTACACTGTACTGTACAGTGTACACAGATGAAGCCTTTCTCAGCTCATATCGAATAGCTCGTAAGCTACTCTGCGAGATAGTTCGTGAGAAAAGTAGGACTGCAAAAACCAGCAAATTACATAATCAATGGTGATATATAAAATGAAAAAAAAGGCTTACATAATCACATGTATCCATGGGCTCTTGAGACAAAGGTCTGTATCACATAAGATGACTGTGCCGGCACAAACCCGTTACGAACGACTCCTCACGTCACTGTCAACATTGTCTGATAGCGCAGGCACGGTAGACCCAGGGGGCTCTTTTTAAAGTGGACATCAGTTGCACGAATTTGAGGATCAATCCAAGACTATTGAAAAGAAATATTTGTTGCCAAAATTTGCAATACAAATGAACTGCTCAGTAATCACGCAGATATCATACTGGATACAGTTTTTTTTTCTGCAATAAGTTGTGCGTGACAGAAGGGTGTATTTCATAGAATAATTGAGTAATGGAATGGAGAGTTGCACATGACGTTACCACCAATTTTACTCTGGCACAGTTAGTATACTTCCTGGATTGTAAACAATTTTTGTGAAATTTTACCAGCAAACATTCATAAAAATCTTTATCACAAAGATAACCGATTGCAACAGAATCAAATTCATTCTCTAAGGATATACCAGTTCACTTACAAAACACCGTGATGCTTACCAGTATTCCATACAGCAAATGCATTTCAAAAAGGTGCCAAGTTCAATACATACTACCTGCAAAATAGAGTTTAGTTCAGTTACCGTATCACAATTAACTCAGAAAAGTCAAATTTGGGGATTGGGCAAAACAAATACTACCCCTTGTGATCCATGGTTTGTTGAAAAGATTGTTTGTTTGGCTGTGATATTATTGGGGCGATTTTTTGGACCTAAAAAGGTAAGATTTTGACTAAAAAATTCAAATTCACACATATTTTGATGATGAAAACCTTAATTTTGACCCCATGTACTTAAATTAGGTGTTTCTCACATAGTGTTAGAATTGTATTACCGGAACTTATCTTTATTTCTGGCTGGAGCTGTCTGTTCTTCCGAAGTAATTTGACCTGAAAAAATCTTTTAGCATGAAAATTAACAAATTTTTACACGAAAAAGAACTTATTTTATCGAAATCTGGACCCATGAATCATTCTAGTATTAGTTACATCTCGTATTATGGTAGAAATAATTAAAAATTTGTTGTAGTACAACGAAAGATACTTTCCTACATTTTCGGGTAGAAAGTGTCTGTCCTAACTAAGTAGCTTGGCAAGAATGAAGAAAGAATGTTCACCAGCTGCAGTTGTTGGCCGGCAACACTGAAGTTGTGCGTACACTGCACTCTCTCTCTCATTATGACAAAGTTGTCTACATCGTAATTATTCATCATACGGTTTCTAATAGAAGAACCAATGCCCACGCAGTCTTGCTTCAGTTAGGATAGTGCAATAGGCTACGTTGAGTATTTGTTTCATTTGACAGTTAATGATTCACAATGAGCAGACGATGGTCCGTCTACAACGGTAGCACTATAAAGTAGGCTACAAGATGTAAATTGTAAAATGATAAGTTCACCGACAGTGCAATCATCTATGATACAAACGAAATGCAAGTTGCCAACAAAATTTTGATTTTGCAAAGAATTTTGGCAATTTTTGACCTAACGGTACAATTTTGACAAAATTCTGACCTATTTTGACATGTCAAAAAAAATCGCTTTAGTTAACACCTTACCACTTGGAATAAACAGTAGGCCTACAGTGTAAAATGTGTTGCAGTTGAAAAACAATCAAAACCGTTGCATGACTGTCATACCGGCATTCAATTGCTGACATTGCAGTACTTGTCCACAATAGACCACAATATCGCCTACATAGTGATATTTCAGTGTGGATAGAGAGAACATCCCTTTATCCATATGTCAAAAAATTTACTTTTACAGCAGCTTCCCATCAGTACCGTAGTACTGGACCTGGTCGCAGCCTGGTATATTATCAGATTCGAAGCTCGATCATACAGCAATAATATCAGACGAATCATATACTACAAAACATCTAAAGAACATTCATATGAATAAGGGATATCAGTAGCCTGCTAAAACATCTAAAACAAACGACGTTACTGCAATGTCAAAGCGAGTTAATTTTATGACTATTCTCACATTACATACATTCAATAACATTTACCGCATTTCCATACCTTACAGTACATGGATGTTATGATCCTTTACGCCATCAGGTAGCAGAATCTGCTTCAATATATCCATTTCGCCAAGTTTTTTCGTGTACCCTACTCTCTGCCTGAAGCCTGACAAACCACCAATTCAAATCCAAACTGAAATCGAGCGCGCTCTACCGTAACGAAGGTTGTGACCCCTCTGCGTCACAGGGAAATATGTATATTTCATTGAAATATTACCCTTAAACTTAGTGTTGGGTCAAGTGAGTAATATTATTTGACATATACCGTGATTTAATGTGATCTCCAAACGTAGCGATGGTTTATGAATGCAAAATTGATGATAAATGACCAAGTATATATTTTCTTGAAAATAAGCCGCAGTGGCGAAGTGTTACATGTAAACGGAGAAATACGCAGAAGCGTTGCGACGATAATGGCCCAATGCGTTTATATGCCCAAAAAGTGTGTCTGTACGCAGAAAAAAGTGTTACGAAGTGTTCAATACGACCTTGCGGATTTACAGTGTAGTAAAGGTCAAAATCTTCCATTTTTAGGTAAAATAATCGCCCTAGTGATCAGTGATCACCGACTGATCAGTCACGTTCATCTTTCATTTCCCTTGACCTGTGAAGTTGCGACGAATTACCTTCTACTTCGTCGCGGTGACACAGAGCCAACATACACCAGACATGAAGCCCAAGTGACGCAACACTGTGCGAATATACCAAAGACATGACGTACGAGTCGCAACATACTCCAGAGATGATATCCTAGTGGCGAAACACAGTGCGAACATACCCCAGACATGATGTCTGAGTGATGCAACATTGTGCGTACATACCAAAGACATGACGTCCGAGTGGCAACATAGTGTGGCAACATATCACACAATCTTAGAAATATTCCTAGATTTATCCAAATTATACCTGGAAATTTCTTCCGTCAGTTAAATTGTCGGTAAATGATCGTTGAATTAGTATACGGGCAGATCAAAAATTAGACTTGTTTTTGAAGGGTAAAGAAAATTCAGATTCAGATCGTACAAGCAATTTTCGGGATAGCCAGTATTTCAGATTTACATTTGCATTCGTAGAAGTGATTTACTGGATAATGAGATATTATAATCAGTTTTTACAGCATTGCTGTTGCATTTACAATTCGACAATGCGCTCACGGTCTTATTATGGACATATCTCATTTTCGTCATTGCATCATGTTTCAATCATCAATCAAATTACGACATCGATGGTGAATGGCCATGCTGAATGCTAGTTAGTGAACACTGAACAGCACTGCTGGTATCTGAACATTTGGGCATTGCAGATAACATCATTTATATCACTTTATAAATAATATCATTTGAGTAATCAAGGAAGCATGCCAAGCGTATTTGGGATATAGGTAGTTTTACAACAGGTATGAACTTTATGTAATGATCTGCTACGCCAGTTCTGCCCCCATTGCATTCATTTTTAACGCAAGTCAGATGTATCACTAACCAATAACCAGACATCGAAACACTGGTGCTGGCGTAGCCATGTTGTTTAGCCATTGCGACGAGCGTTCTACGTAGTTTACCTTTTTCTCACGAAAGGCCTTATGAATTGTATGATCACCAATTCCTAGTTCAGGGGTTCTCAACCCGCGGCCAGCAAAGGTTGATTTTGCGGCCCGTGACTCCTTTCATCATGAACGCAATTATTACTAACACGACATTGTTACATATTAATTTAGCTGCTTAGCTCTCTTATCGCACCGTCTCTGTGTCGTTTGATTACTCATTTTTGATGTGTTCTGGTTTCTTGATATATGCTCGAGTTTAGATTGTTTATGCTTTGAGTCTGTATTAGGCTGGACTCTGGTTCAAGAGAATCCCGCTACGTAGTACATTTTTAAAGAGTTTTTCACTCACCGCGAATGGTTTGAACAGAAACAAGAACAAAAACTAGGAAATTAAACGGCGAACACTGGGTTTGTAACTCTGCGTGGAACAATGAATTTGCTTTCTCAGATATAAGTGGAAAACTGATGTGTCATATTTGTCGAATAACAGTGTTTTCGTAAGTGGTAACGAAGCGTTGAAGCTTAAAATTATACCACGACAGTTTCGTCTGGAGTTATACATATCGCCTGATCTTAGAAAAAACGTTGCCAACTAGGTGTCAAGCCCAGCAATCCATATTTCGAAGCATTGTAAAATTGCTGACGTCGTTGCAAGCACATCGTTCAAAGTTGCTGGGAATATCGCTAAACCCAAGAAATCTGCTTGCTAAGGTGTGATTTCAATAAGACTGTGCTAGTATTCGCTGTTTCCGGAACTTAGCAGCAATGACAACATCACCTGACATATTTAGAAGCTACAGTTGTCTGATTCAACCGTGACCAAATGAGTAACAGCAATGACAGTCGATATATTATCGCATGTTCTGAAACACGTTGCCGCGTAGACTACTTTAGCCTAGCATTGGACGAATTCACCGACTCCACAGACATTGCATAGCTAATTATCTGGGTGCATTTTATCAGAGTGGACATATTTGCAGAGGAAATGCTGGCTGGGCAAACGTGGGAGGGTGACCAGCGAAAAACCTCAACTTAAAGCTAACTTATGTGACTAATGGTGCATGGCCCCCGCTAGGAATGAAAGGAGAAGGATTGATTGGTTTGCTCAGAAATTACCCCGAACGCCAGACTTCATCTTATATCACTGAGACCTCAATGTGATAATGGCCTCTGTTACGAAAAAGTGACTGTAATTTCATACTTGCTCGCTCACGCTTTGAAGCAGGTTGTCTGGTGGAAGGGGTTAAGGCCCGCATACGACTGGTAAATAGGCTACAGTAGCCTTAATTTCATAGTAACCCACAAATACATGGTAATAATGTTCTGCGGCCCGCAGCGTCTTTTGCCGTTAAAATGCGGCCCGTTATACAAGGGAAGTTGAGAACCCCTGTCCTAGTTGCTCGAGCGAACATTAGATTGTGACATCATAGGAGTTCCTGTCATACCGGCGTCAGACGTCTGACTGAACCTGAGCACGTCTAGTTGAATTGCTGAATTACTGAATGTCGCGAGATGGATATCATGGCGACGCGATGATTTCGTATTGGATATTAACAGGATGCGTTTCAGTAAGGTCTTGAGAGTTTCGAATCGAATAGCTTTAGAATATTGCAAGTGTTGATAGCAGAATATTCACAGGTTGAGTTGCTGCAAGACCAAAGAGGATCGCAGCCTCTGAAATCCTGCCTTGGGAAATGAAGAGGTATTGCATCCTAGAATCGGTTAACCAATGCTGCGATCCCCTTAGGTTGCTGTAAGGCAAGGGTCGGCAACCTACGGCGCGCGGGCCGGATCCGGCCCGCCAAGCGAAATCGTCCGGCCCGCGACATGATAATTAGTTATCAAGAGAATGCGGCCCGCCGTTTCCTGTGGAGTTCCAAACTGCAGTGTTGGCACTGTTTGGAAATAGTGTGGTATTTCTACTATATCAAAACACCATAATAGTCCATTGTTACGCCATAAAACTGTCTCGAAAACGGTAGATTATAGTATCTCGTACCAAGTAATTATGAGCTTGTCTGCAGAGTAAACTCGTAGACTAGACCAGTTCTCTTCATCCGGATGCATCGTACACCCGAAAGTGTGACTTAATTTTTAAAGGGCGTACCACTATACGATACACCGCATTACATTAGACCAGGGGTCACCAACACGCTGCCAGGTGTGTTTTTGCGGCCCGCGACCTGGTTTCAGATTTCGGAAAATATATATCAATATTGTATTTCTAAATGCTTGAAATACTATTTTTAAAAATCTTGATCGTTTCCGCAAAGATCTAGTCTCTCGCTTTCAATATCACCATTTTTCGCTAAAAACTGACTTTGACATTACATATAGCGTGCTCGCAAAAGACGACAGGCCGATGAAACTGAATCCAGCTCGCCCACCATGTCCTTACTAGCAATTAGATAGCCATGGTCAACACAATGCAGTGGTTATCAACCGGGGGTCCGCGAAGCACTTTCAGGGGGCCCGAAAAACCTCTAAACCTCTAAATAGCATGATGTATATTCTGTAAAATGCCCCGCACTCGATAGCTGGTCGCACTTTTGCTGCGACTGGATGCTGATAGGTTGTTGATTTGCTGGTGTCAAGACCACTTGCAGATGCTCTGGCAGTCTCGAGCGTAAGGTAGACCCATTATGTTGGTGATTCTCAACCTTTTTGTCTTCACAGAACCCTTTTGAACGATCACGCACCCCCGCGGACCCCCCAGTTCAAGTTCGAATTTAGCTCAATTGTCGTGCCACCGTCTTATGCAAATATTAACTTAAACAGAATATACATCATGCTATGATAAATACCGTCAAGATAGCGTAAAGGTGAAGCGTCCGGCTTCTTGATCGGTAAATCGCGGGTTCGATTCCTGGCCGGGTCGGATCAAAGACCTGATTAGTAACGCTGGATGCAAGACTTGGAAATCCACCTTCCTTGTCCAGCGGCATATGCACATCCACGCACTGATGGTATGCGTATGCAGTATGCACAGATTGCGTGTATATGTAGGCCTATATCATGAATGGGTGTATGTGCCGCAAAAAAAATCAACGACAAAAATGGACTACGTTCTTTCCTTTCAATACGTATAATTCATAGTGCTGTATTAAGGTAAAACAGCGATTCTTTTTAACAATATTTTTACCACACGTGTAGACAACAACACGATACATTGATATAATGCCTTTCCACCTTAGCTAATAGCTCATCAGATGCCAAATATTAGGTGTTGATATTAAAATCGTGCGGCCCGCGGCGTCTATCAAGTTAGGAAAGTGACCCTAGACTATTTTAAGTTGGCGACCCCCCTAAAGTGAGTGTGAATTATAGTAAAAATGAAAATTCCGGCCCGCCAAAGAGTTGTACAATCGATGTCTGGCCCGTGACTAGCAAAAGGTTGCCGACCCCTGCTGTAAGGTAAGGTGCAGACTTTTCAAGTTGAGTTTTGTTTATATATTCCTTTTCGAACTTGTTCCAAAGTGCATGGATTATGTTTTATGAGTGATAATACCGGTGGGTAACACACCAGTCCCAAATACTTGGTAAATTTCAGTGCCCTGTGGTGTCCATGGAGTTAGATATGACCTGTCATATTTCTGTTTGTATGGGACGTAAATTTCATAATGACGTGGCATTCTTGAAGCATTTGAAATCCCATACGGTTATAGTCTATGAATGGGTCAGGATAGTCAGAATTATCTTGCTTCCAAGTACACTATGCCGCACGCGATACACTAATCCACTATCAAATTTATTTTTTAGTGAGACTATAATGGATCTTTATATTAATGACGTTTTGCCACATCTATCAGCTGAAACTGTAACTGAAGTGGAAAACATGGTGAAATTTATGGGCGTTGACAAAGAGGAGGAGCTCAAGTTACTCACAGAAGATGATCTTGCCTCAGTATTGAATCGGATATCTGCTAGAAAATTTGGAAGCTCGGTGTATAGAACTATTTAGGTATTTACAGATGATCTCTTCGGATATCCTATCCACCTTCTGAGAAAATGACAGGAACTTTTAGTTGCAATATATCACACTCAGAGTTAAACAACTAGATAAATTTCTAAACTAGATTATAATTACAGCTAGAATTAGAATTATCGCTAAAGAGCATTTTCCAAATTAGATTCGAATTATAGTTACCTAATTGTTTCCAAATTAGATTATAATTAGATTTACTGAATTCGTGATAACTTGGAAATTAAATCAGGTTCAGTTCTTATGAAATCAGAATTCATAAGCGGGAGAAAGGCAAATGTCTGCACAGAGAGCCTGGCTCGTTTTGCACTATATGCAGTTCTCCCGTAGCATTATCGGGTAAACCAGAAATTGGAATGAAGATGTTCAGATTTACTCAACTAGATTAGAATTACAGCTCGAATTAGAATTATCGCCAAGAGCATTTTCCAAATTATATTCGAATTGTAGTTACCAATTGTTTCCAAATTAGATTAGAATTCAAATTTATTGAATTCGCGAAAACTTGGAAATTTAATTAAGTTCAGTTCTTATCAAATCAGAATTCATAAGCAGGAGCATGACAAATGTCTGCACAGATAGCTTGAATATACAATTAAATAGTATATTCATATTGAAATGAACCCGAATATTTTCGGCTGACACTCGTCAGGGGTAATCGTCAAGTTTTATTAGAATTAGAGCAAAGAAACAGTTCACAAATTAGATTAGAATTGAATTACCTGTCCCAGATCTGATCACATTGGCGGGCCTGAAAGTTCAAAAGCTAACTGCCTAATCTTTGTTCAGAACTCTAGAAGATCCCGTCAAGCAGAGAAGCCTCAAAGTAGCTGTCATATCATAAGTTGCATGAAATTAACATCAAATGTGTGAATGACAGAGAAAATATCAAAGCTAATGCACTCGTGGTCGTCGTGGATATGATATCTTGTTACTTCAAAGAACCAATCTCTGACTTGTATCATTATCAGCCACAGGTAACGCAATCGATACAATTGCTGTGCTCTGTTTTTGTAATAGACTTTTTCATATAAAATTTTCCTGGATTTTTTTTACTCGCAACATTTTATTTGGTCATTGAATTCCTACCAGTACCTCATTTTAACAATCGTTGCTTGATTGCAGTTATTCATTTCAGGTCTGCCTGGTCTCAGATCTACGTGAAGATGCACCACCTCAGCCATTCATTGTTGCCATCGGTAGGTAATCTTCACCAAGTGTTATGTTAGAAAGATCGCTCTCTGAATCAATTGTCTTCCACTACAGATGATTATATTGGCTCATGTTAGGTAGAATCAGTGACTACGGAACAATCATTATGCATGTACCATTGCAATTATTGCTTCCAAAAGAGATTTTTCCAAAACGAATGACTTTTACTACATCAGTGTGCTACTTCCAAAGTTTATTTGACTCTTACGCAGCAAACATTTATCAATTGGTAAAAATTTTTATCATCGATGTCTGATGAAATAATTGATGGCCTTGTTTCGCCGCCAGTTAATGCACACACCCTAAGAATTTTGACTCGCAATAGTAGAGCAGCCCATGTAATCCTAACCTTGATTAATTTTTTACTTTGTTACTCTCAGGTACATTCAGTTACAATGCTTCGAAATTTCATGTCTACATTGAGAGTCCACTACATTATTCAACGACTACTCTTGCTGAAGCGCTGAGCATCAATTTTGTTCATTCTACGCACTGAACATTAAGTATCCATCGAAATGTCTGGTCACATATGAATTCATTCAAAATTGAGTTTTTCCTACCCATTATTAACATTGTCATGAGACTTTATAGGTCACAAGTGTTTACAAAGAAAAGTTTGACAACTCGAAAAATTACAGCTTTCCCAAATTAGATAAGAATTAGAATTACCGAATTTGTGTAAGCTCGTCAAGTTCGGTTCGTACAAAATCTTAGTCTATTCTCATAAGCAGGAGAATGGCAAATGTATGTACGGCAAAAGCTTGGCTCATTTCGCATATACAGCTAACCTGTAGCTTCTATCTGGAAGACCAGAAAGTATATTATAATTAAAAATTAGAGCATAGTAACATTTCCGTAATTAGATCAGCATTAGATGCCAGGTTTTGCTCTAATTTGTCTAATTAGGCAACTAGAGTTATCTAGTTGTCCAAGTCCGTTACAGAGACGAGAGACTGCTTACACAATGGAGATACCGGCACTAGTCCAGTAGTCTAACATGGCTTTTCAATTGTTATATATATGGCATTCTCACTAGTTCTAATGATAATCAACTATGTAATTTGAAAGTTTAAACTGAAGTCCCCGCCGTCGTTATTGACTGACTTTTAATGTATCAGATTATTTCATTAATTTTTGTCTGGTACGTCTCCGAATAAATTTGGTGGGACATGTTCTTGCTCCAGCCAACCTGTATCCGTGACTGATATCGAACCATTGTCACTGAAATGGGCCATAGGATTGTATGTGCCTTTCACTCATGATTTTTTTTCTGTCTAGGTACTTTGCTGGCATAAATCCGGAGGGAACAAGATCAAGCGTGTCACGAAAGAGAGCAGCATTCCATCCAAATGGTGCTTGGTCTAGTGAGACTGCTTTCTGGATGATGATAATGACTTTCATATGTGATTGGCATTAAGCAGTAACCATTTGTGATTGGCATTTGGCAGTGACCAATAAAATTGCCGAAAGAATACAAGAGTGTGGTCATTAGGGGCTGCATTTACGACAGGAAAGTATACATGTAGTTACTCAGTGGAAACAGTAATATGACGAAAATACGGGAAAAGCGTTCTCAAATTTACTAGTCTCAGGATTGTAAAACTGCTGCATTGGACCAGACCAGTATAAATATATTACAGCTGTTTTCTGTTACCTTTGGTGGCGGGAATTTTCCGTAAAATTATTTTTCTGGTCTCAGGAACGTAAAACTGTTGCACTGGACCAGACCAGTAATTTGGTATTACAGCCGTTTTCTGGTGCATCAGGTGACGGGAATTTTCCGTAAAAAATTTAACAGTCAGTCTTTGTAAAATTTAATTAGGGTCAATGATATTGACAGGATTTTTTTTTCAAATTTACCGGTCTCAGAGACGTATAACTGCTGCCACGACCAGACCAGTAATTTGGTATAGAATATTTTTAACAGTGCAGTCATTATGTCCAAGTGGCCGAACACAGTGCGAACATGCCCCAGACCTAGTGTCCGAGTGTCAATACAGTCTGAATCTAGGACTACATTGAACATAATGCTGACCGGCAGCTGGCATACAATATCAATCTACGGAGCGACCAGTAATCGATAGCTTCAACTGCTGGGTGACAACCGTTAGTCACGTGTTGCTCATCTATCCGTAGGTTAGTTATCTATAATGTAATGCGATGAAGTCAAAGACCATGTAATTGCTTGAATTATTGAAATGTGAGGATTGTCAACACACATTTTGGTGCCATGAAAGTTTCAACGGTTTTTGGGGTATTTGCATGTCGCTGAATCCAAAAACTGCATTGGTTTTTGCGAATTGACTCTATATTTTTGAGATATTCCATCTTTTAGTTTCAAAAAATGCTAAAAATACCCAATTTGGACGTAGGTAAAATTCTCTTTTTCTATAAAACTTTGATGAGTCTACATCTGTTTTCAAGCATGTGGAATGCATACCGTGTTCTCCTAGTTCTGAAGCGATATCGCAAGGGGGCACTTCTATTTAGAAATAATTTTTTTGTGTTTTTTTTTCTTCATCGATCTAGAACGGAAAGTTCACGCTCTTTCCAAATATGTCCTTATTTTTATGATATTACAACTCCTTCTTATCCAAAACTAGTTTTATTTGGGGACCATTTTATAAAAAAAAAGAATTACAGCCCAATTTTTGCTGCAGTCGTGTTCATTCTAATCCAACATTCGCGTTTGCTGGTGGAAATAGCGCCACCTGGCGAAATCTCTCCTGTAGAGCTCAAAATGAGTGTTCTAGCCAGTCTGCCTTCATAAACTTGGCTGCTTCACAGACTCAGTAAACAGGCGAGGTGAGGCTGTTTTTTTTCATTTATTTTTTGATTTGTTGACTGATAACTGACCATATTGGGTAGTATTTATTGTATGCTTCTATATAAGTGTTCTAGCATGTATGCTTTCATATACTTGGCTGCTTCATTTATTCAGTACCAAGGAAATGGTCGAGATGGAGGTTGTGTGTTTTCCTATTTCATCTGTTTTTATTCATTGACTGCTGACTGACAATATTGGGTAATATTTATTGTTTCAGGATAACTGTCTTGGATTGGTTTTCATTTCTAGCTATCAATTTGCCTAGAATGAGTCGATCAAGGAAATTTAGAGTTTAGAAGAATCTTTGAAATGGAAAGATGCATTGGTGGATTCACCAAATCCCAAAATGAGTCATTCGTCGTGACCATAGGGACAAGGTGCCTGAAGAATAAGTACTTATGAACTATGGCAGTAAAACGTGCTGTAGCTACGTCCGTACTGAACTGGAATATTGGATGTAGTGGGTACTTGAGTGTTCTTGAAAGCCTAAACTTGCCAGTGAACACTTTCACAAAAATGAAACTGGTTTGAAGGATAAAAAAAGAAAGACTGCATCTCGACGGTCTTTCGCTGTGAAAAATTGAAAGAGTTCAAGACTCCTAAGACACATCAGACTATGTGCCTGGCGGCTATTAATGCTCAGGTTGTGTTATATATGGTTCAATGTGTGATGCAAATCAACTAATATGGTCATTGATGTCATGATCAGTGTTCTTATCCTTGTTTTTCGAAGTTATTGTGGTTTTATTTTTTCAAACGCGATTTTCTCAAAATATACTTTTTCTGCACAAAAATTGTATCTCCTCTGCACCTGCTTGTTCGATTCATCTGAAATTTTGTACAAATGATGGTTAGGGTATGTATAATAAAATGATTGAGCGTTTTCTCAAAATTTTGTCCAGAAAAATTTTTACAGAGGAAAGAATTTTGAAAAAAATGAAAATTTAGGGTTCGCTGACAAAAAATATCATAAATTTTGTTAGAAGACCTATTTTTGAAAATCCCTCAATTGTTTTGTAGATATATATATGTACTATTAGGCCTACTACAGCAATATTTGAAGGAAAATCTTGAAAGACTTTTGAGTTTTTAGGATTTTTAATACGCGTGTTCAATATTTTCATTATTTTTTGAGTAAGTGTACCGGTGGGGTACATGCTCATGGTACAACATAAAGACCATATTTGGAAAGGAAATTTCCTGCCCTTTCCAGCAATGTATGAATCATGGGGCTCGCATCTACCTTTACGAATTTATGACTACAAACGTGAACACCTAAAAAAATCATTTTCAAATAGAAGTGCCCCCAACACGAAATCGTTAACACGGAGACCCTTGTAAACGGGAATCATGTTCCATGTGAAGATCAAGCCAAAATTTGTCGATATTAGTAGTGAACAAAAACAGCTGATGTGAAAGCACAAGCACTACTTTTAGTAACGCTCAAAGTAGATTTAGTAAGGTGGTAAAGCACCTTACACAACTATAGAACTACGCTACAGCTACATAGCTATAAAATGAGATATTGATGACATATGATAAGTTGATAACTGAAGAGAGTACTCGACACTGTGAACACTACACATGGTCAACAATACAAAGAAACTGCAGGTCACTCCGCTGCCACTGGTTGCAATTGAACCAAACTTGGTGAACATCGTTTTTATAGACAATCTAACACTTTCATGGCGTAAACAGAAAATGTTCAAATTTCTTGTCATTTATTTTTATATAATAAATAGAAACTTTCCTCCCCTGTAGCAATGCGGCTACTGGTTGGAATTGAATCAAATTTGGTGGGTAGGTTTAAATTAGGTGACCTAACAATTTTATCAAGTAGCCAGTACGATTTGAGAAACAAAGTTATTTTTGAAGACCCCTACTGTGCAGTTTGCAGAAAGCTGAGGAAATCACTCAAACGGCAGAGATATACACTATACAGTACAGCAACCAGACACGGGGTGATTACTCCACGAATGTAATCGATTGCGATTACGATTACTTGCGAATCCCGCGATTACGATTACGATTACAGCAAAATCAGGAAGTAGTCGATTACGATTACGATTACATTTCAAAAGTAATCACGATTACTCACGATTACATTTGTTTTGATTCTTAGAACTAATTTCAGAAGAGATATTGGAAAACAATATAAGGTTTGCGATAAAAGGTCTAACGAGATAACAACTTTCCTTATGAATCATACGTTATTTGCTTGTTACGTCATAATGCACTCATTGCCCGACTCTATACAGGACTATTCGTAGCACCCAGCGATTTGCATTCTTGCCAGGTCCGTAACTGCCACACCCCAAACTCCCCAATAGCATGCATAATTTATAGAAATACGCATTTCGGTGGCGGTCATTGCCCGGCCACGACACACCAAAAGACGTATGCAATTTCGGCCAACATGCAACTCCACAAAGTGTGCTACCAAAGAATGACCTTGGCCAAAACTTTGGGTACGTGTCCAATGTCAGTAGCCGCACTCTGTGGGCGTGACGAATAGTCCGGTCCTCCCAATCTGAGCCGCAACAATGCAAATGCCACCCTGGGCACTCACAGAGGAATGAAGACATGACAATTTGTGTGTGCGTCTCACGAAAGTTTATCTTTTAGTCTGCTACGCTTGGGCGACTACAGGATCTTTTGATTATATAATAGACGAGAGGTCACGAAAGAAGTTATTTTAGAACAGCCATATTGTACAAACATCACACAACATTAGCCATTCATTATAACTCACGTGTACAATGCACATACCTAACAAAACGTCAAATGGACGAGGGGCATTGTGTGTTTTCACAGACAGCAGATCAAATCAACGAGTTACACCTCAAAAATACTAATGTGGAAAGGAGATCCTCGAATATGTTAAAGCGGCATGGCCGTAGAATGAATCCACATCTACTGAATACACGTTCCACTAGTGCACTAGATGCAGGAATTGACAAGCATTTTTGAACCACACTGAAGAGCATTGAATACTCATTCTTTGTAGTCGCCCAAAAATGCAAAGAATCATCGCCTTCAAATCTACACATGAGCTTATCAGTCTCTTCACCATCTGAGTCATTTCATTGGCTCTAATTGAACTTTGATTCAATTGTTTGCTTGCATAATTGAAAAGTCTTGAGTACTTTAATTGCGGAGGATCTATTACCTCTTCATCACTGGACAATTTTGTACAATGCATTGCTACTATGTATCATTTTCTGTTGTTTTTACGGCGGCATATCTGATATCAGACAAGTGCAACGAAAGCAGTGGTGACTAGGGCTGGGCAAAATCGAGTACCTGAGTGATTCGATTCTGAATCACGCAATATGCTTCGAGTCGAGTCGAGTAATCGAGTATCACTCATTATGACGTCACAACAGGATGCACTTTGTCGAAGTCCAAATATGAACCTTTTATGCCACCACAAAGAACGTAATGTCTGTTATCCATCACATTAAAGATACTTTGGTATTTTTTCGACCATACCGATTTCATTGCACTTCTTAACAATTTTGTTGGATGATAATGACTTCGGAAATGTGTTATTTCCAGTAACGTTCGTAGCTTTAAACTGTGCCTGGTATGCTCAAACACGGCCAATCAAGGTTTCACGGCTTCCTCAGTGGAAAATAGTATCAAAACTATAATTCTCGTCAGTAAATTACCTTTCAGTTGCGAGGACCGTATAATTTCAGTACTCGAAAAAATCGTCTTTTACTACTCGACTCGAATCATTAAAATTACTACTCGATTCAGATTCGAGTACTCGAATCATTTTGCCCAGCCCTAGTGGTGACAAATAGCGATGTCGGCAGAATTCGTCGGATGCGTTGATCTAGCCATTTTGATTCGAAAATTTCTTCATCTTCAAGTCATATAAAATAAGCCGAGTCAATGACTTGGGTCGAGTCATGCGTAATGACTCGAGTACAAGTCGAGTCAATCCAAATATTGACTCGAGTCGAGTCGAGTCATTTTCCCATTTCAAGAAAATGACTCGAGTCAAGTCGAGTCATAAAAAAATCGTGACTCGAGTCTGACTCGAGTCGAGTCATGACTCGAGTCATTACAACCCTGCAATAAAGTAATTATAACAACATACCAGATGCTATAATTATGAATTACGTGTCCCAAGCTCTACCGGTAAATCTGAATGAATAGCAATATAATGCAATTACCAATATTATTGACGAAATTCAGTCATCAACTTGAAAACTGACCACCCTATTGGGCCCCATTACCCAGGGTTGTAATGACTCGAGTCAAGACTCGACTCGATTCCGACTCGAGTCGCGATTTATTGGTGACTAGACTTGACTCGAGTCATTTTTTCAAATGCGTAAATTGACTCGACTCGAGTCAATTTTGTATTGACTCAACTTGTACTCGAGGCATTTTGCATGACTCGAACCAAGTCATATGACTTGAGACCAGAACGGCCAAGACAGACATTCCATGTAACTTCGAAGAATAGTAAAGTTACCACATTATTTGTATTTCGTCTATCAGTTCTGATACTTGGAAATAGGGCCGTAAACTGCGAAAAATGATGAAAACTACTATATTATGAACACGAGCCATTCTATATCATTCGAGCAGAGTTGAAAAGGGTGGGTTGAACCGGATTGATCTGAAAACTGATCTGTGAACATAACGACTTGGACTCGTACTCGAGTCAAACACTATGACTCGGACTTGACCCTATACTAGCTGACTTGGACTCGGACTTGGCTCGGGGGTGAATTGAAAATGACTCGACTTGACTCGAGTCAAAACTATAAAAGTGAGATTGATTTGTGACTCGGAACATTGTGACTTGGTTAGAACCCTACCAATACCAACGTTTGGAGTGCGGGACGAATTGCTGTTTTAGTCCTGATTGTACCTACAATCCACGCTAACATGGTGTACAAGCGGATGGCTATGGCGACAGGTATAAATGTCGAGTGAAGACTTTGTGAAGTAACGCTTGGCGCCCGTTTCAAGTACGAGAACCGTTACGAGAAACGGCAATGAACGGCTCGATTACGATGTATATCAGCAGCTGTTGATTTTAACCATCGTAATGTTTTATTTGACGAGTACAAAATTTCAAATCTTTGTCCTGTGTACGTATAATACATACGTATACTACATAGATAGGCCTTCTGCTCGCCAAGCAGCAACGGTTAAACTACGTTTAACTAAGCATAACCAAACATCAATACATTAGTTACTATTCGAAACTAGGTAGAGTGGTGATTATTATCTTGCTGCGGGGTAGCGGCGTCTGGAGTGTATTGATAACCTGATATACAGCATGGCTTACAATGTTCTAATAATCACGCAACAATGTACATCGAATATATATTTACTACGTGTGGATACTTCTTACGCCAGGACGAGCAAAGCTAATACTTCTGACGTAATAATGAGAAATGGCGTTTGAAAATCAACCGTTTGCGCTATCAATAACCTGTTATAATATCTCTTCCTTGCTCACAAATGTTCGGTTATGTCATATTCATTGTACAAATAAAAAGTAATCGTTCTTTCACAAACAAATCGATTAGATATGTGAAGTAGTCGATTACGATTACGATTACTTGAAAATGCTGTAATCGTCGTAATCGATTACGATTACTAATCGCGATTCTCCCATGTCTGGTTGTGATGCATGTACGATCGTACGTGTACGTACATATATTGCACAACCGTATTTTCATATAAAATACAATGTTTATTACAGCGTCGATACATGGGATACGTTGTGTTTGAAATCGCTACAATAAAAATTTTCTGACTATATTGAGCGGCCTCTAAGTATTAATGTTCTCACACGAATCCTACACCAGTGCTAGTTGTTTCAATTAGTTTAAGGATCATTTGGGCCCATCTAACAATACTGACAATCCCAAAATTATTATTTGACTGCGACATCTATAATGTGTATATCGACATCATCTCGAGATTGCTTCAGAACTGCCGTCGTTATGATATGTTATCTGTCCAGTGTCCTTGGTTCTCAATGCCGATTGTTTGTCCGGCACCAACGCGCAATTGCTAATGCATATCGCCGCCGACATGGAAGTCTGCTACCGGTATTCCAGGGAAATGCGGTTCATTTTGCGCCCTTTGTCTGCGCCAGCAGTGTCTGAAAGCTTGATTTTCCAATATCGTGTTCTCTGCAATGACATGAAAGCTCAAGGTAACCTCTGTCGGATCCCTCTCGCTTTCTAGTATGAGGTAGGATATATAACTCCCATGGGCTTGGTAGACACGCTGCACCGAATGCTCAACATCACAAGGAGTAAAACTGAAGTCGCTTTCATGATGCATCGAGAATAATTTGCTTCTTATTGGAGTGGAATATTTGCATTCAAAGGGGTTATAAAGATTAACTGTCGCGTCCTCGCCTATGCTCCTTTTTAATTCTTTAATACAGTATTCTTTAGCTGTTATATCGTCGAGCACTGTTGCAATCGCAAATTGGTCGTTTTTGAAACAAACGATAGGGCGTACAGCGTATGATGGTAAGAAAAGTTTCTTCAAACATGCCAAGAATTTGCAGAAGTGACTGACTTGGAAGTCAATTTTTCTTGACTGTCCAAGCGCACACGAGTGGACTATACTCCAATCTTCCTCATCTTCATCAAAACGTAGCACTTGCACAAGTAAATCCTCATTATCGCCATCGACACACCATGTCTTCATTCTTACGATCGCAGGAACTTTCAAGTCATGCGCTTCAACGTGTAGAGTGGGTGTAATTCCGACTCGAGGCTGCTTGTGCGGATTTATGCTAACTGATACGGTGACTTTTTGTGATTTCTCCAAACAGCCCGGTGGAAATGTGACAGAACACTCGCCAATATTGATTGTTTTACCTTCAGGACCGACGTACTCCGAAACTTCATCGAAAGGATATCCTTTATGTAATAAAGTATAATGAATCAGTGACACACATATAACAGATAGGGTGTCATATCCAGCAAAGTTAAACACCAGAACGTACATTATGCGAGATGTTAGTTCAAAATGTTTAACGATGCAGCATCGAGATTTCAACGACGTTCTGACCAATGCTTTGCAACCTTTTCAGCTTATGGACCGGTAAAATTTCAAAGTCAAATTTTACTGACGTGTGAGCTCATAATAAATAATCAAAAGAAATGCGACTTGGCTGTTTGGTCGATAATATTACACTTGAAATGTCACTAAATTGTATTGTTGAATTTCGCCAAAGTTTGTCTAAAAACTCGTATTAGCTTTCACATATTACTGGTCCTAAACGAGTTATAGGCTGCTTTTCAACTGTTTGGTACAACACTTGCATCAATCTGTCGCGGGATAAGTCGGAAGTAGACCAAGATCTCTATTTTACGTCAGAAGCCGTTCTAAATTAGGTTCTCAATTTCTGACTCAGTTTAAAGTTGGGAGTTTTAATTCACTAGCTAATGAACAAGCCTTCAACCTCTGCGATTGCAATAGAGATCAAATTTGAAATATGGTTGACTCGCTCAGGCGCTCAGGAATCATTGTCTCAGACAATATCGACAACCAGGATATGAGAAAATGAAACAAAAACATTGACTGACGAATTCTGCGTATCCTAATTGATGAATACTGGAACCAAACGATATTGACTTGGAATAGCGACGAATCATCCAAAACAGCTACAACGGATCATGTAAAAATCACCAGTCCTCATTTAAATGCAAACCGTACATTCTAAAATTTCGGTTTCAAAAACTGGACTATGCATCCCTGGCATACAAACACGCATGCATATCCACACAACCATAAATACAAAAAGCTTTTATGACGTACACACGAACGTGACATACATTCACACACACACAGACACACACCTGAGATATAGGCTACACAATGGTATCACATATCCATATCTTTGAATATACAGAACGATGTTGATTCATAACCAACCTTGCTGAGCGTTGATTGCCGGTTTCTGCAGATCGGTATCAGTATCATCTGGAATGATTGGAAAAATCACTGAAACTGTGCATGTATATCGAAACGCACCGCAAGCTGCGGTCTGAAACGTTTGGGTGTACACACTGTGAATGAATATTTAATATTTTATCGATTTACACCCGAGAATAAGAATGGTAATAAGGCAAAGGCACTTTCAGGCACCTAACCGTGCTTTCACCTCATTCTAGTGTATGAAAACGAGTCAAATCCTCCAATTCTAGTTAAGAGATATTTCTGGGGTGTAGTGGATTCTGTTTTCGTTTATTACATCAAGAAATTCGGAAAACGGTCCCACTTCCGTGGATTGGTCTAACTCTAAGTGGATCATTTTCACCCATTGGAGGAATGTGAAAGCAGAATTTGTTACCTGACATATCAATATTGTATATACACATACATTTTTCAGCTGCATCATAGGTGCTTTCTGTAACTTCGGCATTTATCTTTTGCCCGTCTTTTCCCTGCCTCCTGTTGCATGAAGAGAAATATTTTGTTTTGATCCGTTAGTCAAAAAGGATCTCCGAAATATTTCCAACGTATAGGTTACTATAGCCCAGGAATCGTGAAAGTAATCCATTGAAGACAAATACATGCGGCAATATCAAATATTCTTTCTTGGATAAATTTATAGGGGTAGGATTAAAGTCAGTCAGTGTTTCTTAAACTGCATGGGCGCCAGCATCATGTGCGATTTGAATGTTGGAGGGGTGGAAACGTTCAGGGGCGATATGAGGGGCGCTGCGTTAAGGGGCAGTGTGGGGGGAGGCGATGAAGAAAAATGGCGTCGTAGTGGATGGTATAATAGGGACATATGATGAATGGTTGTAATAGAACAATAGTTCTATATATCCCTGAGTTCTCAATTAAAGGGGGCGAGTAAAGTAGTGGTACGCTCCACAGCTGTAACACCAAAGGATTCATCGGGACTGGACATTTCCATAACTATTGCACATTATTCATTGCATTCAAGTTGGTATTGATCTAATATTCCAAGGTACATCTAACGCTGATTTAATTTGAATATGATAGTGTTAACTGTTAATGACATATCAATAGCCTGGTTTTCGGAGTATGCCCAAAACCCGGATTAGATTGTAATGCTCCAATGCTCTTTATCAGTTGAATCTTTGTTAAATTCAAAAATAGTCGAAATTGTGGCACGTCAAATGACTGCTAGTTGCAGAATTATAACGCGACAGCTTTTACGATGTCGTGATGCATTTGTACTCTCGCATGGTGTTTATAACTAATTATTTTGACAAACTATGCCAATTAGGCTACAACAACAATTTTATCAAAATATTTAAAAACATGATTTCTTCCGTGCCAGGCGCGAATTCACAATAGTAAATCACATTTTTACGATGTGTGTGGAATGCCAATCGGCAAAGCTCCGTCAAATATGGCCTACTTCGAAATAAATTGAATACCGCTATTATTATTGCTGCGGCCCGCGGTGCCATCAAACACTAGAAAATCTGCCCGCGGGCACACTTCAGTTTGAGACCTCTGACCCAATCCGACCGGATATTTTCATTGTTTTTACGTCGGGAACCAAACAACTGCATGGACCTGGGGGAGCAATTGTGACGTCGTAGCGTTATATCTAGGGCTGGGCAAAATCGAGTACCTGGGTGATTCGATTCTGAATCACGTAAAATGCTTCGAGTCGAGTCGAGTATTCGAGTATCACTCATTATGACGTAATAACAGAATGTAATAAGTCAAAGTTTAAATATGTACCTTTCATGCCACCACAAATAATATAATGCCTGTTATTGATCACATCAAAGATAGTTTGGTATTTTTTCGACCATACGGGCTTCATTGCACTTTGTGACAATGTTGTGAGATGTTCATGACTTCGGAAATATCTATTTTCAGTAATGTTCGTAGCGTTGTACTGTATGTCTCGCATGCTGCGATACGACCAGTCAATGTTACAAGGCTTTCACGGGAAAAAATTGTATCGGAACTATAATTAGCGTTGATAAATTAACGTGCAGTGGCGAGGAGCGTATAATTTCAGTACTCGAAAAAATCGACTTTTACTACTCGACTCGAATCATTCAAATTATTACTCGATTCAGATTCGAGTACTCGAATCATTGTGCCCAGCCCTAGTTATATCCCATCAACATCGCAAGCGAGCAAACTTTGACCGACGTCGGAGTCAGAATGATCACGGTCTAGAAGCGAAGTATATTACGAAAATTACAACAGAAAATTCCACGACAGTAACGCAGCAACAAAATGGACAGCTCTACCTACGCATCACACACGATCTGCCCACCAATATACTCGACGACCTAAATTATTCAGGCTAATCAACAAGCGATCAATCAGTCGCACGTGCGATGCTCAGCGGCCGATAAAACAGCCAGTACACAAAAGTTCCAATAAGGCTAAGAGATTCGTTCACTAAATAATTTAAATATACCTAATTACTATCTCAAAGACCTTGTTTTGAACAACGTAGTCGGACCACTTTCCAATCCTGTCTCATTTTCACGACATAACTATTCGACATCGCATTTCGAACATATTCGCAAGCTGTCAGAGTTACACCTAGAGTCATATGAAACTGGATGAGCTGGAGAAGTGATCGACCAAGAAATGGAAGGATAAAATCTCAACCCTCAGTTTTAGACTCCACGACATCTACTTACGTGGAAGAAAATTCTCGGTCGAGTCGGTTCCAGACATCACTATGTAGCGTCCCTAAAATAAGAAATATAATTTACAAAGTATTAAATACTTGTTAGTTATCGCTGTCGAAATCCTGTGAATTGCGCTCTGGTGCAGAACATATTTCGTAATATCTGAAGCAGTCATAGAGTTCAGAGCGAGTTCGAAGAAGCAAAAATATGAAGAAACTGTGTCTTGCGATACGCGGCGGTTTAGTTTTGGAAACCAGGCATACGAAACCTACGCTTAATGGACGTTGTTCATCCAGGTATATTTGTGTGATATGCTTGGTATCGGTGCCAACCCTTTTTCAGTCGTCGCTGTTACCGTGTCCGTACCTTACGCTTACTTATCAGAGATAACACATTTTCGATTTACAATACAAATCAATCTTCGAATAATCACAAATCGAAGAAAGATGGTAATGGATTAAGTTGGACTAAATCATCTTGGTGCCTCTTAATTGCTGCTGGTTATCGTTCAGCTTTACCTTGGATAATGCACAATGTACATCAACGTGAATTACGGGGATGCACATACTAATGATGATACTATCCGGTAATTTAATTATACGTGTCAATGCCTATATAGGACGAGTTAGAGGCTGCATGACATTAAATATTAAATCATTCAAATAGTTGTTCAGGAGCGAAGTAGGCTACTTATTCGGAGTACTCAAGCGGATATTGCCTACTTGCACTACTTACTTGACTGGCTACGTTTTTAGATTACTTTAACTTCTACTGGAACGGTGAGTAGGCAAATATAATAACTTTTTGTGATTTGGATTTGGTAAAGTTGTAAGTAGCTTCGAGATCAGGTTTGAATCGTTTTTTATTTGGTGAAATAAGCATTTAACTCCCGCGAAATAACCCATGTTACCGAATATATTTGCACGAATATGCAAACTTGTAGTTCATCAGTCATTTTGCATAAGTCACGAAGATGCATCTTGCAATTTCGAAAGTAGCAATCTCCTATTACCTGATAAAAGTATGCGACCCATCGACGGAATCCACTTTCTGACACTTTACTCGAGTACAATTCAAACATTCACATTCTCTACTTCTTCTTGGAGTAGTTTTGTCATGTCTTCGAAATTGCCACTTTCACATTGAATTGAGTAGGGTGTTACCTCTGATCATTCACGAACACGTGTTAGCAATACAACTTCCAGAATATATCGGAGTCACTATGGTTACCAGATGTCGTAGAAGAGTTATATAAAGTATTTAATTGTCTCGCATACATGAACATGTGGTTACCGAAATACATGTCACCAACTTTTTGGGCTTATCACGCATTTATCAAGCTTGTTATATATTTACCGCGTCCCCAAAAGCTAGAGGCGTAATCAGAAGCCAAGTTCTTCTATTGTTCTGTAATACTTAACTAGGTTATATCGACTCGTTCACTACTCAAGCAGTTTCGATTGTACATAAAATTTCCCATCAACAGTTTTTAATGCTGAAATATGATTTTTGCATAGTTGATATCGCCAAGTGGAAAGTAATGTTTCGACGTATTTCAACGACGACTTGCTTTCAAATTGATCAAATTCATAAACGAGTTCACAATCAGCCACTTATGAGAAATCATGCTTGAATTTCGTACAACAATTATTCGTATCAAATCTAGGATATCGAATTAAATCAAGATTCACTAATAACGTACATTATAACGTAACCCTGGTAACGAAGCTACGCCATATAGGGAACTATAGCCACAAATTATCGTTAGTAACGTTGAAAATGCGGGTCGTTTTACTCGGCCGCATTTGGCTTGATACGCGAAATGAGCATTTCATTCAAAATGATCGCGCTTCATCAGTATTACATCGACATGATATTGAACGTGAAGTATTTGGACCGTGACGAATTTTTTATTCTACAATGTTTCTGTCCTTCGACACACGTGATTTTGCTTCGTTTCCATACTTTGTTTAATATTATGTAAAAGCAAACTACGGAATGATTCAATGAGATGACAACCACCAGTATTTAGTATAACTATGGCAACTTACATAAGAGACGCTGCAACCAAACAATTACTCACAGTCTAAAACTTCCAACTCAGAATTGTGATCGTTCGCAATGTTCTTGACTTGCGTCAATTCGTCTTCTTTCACCGAATCACCTGCTCCCCGATATATCAATGTTACTTTCATCAGATGAGAGTTCTTGATAAGAGACGAAATCTGATCGAGTGAGCGCCACATCCGTAGTCGAATATGCATCTGATGTATTCGATCTGCAATGGTAGATTATTACTATTAATATTGTGCAATGTAATGATGCTTCCGCTATTGTTGGCCTTTTCATCAGGGGCTGGCTATGATTTGCTACAATGTAATTCATATAAATATATTACTACGAATCAGAAACTTCGAAACTGGGATGGATATCTCAGGAAAGGACAATATGTGAAGTCATGTGAATGGGACACGAACTCACGACATAAGCCGATGATAAAGTTGCGATAGTGGGAGAACTACGTTCAAAATATGCAAATATTATGAGACGATAGATGAAACCTTCTTTTGCTGACAAGCTTCCAGAATCTTATCAAAGAGATCCTTTTCCTCAACATAGAACATCGCATCGATACTACCAAAAACGGAAATTGTCCTTCCCCGCTCCAAAATTGAGTTGTAATCATCGGTCGATATCCGGCCATTCACAGCGATATCCAGCACCTCCAGCTTAAATAGGAATGAGAAATGTAAATTCGAAAACATTCTCGCAGCAACCAGTCCTGGACATTAACATGGCCACCCAAACGATTATCGGGTGCAATGGTCAATGAAAGAATAGGTTTTGTTTGTTTGTTTTATGGAACAATTTTGGCGCTGATCGCCGATAAGATCATATGCTCCCGATCATGAATCATGTTCTTTGCTTGTGGTACGACTTTTACAGACGACTTGCAGTCACACTCTCATCCACGTCTTCCACTCCCTCTCTCGCACGTGTCCTCGTCAGAGTCTGTTGGAGCCGATTTTCGTAAGCTCGACTTTACTTGCTTCATCTGGGCTTTTCGTACGTCACTGCATATGTAATGTGGTAAGCGCTGAGTAGCCCAGATAACCCTCTAACACAGTGGTTCTTAACCTTTTTTCCTCCAGCGCCCCCTTTCAAAAATTATCGTGCTCCAGCGCCCCCCAAACGCATATTGTAAGGAATGTAATAAAGGCAATGAGTAAGAGGGAGGGCCGTAACAGCACTTCGTCAACCCCCTAAAAACGATTGCCTTGCGCACCCATAGCGTGATAAACCAAACTTCTGAGGGCTTCGCCCCCAAGAACCCCGTAGCGTGATTTCGATGGTCAGCAAAGTTTGTGTGGCCTGGTCGCCCAAGGTACGAAAATTTTCTATGATGCATGAATGAATAGGTGGCAATTACATATATAAGTCGCTATAAACTTTTTATCCTCTCAGCCCACGTATTCAGATTTACCAGTAGCGCTGAGTGAGCTGTTGTATGGGACGATAAAGGGCACGTAATTAATAATTAAACATATTCGGGCGTGCCCGCTGGGACGATTAAATCGACCCCAGACCTCCAGACCGCCCTTCGGCTATCCGCTATTTGCTGATACTAGTCATCTACATTGGCTGTCCATTTACTGAGCCAGCTATTATCGCCTAGACGCGCGAAGCGCGAAAAATTTCATTAATTAATGATTGAATTGGTCAATATGATCGGGAATTGCATGTATATTGATATCAATTTTTATCCTCTCTCTGCTCACGTAAACATATTTACCGGCAGAGCTGAGTGATGTGTGATTGAAAAAGGTAGGACCCCTCAATAATAATTATACCTCTTCGGGCGTATACCCGTTGGCAGGAACGAAACGGCACTTCGTCAGGCCCCCCGAAAAAACTTGGGTCTTGGGCTCCCATAGGGTGATGAACCGACCGCCCCCCATCACGTTGTTCGTTTTGCCACGAAATCAGCTGTACTGTTTTGCGAGCCTGTGCGAAGCGCGAAAACTTCCGATAATTCATGATAAAATCGGTTGGTAACATCGGGAATTACATATATATTGCTATCAATTTCTTGTCCTCTCTGCTCACGTTACCAGATTTACCGGTAGAGCTGGGTGAGGTGCAATGTTCCGTCTAAGCTGCTCACGTGCGCAGTGCTGACACGGTCTCTGCGCACAGAAAATCTACGTTGCACACAACAAATCCGAAGTTATTACCTTTTTTTAGTCGTTACGCACTGTTGTCCAAGCGTCTGCGCAGTGAGTTTATTGAGTGTGCGCAGACTCATCAAAACATGGAGCGAACAATGTGTGGTGTCTTGAAAACTGTAGGGCCCGTAACTAATAATTAAACATATTCGGGCGGGCGAACCCGTCGGTATGACTTCGTTGCATGATGCTATTTCGTGACCTCCTGTCTGCTACATCAAAAAATATAGAATCGCCCAACACGGATATCGCCCAACAGGAATATCTAGTTTTAGATATCCCTATCGCCCAATCGTACTAAACTAAAAGACGCACACGATTTCAAATTGGTATTTCTTCACTGGCATATAATTTTTCCCTGCCAGATGGATTTCGTCTTCTGGGGTTCAGATTGCCAAGACAGGAACATTCGGTGCCAGTCATTTAGGCGCCCATGGACAATTAAACCTATATGTCTTTTGTAGTCTATATATAACGAAGTTTTCGGTGTTCATTTTCTCTGAATACTCATTAAGGATATGTCCTACCACCACATCATCTACTGCGAAGCCATTTTTCTCCAGCGCCCCCCATACCGCCCCCCTGAGCCCATCGCCCCCCCCATATCGCCCCCTGAGCGTTTCCGCCCCCTTCAAAATCGCCAGCGCCCCCTGGGGGGCGCTGGAGGCAAGGATAAGAACCACTGCTATAACACATAGAAGTATGTCCGAACCGGAATTCGAACCACTACCATTAGTGACCTGACACTGGTGCATAACGAACTGCACCACTCGATTCCCAAAAAGGATAGGCGAATTCATTTCAAGGATTTCGAAAATCAAATGACGACTCTTACCTGATACTTTTTCAAAGAAGTTCCAATCAACGACCAATCGATGTTTCCTTCGTCCGTGCAATCGAGCAATATATTGTTTATCTGAACGCAATATTGGTGTCTTGAGGTCAAATGACGTAAACACTCTTCATGTATTTCCCGTACAATTGTGATTCGTTAGAAATTCTTCCATTATGCATACACTTATGTGTTATATGGTTGTTGAGTATGAATTCTCGTTAAAATGGACATATGAATGACTAGACAGTACAGACGAAACTTCCGTTACGTATTGTCGCAAAAATACCTCCTTCGATATCTTGGGTGAAATATCTTCGTTTTATTCTTACAATGAATAATGCGTAATATAGGATGTATGAAACGCTGTATACGAGGGTTGCATTTAAAACAAACGGTATTTTAAAACACTTGACGTAAAACATGTTTTAAACGAATGCCCTTAAAAAATTGTATTTTTTCAAACGTTGTATATTTATGCCATAATTGTGCAAAAACTTCCGACAAACTGGTAGTATAAGCATATGAACGATTTGCATCCAATATAATCGATGTATACGATATGGAGTGGCTGGAGCCCTCGAAATCGTTGTTGGTGCGACAGTTATATCAGGTAGATGTAGATAATTGGTACGGTATGAGTGTTCTGATGATGATGACCGCTGACCGGAAAAATGCAGCATAACAATGTAGTGCTGGATAAAGATGTTTTTGATCCGTTTATGACAGAGGTCCGAAGCCCTTCTCGTCGAAGGAGCCATATTTATCCCATATTTTCAATTGTCAATGTCAATATACTGTGACGCCACAATTAAAGATTTGTGATGTCATGGCAAAAAACTTGTTTTAAACAAGGGCCATCTTTTAAACTAGTTTGTTTTAAATTGATTTTTGTTTTAAATGCAGCCCTATATATACGTATTGCTGTCGCTTAGTTTTACGCGAATGCTAATTCATACCCAAATGGTAGAACATACTGGAAACTGTGAAAAAACTAGACACGGGTGCGAGTTTACCATATTTAAACGACTGGAGAGTACTCAATAATAATTCTTCAACATTTGTGGATATGATACGTAAGCCAGCCAGAAATAAATATACGGACGACCAAATGAGCCTAGAGCTTTGATCTCGCTCAATATCGCTATGGCAGTTGCGTCATATTTTTCAAGACACAAATCTGCAAGTATTGTGAATTAGATGATACGATTGTTATTCAACTTTGGGAGTATACGAATTGAATGTGTGTTCGTATCGACAGATTCAATGGATAGCCAAAGTATTTTTGCTTAAGTTCAAGTAGAAGTGGAAGTAGCCTGGAAACATAACTACCTAAATATCTGGTAAAAATAGGCAAATTATTCGTGAATACTCCGGAACAGTAGGATTATTTCGTTACTCGCCACATCTGGTGACGAGTTTCTTCTACTTTTTCAAATTGCCATATAGATTTTGCCTACTTGTACCACTTACTCAAGAGGCTGTGTTTCAGCCTGTTTTCACGTCTACTTGAACAGTTTTAGATCAAAGTCACTTACCTTTCCCAAGTCATCGGATTTTGAAAAGTAGAAAGTAGTTCTATGTCCAGTAACTATAGTGATATTTTACACATCGCCAAAACAATATTATAGCAGGTTAGAGTAGTGGTCGGCAACCTGTGGTCCGCTAGGTCTAATGTATGGTCAGAATTATAGTGGTCTATACAAGTGCACCTCAATTGCTGTAAACTCTTCCCGTTAGAGTGCACCAAAGTATTAATAAAGTGCACCAGTGCGAAAGGGCACAAAACGCTTCATCACAAACTTTTCACACGAAACCACGGGTTCTTTACTAGAGTCCGAGGACTAATTTTCGGTCCATTAAAGGACATCACCGAGGCCGAAACCAAAAAGTGGTGTGACCTTAATTTACAGCCGATCCGTTGATTGATCAATCCAGAGAAAAGAACAGGAGTCACCAACCTTTTTCAAACTTAGATCTAGTTCTTGGGTACTGATTAATGCGAAGCGCAAACAGTTACTCCAGCCGTTTATCCGTGCTTTTGTTGGAATTTTTCACTTATACACTGAGGGAACTTGGTAGGAAAGAGAAGATAACTCTTTTGGGGACTCACGCAAGCGTCACCGAGTTCAGTGACGTTGCCGCACAGCGTGCCGAACCGCCAATCTCAGCGTCGGGTCTCGGGAATATTAACTGGAATCCCGTTAGGCCTCCGCGAGATCGAAGACGACCAACGTCCATACCGAAAACTCCGTTCGCATGTTCCTTAGGGTCGACTGACCTATGTCGAACCGTCGTTCATATGGAAGCCTTATCCCCTTCGACCTTCAACCCTCTCATTTGAATATTTGCAACTGCGACCGCTGGTGACGCATCTAGTCCTGGTAGACGACCTGGCGTCCGTGGACACCGCGTTGGTGACCCATGGATTATGAAAGTAGATGATTCCCCCGTGAAAAGTAGAAAATCGTAACTATCAGTTTTGAAGGGGGTATCCTAATCCATCGACATAGCACAATGACTAGTAATTTCCTGCACCCACCGAAATGATTCTGTCAAACTCAGTACTAACCGTTTCTCTGCCGACTGCTATTTCATAATATATTTTAAATTGAGGCTACGAATGGTTAGGTATGGTATAGTTACGGCATTTAAGTCATATATGTTCATTGTTATATATGGAAATTGTAGATAGTATAGTATTTTGTCGGTATGTCGGTAATAGTGATGCGCATTTGGAATACACTAATATGCTTCAACGTTGTATCACCTGAATGCCATTCATTGTTGCAACTGACCTTTTTAACATTACGACTCGATATCTTGCGCAACTCATCCAGCTTGACCGACATTTTTTCAATCAATTCGACAAATCTTGCATCGAAAAGTTCCCAGACAAATTCCATTACTTCGACGAGAGAAACCAGTTTTAAAGATAGCGTCGAATCCTGTGAAAAGGAAATGTTCTCAGTTGAGTAACAATCGGCGAACGACTAACTCTTAGAGGTGCGTTCAAGCATGAGATATTAATTTCACCACTCATAGCTACTGTGGGCAAGGCGATTGGATCGCGATATCAAATCAAAGCTTGCCAAACGATCGTTCAACAGCACTAAAGAATTCGTCATTGCGTCATAAATAAATCGACTAGAACGTGCAAAGTTTAGAATGTCTGACTTGATTAAATTTGATGCCATTGCTTGGCTCACGTCTATACTCATCGCATGCTGTAGCGAGTGATATAGTGTGATGGAAGATGATAATATATATATTGCAAACTTGAAGCAACATGGTGACCAACGACCATGTTCCATAATACTGTTGCAAAGTGAAAGAGGCTATCGTCATTTTAATCGACTGTATGGGCGTGCTCAATTATACATTATGTATTTACTCGAAGTCGCATCTGTTAAGAGTAAGACGCGATAATGATGCTGTCAAATACCGGAAACTGCCGTAAAAGTGTTTTAGATAAATCGTAATGAGAACCTTCTCCAGAATACAGTTTGAATGCTCTCCCGCCCCAACACACACAACAAATTGTATCGGAAAAATGTTACATAAGTGGTAGGAGTCCTGTACTATGGACAAAGCGATTTTCGAAAACCACAACTATTCTAATTTTAGACGATGTATGCTAAAATCCCAAATGGACTTGAACCTCGATGCACACTACAGTGCCAGCAGATAAAAGAAAATTTACATAAAATATTTGCCCAGGTTCTTTGCTTATTATTCTCGACATAAGCATCCCGTCTTCAAGACGCTCATAGTTACGTCACGCACAAAAGCCTGGTTATACTACACTGCGAAGTCACTGCTCTACGTGCTTAGTGTAGCTTTACAGCTTCGTAAGTAGCAATGTCCGTGAAATGAGAGAAGGTACATTGCAATCATTAGTATGGGCTTGTCGTCAAAGGAATAATAGTAATATCCGACCTTGATCTCGAAGTGTCCTTCGGCCCTGCAACTTCTTATCTTGACGACATCTTCTTCGTTCCTCAATGCAAGCCTCCTTCCTCCTACAGTCAGCTTGACCATCTGAATATTGTTCAGATGTGAAACTTCAGATCGTGAATTGTACCGATCATTTAACCAATATCGTGACGTTATATCAGATGTGGTACGTAGACCTATGAGCGACAATTTCGAAGGTGACATTCGAGCATGTGATCAATTTTGGGGTCAGGGTGTCGTAAGGTTTGGATTGAGGGCTGTGTTATAGGTTATGGTTGGAGTTTGGACATTTGCTGTCGTTATTGAGATATTAATGAGACGGTGCAGATATCGAAACATCAAATTAGTGTTTAAGCACTGTACGCCGTGTGGCTTCTCGTAAAATGCGTTCTGGTACTACTCCGACGTCACCGATCATAAGCGATTGTTTAGTTATTAGTCCCCATATAATCACGTATAATGACGGTTAGGCGGTTATGCTTGTTAGTACACAACTGCATGAGAAATTGAACTCACTCTCCAATCTAAGTTCCCCGATAGCGATTCAATCCGAAGATGTCCAAGGAATGAACGTAGTGCCGTAGCTGTGAAATTGTTGAGGTATAAATACACCTTCTCCACCTGGAACGATGGAAATATACTATGAAATTTTATAGATAAATACGTGTTAAAACAGGTCCTAAATCAAATCATTGCCCTAATCAATTTACATCACTGTCGAAGGATATAACCGTCATTACAAAGCGATATGGTATAGTTTGTGATATATGGAACCTCGTAAACGAAACAAAATACCAAGTAGATATATTTCTCGTCTAGACGTGATGCGAATTCATTACCGTTATTTATATTAATTTCTAAATTCACAATTTCTATGGATTTGGATTCCAACTACATGAGTCGTTTTCAGATTTACGTAATTGTGCATGTATACCGCAGCACACAAAGTTGGCGAGAAAACACTGTTTTCTAAGCAGTCGACATTCTGCTGCCGAATTGATAAACTCCCGCCTTTCATAGTTAACTTTTCGACTGGTAATTATACTTAATTTTGCTACTTGACGTATGAACGCGCGTACGGTAGTACTTGCGATCTATTAGGATCGTCGAAAAGTTTCCTTATTAAGAGTCCCACGGCAACATAAAAAAGACTGCATTTTTACTATTCGTATGCAATGATGTTATGAGCAATTACGACATAGAGTACGCGCAGACAACAATTGTACGCAACACAGCAGTCCGAAACATGACAGACGCACGCGATTTCAAATTGGGCTGTATTATTCTACTCCGCGAATCGCATTTCTACTAATGTATACTCTGATTGCAAGAACGGGGCTATTCTGTCCCAACTGCCGACCATTTCGAAGACCGAGCATATCAATATCGAAAGTTTTGACCTATACCAGCGACATTTTTTGGTCAAGGTTTTGTCGCCGCCTGTTATTGTCACCGCGCTTTTCCAGCAGTATGTTGTCCAAAACTTGACGAGGTTTTTCAGAGAAACCAGTCCGTCGAAATTTTTTATAAATCTAAACCATTTTTTGTACTGAAGAGGTCGTCAGATTTTCATGATAAAGGCATATTTTCGGCGTGTCTTGCTCATTGGTTATGTACGCAACACCGTGACCATGGACATGCAAAACTATCCACATGAAAGAAGTTCAACGGATATTACATACATATTATCAGATCGCTCTGGTTGAGTGACGACTCAGAATTATACATTTTGTTACCCATATCATACTTTAAAAACCTAAAAGGGGAAAAATTGTGTCACAGTAATTTGGCTGCGTGTCTACTATCTTGGTTATTCATGCTAATCGAACCGTTATTTCGGAAATATGATGATTGTTCAGAGAAAGAGAGCAGAAACTCAATTTTACGTCATTTTTCAGCGTAACGCAGGCTCAGACGTGCTGATGCCATGTATGTCTGCCACTACACCAGCTTACGAAACAGTAACAATTATTTACGATTTTCATCCGCACTCATTCGGACCATGTTTGTCGTCCGCACTACAATTATTTTCATCCGTACACGTGCGTACCATACCGCAGGTTCGGAAGCACTGAGATAGCGTAATGAATCTAGCCCTTTTCGCCATTATGACACAATATCCTGGGTTTGAAACCTGCTGACGAGGAATATCACACACCGGCATTTCAGCGCCGGCCGTAACCTCCGCCCATCTCACACCACGACCTATGGTATCAGGTTCACCTGCTATCAAGTAATCACGATTTCCAAAGTTATACGTGGGGATAAACATGTGGACCCTAAAAACACAGTATGTTGGCAAAATAGATGTTGATATCTCCAGTCGCTAAAATATGTTCTGAAATATTGTCTCGGAAAATCGTCTTGAAAACCTCACGGGGCACTAATAACAGCGTTCGGGTGGCCTGAGTAAGTGCTGTATCGATCATGAATAGGAGTACGAGAAACATTTCATGGCAGATCAAGAGATGTGAGCGTTAAAAAGAATAAGAAACACCGGCCTTGGGATTTTGAGCGAATAAAGTCACTGCAAGGACCCATTCAAAATTCAACAATCATTGCGATTTTCTCTATTCTCCGTGAAGTCATTGTTTGATGATGAAACCACACGACGTGGCATTCGGTCGCGCGATGCGAAAATATTACTCAACCATTGTCAATGGTAATCGATATTCATGGATTTGTGTATTCCTGAACGCAAATCGATGGAAATTTATTATACCTATTATACACTATTACAGTGGTTCTCAACCGGGAGTCCGTGAAGTATTTTGAGGGTGTCAGCGAAGCCTTCTAAATGTACGAAATAGGTAATAGCCTAATTTGTATCTTTTTTCAAATTAGGAAAATCGCGAGGCAGTTTTACTTCGTTACTAGTAGAACTCGCATAAACAGGCCGTCTCAGATGAAATAACCGGCTGTGCAGACTCATTTTAGTTGCTAAATTGCCAATAGCCAACTGATACAAATATTTTGCTGTATAGAGACGATTTGTTGGGACTGTGTGAAAAAAAATAAACAGTTGGAGTAGTAAGGTCAATTACGGTGACTTCGAAATATTTACAAAAATTCTTTTTCTCGTGTGATAGACATAACCATTTTCCATAATAACTTCAAGTTGAGCTATATAGAAATGAACAGGCTTGACGTTATATGTTCAATAAAAAGAAATTGTTTGTCAATTTTTGTGCCATATTTGTTGCGATCCTACCCAAATGTGTCATCGGAAGCGTTACGCGTTGTTACTATATTCGCCTCCACCTCTCTTTGTTTATTTGGATTTTCAGCACTCGTTCAAATCAAATCGAAGGCGCCGATTTTCAAGACACGACCACGTATTTCAAGAAATGCAGTAGCAGAATTTGCTTTCAAATAATAAAAGTCAACCCAATTTCCACATAAATAGTGTGATGTTTTTTCAAGAAAAATCATTTTATTGCTGTTTATTGCTAGCCCACAGTTATCATTTGCACGAGACAGATGACGAGTGCGATAATTGAGCTAAATTTGAACTAAAACTTCGGGGGGCCGGGGGGTGTCGTGTCGTCCAAAAGTGGTCCGTGAAGAAGGTTGGTTACCACTGCACTATTAGCTACAACTCTTGCATATCGTTTGCCCGGATCATAACATGCTCATTGCTCAGCCTAAAAAAAGCAGTTAAAATATTTATGGACTTGTTTGAGGCTATACCCAGCCAGTCTTGGCTCCAAATGTATAAACGGTTTCGAAGGGCAGGATGGTGCGATAGGCAAGCGACTCATAGATCGTGGCTATTGTAAATAAATAAAAAATATTACCAATTCCGACAGTCACGGTTGTTAAGGCAATGCACCTAGAGGGTTTGACGTATATTCTCTATTTAAATTCATCCTACCATAACCCTATACATCAGAATTTGAAATTACAGAAGAATGTCTCATACACGACTGCACTCTATTAGTCTGCTGTGTACTTCCTTTCAAGCCCGGATATTCGCTGGTAGTTACACTCCACTAAAGAGTAAAACAATTCGACCATATAAATCACAAGATTTAGACGCAAAGTACATGTATTTGATGATGAACAAAATATGTTATTGCTACGCTTCAGTGCCTCTCAAACTGGGGGCGTGAAATCATCTGAACGGGCCGCGAGGACGCGTGAGAGAAATGATGTTTGTTGGATTCGAATTGGGTTTAATTTATGCCTAAACTTACAAGCTTCAACAACGGCAATACTTCTAGTTGGATTACGATTTCATATGCCACAGTGGCGTAGTATACCATCCACACATCGATGCCAGATTTTGACTGATAACTGAGTGACTGACATTGCTTTTTGATTTAGCCTGTTTTCAGGTACGTTTAGTGAAGCTCAAGTCCGGTAATAGAAGGGATTCGACACCAATATCGCTTATATCTATAAGCTACGTGCTACCTGCATACAGTGGCGTATCCAGGGGGGGGTTTTAGGGGGTCGGAACCCCCCCTTTTCAAAATCCTAAAAATTCATGTTAAATATAGCCTCTAATATTTGCTAATTTATTAGTTCAACATATTCTTTACGTATGAGAAGGCGAATATGGCGTCTTAATGTTATTTAAGGGGACTAAAACCCCTACAAATTATTGGAATTATGCGCCGAATTAGTCGAAAGGATAAAATAGGTCGTTATATTTCGCTAATTGCGTACGAATTCTGCGCTTGTTCAGCTACATTTCAGCTGTGGCAGATGCTGACGTTCACAACTTTCTTCCCTCGATTTCTCTCTCGCCTTGCTAAAACGAGAGACGCATTTTAGGAAAATCTAATCTAATTGGCCGACGCGATACCGCCGATACAAAGTTGTCGGCAATGAACATCGCCCGCGAATTCGCTACACCTGCTCGCCTTGAAATCCTAATTAAGAATTGCACGGCGTGTTGATTGATCAGCGAGACGCAGACACGGCGGCGCCGGTACGACAATGCTGTTCTCAAATCCACATTGTCTTCGCGATTATCGGCGAGAAATGCCCTACGATTGACATTCACATTTCAAAATACAAGCCTAGCAATCCACGTTCTCGATTGTTAGGTGGCTTGCTGTCGTCCAAATACAGGCCTATGTCGCCGCTGAACGGGAGAATTGAGTAGGCCTATTAGTAAAGTTAACGTAATGATATCGGCTGACAAGGTCCTCTGTCGCTCAAGTTATTATCCCAGTGTGTACTCTGTATTAATAGAGCGACTTGCGTGCCTGCAATTAAGGGCTAATTATCTTCGCGCGTACTACACGCTCAACCGTGCGGCTAGTAAAGCCATCGAAATGCACACATTCGTGTGCAGCTGTACACTCCACACCTCTCTGTGGCGATCGCGATCGCCCTCGTGTATGCTACCGCACTATTCCGCGCTTGTTCGTCCGCTGCGATACTACCGGCTGTACGCATAATATAGTCAAAACCTAACAAAATCGTGCATCTCTGGTCGGAACTAGGCGCTTGGAGACCGGCGGCGTTAGTCGGCTCATGACTAAATGTGAGCATTTACGAATTTCGTTCAATCATAACGTAAAAACACGAAATTTCAGGCATTGTCTATCGAATTCGTACATCTCCCACTCACCGCAAATCTCTTTTAATTATTGAACTATAATATATCGTAAATATTCGCCTTGGCGTGTAGACGAATGATCGTAATTATGACGTCATAATAGGTGATTTCACTCAAAACCCCCCCCTTTTTCGCGCTCTGGATACGCGCCTGCCTGCATATGATTAATTTTGACAAAATATTCAACTGAAATCATTTTTTTCGTGGATATACTTGCAGCTCATAATTATTACTTTGTGTAGAGTCCGAATTTCATATTAGAGAAGTCTCGCAACAGTCATAACATTACATGCCAGAAACTATATGCATTGGAATTGCTACCATTCTGGTTTCTGTATTTAATATTTTTTCGGATATGACGATAAGGGCGCGCGGAATTTTTCACTATCATCAAGGGCGGCGTGTCTAAAAAAAATTAAGAACCGCTCCACTAAATTATTGGGCAATTGCTGAGCCTGAGAGTAACTTGAAGACTAAGCAAGATCGGTTCGCAACGCATTGCGAACTCGCAGTAAATGCGGAAATCTAGCAGTATCTAGGTATTTATTTCGTCGATATTAAAGGTGTTTCGGAGTGTATATGACTATGAATTTTAATTCGCAATGAAGAAAATGATGCATTCTCGTAATAGACGACATTTTAGATGTATTTTATTATAGTTGTATCCGAAATCGACTGTGGTTTCGTATTTAAATACGACAAATTGATTTTCGCAGAACAAGAATTCATCTGTAAATCCTATAAAGTTAAATATAACGGTATATAACAACAAATTCGAATATAGTTCAATATCTATGAAAAGGCAAATCTATCTCATTCGTGGGCCCCTGCAAATCGCTGGCTCATAATGACTCATCTGAATCACTGGTTCTTGACCTTTTTTCATCCGGCACCCCTTTAAAAAAATTGCGTGGGTCTGGCGCCCCCTTATTTCACGGACTGTAATAAAAAACAACGGGTATGTGGTGAAAGTCCGGACGGTCTTAACGGGTTGGGACTTTACTACGGGAATATTTAGCGCTTGAATCGTGCCCGAGGACCACTCCAATCATATACGATATATTATTGTATGTGCTATATTCAGGATCAAATCAAGGTTGATATTTATCACAACCATCGGGTACGGGCTCATACCATCTTCTTAGCGCCCGATGTAGACATCCCGAATTCACCTCTGCGATTGTCAATACGATATTTTGTTTTGTTTTATTGCTTTATGTGACTAGCAGTGTTAGGATCAAGTCACTACCTTCGAGTCACGAGTCATCGCGATTCATTGCACATTTTGACTCGCGTCAAGTCAAGTCAATCGATTTTTGAAGGTGACTCGTGTCGAGTCTAGTCAAGACAATTCAACTGACAAGTCAAGTCACAATTCACGCCAAGCGGATTTTACAAGGCCTAATCACGTCATTGCATTTTGATAGCCGTTTCGAAGTTGTCATTTGTTTTGAATCGAGAAACGAATATAGAGGTAAATAAACATGCAAAAAGGCATCCTATTGCTCACACATACGTAGAACTGCTAATCTAACTATAAGAAACTGTAACCTCAATCTGAAATTATCAGTCAAAATAGAGGATGGAATACGAAACTTCAGAAGGTTGAAGCGAATTGATATGATGCAAAACACTAGCCCCCTACACAAACACATTCGTGATATACAATTTAAGCCTGCGCCGATTATTGACGACGAGTAATATAAACTAGTAAACTATATTAAAATTCGATTTAAATCATACAAGAGGTTTGTTTAAAATGGGTAACGAGCACAATGACCAACAGAGATAGATACGTTGCCATTAGATTACTTTACTACTAGTTTCCGACAACGTAAGCTGTAAGCTCTGATCACTCCGTTTGCGGTCAATACACTGGTGATAGAACAATGGGGGCTCAGTAAAACGCACAATAATTCAGTGATTGCTTTATCTCACAAGTCACACTAGCGCAGTGCTCTTCAACCTTTTTCGACGTGGTACACCCTTTTAACGTTTGCTCAAAACTCGTACACCCCTGTTCATTAGGGGTCTTCAAAAATGACTTTCTCCCTCAAATTGTACTGGCTACTTGATAAAATTGTTATGTTACCTAACTTAAGCATACACACCAAATTTGGTTCAATTCCAACCAGTAGCCGCATGGCTACGGAGGAAGAAAGTTTCTATTTATAATATAAAAATAAACAACGAAAAATGTGAAATTTTTCTGTTCACCCCACGAAAGTATTAGGTTGTCTATAAAAATGATGTTCTTCAAATTTGGTTCAATTCCAACCAGTAGAAGCGGAATTATTGCCGTCAAAAAATTTGGATTTGAATAAAGTAGTATTTGGTCACAGAGTCTATTCGCAGCCAGTTAGGCCGCCCGCCACGCAAATTGGAATTTATTTCGTGTCAGCCCCAAAACAGCATGACATTACGAACGATAATCAACCTAAATGTAACAGTATTGGGGAGAGAGTAGGTAAAGCTACTGCTGCAGAAGCGGTAATTCAGATCAGCGATGATAGCAGGCGCACCAGCCTACTGCGTATCAGGCCTGCCCCACACCACACATAGTCGATAGTAGCACATGGGCTGCAAGAAATGTCAGTAACCTCAGATCGTATGCCGCTATACACAGTCTATTGTCGCTAATTTGCATCACTAATAACTAAATACTAAATTGCAAATGTATGGCAAAATATTGAACATAAAAGCAGCATTTTAAAACAAAAGGGTTTCGATTTCAACAGGGAAGCTGTTTCGACCCTGGCTGGCTACGTCACTTCATTTATGTGCATTGCGGTATTTATTAACGTCGGGTAGGAAGTACCGATTCAAAAAGTCTGAGCTATCGCGGCGGTTTCCTCGAAAATCACTAAAAGACAAATGACTAGCTGAACACATGTTTGTTAACTGCATACTTTCCAAAACCAAACGGAACCATTGGTCTATTCCCGACGGCTAAATGAATAGGAGAAATATTTGCTTATGACATCACAATCAAGCGGTATACAGTATTACACTTGAGATAACATCGTACCATATTGCTCATTAACGTGTGCGTCAACCTGTACTGACCCATAAACCTGTCGTTGTGATAGCTAGCCATCGGCTCATTGTAATTCGGATCTGGTACACCCCTGTACACCCCATCCGAGTGGTACACCCTTTGCAAATTCTGGTACACCCTAGGGTGTACGACAACCCCGGTTAAAGAGCACTGCACTAGCGTATCGTGTACAATTCGAATATATGCAAGATCAACCATTTTTATCGACACCGTTACTTGATGGGTAAATGTGTAAATATCGCGCGAAGGGCGAGACGAAAAATTTCGAGATTTGACAGATTTCTTCGGAAGTTGATTTGCATTAAGAACTCATGGATAAATAGAACTATTATTTTAATATATAATCATATGCCCCTACTACACCGTCTGCTGCGACGCAATTTTTCTTCAGCACTCCCATATAGCCCTCTGGGCGTTTCAACCCCTTTGAAATCCAAATCGCCCCCTGGAGGGTGCTGGAGACAAGGTTGGAACCATTGATCTAAATTTCCTCCCTTGATGATTTGATATTATGGAAAAGTAGGATTTAGATATCTTCGTATTGAAAAACGCATTGGGTAGGAATTTTATGATTACCGTACCTCATTCTGTTGTTTTCCTGCGAAAGTTTGTTTTGGGTTCATGGTGTTTGTCGACTACTATGGTCATTTATACCAGGCCGATATTATTCTTATTTTCCGTAACTGCCGACTTATAGCACGGCCCACCTCTAGGCTTTTGTAAGACACCGCTGACGCGGATGAGGTGGCGAGGAGTAATATATCAAGAAAGTGACTCACGTGAATTCGATTCTTCAGACACCTCGCCATAAAGAGCAAAAGCTCATCTGTTATACTGCAGTTGCATAAATTCAAATGACCAAGGTTTTGCTGCCTTGTTACTAGCGATCCAACGACATGAGCTTCATCTCGACTCAATTGGATGTCAGCTGCCTTGATAGCGGGAAGTTCTTTCATAAGATGGTCGTCGCCTGTTTCATAGATTGCTGTATACAGTTCCAGACGCCTTCGACTTTCAAAGTCTTCAGTATTCCGGAGTTGCGAATCAATTGATTGAGTGAGAACTCGTTGTTTCTTTGTCAGATCCAAGACTGTCAAGCAGTAAGCGATATCGTTATAATTGTAATGTTTCTTACCTCTTGGTGTACGTCACAATCGGATCATTTACGTTACTGTGGCGATTCAGGGTTCAAATGAAGCGATTGAATTCTGGGACAAAGTTCACACGCGCATGTCATGCGCAAAAATGCCATGTAGTGAACATTGAACAACCATGATCTTTTTGATTAATCACGGTAGCGCAGGTCACGTTCAGCTATGGATAACTAACCTAAGGCTATATGCAAAACACGTCACGGCGGGACTGAGGATGTTTACTCTCTTCGTATACGAAGATATTCATGTATTAGCTGGCGACCCGAGTGAAAAATTTATTGAAACCCATCTGTAATGAAAGCTACTGTCACATCATTCCTGTAATAAAATAAATTATTTCAATCCATAATTATAATCCCAAAACTGAATGGATTTTCGATTCATTTGACGGCTACGCTTATCATTCTGCTCTATGCGTATTAGGGCGGAGCATGGACCGGTGCCGAATTGGATATCCGGCCAGATTTTCTCATTCTTGGCCGGAGCCGGTTTGGAGCCGGATCAGTACTTTCTATGATAAGCCGGAGTTGGATCCGAGCCGGATCAGTATTTTTTACTGGCAGCCTAACCCTCTTCCACCCGCGAATCAATAGTTAAAGTGAAACGTTCAGCGAAATAAACCACATGCTACGTCCAAGTTGACATATTTACTTCAGATAACGGTTTTTCGGACCGGATCATGGTAATTTCAAGAATCCGGCCTAGGATTCAGACCGAAGTCGGACCAGATCTTTAAAAAACACGAGCGGAGAAGGACTAGAGAATTTATCGATCCACTAGTGCGTATGCATATCTTTCAGGGTGATGAGTAGCAGACGCGAGTCTCATTTTTATATGGAATTATTATATGGCTCATATTGAATAGATTACAAATGACATCAATGATTACGTTATTTTAACAGACAGCTTTGGTGCTCTACAAGTCACCACTATAATAAATAAATAATGAATTGGTTACCGTAAATACTATTTTATTCATAATCCAAGTTTTTCGATGGCAATGACTCCACTGCCACACATTTTTTTTGTTATTTATATTTATATAATAAATAGAAACTTTAATCTCCAATAGCAATGCGGCTACTGATTGGCATTGAACCAAATTTGGGGTGGAGGCTTGAATTAGGTAACCTAACAATTTTATCAAGTAGCCAGTACGATTTGAGAAAAAAGTAATTTTTGAAGAGCCCTAATGAACATTAGCAAGACAAAGCGACCTTCCAATAGAACTGATGTTCACCGCATTGACGTAGCCAGGGGCGAATGGGACAATGCCATTCCCACATTTTTCGGGAATATTCGTAATATTCAAAATGGTGGAATATTTTAGGGCAGATGGATTCAAAGTTAAAAAAATTCGCGCGCGTGGCGCGATTTAGTGTATCTATACGTACGTGTCTTGATTATGAGAATACAGTATCATAGATACACTAGAATAGCCCGAGGCCGTTGGGTTGCAGGAGTTTTCAACAAAGGAATTAATAAGAATGAACCCGTCCGAAGTGAATAATCTGCAATAAGCTCATGAATGTATATTCTTATGCCCTGATCAATGTTCAAAATTATAATTATACGTTCTGTACATTTTCGAAGAACGCAGCTTGTACGCAGCTTGCAAATTACATTCATTTAATGATGTCATAAGCAAATATTTCTTATCATTTGACCGTTGGTAATTGACTTATTGGTCCCATTTGGAGCAGAACAGGGTAGAGTTAACATGTGATCAGCCTGCGATATTAGTCTATAGTGATTCTCGAGGAAACTGCCGCGATATAGCTCCGACATTTTGAATTGTTACTTGCTGCGAGATGTTTATTGATGGGCAGTGGGCATAGGTCAAGTTTGGGAACCATTGTGTTAGATGCTGATCCGATAACCTCGAGCCCTGATTAGTATTTTGTATGTCCTATACCAGGAGCGGGCAACTTCCCCAGTTGGCAGGCCAGATATGAGGAAATGAAGTAGCCTACTTGGCTGACAGGATTACTAAATCGATGCATGAACCGCGTGTTCATCCACCTATACAAGGGTTAATCATATTTTATGTAAACATTAAGTTTGAAGCATGGAGACCAAAGCAGTATTCTATGAAATTATTAACGTTATGTACTTTGTTGAAGTCAATAAGACATCTGTGATCGATCAAAGTTTTGTACAGGTCATTTGAACTCTGGCTGCAAGTCGGACACAAAGAAAACAAATATTTATTTATGTCCGAAAAAAATGAATAACCTACAGTCACTATAATTTGACGTAACAAGCAAGTAGTGGAGAATTGCAGAAGACTGTGACCACCGGCCATATTTTCATTTAAGACTAAAAACTGTCTGCGGGCCGGGGCCGGCTTACCCGTCCTTATCCTATACGTTGTATCCTTGCTCATCCTTATTTCGACTAGGTCAGGGTTGGCCAACTTGCGGACCTACGGCCGCATGCAGTCATCAAGCAATAATTATGCGGCCGTCTACACATAATTAAATTAGCGTGTGTTTACGGCCGTCAATATGCAATATGAATTAACGAAATGGTTCTCAAATCTTTGAGAGATTTTTATTCAACTTGAAAGTTTTCTTCCCGTTTAGCGCGACTCAGGGTGACTTGGATTTTCGTTTGTAATATAATAGTTAGAGTTACATTTGAACCAAAAATCAATTTTAAACAAACTTTTTTTAAGCCGTTACGTCAGGTATATTCAATTGTGACGCCATAGTGGATCCACAATGACCGCTGAAAATGTAGGGTAAATATAGCTCCTTTGACGAAATAGGCTTACAAACCCCGGCATATACGGAACAAAAATATCTTTGACCAAGACTACATCGTTCTGCGGCAATTTACGGTCGGCGGTCATCATCATCAGAACATTCATTATGTAGTAATGATCTATGTCTATGTACCATAGCTGTTGTACCGACTATTTCGAGGGTTCCAACCAATGTTTCCTCTAAGCTGCGCACGTGCGCAGTGCGCAGTGCTGACATGGTCTTTGCGCAGAGAAAATCTACGCTGTGCACAAAAAATCCGACGTGATGACCTTTTTTTTAGTCATTACGCACTGTTGGCCAAGGTACCGCGCAGTGAGTTGGTGAGTGCGCGCAGACTCGTCAAAAATTAGAGGGAACATTGATTCCAACCATCCCATACCGTATACGTCTGCTATAGCGGTTGGTAATCGTCCGTAGGCTCGTATAACATGTTTTTTGGAAAGTATTTACACAATTATTGCATAATAATACAACTTAATATGATTTTTTTAAATACCTTTGTTCAAAACACTGTTTAAAACATGTTTTAAACTAAAGGTCTCAAACTCAAATGTGCTCGCGGGCCAGTTTTCCGGTTTTGACGACGCCGCGGGCCGCAGCATTTATAGGGGTATTCTATGTCTTTCCAAGTAGGCCTTATTTGGCGGTATTGAATTTTCCTATTGAAAGTGAGCCGATCCAGCAGACTAACAGTAAAAACACATCGTCAAAATGTGATTTACTCTTGTATCAATTTAGGACTGGTACGAAAAGAATCGTCACATTTATAACTATTTGAATAGAATTATTGTTGTACCTGACATAGATTAATTATAAGATATAGACATCATATGGGTGGACAAATGTATGATGACATCATAAAAGCTATCGGGTTATAATTTTTCAGCTACTATGAATATTTTGAATTTAACAGATTTTTAAATTGAGCATTGTAATTCCAATCCAGGATTCGGGTATACTTCTGATAAGTAGGCTATTAATCTCATAGCCAAATTTCTTCAAATATAGGAGCATTAAAAAATTATAAATATAATATAAATATATTACTGAATGTGTCCTGGTGATTGAAATGTCGGAACGCCGAACGGCCCATTGCTTTTACATCGTTGGAGCGTACCACTACGGTACTCGGTAACTTTAAGTGGCCTTAATAACATGGGTTAGCGACCGAAGATGTAACTAACAGATTGCCAATGGTTGCCATAGCTACTTGCTTGGTTAGCAAAATACCAAGCTGCGATCTTCTAATCCAGGGGCGGGCAACATACGGCCCGCGAAGGGATTTTGTCCGGCCCGCGGACAGTTTTCTGTCTTACATGATAATGTGGCCCGCGGACCCAGTCTGCCGAGATTCCCCACTACTTGCTTACTACGTCAAATTTTAGTGACTTTATGTTATTATATACGTGTACGCGCACTACACAGCGTTGCGAGAGTGGAGCTTAAGCGTGAGTTCGTCGAAGCGAGAAGACTTGCATTATCGGCATTTGCGATGCACTCAACCCTAATGTCGTCAGTGGTAATCATGATTTTTGTCGAATACAATGGTCATTTACACCACGCTGATATTTCTTATTTTTGATTCCGTAACCGCCGACTTGTAGCATGGCACTTTTCTAGGCTTTTGTAAGGCACCGCGCTCGCCAACTCAAAACGGGTCGCAGGCCACTTTTCAAATTTGTAGAGAACGCGGGCCGCATGAATTCAATATCGCGATTAATTAGGCCACACAGTTGAACAACGACGCTATCTCGTCACCTACTCAACCCTAATGAATTGACATCTTGGTAAATTAGGTTTACCGGGCTTAACGAACGCTCGAACGCCTTGAAATCTTAATTAGGCATTGCACCGTGTGTTGATTGATCAGAGAGAACCAGACATGGTGGCGCCTGTATGACAATGTTATTCTTAAATCCCCATTGTCTTCTTCATTATCGGCGAGGAATGGCTTTGAAGAGACATTGCTGTCGTTATAATACATTCATTAAATACGATTTATTTCTTGTATATGTGGTTAAATGGGCGAATAATGTATCGATTCAGCAATCAGGCCCGCCAAGTACCTAATCTTCCTATATCCGGCCCGTCGACTGGAGAAGTTGCCCGCCCCTGTTCTAATCTACTACTATTTGTCGCGTAAATGGTTCTAACAAGTTCACGGCATTCCGAGTCACTCTAAGTCCACTCGGGTCATTTTCATTTTGCCATCGAGTTAGCCCGAGTCTGAGTAATTCTAAGAAAGGTCGCGTCCAAGTCCAACTCAAAAATTTCTGTCACGAATCGTCTAAGGGTCAGGTTTTGTCATTATGAATTGGAAATGTGGCGAAATAGTGAATCTTCCACTGCATTGTAGCGTTTGCAAGTGATGTGATAGTGAAGTTTGGTGAATAGTTTAAGGCTTTCGGTGCAATATAAGAGAGAATTTTCACTTTATAACCTGAATAGATATGTGTGACACTTATATATTGTCAAATTAATAATAATCTAAAATGTCGTCGCGGGCCGCACAAAATGCTCTGGCGGGCCGCATGCGGCCCGCGGGCCGCGTGTTTGAGACCTTTCAAACAAAGTGTTTTAAACAACCATTTGTTTTAAACGCAACCCTAATAATAGTGTCTTCGGAATGTGAGCCCCACAGTGCAAAGTCCAACCACAGAGGAAAATGTTGCGACTCATAACGAAATACCAAGTGGGAAGCGTGTGCGTCTCACGAATGATGGTTTTCGTGGTACCTTTGGGCGTTAATGATATATCTTGACTATACCAACCATCCTGATCGGACGTCAAGAAATAACAATATGCAACAATGTGAAAAATAAAAACCGGATGTTGAATCGTCATTAATTTTGTGCCCAAAATTATAGAAGACACCCCCTCGATCAGCTCTACTGGTTAATCTCATCGCGTGCACTGAGAATGGATAAGTAATTGATAGTAATATGTGAAACGACCAATAATATCGACGAAATTCATTCATGAGGTTGAGAAATTTTCGCGCTCCGCGAGACTTGAAACTGAATCCCAATAACTTTTCCTAACATTTATATTCGCAATTTTGGTGCAAATATAGTAAGCCTGCGGGGACGATATTCTTCTACAGTTAGTAACTTTCATATGCAAGGTAGGACTATATCTCAAGAGATCAGTGATGGCACAGAACACCAAAAGGACTCTCCGCCGTGCGGAGAAACCGGTAGCCAATTTAGTATGAGTATTTATCGTCCAAATGGGCCATGACGAATCTCCGTTGGAATGCGGCCGAATGCTGTATATGTAATCGAAATGCGGCAATGTAAAGCTAAAAGTTTAAACACCCTGAGCTAGGCTTACTGTGGAATCGGTGTATAATTTCATTAGGGGTGTACGAGTTTTGAGTAAACATTAAAAAGGTGTACCGCGACGAAAAAGGTTGAAGAGCACTGGGCTAATATACGGCCTTCGGCACGGAAGGTTGTGTTAGAGATCGAATCTCTGTGACAGCGCGTTTATCTGGGCAAGGTAATTTTGTTCGAATCTGCAGACACACTAAAGTAAAATTACATGAACACAAACTCTTTAGTATACTATGCATGCAAAAACGGTTGCATACTTTTATGGTAGGGGAGATGTGGTACCGATGGATCACTGGGACCGAAAATACTTTGAAAATTCTCTATGATAATTCCATGATTACACTCCGTGAACTTGTCCACAATTGCTTGCTGGCAAAATCTTCCCTCGCATACAAAAAAATTCGACGTGCGCGAGCTATGGGGTCTCTCACAGATGTTTTTTGTTTTGGGGGGTGTAAAGTAAATTTATATCGGCATAAACATTTTTCTTTGTAACCTTCAACACGAGCAAACCAGCAATCATTTTTATTGTGAAGTGCAGGGCTTGTATCAGGCTATATAATGGCACCTATTATTTTTTTCAGTATTTTCCTTGAGTGGAATTTTTTTCGATTCATGTATAAAATTCGTAGGGTGGGGACCGATGATACAACAGCCAAATCAAGCAAAATAATCAAGCATACTAATCATAAAACAAATGAAACATGCCTACGTACAAAAAATCTTTATGTAATAATTGCATATGATGTTTTATCGCTATAACGAGGTGTTTGGAAGTCACACTGTCGATTTTCGGGCAATATGTATGTACCCTCAAATTTATAAGTCCGAGCCTAAATCGAAACGTGATTTTATGATAACATTTGAGTTAATATTTATTCTATTTTTGGACGGTTGCGATCAAACATTCTTCTTTGGCTTACTGTAGCTTAGATTATAATACTGAGCAAGAAAAGTTGTCACATCTGAGGTATTTAGGGTATATGTGTCATAGGTCCCAGGGTCGTGTGCCATTGGACCCACCGGGTGGGGACCGATGACACGTTCGAGCAACAAATTTTGAACGTCCATAAATATTTTTTGAAAAGACGGATATTCATGTACATGTGCGCGATAGGTAGAGCTTGTATCAAAGTGCTGAGCCAGCAAAAGACCTGCTGTTTTCGGCTGAACATTTCGGGGCCAGCGATCATTTTCCAATTTTTGATCCATCGGTACCACATCTCCCCTAATTGCATTTTAGATTTGGATTGTAATTGCATTCTGGGTACCGGGACACGCTGATATTGGTGGCAATGAGTTTGCCGACAAATTGGCTTGTCAAGCTGCCAGGATCGAGATCGAAAATGCCCCTTCACAGACAATTCCAGAAGACATTTGCCACACTGAGGCGAAAGCCAAAGTAGGGCAATACTGTAAAGCGACTGGGAACGCCGAATATCAACGAAATGAGCAAGGAGGTCACTATCGAAATTTCCATACATCATTGACTAATGGCCACTTTCCATCTATGCATCGATATAGGCTCTACGAACGATTAATATTTCGGTTTCGTTCAGGTCATTGCCGCCTGAGTGCGCATTTATACAACATTGGATGTAGCGATACTGATCTATGTGACCATTGTACAGTACCTGAAACAGTCGAGCATGTTTTGCTGCACTGCCATCGATATAATTTTCATCGAAACTTTTTATTAGACCGGGCGCGCGAGTTCAAAATCGCTGCAACACTCGAAAATCTATTGATATCCCCGAAATATTATCTCATGTTGCAGAGTTCGTTCCAGTGTGAGGTACATAATTGTAAATCGGGTATTGCCCACATTGTGGTGTACCGACCGCATATTCTAGTCCGTGACGCACCTGGCCTCAAAGGCGAAATGCGTCACTCCCCTTTTCATCAACAGTTATAATAATAATTGCATTTTGATCGACCGGCCCACCGACTATTTTTCGACCGTGAGCTAAAAAAGGCTGCTCTAGCCCACGTGATCAGAATTACCGGTGAGCTGAGGGAGGGGGCGTCTTCGGAAATGACGGTAGGATAATTATTACTTTTAGTTGTTATTGGGGTGTGGTTAATAATTACTTTGTTGCATGTTGGTATTTCGTGGCTTCCCAGTTGCTATATCTTCGAAAAAGACTGAAATCATCCAAACTTGTCATACTAAACTAAAGGATAAACCTATTTCGTGAGATGCAAACGAGTTCAAGTTGGCATTTCTTCAACGGGTGCACAATTTTCCTCTGCGGATGGCATTGTGGGGCTGCTCAGATTGCCAGGACACGACTATGCGGCGACTGATATTCAAGCGCCTATATGAACAATGGAGGATTGGTCATATACATATCGAAGGTTTCGGCGAACATACTGTAGTCATTGTCGGCCAAGGTTTTCTCGCCGTCGATGTTTTGGCAGTGTTGGGATGACTCGAGTCAGACTCGAGTCACCTTTTTCGCATGACTTGACTTGACTCGAGTCACTTTGCTAAAATGACTTGACTTGACTCGGCATATCAGAAATGTGGATTGACTCGTGACTCGGAGCAAAATTCACGAGTCAATTTCAAGTCATCAAGTAATCGGCTTTGATTAAAATCACTGCATCTTGCATATGTTCGAATTGTTCGCCATACACTGGTGTAACCCGTGAGAGCGACCAATCAATTAATGATGGTGCGTTTTACTGAGCCTCCATTGTTCTCTCACTAATGAATTGACCGCAAACTAATTGATCGAAGCTTACAGCTTAGGTAGTCGTAAACTCGTATAGTAAAGTAAATTCTGTTCTCTGTTTTTACCTTAACCAAACCTATTGTTTTATTGAAACTGAATTCGAATATAGTTTATATAGTCCTCAACCATTGGCGCTGGCTCGAATTGCATCATATAGATTTGTAAATGCGTAAGGTATTGCATCTTATCAGTTCGTATCTATTCTCTATCTTGGCTGGTAACTATAAACTGAGGTTTAGCAGTTCTACTTATATGTGATCGATACAGCGCCTTCTTGCTTGTATACTTCACTCTATATTCGTTCATCGGTTCAAAATCAATGACCACTCAATCTGTATTACAGACAGCTAGCAAAATGCCATGAAGTAGCATACCTCATACTTTGAAAAGACAACTTGACTTGAATTGTGACTTGACTCGTGACTTGACTTGACTTGAACCGACTTGACTCGAGTCACCTCCAAAAATCGAGTGACTTGACTTGACTCGAGTCACCTTTGAAAATCGATTGACTTGACTTAACTCGAGTCAAAATGTGCAATGACTCGAAATGACTCGTGACTCGAAGGTAGTGACTTGATCCCAACACTGTGTTTTGGCAGCACACTTCTCAGTTTCCCATATTGGAGATAATTTTCAAGTCCAATTATATTCCTACAGAATGCTACTGTCAGCTACTGTGCAGTTTGCAACTGCAGCGTTGTATAATCAATTAATTTACTACCGTAAACTGTGTTGCCGTAAAACACATTTGTACTCCAATTTAGTTTAGTCGATAAGTTAAAATGATTATAAGAAGTGTACCTGAACATGCTGGAATATTGATACACTCAAGCGATCTCGCAAACGGATTTGTGGAGGCTGCAGGGTTTTTCAACCCGTTCCATTTCCCATTATTTCGAAATATGCTACATGCCGATATTCATTTTATGGCTCATGATCCGATGACTTAAAGCGTTGACCACTTCGGTTCTGACCATTAATAGATTAGTGAACTAACTAAATGACCTACCCAACGATTATAATATGGATTTGACTTCAGTCGGGCTCGTTACAACAGTTTATAATCCGATATTATCAATCGCGCTTGAATGTAGGATTCCTGACCTCTGTAAAGATCATTTTGTTGTTTCGAGAAGAGAACGCCTGTCACGAATCTTCGCACGACGGACCATCGTTCTTCATGGAGATGTTCCTCATCGAAGCGACAGAATTCGTTGATCTCCATTTCCGCTATGAAGATCGCTGCCAGATATTCTTGAATGCTTTGATGGCAAAAGAAGAATGTGGAATCTCCTGGCATCAAATGTCGGCTGAGTAGATTGTTCCCCGGAACTTTCGTTACTAAATCTTGAACTTCCACTGCGGAAAGTCCAAATATCTTCAAGTCTTTATCCGTAAACATGACCTTCCCTTCTTCCATGCCTTGAAATGCTAACGCTTTCAGTTTGTTGACTATCCATAAAATTTCATCCCAATTTCGAATGTTTGCGACGCTTCGCAGGGCTAATATAATGCTCTTGTATAGTTCTGTTATAGTTGTTGGAGGAGGTTTACCTGGATCTCTTCCCATCACAACTGCTGTTAGAATCAGGAAAACGGGTACGGAGATTAACTTGAACAATCTTGGTGACATAGTCCTAATTTTCTGCCAGCGATCCTCACCTTCCCCTTTGAGTAAAAAGGCGAACAGCCTATGCGCATCTTCCAAAGTAAGACCGTTTAGCATAATGATGGTTTCAGGTCGCGCTTTGTCCGGTAACTCCGACACCTTGAACTCACGTGATGCTATGAAGACTTTAACACCACGGAGGATATTACGGGAGAGAATATTATACATTATTGTCCAGGAGTCTGCTGCTTCGTACTTCCCTATCATTCGGAGATTTTTCTCATCAAAATCCCACCTTGCTTGGTCAAGCCCGTCAAATATTAAAATAGCTTCAGATTGATGTTCATCTAGCCATTCGAATGCGTCATCTTCTTCCTCCTCGTATCGGTACAGCCCCCCAAATAAAAATTTCGATGGTTTAATTTCGCCCTTCACTTGAATATCCTTCAATTCAATATAACGCACCATCTTTTTAATGCGAGACCGCGAATCCCGGACTTCATCTGTTGCATATATACCGAGCGCTTGTCTAGCTATTCTTCGTGTAAGTGTAGATTTTCCCGATCCGGCAGATGCGACAATAGCTGTCACTCCAACTGCTTTTGACAAGTCTGCTTTCTCTCTCAGCCATATGGATGCCATTATGTCGTCAATTCCGATCATTTTAGCTTCAATTTCGTGTTGGCATGTAGACCTGACCTCCTTCGTTTGTTGATTATGAAGACTTATATTCAGAAATCGTTGATTGGTGATGCTATCAAAACAACCTTCGAAAAAATCTCGCACGGCCACTTTTCGCATTTGCGGGTAAACTTCAAAGTCAGGCAATTGGAGCTCGGTAAATCTGAAGTCGTCCAGAATGTCAGTAGCGGTCAGTATCTTAGTATTGTCGTTGCAAATTTGTATCAATCTTGTAGGGCTGAAACCTGAATAATAAGATGTGAAGAAATTTCTAATCTGCAAATAGATGCGGTTTACGACCGAATCGTTTCTTATACAGTAATTGAACTTGAACTATCAGAAGTAACCTACAATGATTTAAAAGCATACTATAAAAGTATTTCCAGTATGGCTCCACTCTCTTTAATTTGAAAAAACAAACTGCTATGTGCTGGATTCACAGCATATCGATGTGACGCAAAAGTTGGCTTGTAAGCTAGAAGTTCAACAACCGCAACCAGGCGCGTCACTGCCGAACTATATTAGAATTGGATATATGATTTGGCTTTTGGCCAATCACGCACAGACGCAAACAGGTTGAGTCTAGTATTTCGAGGTCAATTTTTGTATAAATAGCTGGGTCAGTTAAATTGTGTGTTTAAAACTGTACGTACGTATACATTCGGTATTTTACAAGTAAGAAGCGATAACCACGATCTCTGTCAAGATGGCAACACTCCATGAGAAGGATGTCTATCCTGCGACTTGCCTGAGATGAATGTGCGGCCCGTTAGTCATTTTCTCTGTAAGAATTATTTTGAATTTTGAATTAAAATGTAGAGGTCAGCTTTTAGGGGCGCAGTAATATTATAGTATAGGAACTGTTACTCTCTCCGTTCGTCTTTTAATTTATCCTGTGTGACTTTGTCTGTTGTTTGTGGTATTCATGTTGTTTGTCGACGACCATGGTCATTTACTCCTGGTCAATTTTCTTCATTTCTACTCCGTTTATGCCTACTTGTAGCAAGGCCCACATTTAGGCTTTTATAAAACACTAATGAGATACTTACACTGATGAGATGGCGTGCATGGGCCTCCAACACTTAAGTAGGAATTCTGGAGTTGACCTCGGTCGGACTCGAGTCCGCAACCCATTGATGTTGGAGCTGTGGGGACATGCCACTACGCTATCTCGTGAGTGACAACGGAAGAGACATTGTTTCGTAATAACGCTTCCAATACGGATTGGATGAAGCTTCAGTGTTAGTTGTCAACTAGGAAGCTAGTTTTTATAGTGCAGTGTTGATTGTGCTAATTTATACGGCAACTTTTGTTAAAACTAGGTGAAACTTTTTCACGATTTTAGTGCAACAAAGATTTGCTCTACCAACAACAATAAAAATATAGTCAAAGAGGTCGAAAAGCAAAAAATAACAACAACCGCAACATATATCACACCTTGCTTTCGGTCCAACTGTCCAACAAACGGCACAGCCTTATTCGGATGATTGTTAATCTGCTGCCCAATTACAATGTTCACTGATAGTTGATTGTTGACAACGTCTTCTTCAGCAAACTTCCCTGATTTCACAGGAACTGTGATTAATAGTTAGACGATGTTAGACCGCTGATGAATTTCATTCAAGCATTCCTAATACTAGACTATGTTTAAAAAGTTCAACATTTAACCTATGTCTGTTGGATTTTAGTTGCTATCACATAAAGCAGGGGTTCTCAACTTCCCAGGTATAGTAATCCACATTTTAACAACAACGGAGGAAGGGGGCGGCCGAACATTATTACCATATATTTGTACCATTTAATTATCCGAAATATAATGCGTGAGCTAATATAATATAGACTGTTTCCGTCACCGAGTCCATTGTCACGTTGACCTCTCCACCTTGCTGTTCACTGCACAGTTTCTCTTGATATTATTGCTTAGTGATATGAGGATAATTCTATCATCTTGGCGTTTTTTTCTGAGAAAGTCAATCATTTATCAAACATTTCCTCGTTCCTACCAAGGACGGAGTTCCATCTGTAGACATAAACCTCAACTTATCAAAACACATCAAAGAACGATTCATCAACAAAACATGGAGTCATGAGGAAATGACCATTTTCAACAGAGAGGCGATGCGACTGAGTATCTAAATGGATCAGTGGGTTTCAAAAATTGGACTTATGCTAGGCTTACCATACGTCCTCTTTTAAGAGGATTTGTCCTCTTTTTTGACTTTTTGAAAGTGTCCTCGGAGGACGCCCTTTTGTCCTCTTTTTTGAGATTTTGTCCTCTTTTTTGAAAGTTTAGGTAAGATTTAGAGCAAATTGAAAGTGATATGCTGCAAATTAGCAGAGAAGTGAAGCTCCGGCGGGTATTTCGGAGTGAAAAACGGTGGCGAAAAGATGACATTTTTTTTTTTAGTCATCCACTTGACAATGTGGAGTGAAAAACGTTATTTCGAGCTCTGAGCGAAAGAGATGACCTTTTTTTAGTCAGCCGATCACAAAGTGGGAAAAATTTACCGGTTTCTGAGGATTCTACTCCGGTTTTGCATCTTGCAAATTTCTGAAAAAGTGTCCTCTTTTTACATTTCCAAAATATGGTAAGCCTAACTTATGCCCATTCTCGGGCTTAAGCCACACCACTCAGTCCTAAGTCCGTTTCAATACTGCGCCTTGAGGGATTTCACCCGCAATGTCAGGCGTTGCTAAGACCGATTTCTAAGCCTGCTAAGGGGTAGGCTGAAGTTGTCTATTATGGTTGATTTTTGTATGTACCTGTTAGTTTCGTATGCTGCAAGCCAGTTTATGGATTCAAAATTCATTCTAGGATACTCGATATAAATATTTAGTAGCTGCAAAGGTAAATTCCCTAGTTTCACATTTTCACCGGTTGCTTGGCTTTAGCAGCATGTTAGTAGTTACATCATATCCTTCATAAAGGATATGGTTACATTACATCGACCTGATATTTTCCTGTTGTGGTGCAGATATCAAAGGCAATCGGAATGGGTATGGAATTTATCATCACTGTGCAGTGCAAATATATGTATTACATCATATTGTCAGGGAGTCGATGTTGTAATGTGAATGATTGATGATTAATTGATTGTGCTAGACAACAACTTTTAGTGTTGCCCCATTTCGTTACTGTGCACGTGCTATTCTGTCACCGTGTTGACTCCTTGTTTACTACTGCTGCGTTCCTGTCTTGACAATAAACCAGTTCACAGCTTCACACTTGGTAGTTGTAGCGTGTCTGCTGTTAGAAGTCAACAGTCTATTCCAATTGTAAACCAGATACCGGTATACACAACAAGCTGCATCTGTTTCAAACGGAATGTAACGTAAATGCATTCTCGTTCTCCAAGTAAATTGTAGAACGATCTGAAACATGTTTCTTGACATATCCTCCAATATGACCTTATATCAGCGCTATTTCATTCACTTAAAATGTGGAAAGGCTCAAACAACTGCAGCTTCGCCGAAGTGTTTGCGCATGATGCCCGTACGGCCGCATATCGATTCATTATCATGGCAGCAACAATGTGAAATAAATAGATCAGGGACGAGCCACGATCGTTACGTTGGGTAGCAGCAACGGTACGCACAGATCGTTCATTCACTTGTTCGGTAACTTCCTTTCCCGATTCTAGTTCCTAACAAGCAGTTGTAGTCGGGCCCATCACCAGTTGCACCATATTTCTCTATCTTCACGTATAATACTGTCCTCCTCTTTCGAAAGCAACTCCGCGTACTCTCTGCACTTTACATGAAGTAACTGTAGGCCTACTTCGAATCAATTTCCAAAACCTTCGATTGCCACAGTCAGACATATTTCGACAGTCGACACCAGTAAACGTGCATAACTAGGGATAAATTTGTCTTGAGTCAAGCACAGACTGGCTTGCTCTTCCCGAATGAGATACCATATTGAACGTAAGAATGCTACATTCACTTTGGTGTGAAGTACTTAGCCTACTTCTTCATCCAGATTGGTGATGTTGTTGACGATATGATCTCCATCCACAACGGTGAAAGGGCAGTTGACATTTTCACCTTGAGTCAAGGTTGCGGATCATTCATACATAATATTGTATTGCGTGGCATGATTAAAAAGAGAGCAAAATCCGGGCAAAATGTTTTACTTGAAAAATGTTTCAACTATTTTATCTGGTCAATATTAATATTGGTATTAATTATGACAGGCATTACTCACCACTTGTTCCGGGTGAAAATGGTGTAGACATGCTATCAATGACCCCGGAGCTTTCATCGTGACCACCTTCTGCCATGCTGATATCCACAGGATACCAAATGGTTACCGTATCACACCATTTCTTGAATGAGAGATCAATCATTCATTTATTGGTTTAAAATGTAAAAAATATGAACGAAAAATAATCAGTTTTGACGCGTCAATTGTAAGCTAAGTGTATTGCATACAATTCAACAGTCACAGTAATTTCAAACGAAATACGGCAACCAAGAAATAATTTCTAATCGCCCATAAAACTCAATATGATGATGCGCAGAAGTGACTTTGCTATGTTGTTTTTTCTGTATACATGATGTTTCGCCGTCAATTATAACTTTGAACCTTTTTTATAATCTCTCATATAGCACGTCCACTTTCGATCTAGACTTTATTAATAGGACATCAGTCATATGCAGATCGGATGGCGAGTCTTGAGTTGCCCCAAGGAGATGGGGATTCAGAATTTTACGGGACTCAATCAGTAAGGATTTGGTATCACAGAAGCACCATTTTCGCGTATACCGCTACGCTGCATACCACTACAGACAACACGGACTCGAACTCGCGCCCATTGCGTTAGCGACGGCAGATTATATCGTTGGGCTGCTCGCCACTCGCTATGCCTTGTTGAATGACAATATTGTTGAACATAATTATTACGTAGTTCAATAGCTTTCGAATTAAATTTCTTTGTTAACAAATATCAATCGATGCATACCGTGCAATGGATTGTAACAGGTCGATTAGACAATCTATATTCAGTACGGAATTTTGTGTATTAGAATTGCAAGATATCATACGTAAAAATATATATCATTGTTTCATAAATAGAGGATACAATTTTAACGACATGAATTTATAAATTCAGACAGAACCTTTCTTTCAGACAGAAATTGGTACCATCGACTCTACTCAAGAAACGTATGAATAATCCAAACTGCATCATACTACCGATAAATGTAATACATGTGATGAAACGTATGTAAATTGTCCAAAATGTCCAAACATGTATGCTACTTACACACCTTCCACTTTCCGTAAACTGGAACTTTTCAGGAAATGGCAATACCAAGTCATGATATGTTACCACTATGATTTGCACAATTGTACATGCATGTGTTTACATGGGTTATCCGATCATTAAACTTGATTTGACGTATAGTACGAAGATACAGCAAATTTAAAATTAGCAAATTTCACATACGGTCTGGTTCAGCTTTGTACAGTCATTTGACAGCTTTAAATACATATGTTACGTCACGCCACGTCATGTCAGCAACACCGAAGAATCACCTTACCTAATAAGTAGGGCAAATTCACAATGCCCCCTCCCAAACCTAAATATATATCAATAAAATAAAAGTAACAAATGCCAGTCTCCAACCAAAATCATCACTGCATTCAACGACGCTCTGAAAGAAAGATCGCAAATCCTGTGCATTATCACGAATTTCCTCTGGGGATGACCAAGAATAATTAGGAAATAAAATCTTCGTGACGCTAGTTACATTCGATCCAGTTCGAGTGGCATCATTGCTGCGGGCTGTGGTGAACTTCCTATATATAGTCAACCATTCAAACTGTTGCCACAACGCCCTTAACACTTGGCATTGTAGTTAGCTAGTAATTGCGAGTTTGCTTTCAATTATTTCGCCCTATGCATTTGAAGAGCTATCGCCTACGTTACAGTGATCTAGTTATATTCGATCCAGTTCACCGACATTATTTGCTGCTTCCGACAATCAACCATTAACCTGTTGCCACCGCGCCCTTACAACTTGACATCGTATCGATCTAGTAATTACGTGTTTGCTTTCAATTATTTCGCCCTATGCATTCAAATAGTTATCGCCTATGTTACAGTGATTTAGTTATATTCGATCCAGTTCGCCGGCATAATTGTTACTTCGGATAATCAACCATTCAACCTGTTGCCACCGCGCCCTTGCAACTTGACACTGTATCGAGCTAGTAATTGCGTTGTTAATTTGCATTGTTACACCCTATGCATTTGTATAGCTATCGCCTATGTTTGGACGATCGCTGTAGAGAATTGAAAGCCCATATTGAGCAAATTAAATCATCGCCACATTAGCTTTGTATGTCCGAGTACTACATGTTTCTGTGAGAAGTAAGACGTGGTCAAGCTGTTACGAGCATTGCTAATGTATTGAGAAATTATTGGCCCCATACATTTACACAGATATAAATAGAATAGTCAATATAAATTGATAGATTACATGTTCGTCGCACCAGTAAAACGTTCATGAAATATTTCGGTAAATGGACAAGTGAATAGTATGCATCTATATTCATTAATAAAAATCCCAACCTAAAGCGCATTGAATATATTCCGAAAAGATGTTTGCGGTGATGCAAGCAGGACAGCGGGAGTAGCATATTATACATGATCAATCGATAAACAAAAATAGGAGAAGTAAATGGTGAGCAGACAGGATATAAAGATGTGCTATATACTAGTATTGGGACTCTGGGAAATCCTGATTCCAAAATCCAGAGATTTGAAGCGATTTTTCGTATCCTGATCCTGAGTTTAATCATATTAAAATTGTTGGATTACTAGGAAGCATCTACAAAAGCCGATGAAGAGTCGTACTGATTCTTCTAGTTTTAAATCAAATTTACAATATCATCTGCCGGAAACACTTCACATTCGTGACGATATTACTAATAATGCGGCATACTGAATTATTCAATCCTTCACTGAAACGAGTATTTGCATTAACTCACCCACTTACTGTGATTCGTATCTAAAAAGAGTGTTTCGATTGGAAGTCTTGCACATGCGCATGTTCAAACGCGCTCTCGTTTTCGACTGATGAAAAAATGCCATCACCCGTGAGGAGCTATCTCAAGGCTAGCAAGCGACGAACAAACATCTATTTAATCAACTTTTGGAATATTAGAGCCGAATCATAGTCTGAATTTCGCAGCTGCTACGCCTTACTGGCGACTTTCCATATATATTTTTCAAGATTGGGAGATAACGTAACACACTGGGGACAATCTCCCATCACGCAATTTATTGCCAAAACGTGGCAAGATTGTAATAATTCTGACTTACCCTCTTGGAAAGGACAAGTGAAGGTGTCAAGGTAGTATGCTGCAGGCATGTACTCCATTTTTATCTTAATTGGCCATTGTAGCATATCTGCAATACATAGCAACATTGTTCCAGACATAAGGCAATTACTTCATGAATATAATCGATTGCGATTACGATTACAGCACAATCTCGTAATTGACCACGATTACTTGGGAAAGTAATCACGATTAGCCCACTCAGATTGCAGTTATTCTACTACTTAGGACTTGGGCTTCGAATACATATTGGTAGGCAATATATCGAATTTCACGAGAAGGCCTCATAAGAGCACAATTTCCTTTTGATATGTGACGTCATTTGCTTGTTAAATCCCTGTATATCCATTGCCCAACTTTATACCGGACGAATCTTCACCCACATCGATATTCATTCTAGCTACAACCCATGCTAACATGATGGCTGGTGTATATAAGGAGATGGCTATGTCTGTAGATTCAAATGTTGGGTGAAGAACTGCGAGATGACGATTAGTGCCCGTTTAGAGAAGGGTCATATGCTCATATGAGAATAAGATAAACTGAATACGAAATCCTGAAATAATTATCAATCCTTTTCGTAGTTGAATGAACATACGTGTACCTAATTCCTGCTACATTCCTCTTAAAAGAGATATTGCGACCTCCGGTTATGTGTAATCGCAAAATACAGTTCGGTCATGATTGATTTAAGCAGCCGACGACTTTGAATGCTTTGATGTGCAACTCGTTATGTTTTATTCGAAGAGTACGGAATAGGGATGGTGTGAACCTCTCAAAGGTTCAGGTTCGTGTGACCGCGAACCTTTTTGAAAGGTTCTGTGTGAACGCGAACGTGAACCGCATGACGTCACATTGCTAATTTCAACCTTTTATTCCATTGAAGTGATAGGCTATATTAATGTACACGATACCTGGCGACGACTCGGGCCCCATAATGCCATAATGCCGAAGTACAGATTGACGTTTTAAACGTCGCCAAAGGTGGCGAGATAGCGCAATGGTATAATCCGCGGCAGCAACACCAATGGGTGCGGGTTCGAGTACGACCAAGGTCGACTTCCGATACCTAAGTGTTTGGAGGTTTACCTAGGCTCCTCCTCGCCACCTCATCCGCGTCAGCGGTGTCTTACAAAAGCCTAGAGGTGGGCCGTACTGTAAGTCGGCAGTTACGGAAAATAAGAAGAATATCAGCCTGGTGTAAATGACCATAGTAGTCAACAAACACCATGAATACCCCAAAAACAAACGTCGCCAAATGTATCAACTGGGGCATTCAAATGATATAATAATCACATACAATCAATATCTTCCGTCGCTTTGCCAACAATGTCAACTAGGACTTGCTATGGAATAAAAGCTTACGCCTCAACGGTCTAGGGACAGTGTGTTCGGCGCGTGAGTATTACTACCTTGATATTGAGCAGAGTGTAAAACGGGTTTCCATTCTTGCTACCGATATTACCACATTAACAAGTTGTATAGCAGTAGCCAACACCCCAATCGCACAGATTTGGTTTTTTAATACAATAAACATATGAAATCAAGATTGACCGCATATACCCCTCTAGATTTTTTACATCAGACAACGATATCCACTCATTGATTGGTTGAATTAGCATTATTCGCTGACTACCTACATGTAGCGTATTTCCATCTTGATGTTGTGTGATTGCGGGTAGAGTTCACAGCAGAGAGCCACTAATTATTCTAGTAAACTTTTGTAATAAAACAATTACAATTTTGGATATTTTCAAGGTGCATGCTCGTTTAGTGTTAATTGTTTATGCTGCTAGCGCCATACATATAGCGGCTCGCAGTTTAAATGCAATAAATATCAACCAAAGATGTTATAATGAAGTGAAAATTGTAATATATGAAAAAGGTTTGCATTGCAGAACCTACCATGGTTCGTTTGTGAACGTGAACCTCTAAATTTCGATGGTTCACTCACAGAACGCGGACGTGAACCTCACGTTCACACCATCCCTAGACAGAATTTCAGGGTTGTAACCAAGTCACATGGTTCCGAGTCACGAGTCAATCATACTTTTGTGGTTTTGACTCGAGTCGAGTCGAGTCATTTTCAATTCATCACAGACTCGAGTCCGAGTCCAAGTCACCGTTTAAAGCAGGGGCGGGCAACTTCTCCAGTCGGCGGGCCGGATATAGGAAAAAGTAAATGCTTGGCGGGCCGGATTGCTGAATCGAAACATTATTCGCCCATTTATCCACATACACAAGGAATAAATCGTATTTAATGAATGTATTTTAATAGTGACGAAGACAATGTGGATTTGAGAACAGCATTGTCATACAGGCACCACCATGTTTGTTTCTCTCTGATCGATCAACACGGTACAATCCCTAATTAAGATTTGAAGGCGTTCGATAAACCCGGTACCACAAATTCATCAAGATATCTCTTCATTAGAGTTTAGTACAGGGGTGGCCAACCCTTTTGCCATTCATGGCCGCATTTCGACTACTCATGAAGCCTACGGCCGCATTCCAGGCATAGTCGTAATGAACTATCTGGACGCCAAATAAACATGCTAAAGTGTCCATGTTCTTTTCCGGTGAACTCCGGACTTATCTACTTAATCACATAGGCTTACTATATGCACCGACTTCGCGAGCGGTCACTGGTGACTGGTCAATGTGGTCATGTTATGGGCCGTACATAATCGCGCGAAGCGCGAAAATATTTTCTGATTCACCTATGAATTTCGTCATAAATAATAGTATTTTTCCTATTATTTCTCATCCCATGTCATCAGATTCGACTGTAGATTTTATTTTTCGAAAATTTAGGACAAGATATAAATGATGATGCATCTTCGGGTGAGCCAATTATATTTAGTCACTTGGTTGCATCCTGTTATTTCTTGACCTACCATCAAGATTGTCCGTAAAGTGAGGAGTACAAGACTCCGAGTTGGTACTTCTATATGAGGCGCCTCATTTTCCTCTGCTGTTCACGTCTGTACTGTGGGGCTATGATTGCAAAGGGCGCCACTATATCAAAATCGATAAACGAAGTCACATGGAATCGCGCGCAGCGCGAAGAAATTATCAAGATTAATTAGGATCTCTCAAAAAATCGAGACTCAATTTGTAAATTCAAATTGCATGTTGACGGCCGCCAACACATACGGTACTAATTGAATTACTTGTCCACGGCCTCACAAATTTCCCTTCTACGGCCGCAGGTTGGCCACCCTGGTTCAATAGGTGATGAGATATGGCGTGGTTGTTCAACTGTGTGGCCTATTTTATCTCGATATTGAATTCATGCGGCCCGCCACCTCTACGAAATTTAAAAGTGGCCCGCGACCCGTTTCGAGTTGGCGACCCCTGGCATAAGTGATGTCTTACAAAAGCCTAGAAGTGTGCCGTGCTACAAGTCGACGATTACGGAATCAAAAATATGAAATATTGGCCTAGTGTAAATGACCATTGTAGTCGACAAACACCATGATTACCACAAATGACATTCGGGTTGAGTACATCGTAAATGCCGATAATGCAAGTCTTCTCGCTTTGACTAACTTACGAGTAAGCACCACCCTCGCTCACTGCTCAGTGTGCATACATGTGTATATACAGTCACTACAATTTGACGTTTACGCAAGTAGTAGGGAATCTCTGAATACTAGGGCCGCGTGTAAGACAGAAAACTGTCCGCGGGCCGGACAAAATCCCTTCGCGGGCCGGATCCGGCCCGCGGGCCGTATGTTGCCCACCCCTTGTTTAAAGGGTCAAGTCCGAGTCATGGTGTTATGACTCGAGTCGGGTCCAAGTCACAGTATTGAAGTCATGTTCAACTCATGTTTTCAATCCTGCTTGGGTAATATCGAATTCCTTGTTTGCGAAACATGCTCATGTTGTCCCTATCAGAGTCTTGGCACGTGTTTATTTAGGCAGATAACGGACAGGTCCTGGCCTCATTTACCGATGCTAAAGATAACTTTACTAATCTTAGAACTTAAAATCGAATATCTCTCTTGTCAGTCTGATGCAATGCCAGTACAAGCATTCAGTTTTTATTATGAACACATCGACGATAGTTCACGAATAGCTGATAGAGAACCAACAAATTCACGTCAAGATACTAGTTGATAGAGAATCAATAGATGCATGTTTATGTAGAGCAGGGGTCACCAACCTGGTGCCCGCGGGCACCAGGTAGCCCACGAGGACCAGATGAGTGGCCCGCGAGCCTGTTTTAAAAATAGATCGAATAGCAGCATTTGCCAATATTTGTCAGATTATCACCAGTGAACTTTTAAATATATAAATTGAGTGATTTAGCTATTGTTGTTTAAATCACACTATAACATGTGACTTAAAATGACAATACATATATATAAACCACTTAAAATGATGATATCAAATATACCCAATTACAATTAGTAATATACCAACATGTAGTAGAATAACCAGATATCGAAGACATATAATAGGCCAACGGCGTACTGCTCATACAGGCGATATGGCGGCATGGCATCCACGGTCTTCTTGAAAAGGTGGGGGGTTCCGTTATGGTAGCTCGACGTCCCGCACAATGCCAAAGTAGTAAATAACATCACTATCCGGTAGCAAATGGCGGTGACGTACTAGCAGATGCAGTATGCCCAATGTGTATTGTATCTTTTGACACAGCTTGTCTCTTTTACCTTTTATAGTACCATGTTTCTTACTTTCTGTAATCGATGCTGCTGTCAGGTATAATGAACTCTGTCATGTCTAAATGCTGAACAATTAGAGATTGAAATTGTACCACTGCGATACCTGCCCAGTGCTATGAATATCAAAGCGGTAGAGGTATTTACAACAGGCCAGCATGCTGTAAAAGCGTGCATGCAACTATGTGCATTGTGCAGTGACAACAGAACAGATACCCTTTGATTATACTAAAGGTTTTCCCAATTGCATTACAGACTACATCGCAGTTACAGCATTGGAGAAATAATTGTACAATGGGGCTGTTCAAAACATTTTTTCAAATTTTCCTGCTACTTCTGAAAATTGCTAGATTGCCTAAAAATTCAAATTTGGCTCAATTCCAACCAGTAGAAAGCAATGCTATGAAAGAAAATTTTAGACTAATTACAAATAGAGATTTTCGAATTTTACCAGCTATCTCATGATATTGTTACATTGTGTAAAAATATGATTCATAGCAAATTTGACTCAATTCCAACTAGAAAAAGTGAAGATATTAGAGTAGAATGTTTTTGATATGAAAAAATAGTCGGCTTACTACTATGTAATTATATTATATGAAAGAATTTCTCACTAAAATACTCCATTTATTTTCAAATCCAAAATATTCTCCTCTCACATCATTGATTCCACTTTTTTCAAATTAAGCCAGATTCAGTGTTCCTTTTATGCAACATAACAATTTTATCAAGTAACCACCCAGTAAAATAAAAAAAGAAGTTATTTTAGAACAGTCATATTGTACAAACATCACACAACATTAGCCATTCATTATTACTCACGTGTACAATGCACATACCTAACAAAACGTCAAATGGACGAGGGGCATTGTGTGTTTTCACAGACAGCAGATCAAATCAATGAGTTACACCTCAAAAATACTAATGTGGAAAGGAGATCCTCAAATATGTTAAAGCGGCATGGCCGTAGAATGAATCCACATCTACTGAATACACGCTCCACTAGTGCACTCAATGCAGGAATTGACAAGCATTTTAGAACCACACTGAAGAGCATTTAATACTCATTCTTTCTAGTCGCCCAAAAGTGCAAAGAATCATCGCCTTCAAATCTACACATGAGCATATCAGTCTCTTCACCATCTGAGTCATTTCATTGGCTCTAATTGAAGTTTGATCCAATTGTTTGCTTGTATAATTGAAAAGTCTTGAGTACTTTAATTGCGGAGGATCTATTACCTCTTCATCACTGGGCGATTTTGTACAATGCATTGCTACTATGTATCATTTTCTGTTGTTTTTACGGCGACATATCTGATATCAGACAAGTGCAACGAAAGCAGTGGTGACAAATAGCGATGTCGGCAGAATTCGTCGGATGCGTTAAAATAAGCCGAGTCAATGACTTGGGTCGAGTCATGCGTAATGACTCGAGTACAAGTCGAGTCAATCCAAATATTGACTCGAGTCGAGTCGAGTCATTTTCCCATTTCAAGAAAATGACTCGAGTCATAAAAAAATCGTGACTCGAGTCTGACTCGACTCATTACAACCCTGCAGAATTTCAATCTTTGTACATACTCCTCGTCAAGCATCAACGTTTAAAATGAGTTAAACAAAGCATAGTAATCAAACATCAATAATTACGCTACAAACTGCAACCAGAGTAGTGATTATTATTACAATCCTCCTCCTGCCATGTAGTGTTGTCTGGTGTGTATATTTATAATCTGATATATCCGTTGGTAAAAGATGCCATGTACCCGAAACTGTGTATAATTTCATTATAGTGTGTCCGAGATACCAATTTAATCGCCGATTTCTGGACGAAGGCTCAGCCCACATTTAACTAGTTCAATGTTTTATCCAACACCGCCACGTCCTATGCTACAGTAGAAGGTTGGTATGAACGTCATTTTTCTGAGTTTTCGCCATAAACGGGGCACACAAGACTTCAACAGGTTATTCCTTGTTTATTGAACAATTTCTGGCGCTTATCGCCTATTCAGGCCATTTTCGCCACGGCAATGAAGCTTCTAATGTTAATAACTTTCATGTTCGGGTACGCTTTGCAGACGATTTTCAGACACGCATCCATTTATCAACATCTCGTCAGTGTCGTTTTCCATCGATTTCCGAAGCTCGACATCATCTGATCAATCTGGGCTTTTCCTATAACATCGCATCCCCAGAGAAGTCAGCGATGAGCCAAGAGCCAAGTTAAACCTGACACATAGATACATGCCAGAGCCGAGACTCGAAACAAAAGCTATTGCTGTTATTTAGCACACTGCGCCACCCGCTTCCCATCTCAACAGGTGGTTAGTGCCACTATAATTATTTTATTAATAATAAAAACCTGACATACCAGCAAGGCGGTGTTTTTTCTTATCATACTACACTACATTGAATATCTATGTTTCAATGGATCTTAAACTTTACTATCCTCACCTACGCTAATCTATATGCGGGAACCCCACATCTTTCGCAGAGTCATCAGAACAAAACAATCTACCACAATACACATCTAATCAGTTGCGAGATAGCGTGGTGATACTAGCCACAATTACAACACCATTACTTGGCGGGTTCGAGTCCGATCGAGGTCGACTCCGGAATCTGTTCCTAAGTGTTGTTTGTTCATCTAGGCTCCTCCTCGCCATCTGATTCGAGTATAAATGTTGTTGTAAAAAGCCTAAACACTGGCCGTGCTAGTAGTCGGCAGATACGAAATAATATTAAAGAATAGTGACCACGTATACCAAAAAAAACGCACCTAATCTGACGTGTGGTTAGGGAAGGGAAGTGCCTCATCTGTCGTCAAGATGAGCAAAATAAAATTCTGAAAACTGCCAATCATTACATTCCTATAATTATTGCTATTCTCTATCAATTTTATTACATAACAAAACTTTGAACACATTTTTACAACTAAAATCATGGAATTTGCATATTTATTGTTGAAACATATACATCGCGAACGGAGAGATCGGATGTAAACGGTTGTGATAGTGATAGTGCAATTCACCATAAACCGCTCGGAATTGATAATGTCTGAAATTCATCGAATGCTATTGTCACGTTGATTCCGAATATCAAACTTCTAATAATGTCAGCTCACCAGAAACCTCGCCATGTCGTCACCGGACGTAAAATTCGGCTTTGTTACGTTCAATAACAGCGCGAAGAAAAGTAGGTTAGTAATCTATAGTGAAACAATCCGCCCTCGAAGTCGCAAACCGACAGTTTAGTATGAATCGTGTAGTTGCGACGGCCATCATATAAATGACATTACTGATGTAGCTGTTATGGATTTGCCACTCGTACCTGCCTTCAATTGTGGATATGTAGGATACAGAGCAAAGTAGTCAAGAAAGCTACTCAAGTAGAAGTAGAAGTAGCGACAAAAAATCTACTCAAGTACGAGTAGAAGTACTTCTTACATAAGCAACGTAAAACTATTTAAAGTAGAAGTAAAATTGACTAACTTTAAATCTACTCAAGTAAGTAAGTAGTTGTGAAAACGATCGTGATTCGTTAGCATGGACTGTCCAAAGCTGCAAATGGAGCTATGCGGAAGGTGTGGTTAGGTTGATTCATATTGATGCATCTCAAGAGGTGTTAATTCTTGACAGAATAAGCAGTCGTCCGCATCATGGGATGTAAATGATGGTATTGATATGGAAATGCGATACCAATCCTTTGTTTACTCGAACACTCCATTTAGAGAAGATCATGGCATGGCGCCTTCCCCATATTATAAGGCCCCTAGTTCAGTCGAAGAGCATTACGGATAAGTTGTGTCGGATACGGCTTTAACACTATACGCGATTAGTATAGGTTAATTAAAAGTATGGCAGTTCTTAAAAATACCATATAGTGTATAGCTATATTTTCGGAAATATAAGGCATTACTATACACTTGCTTTTATACTTCAACATGAATGTTCTCCAGACAAAAAAGCTAAAACTATAATTACATCTCAACGTATAATACTCGTAATTGAAAGAAAAATATATTTCGTGTCTTTTTTCCAGAAGGTTTCAACGGTGGTCTGCTAAAACAGGTCTAACGTTAAAAAAGTCAAAGTCCATTTTCCAGATTAGGACACATCATGGGCTGCTAGTATAATAGCTAATTTCTAAATTGCGAAACGGTGGTTTCAAACGTAATGGGGCATTTTTACTGTGATGAAATATTTGATATAGGCGACAATGCTGTGTGAACGGAACCACGCAACCCGGCATCAAATTATATTCAGTGATACTTTCGTTAAAACATATTTGTCACTCCAAATCTACTGTGCGCGAAGCGCAACGGAAATTCTTGGTATTACATGACGTTTATGCAAATTAAATAAGTTTTTTCTGATGCGTGTGGATGATTGCACTATATATTTCGACTACACCGACAATCCTGATGGGCCAAGAAATGATAGCATGAAACAAAGGAATTATTTACAATGGACCCACCCGAAGACGCATCATCATCAATGATGTGCCCTATATTTTCGAAGATATACCCTCTCAATCAGCTCTTTCGTTAAGTCTTATCACATCATGGGTGAAGAAAGAATAAATATTTGCTAGTAATATGTGCGAATACCAATATTATGGAAGAAATTCATTCAAGAGCATGAAGTTTTTTCCGCACTCGGCGCGACGAGACGACGATTATTATCAGTAACTTCTGTAATAAATAAATTGACCGGGCTGAAGTTTACTGTTATCTGTTCTGATGCCTTCGAGGATACCCGGTATGATACGGAAATGTGGGCGTGAGTTTTTTTTTGGAATGGTATGCATGAAGGGGAGTGTTTCAGAAAAGGGGGTTGTTTCATCCCGAGAAACGTTGGTAATCACTCGATGCTTATCAATGATCAACGTTTTGGGGGGGACTAACCACCTGGTGTTTGAATCCTGCCTACACCTGTCACTGCGATATACGATATTTGTATGTTTTAAAATCCCTTGGCTCTTTTTCCATCAGCTTGCTGTTTGATTATGCCCACAAATGGCTACGCCAAAAGTTGTCACGGCAGTATTTCCCGATGGAGAAAGGCGGCGTCCTGTTTATGAGACTTGGCGTTCTGCTTCACTCTAAATCCTCATGGTCGTATTGAACACTTCAAAACACATTATTCCACATACAGACACACTTTTTGGCCATATTATCACATTGGGCCATTATCGTCGCAACACTTCTGTGTATTTTGCCGGTATTTGTAACACCTCGAAATTTCATTCACTCAGAGTGCTGCAACGAATATGAGAAAATTGTTGTGGATATGGAAACCATCATATTCAATGGCGTTGCACGGCGCGACATGTCACTAGGTCGCTTTTGTCAGCTCAGCGAAATTGGCATCTTTATTATATTTTTACTGTGATGAAATATTTCATACGGGCGAAGGGCGACAATGTGGTGTCACCGGAACAACGCCATCCCGCTACCTAAATTATATTCACCGATACTCTCGGGCAATTATACTGGTTACGCCGGATCCTCCACGCGCGAAGCGCGACGAAAATTCTGGGCTTTACTCAACTTTTATGAACATTAAATGTTTATACTCGGTGAAAACAGCCCCGAAATTCCTCAGGATTGAATTACTTCTACTTGACAAACTGAAAATAGCGAAAAGTAAGTAAGTAGATAACAAAATATTACGTAGTAGAAGTAGAAGTATCGAAAATCAGATCTACTTGAGTAAGTACCAGAAGTAGAGGAAAACTACTTGAGTACTTCGAAAAAGTAAAAGTACTTCGTTACTGACCACCTCTGCGACGTATACGATGTGGGATGGTTGGAACCCTCAGAATAGTCGGCTCAACAGCTATAGTATGTAGATATAACGTCAAAGGAGCTATATTTACCCTACATTTTCAATTTTTAATGTCAATCCACCATGACGTTACAATTTGAATATTCGTGAAGTCATGGCTTAAAAAACAAACAACAAAAAATAATACTAAAACATGTTTTAAACAGGGGCCTTATTTAAACATGTTTCGTTTTAAATTGATTTTTGTTTCAAATTCAACCCTAATCGTGATCCTAATTATGACCATCCCGTTTAGAGTTTCTGTGATGTTTAGCAGTTTAAACCTTTCAAAATGCGTGGGCCTTGAGGTCGGGTTGTCACGCAAGAAAAACATAAAATAATAATATAGGAAGTATTTACCTTGGAATTATCATGGTGAAATATATTAAGAAAACGTTTAACCAAGGTCCTGCAGTAATTCGATTTTAGTACGCATTTTATCAATATTTTTAATAGGTTTCTTAAGACTCCGGCTGGTTGCACAAAACGGTGTCACGGACCGCATGCGGCCCGCGGGTTGTAGTTTGTCCACCCTCGGGGTAACGTAATTATTGAGGTTTGATTATTATGCTAGGTTTAACTCTTTTTGAACGTTGATGCTTGGCGACTAGTATGTACAAAGATTTGAATTCTGTACACTTCGAAAAAAACACAACGATTTGTACATCAAAGCATTCAAACTCGTCGGCTGCTGATATCAATCATGACCGAACTGTATTTTGCCCTTACTCATAACCACAGGTCGCAATATCTCTTTTAATAGGAATGTAGTAGGCCTAGGAATTAGGCATACGTATGTTCGTTGAACTACGAAAAGGATTAATAATTATTGCATGATTTCATATTCACTTCATTTCATTCTCTTATGACCCTTCCCAAAACGGGTAGTAATCGTATCTCGTAATTATTTGGCCAACATTTGAATCTACCGACATATCCATCTCCTTATACACCTACCATCATGTTAGCGTGGGTTGTAGCTAGAATGAATATTGATGTGGGTGAAAATTCCTCCGCTATAAAGTTGGGCAATGCCACGATTGCGCTGCCTACGCACCTCGCATGCACAATCCAGATTCAAAATAAAGTACCAATTAAAGTCACAAGATATCAGAATTTCCATATAGTTTGGTTCAAACCTTGTTTGTTATCATTGTCACATTGTGCATGATACAGTTTGTGTTTAAAATTGTTACGTGATACATTTCCAAATCCATAATTCGTAATAGGCCTAAAAGTCAATCAGTGCTCGCGATTACGATATGTCTCATCAAATCTATCCGCCCTAAATGCTTAACGGGCATGCCAAAAAAAAATTTGAAAACTGAAATTCAAAGAAATACTTTAGAGCAGTGTTCTCAACCTTTTACACCTCGCGCACCAGTGGACCTTCAAAAATGGAAACCAACCTAAAATTGAAAGTACAACTGAATATTTGCAAGTATGGTCCTGGCTAGAGTGTCCTGAGCAAAGTGCGGCGCGCGAAAAGTTGCTTGGAATTCAAAACAAAAAACCTACTTGTTAATGTTGCTGCGTGGACTAAAACCATAGGCTGTATACACTGAACCGACAATTCGTTTACTGTCAAGCCTGTTTATTGGTATGCAGCGATTACGCAGCCCACGTACCGCGCATGCTTAATCCAGATCCAAAATAATATCAATGTAGAAAATTAGGCCGTGACAATTATTGTCACAAGAAGTCACCAAACCTTCTCTATGTCCATTTTCACATCACGCATTACGTGATCCGTGCTTCAAATTCGTAATACGATCTATGCTTCAAATTCGTAACACAAGTCAATCAGTGGCGTATTTACTACGTGTCATCATCACCCATAAAGGATGAACGGGCATGTCAAAATTAGAAGCCGAAAGTTGAAATTCCAAGAAGGTTTGAAGAACTAAATATTTGTTTACTGGAGTCAGTGGTAAAACCGTCTTCAAGTACTTCGTGCCGAGCAGCTCGCCGCGTTTAACAAGTATGCAGGCCGTGTTATTTTTGGCACATGCCACAAATACCAGAAATAGCTTATTTTTGGAATTTTTCAGATTTTATTCATGGCAGTTTTGTCATCGCCACGAGTTCGTATTTGTATACTCGAATTATCGATGTAAATCACTCTATGATGTACTGTAATCTATCATATGAAACGAAAGTCGCAAAATGTGCAGTATCCACTTTTTGTCATCAAACAGCGGTAGTATAAACCGAATTGACAGCGGTGCTGGAAAGTCAATTCACTCAATGCAAAACCGACTGACTGCTTCTGCAATATCCACTGCAAATAGCGATTCGATATGCATGCCTATGATAACAATTCATAATCGGTGCTGATACGTTTGAATCCCCGCCGTTCACTCGCTAACCAATGGTTAGATATCGCGAGTGGCTTTAATATTCAATATAATATGAAAAAATATCTGACGGGCAAACAAATTGCTGCATTATGGGGGTTACTTCTTGGCGACTGAGACATTTTGCACATGTAAATGTGTATCTTCAAGTGTTCAATGATGGAACTATATCCTTGTGGTTTAGGCAGGGGTGGGCACACTACGGCCCGCAACACCGTTCTGTACCGCCCGCAAGAGTCTGAAGAAACTTATTAAAAATATTGATAAAATGCGTACTAAAAATCGAATTATTGCAAGGATTTGATTAAACTTTTTCTTAGTATATTTCACTGTCATAATTCTAAGGCAGTGGTTCTCAAACTGGGGAGTGTGAAAGCATCTGAAGGGGGGCGCGACACTGATCTGAACTGAAAAGTTGTTTTGCGTTTAGCGCGATTTACATCCAATTCATAATTATTGTTCAGTGTTTAGTCCTAATTTCACATTTCAGAATATCTCATCCACAGTTGTAACCTTCCATGCCATCAAACTATCCGTTATGTTTGCTAGCATCCTGGTTGCGTTTTGTGTTATGACGATATGGGGTGGGGGGGGGGGGGGCGAAATCTTTCACCATCACCTCTAATTGCTGGACATCATTTACTACCCGGGTTGAGCAATCAACAGTATATCATATATCAAGATTTCATTACTCGACTATTTTGTCTTGGCGCTAAGATTTTCATTCTCATTACATAGATCCCTTGGACGGTAGACCGCGGCCTTCCGAAGGGTTCACTAGCCTCAATTTAGGAATTTAGCGTTACACACCTGTTTTGTCGCTTCATGCAGACTCATTTTAATACTTGCTGACATTTCTATCTTAAACGTTTATAAAAATCTATATTATGGTATATGCCAAAAATACCAAAAATAGCCTATTTTTTGCATTTTACAAATTTGTTTTTGGAAGTTTTGGCATTTGGTTCCAGAAATGCCAAAAATAACATGGTCTGAGTGTAACTTAAGTCGGCCTTATGACATAAACACGAAGACATGGAATCGGTCAAGGTAGGGGGAATTTCAGAAGAATTGCAAGCTTCTCCCACTGCTCGAAAGGCAGCTAACAACTTTTGTAGTATCCCAAATACATTTTAATGTCTTTATAGAAAAATGCGGATGTGGGTTTAAAGAGCCTTTAAAATTTATTACGTTTAACATTGTTTGGAAGGATGACGGCAAATAAATATGACGACAGTTACAATTACTGCAATCATGTAAAATTACTTTACACCTTCAATAAAATTTTACAAAGTTTTTATGGTAGAGAGGATCGATGTGTCCTTTGTCTGATATATTTCCTAGTCTAAATTCAAAGCAGCTACAGAATCTTAGATTGAAAGTTTTATCTGGAATAGCCTATGTAAATTATGATGATGGTAACCTGAGCCCATATCGACAACGGTTCTAACATTACTCGAGAGGCACAGTTAATCTATTCATCTAATTACCTCCATCTATAGAGTTTACGACATTTATTTTCTGATATTGTTTTCGATCAATTTTACTTTCAGCAAAATGAGGCTCTTCTCCAAGTCAAATTGAGAGGACAACGAATATAATCCAAGACCCTTGTGGATGTCTTGTCATCATTTAATCAGGTAATCCGTCTGTTTTGTGGGCCATACAAATCTTAATTGACATGCATCGTTTTGCTATAAATTTCCTACATAGTTACATTTTCTCCGTTTCCACTGTTGCCTGTGCGTCTGACATGTTAGTTTCATAATGACCGAAAAACAGACCTGATTAAAGATATATTTACCAGTCCTTTTGCTAATCTTAATCTTATGCCAGGGGCGGGCGACTTCTCCGGTCGGCGGGTCTGATATGGGAAAATAAAGTACTTGGCAGGCCATACATGCGGCAAAGTATCAGTAGCAATTAAAGTCACAAGAAATCAGTGGCGGCTCGTCTTATAGGGCAACTGGGACATTGCCCCACCTGAAATTCTGTTCAATAACAATTGTTTACCATTTATAGACGCACAGCAATCTATATATACCGAAATCACAGCGAAAATCGTATTCTTCTTGTCCTTTCGCTTGTAAATGCCGTTATATAGCGAAGTCTCTGCGAAAATCGAATTTTCTTCTGTGTTTTCGCTTTGCGAATGCTTAGCCGGGGCATGCCCCGGTAGCGCCATAACAAGCTTTCACTGTCTATTCTCTCAAGCCGCGCACAATGAAGAAACGGTGATTTACTCTCTCCTATTCATAAAATTACCGAGCTAGTGGGGCAAAATAGGTCTGTGCCCCAAAGGTGTGATGTAACAATCGTATATATATCTGAACTCGGTTACCGTCATATGCGTTTAGTCGACCTTTGCTGGTATAGGTCGATTTTGATGGTGTTTCACACCGTGATAATTCTTGAAACTTGATATGTCATGTCGTGATGGTGGTATTTAACACTGCCCCGAGTTTCAGGGTTTCTACTTGAAGTTTAGGGTAGTAATTCCGTTTCCGATGTTGAGTGTATGCTGATCCGTCATATATCGCAAACAGATTTTACTCAAAAGTCGGTATTGGTATCCATTGATTTTGACGATGTTCCATACCGAGATCGGTCATGACATTTGGCACGATAAGTCTTAATGTTAGTATCGAACGCTGTACCAAGTTTTAAGTTTGTCCCTGAACTCTGTTAGTGGTAATTTCGAAAGTCGAGTGAGAGCTGACTCGTCATTTATCGCTAACAGATTTTACTCAAAGCCGGTATTGGTCTCTATTGATTTTAACGATGCTCCTTACCAAGACTCGTCATAAGCTTTTGCACAGTATGTCTTGATTTTAGTATCGAACACTGTGCCAAGTCTCAAGGTTGACACTCAATGATTAGGGCAGTAATTTCGTTATCAAGGTGAAGTATGGTAGAGATGTGCGCTGATCTGACACTTTAGCCTACAACGCATTACTTATTTCACGCAAAAGCCGGTGGATCTGTGCTATTTCACGCAAAAGCCGGTGGATCTGTGCTAACGTTAACTCTGTTCCATACTGAGATAGATGATGAGATGATGATATCATGAAACAGTTTACTAACATTCTCGGTTTGCATTCAAATATTTACTTTTATATTATATTCTCCAATGTCAATTTCACCGTGAAATTGTGGCCTACAAGCCATTTGCTTACAACCCTCTGTCAAGCGCGATAGGCCGATAGCTATTTCGTTTTCGATGGCGGCTAACAGCTGATCACAGCCTATTCCTCAGTAAATTTTACGAAAAATTCGGTGTTGGTCTGTTCGTATTAATTTTGACAGTGTACCATACCAAGAGCCATGGAGGCTACTTCTCGATGATGTCATGTAACAGTGTACTAAGTTTACGGCTTTCATCCACGTATTTATTCGGTAATATATTCTCAAAAGGCGATTTCGCAGCAGACCTATAGACAGTAATAAAGCCGTATGTGTCGTGTTACAGTCTCCAGTTTCAAGGCCAAAATCTCCTATGCTGTAAAGAGACCGAATTTCCGAGGCTGCTATTCTTAGTTCTTCAGAATGATGTTTTGGATTCAATATGGCAGGCCCAATCCATGAGATAACAATTGCGTATGTGTCCGAACCACTGAGCTATATAACTCGCTGACCTTTCCAATTAGGCTTACACAATCTCTCGAGTTATCGTTATAGTCATTTCCATTTATGCAGACAATTAGTCAGGTCAAGTGCGAACATGAACCGTGTTGAATCTTTGTTCCGTACGCCGTTTACGCAGTTACCACACTTCAAGTCACAGCTCACCGGCAGACCTCTCGTGGCACATACGTTAAAATCACTGTTGTCGGAAATTCATGTTACCGTACCATAATTAAGTTACTTGTTTACGTTGGAAAACGCCACCGTGACGTCATCTTGATAAAAAGTCGCTTGCAGCCCTTGCCCCATCACCCGATATTGTCACGAGCCGCCACTGCAAGAAATTACTGTTTCATATAGTTGAGTTCAAACCTTCTTTGTTGCCATTGTCACATTTAGCATTATACGGTAGGTGTTACAAATTGCTACGTGATAAATTTCCAAATCCCTATTTCGTAAAACAAGTCTACCAGTGCTCGCGATTACTATATCACTCGTCATATCTATCACCAAAATAGATGTCAAAAAGAAAGCCTAAAACTGAAATTCAAACAAGGTTCAGAGCGATATAGATTAGTATACTGGAGTCCTGGGAAAACCCGCCCTTTTAGTTTTTGCCGAGGATGTCGCCGATATCAAGGATTTTAATTAATGTGGGTTTATGACAAAAACACGAAGCACTCGGTAAAGGGAAGGCAAATTTCAGAAAAAAAACTGCAAGCTTCGCTCAACATCAAGGCCATTTAAGCTGCACGCTGCTCGGAAGTCAGCGACCAAGACAATAAGCATTTTAGTATCGCATATTGGTCACTTCTCAGTTGGCCCGCGGAGGAAAATAATTGCCCACCCCTGTTCTAGACTGACCCAACAGTCTATTGAATATATGAACCCAAATATTTGGAATAGCGTACCCAACAATATCAAAGAACTGCCTTAGGATGAATTTAAAACCCAATACCTGGATTACCTTTTTGCAAATTACAATATCATCTTAGAGCCTGTTAATTTATATAATTTACAGCCATTTATTGATTTCATATTCCTCTAACCCAGTGGTTCTTAACCTTTTTTCCTCCAGCGCCCCCTTTCAAAGATTATCGTGCTCCAGCGCCCCCCAACCTCATATTGTAAGGAATGTAACAAAGGCAATGAGTAAGAGGGAGGGCCGTAACAGCACATCGTCTAACCCCCTAAAAACGACTGCCTTGCGCACCCCTAGCGTGATAAACCAAACCTCTGAGGGCTCTGCCCCCAGGAACCCCGTAGCGTGATTTCGATGGTCAGCAAAGTTTGTGTGGCCTGGTCGCCCAAGGTGCCAAAATCTTCTATAATGCATGAACGAATAGGTGGTAATTACATATATATGTCGCTATAAACTTTTTATACTCTCAGCCCATGTAATCAGATTTACAGGTAGCGCTGATTGAGCTGTTTTATTAGAAAATAAAGGGCACGAAATTACTAATTAAACATATTAGCGTTTGCCCGTAGGTACAATTAATTCGTTACCAGGGCTGTAACAGCACTTCGTCAGACCCCCCAAAAAACGTTGGTCTTGGCCCCCCATAGGGTGATAAACCAAACTTCCGGGTGGTTTCGCCCCAAGACCCCCATTCGGCTATCCGCTATTTGCTGATACTGGTCATCTACGTTGGGTGTCCATTTACTGAGCAAGCTATTCTCGCCTAGACGCGCGAAGCGCGAAAAATTTCAATAATTATTGATTGAATTGGTCAATATGATCGGGAATTGCATATATATTGATATCAATTTTTATCCTCTCTCTGCTCACGTAAACAGATTTACCGATAGAGCTGAGTGATGTGTGATTGAAAAGGTAGGACCCCTCAATATTAATTCTGCATCTTCGGGCGTATACCCGTTGGCAGGAACAAAACGACACTTCGTCAGGCCCCCCGAAGAAACTTGTGTCTTGGGCTCCCATAGGGTGATAACTGATAAACCGACCGCCCCCCATCACGTTGTTCGCTTTTGCCACGAAATCAGCTCTACTGTTTAGCGAGCCAGTGCGAAGCGCGAAAATGTTCGACAATTCATGATAAAATCGGTCAATAAGATCGGGAATTGCATATCTATTGCTATCAATTTCTTGTCCTCTCTGCTCACGTTATCAGATTCACCGGGAGAGCTGAGTGAGGTGCAATGTTCCCTCTAAGCTGCGCACGTGCGCAGTGCTGACACGGTCTCTGCGCACAGAAAATCTACGTTGCGCACAACAAATCCGAAGTTATGACCTTTTTTAGTCGTTACACACTGTTGTCCAAGGGTCTGCGCAGTGAGTTGGTGAGTGTGCGCAGACTCGTCAAAACGTAGAGGGAACATTGTCAGGTGTCTTGGACACTGTAGGGCCCGTAACTAATAATTAAACATATTCCGGCGCGTGGACCCGTTGGTATGACTTCGTTGCATGATGCTATTTCGTGACCTCCTGTCTGCTATATTAAAAAATATAGAATCGACCAACAGGGATATCGCCCAACAGGGATATCTAGTTCTATATATCCCTGTCGCCCAATCGTAATAAACTAAAAGACACACACGATTTCAAATTGGTATTTCTTCACTGGCATATAATTTTTCCCAGCCAGATGGAATTCGTCTTCTGAGGTTCAGATTGTCAAGACAGGAACATTCGGTGCCAGTCATTTAGGCGCCTATGGACAATTAAACCTATATGTCTTTTATAGGCTATATATATGACGAAGTTTTCGGTGGTAATTCGCTCTCATTAAGGATATGTCCTACTGCCACATCATCTACTGCGAAGCCAGTTTTCTCCATCGCCCCCCATACCGCCCCCTGAGCCCAGCGCCCCCCATATCGCCCCCTGAGCGTTTTCGCCCTCTTCAAAATCGTCAGCGCCCCTTGGGGAGCGCTGGAGGCAAGGTTAAGAGCCATTGCTCTAACCAGTATGTTACCATGGCTTTGTTATATATTTGGGTTTATTATTTTCTTCTGTGTTTCAGACTGTCCAATTTTATATTTTTAAAAACTTAATGCACTCGATCACTTTACTGTCATGGAGGTGACGTGTAACAAGGCCTTTATGGGTCATATCGTCACCTCCAGTCAAACTTTATGTTTGGCGAATCGGTAAATGCCTGTCTGACTGTCCTACTAACGGACAGATCCATTGTTATGTTTTGCCAGTTTCCCCTACACGACAGATTTGATCCAATATGAACCCCTTAAATCAGAGGCGGGCAACTTCTCCATCCGGCAGGCCGGATAGGGGAACATGAACATAAGACGGGTCGGTTTCCTGATTTTTTTTAATGATTTTGGCGGAACTCCTGCAACCCAACGGCCTCGGGCTATTATAGTGTATCTATGATACTATAGAAATTAAACATGGAACGGAAACGACCGATTTTGCAGCTTCGTTCCACTTCGCCGGGGCTGGAGTGGAGAATTGTTTTGCGTAAGCGACTGTAGGATTTCTGGCAATCCAAAAACTATCTTCCCGAGCGCAGAAATTATTGAATCTGGTCTTGATCGAAAGCTACTGTTGCACCGATTCCGAAAATATAAATTAAAATAATTATCAGGCACTGATCCACCTAGAATCCGTCCTCCAAGTCTGAAATATCGGCATTGTTAGAGCAATCGGAGAGTCGCAACGGGTCATTGTTATGGTCATTGTGTTGCGGTTACCCGATTGTTATAAACAATGCCGATATTTCAGACTTCGAGGACAGATTCTAGGTGGATCAGTGCCCGATCAATATTTTAATTTATAATTTCGGAATCGGTGCAACAGTAGCTTTCGATCAAGACCAGATTCAATAATTTCTGCGCTCGGAAAGATAGCTTTTGGATTGCCAGAAATCCTACAGTCGCTTACGCAAAACAATTCTCTACTCCAGCCCCGGCGAAGCGGAACGAAGCTGCAAAATCGGTCGTTGCCGTTCCATGTTTAATTTCTATAATGATACTGTATTCTCATAATCAAGCCACGTACGTAGAGACACTAAATCGCGCGAAACTCGCGATTTTTTTTGTTTCAATCTATCTACCACGAAGTATTCCACTATTTGCAGATATTACGAATATTTTCGAAATATCTGGGAATGGCGAGGCCCCATTCGCTCCTGGCCACGTCAATGCGATGAACATCAGCTGTATTGTAACGTAACTTTGTCTTATTAACAGGGCATGGTATGGTATGGTATGGAATGGAATGGGAATCTTCCATACTCCATACCCACCCCATCGTTCCATACCATACTTGACAATTTTCCATACCATAACAACGTTCTTCCATACCGTATTTGATACTTTTTCCATACTTTCGCAACTTGACCAACCTCTCAAGTACTATTCTATTTTTGATGTGTGGAAATGTTCCGGCGTTTATATTCTAATTATTTAGGATGAGATTATCCATTTAAACAGCTACGATGCACCAACGATATCCCCAGTTTCTTCATCTCGTCTCGTCAGCGATGTAGGAACGTGTAATATAGGCTCATACACTGAGGTTACCATACTTCCTCTTTTAGAGCAGAGGTCTCAAACACGCGGCCCGCGGGCCGCATGCGGCCCCCGAGAACATTTTGTGCGGCCCGCCAAGGCATTTGAGAATTTCAAGTATTCGACAATATATTGAAGTGTCATATATCTTTTTAGATTTAGGAACTTGAAGCTTACTCTAAAACTACTACAAAAACCTGAAATTTGAACAAACTTCACCATCACATCACCTCTAAAATCTACCACGCGGTCGCAGATCGGTATTATGTCACATTTCCGGTTCATGATGATAAAACATGACCCGTTGATGATTCATGACTGAAATCTTTGATTTTGTTTTGTGCGACCTTTCTTCAAATTACTCGATTTTGGATTGTCTGGGTAAACTGAAAATGACTCAAGTTGAGTCGGGTCAAACGTTACAATCCGAGTAGGACTTCCGCCTTGGATAGTGACTTGGAAATCCTACGGACGCAACAATCTATAAAACTGTTATGGAGAATAGTAATATATTAAAAGCCTGTAGCTTGCGTTGCCTAGGGTATATAGTTATCTGGTCTGCATGGAAGCCATTGGCATTCTGTAGCCCCCGTGACGTATATTTGGTTACGTCCTGGGTGTTGTTTGTTCTCTTTATCCATGTTATTATCGATGACGAGTAAAGTAGTGACGCTACACAGCTGTAACACCAATGAATTCTTCGGCGATTGGTAATTTCTATTCCAGGGGTTCTTAACCAGGGGCCCGTTGTAGCCCTTTCGTGGTACGAAGCACCGCATCAGGGGGTACGAGATGCATTGTGGAAATAGGCCTATATGCTGTGGAATATTTTCGGGGCGAATTTATTCAATTGGGAAATATTCGTCGCGCTCCGCGCGATTCTATGTGAATAGGCTTTCCGATTTCAATATAGGTACCATCAGCGGTGACCTATAAAAAGCCTCGAAAAGGGCCGTGCTACAAGTGGGTAAATACGGAATCAAAAATATAGTATATCGGCCTGGTGTAAGATGGCCAATGTAGTCGAAACACCATCAATATCAAAAACAAACAAATCATCAGAAATTGTGTTGCAAATGGACAGGGGGCACGGGAGATCTTATTGAAAGCTAAAAGGTTAAGAAACAATGCTGTTATTATGGCACAATAATGTAGGGTTACCATATTTCGGAATCGGTAAAGGAGGACACTTTTTCAAAATTTTCAAACCATCGGAGGGAAAATCCTTCAAAAATGGTTAATTTTTCCCATTTCGAGGTCGGATGACTAAAAAAAGGTCAACTCTTCGGCTCAGCTCCGGAAATACCCGCCGGAGCGTCACTTCTCTGCTAATTTACGGCATATCACTCGCAATTTGCTCTAAATCTGACCTAACTTTTCAAAAAAGAGGACAAATCCTCTTAAAAGAGGACGTATGGTAACCCCACAATAATGGTTATATTTAAGTTGTTACTGATATGTTCCAATGTTAATCGGATATTACTTGGATATTATACATTGAATATCCATATTATTGATGCTGCGGCCCGCGACGTCATCAAAATTAGGAAATTGGCCCGCGAACACATTTGAGTTTGAGACCTCTGTTTTAGAGGATTCGTCCTCTTTTTTGAGACTTTGTCGTCTCTTTTCAGAATTTTGTTTAAATATAGGGTTAAATTAGAGTGAGATACAGTAAATTAGCACTGAAGTAATGCTCCGGCGGCTGTATATTCACATACATATGAACTTTTATTTTAACGAATCAGGTGATTTCAATCACAGTATCAGTAACGAGTCCGGCTATGCTATCAATTAGTGATTCCACGATCTCCCGTGAATACATATTGGTATACACATGAACTCTTATTATATCGAATCAGGTTATTTCAATCACGCCATTTCGCGTACGAATGAATAACAACCTATATGAGGGAGATCACGTGCCGCTTTCCAATCGATTCTCGTTAATTGGAGGCAATGATAATATGGATTGCTGAATTGCAAATGAGTGAAGAAATATTAGAGATATATAAATACGATCGGTATTTCATACAGACGTGTAATAAACGAAGTTAATAATATAAAGAATTTTTTCCATTGCCAACCAGAAGCCCCTAAATTCCCCACAATTGGGGCATTCCCCACCGTTTGGAAACACCTGCATTAAAATATATATTTTAATATAATTTTCCATCACTACAATCATTTTGCGACAGCTGATCAAATGTCCATTTTCGCCGCCAATCTGTGAGTCACACTCATTAGCTTCATCAGCCAATATAAAGGCGTCCGATGTCCATTATATCAGAAATAACCAGATTTCATGAAGTTACAATGCGTGTTGTAGGTCGGCATATTGAAACGTCGCTCCAAGACAAGCCATATATTTTTGAATTATACTGATGGTTCTGTCAAATAGATATTGCGTGATGATCATCCTCCCAAAGCGCAGAAAATTATTTCCAAGTTCAACAAATTGATAAAAATATTCATGTAACTTCTACATTCTCAGAGTCTAAGATTTTAAAACCCCATTGGTTATTTACGTAGTGGAAGTTACGATAACCGAAACGCAATTGTAACGCGAGAGCGGTCGAATATCATCCATTTCTATGATATTTAAATTGCGATAAATATCAAAAATATTATTTTCATTCATATGCGCGTCGCGAAACTTTGTTGTCTTCAAATAGATGTCGACCGGGATGGGTGAGTCATGAATCGCAATTTGAGATATGAACATAGACACTGAGCGATTTTCTGGGGTATGCAATTAATTTGACAAATCGAAAGTAGGATTATTGTCATAGTTCTGGCAAGAACAGTCAAAGTATGGAAAAAGTATTGAAGTATGGAAAACACGCTACAAACCATATTTGGGAAATTTCCATACCATACCATACTTCCACTTTTCCATTTTCCATACCGAAATTTCGTTCCATACCATACCATACCCTACCATACCATACTAAACCATGCCCTGCTTGCTAATGTTCATGGTCGAAAATGTTTTCGCCTAATTCCCTGTAGACGGCGACGCTGGTCAAATCATCACGTAAGACCGTAAACTGTCGGCGTGCCGCACATAATTCCGTCGCGGGACGGATGCGGCCCGCGGGCCGTATGTTGCCTGCCCTGCCTTAAATCTATTCTTTTGATATATATTTAAATTATATTTTGGCACATTGTGGCATTGTGCCAATGCTCCAAAACCTACAACTAAACGAAAATCCCAAGTTGATATTCGTGATCGGCCAAGACTGACTTGATTAATTTTATAAGCCTATTAGCTGTTGAACGGTGTAGTTATAGTGCAGGGGCGGGCAACTTCTCCAAGTCGGCGGGCCGGATATAGGAAAATTAAGTACTTGGCGGGCCGGATTGCTGAATCGATACATTATTCGCCCATTTATCCACGTATTCAAGGAATGAATCGTATTTAATGAATGTATTTTAACGACAGCGATGCAACTTCAAAGTCATTTTTCGCCAATAATGACGAAGACAATGTCGATTTGAGAACAGCTCTGTCATACAGCAGGGGTGGCCAATCTTTTTGCCAGTCACGGCCGCATTTCGACTACTCTTGTAGCCTACGGCCGCATTCCAGAGAATAGTCGTAATGAAATAGCAGGACGCCAAATACTCATGTTAAAGTGTCTATGTCCATTGTCCATTTCCGGCGAACTGCGTACTAATCTATTAAATAATGTAGGCTGTTCATAGTCGCGACAAGCGCAAAAATTTTTTCAGATTCATTCATGAATTTCGTCATTTAAATTAGTAGTATCTAGATATTATTTTTCATCCCATGTGATCAGATTCACCGGTAGAGTAGGTGGAGGGTCGGTCAGGACAGGCCAATTATTATTAGTCACTTTGTTGCATGCTGTTCTTTGCATGTCTTGACCTCCGTCAGGATTGTCGATATAGTGAAGTAAACACGATTCCGAGTTGGTATTTCTATATGTGGCGCATCTGTTCGCAACTGTACTGTGGGGCTCTGATTGCAAAGTGCGCAACTATATTAAAATCGAAAAATAAAGTCGCATGGAATCGCGCGCTGCGCGAAGAAACTTTCACGAATAATTAAAATCTTTCAAGAAATCGGGAGTCAATTCGTAAATTCAAATTATACGTCGACGGCCGCCAACACCTACTAATTGAATTACGTGTCCACGGCCGCACAAATTTGCTTCTACGGCCGCAGGTTGGCCACCCCTGTCATACAGGTACGACGATGTCTGCTTCTCTCTGATCAATCAACACACGGTGCAATATTTCATTAAGATTTCAAGGCGTTCAATAAGCCCGGTAGGCTACCCCAAATTTACCAAGATATCAATGCGTTAGGGTTAAGTAGGTGACGAGATAGCGTGGTTGTTAAACTGTGCGGCCTGTCTATCTCGATATTGGATTCACGCGGGCCGCGGCCATGAAATTTGAAATTGGCCCGCGACCCGTTTTCAGTTGGCGACACCTGGCATCATCGGTGTCTTACGAAAGCCTAGAAGTGTGCGCCGTGCTACAAGTCGGCGGTTACGGAATCAAAAATAGGAAATATCGGCCTGGTGTATATGACCATTGTCGTCGACAAACACCATTATTACCACAAATGACATTAGGGTTCAGTACATCGTAAATGCCGATAATGCAAGTCTTCTCGCTTCGACGAACTTACGCGTAAGCTCCACCCTCGCTCGCCGTACATACATATGTATAAAAACATACAATCACTATAATGTATGTGAGCAAGTAGTGGGGAATCTCGGAAGACTGTGGCCGGCGGGCCACATTATCATGTAAGACGAAAAACTGTCCGCGGGCCGGACAAAATCCCTTTGCGGGCCGGATCCGGCCCGCGGGCCGTATGTTGCCCACCCCTGTTATAGTGCAAACAGGACCGTAACTGCCGCACCCCAAACCCCCCAATTGGGGGGGCCCGAGCTCGAAGGGGGCCCAAAATTATTTCGCGAATTAGCATAAATTATAGAGTATTTTTCAAAAATTTATGCAACTTTTTCAAAAAATTTTCGCGCTGCGCGCGATTTCAAGTTGCCAAGTTTCTTATTTATTAGGTAATCTACTCTTCCCAAGACAAAATACGCAAGCTTTATCGAAATGGACATATCGGCGAGACATTTAAGGTTTTAGGACATGTTACTTGCGACTCCAAGAAGTGTGGCAGAACCATCGGCAGCGAGAAAACCTGGGCCAAAGAGGACTGCCCTCTTACGCTGACCGAAAACTTCGTTATATATGCAAAATACAAATAGGTTTAATTGTCCATAGGCGCCTAAAATGACTGGCGCCGAATGTTCCTGTCTTGGCAATCTGAACCTCAGAAGACAAATACCATTCCGCAGAGAAAAATTATATGCCAGTGAAGAAATACCAATTTCAAATCGTATGCGTCGTTAGTTTAGTAGGCTACATTTGGGCGATTCTGTATTTTTTTGATATAACAGACAGGAGATCACGAAATGACATCATGAAACGAAGTCATACCAACGGGTCCGCCCGCCTGAATATGTTTAATTAATATTTACGGGCCCTGCAGTTTCCAAGCCACCTCATTCAGCTCTACCGGTAAATCTGATAACGTGAACAGAGAGGACAAGAAATTGATAGCAATATATATGCAATTCCCAATAGTACTGACCGATTTTATCATGAATTATCGAAAATTATCGCGCTTGGCGCTGGCTCACTAAACTGTGGCCGTTATTCCGTGACAAAAGTGAACAACGTGATGGGGGGATCGGTTTATCACCCAAAGTTTTATTGGGGGGCTGTTTCGTTCCTGCGAACGGGTATACGCCCAAAGATGTTTCATTATTATTATTGAGGGGTCCTACCATTTCAAACACACCTCATTCAGCTCTACCAGTAAATGTGATTACGTGGGCAGAGAGAGGATAAAAATTGATAACAATATATATTCAATTCCCGATCATATTGAGCGATTCAATCATGAATTTTAAAATTTATCGCGCACGCGCGTCTAGACGAGAACCCCGTTAAACCATAGCCTATGGCCTAAGGCTATGGCTAACCGGAGGTTCAACACAGATGATGAGTAGCGGTAAACAGCGTGTAGCCAATGGGGGTCTGGGGGGGCGAAGCCCCCCAGAAGTTAGGTTTATCACCTTATGGAGGGCCCAATACCAACGTTTTTTTGGGGAGGGGGCTGACGAAGTGCTGTTACGGCCCTGAGTGCAAAGCATTGTTTGCTCGTGTGGTATGCATTGTATTTATACACGAGTTTTTGTTATTTACCCACCCATGTTCATCCGCAGTCTTGATAGTGGCCGTGCAATGCTCAGCTGTGTTAATGCGATTCTACTATTCAAGATAAAGTACACGGGATAAACATATCATCCCGTAATCCCCTCGCAACCTCACTCTAACCACTATTATATCATACCTTTGACGATGAAGGTCTTATCTTCAGTTAGTAGTTAGTCAGTTATATCTGAAGGCAACGGGGTCACGTGAGAGAGAGAGAGAGAGAGAGAGAGAGAGAGAGGGGGGAGAGGGAGAGAGAGAGAGAGGATGATGATGATGACGATGACTTGATGAGACGACTTTCTTCCTTAAATTAGCCCCTTCATTTATCAGTCTCTCATTGGATGAACATGATACATCTACTCAAACTGTATACAGCTAGAATCAAGTTTCAAGTCACGAGATACAGTAAAGTGAAAGTAACGAAAATTATATTTACTGAAGTAACTGCTGCAAGTGGAGGAAAGCAACTTGAATACTGCTAATGAGTGGAAGTACTTCGCTAGCGATTGTTTCTGCAGACTACATTACAGTAAAGGAGGAAGACTCTCCTATAGCCATGAGAGGCAGCGGAATTTAAAAAAATCGGCACAGTGGAGTAGGCCTAGCCTATATGCTTTGAGACACAAAAGAAAATTGTATATTCAAAATCCGTGAAAACGGGAAAGACATCACAATCTCCGTATGAAGTGTGATTTATATATTTCATACGTACACATTACAAAACTGGAATATTGTTAAGTTTCACTTCATTTATTCGCTGTAGTGACGCATACTTCCTTAAATTTATCAGCCTCGGAATACAATTTGTCTAAATCCCCATAAAATTCAGTTCATGTCGCCTGGTACAGAGTAGATCATGTGACACGTGATGGTACGTTTTCATTTATGTTCAGTCTCAAGGCTCCATTCAAAATATGACAGTATGTACATATTAAGATCAAATTTCTGTATTCAACATGTCGTCGGCTGCATTTCTTCTTTAGTTGTAACGAATGATCACATTTCTTTCTCGCACATCGCTCCATGCCGTGGGTATGATTTTGGGCAATCAAATATTCCAAAGTTGGAAGTACCGTCATTTCTTACTGTCATGGCCAAGTACTTGTATGACGAATATGATGATGGATGTCCTGGATACCATTGAAATTGATTCGAATGTTTCTCCATTCCTGATCGGTACAACAGAGTCGATGTCTGTCATAAACAAAAGTACTTATGAATGACCGAATCCTGGAAGAGTAATGATTGACGAGGAAATGAATGAATGAATGAATTTTGATGGCTCTACCCATCTACAGTTAACGATATACGCGCCATATTAAGCAGTGGTCCACGTGATACCATCGATCAATGTTCCTCATGAACTTATGAAAATTGGTTGCTTTTCATTATATCGTCACTTGTGCTTCCGCGAAATTAGATCTATTTCCGTCAGTAGTATAGGTGATCGGTCTGGGTGTGCCTGGGGCTCTTATGGGTGCGGCGGTGAGGTGCCTGGAAACTCGTCTTGAACCGGTGACCCTTTAGACCCCCCCTCTCGGCGGTGAGATGCCATGTGTTCTTATGGATGCGGTGATGATGGTACCCTTTCGGGTATAGGCTGCGGTGATGACGTGCCGTGAAAACTCGTGGTGATGATGGTACCCTTTCAGACCCCCATGTGGTGATGATGTGCCTATGTGGTGATGATGGTACACTTTCAGATATATGATGTGGCGATGATGTGCCCACGGATTCTTGTGTCGTAGTGAACTAACGTTGTGGATATAGGCGGCGGCGATGATGTGCCTGTCATGTATTCTTACGGGATCTCTGGTGACCTGCCGTTGTTTCTTATGGGATCTCTGGTGACTCGCCATGTGTTCTTATGCCATCTCTGGTGATCCCACCCTTTCAGGTATAGGGATCGCTCGACAGGTGCCGCGAAAACTCGTCCTGAACCGGTGACCCTTTCAGACCCCCCTTCCACCCGACCGGTGCCTTATGAGTATAAGGATCTCTCGACCGGTGCCGCGAAAACTCGTCTTGAACCGGTGACCCTTTTTGGTATATGCATCACTCAACCGGTGCTAGTATAGCCATCTCTCGACCGGTAACCCTTTTCGGTATAGGGATCACTCGACCGGTGCCGCGAAAACTCGTCCTGAACCGGTGACCCTTTTGACCCCCCCCCCCTCTCGGTCGCATGCTAACGTTTTCGGGTATAGGCATCTCTCGACCGGTGCCTTATGAGTATAGGGATCTCTCGACCGGTGCCGCGAAAACTCGTCCTGAACCGGTGACCCTTTTCGGTATAGGGATCACTCAACCGGTGCTAGTATAGCCATCTCTCGACCGGTAACCCTTTTCGGTATAGGGATCACTCGACCGGTGCCGCGAAAACTCGTCTTGAACCGGTGACCCTTTTCGGTATATGCATCTCTCGACCGGTGTTGAATATGTATCAAGTAAATAGTCATGTGAATGAATCTTTGTTAATGTGTATATCGTGAAAACTCGTGGTCGTGATTCGCCTTTTTTAATATAGGTGGTGACGGTGATTCGCCTGTCGTGTATTCTTACGGGATCTGTGGTGACTCGCCATGTGTTCTTATGGGTGCGGTCGCATGCGGCTATTGTGTCTTATGGGTGCGGCCGTGAATCGCCCTTTCGGTATAGGCATCTCTCGCACGTCGTACTTTCGCATGTCGTGCTTTCGCGTATAGGTTGTGTTGGTGATTCGCCATGTACTTTCGAGTATAGGCATCTCTCGCGCGGTGTTGAATATGTACGAGTCACCAACAATAACCGCACAAACGGAAACGTGGCTTGCAAGAGGATTAAGCAGTGCGTGCGACCTATATTTCGAATGACCTGCGCGCTGAATTGTTTCCGTGCAGTCGTGTGCTACTATCGATTATTACACTAGACCAGTCAGTGTGAAATAGTTTGCTAAATCTAGGAATCAGTCGCATGGTGTTACTTTAGTAATTAGTTTACCACAGAGCCGGCGTAGCCGGTGATTCGAATACCGACAAATTTTCACTTATTTCTGACCCAACCCTAATCCTCTGTGAAGTTAACGCTTATTCAAAAAGGTGTGAAATAATTGTAAAATCCTAATCCGAAACCGATTAATTCGACTTTGGCGTAGTGCGCATTGAAATAGGATTGACAAACATGACTACCAACTTCCCCACAGTCCCGTTTCGATATTATACACACATTGATTTGAAACAAGTAATGAAACATTACAACTCTATTCACGGTCTGGCTTTCCGTTTGTCAAAGAGATATTTTTACATCTTACCATACTCAAAAGAATTATTCACAACATTACCAATTGTTAAAAATCTAGTTTTCAATTACTTGATTATATCACTGCAACTCATGAATTTGAATTAATTCATCCTGGTTGTATTCGTATGCTCAGTCTTTTTTTATTCGATTGTAAAGGTTGTTACTATTCTGAAGACAAAGTATTTACTAATCGGTGCATATACGTTTTGACTTGGACATATTATATTTTGAGTATACGAGATTTGAAGGCCAGAACAATAACTGAGAATTAAATTATCACAATTGAATCCGTATATGACAGCGTAAAAGATATTGGAATGTCAGCAACTCTTTACGGTAATAGTTACAACCACACTAATCTACCCAGACAACACGTCATGATCATTCCTGAAATCAACACGTACGCGGCAACTGACTTGAGTTAACCACAAAACGGCATCGAGTTTTAAATCCGCTTGCAGCTGACGGATTATTCGAATGCATCGATTGAGAATATTATTGAACTCGTCGGTATTGTTACTTCAACAAATTTTCGCTTACACCGGCTGCGAAAGTTAATATCGAATGGTAAGACTTGATCACGTATTTGTTGATCACAGACATGACAAAAAACATTACCGAGATTTTATAAACTAGTCATATTACTCTACACATCTATCAATATCAAAATGCGAGTCATCCAATTTTTCTACTAAAGTAACATTTCACTTTCGGGATCGGACTCGGTGTAGTCATACAAATTGTATTAAATCCAACATCAAAACAAAAGGACATTTTAGTTCATTGAAATCAAATCATTCGTCTTCGACTTGTGCTTTTTTAGATTGCGACAATTCGTTTCGAATGAGCTGTAACCAAAGTTAAGAAATCTTTGTGTCCACAGATATGGAAGATGAATATAGCTAACAAAAACACGAATCGACGTTTCAGAGTATTTCACGGATGTAATAAACTTGTTAGTGTCGCCTATCTAAAAGTATGCAGGCGTTCGATTTCCATACCGACTGTTGCGATGTTTAGGATTCGCTTACAATGACCAAGAGTGAGGATTTAACATCAATGTCGTTACTGGCGGTATTCACAACAGAGAATCGAAACATTACACAGTGTGAAAATATATCTTTGATATCAAAGCACTATCCCAAGTACACGATTAATACTCAACTTCGTTCACACTTTCTATAGAACGTGCTAAATGTAAAATATCACGAGGTTGCACTCTAAGACTTTGATCATTACAAAAGTAAATTGGAATATGTTTGCTAGATGCATTCAATTAAGTTAGAAATGTCTGGTGTACAACAATCGTAATATCAAGGAAGTACTTGCTACACTGTAATTCCCTTGACGTGTTTTGCATTGTTGTTCATTTGTAATATTGTTTTTGAACCCTCAAATAATAATTCCCGACATGAAACTAAGCCGCTGAAAGTCGTTACCATCACAAAGAAGCAATTTGCACGATGTTTGCCAAATGTGTCCTATAGTTAGGCGTACTGGAATTATTTGTAAAACACACACACGATCAGAGAAATTGAAAATTTTCCCGTTGTTGGCTAAAGTAAATACCATCACAATACTTCGTCGCTAAAATACCTTACTTGTATGTGATTGAATCCCTAGCAATTACCTCACTATTCCAAAGAAATTTTACTCACTCGACGGATATGAAACAGCCTCGCTTAATCGGTTTAGATCGTTTTTCTAAATGCAAATCATATCCATCCCACAGAAAATAATTTTCACTTGCTTGGTAATGAAACCGAGGTGCGGGTCTTCATTCAATTTTTTTTGTGTCAAATACTTTGCAATAAACACACTGGAGTGATTGAGATTAACATCATCGGGCTGCCATCTGTAAATCGAGGTTACATCATTCTTGTAACTGTATCGTTTACCTAACCGAGTTGTATGAACAGTTGGATATTTTTACCATTTAGTGATTGTTGAACATACCACTTCGAAATACTCCGTTGATCTTAATTCCCTTTGTCGTGATAATCGAAGTAAATTTGTTTCGAATTCGTGACAACCGACTATGACATGACGAATTTTTGAAAAGTTTACTTAGAAGGTTTGTTGCATATCGCGAAAAATAATATACCACTCGTATTGATACTGATTCTCACCGAACTCGATTGTGATCAATGTATGCTTTATGTGTTCTGGATTCATTTCGGTATGGTTAAACATTCAACCTCGATAGATACGAATTGACACCCACTCAACTAATGTCATACCAAGTAGTTATTTACAACAACCAAGACACAGGAAATTTGTTTTGTCCGTTTCGATTTTTTTTTTACTAGAGGTACTCATCACTTCGCTTAATACGATCTAGATTTAAACTCCGTCTATAGTTTGCTGGATAAGTATTATGTTAGTGTAAAAAATTTTCACTCTCTTGGATTATGGACTCAATGTGTTAGCGGACATTCAATATTTTGTTGTATGAAATAGTTACTTTGTAGGATACGAATGATCATCCCTACAACTCTTACAAAAGTACGAAGTATATTTAGATCACACAAAGTAATCAACTTTACTCGATATCCTCACACTACGAAACTAAATGTTTGGTTACACTCTACAAACTGTTTTTATGTCACAAGAACTTTTTTTTACATGAATGGTCACGCATCTAAATATTCAAATAATCCAACACACCTTACAGAAATATCATAGTTCTTGTAACAAAGTTGTATAAGTATAATGTTTATCGTGAGTGCTACACGTTCATGATATATGTCGAGTTTGACTTTTAGAAAATGCCCTCACAACAAAACAGCTAGAAGATATTATCATACAAAAATATTCCTAACCCGTTGCGCACCAGTGACAAATCATACAACAAACATTTTTTGTGAGTCGAATTGTTGTTCAGTGTCAAGTCTACCTGTACATTAAAACAACACAGTCACAAACCAATTAAAACCACGGATCTATTTTCATTTCATCACATACAGATAAATAAATTTCATTTTCCCAAAACATACTTGTAACCAATCGCCTTCATTAAACACACAACACCATAAAAGTATTTACTTTCTACAACATAGACATTCCGATGTAGTCAAGAAATATTTTTATTAATCAAAATCATCGATTTCTGTTCACGGTGTTAGTGTGTGCATGTCATACCTGTGGGCCGCCGTATTAAAATGGACACGGCACGACTGAATGCAAGGGGGTAGAAGTCTATCGCATAGATTTACATGTGGTCTTCGCTACGGTTTCAAAAAAACGAATCATCTATTTTGCATTGGTCGAGACCGAGCGAACCAGTTACATGTATTCGCGGTAATGATTTTGCTTGTCATATGCGAATGATAGGTTTGCTACTCCGACAAATCAACATACAACAATCTTCTGACGATCATAATAGCAATTTCATTTTCCACCCCTTCGTAACTGTATACCCACGAAAAGTATATTGCACAACTCGGCCACTACGTTTAACAAAACCAATCACACTACCAGCGTTGAACACAAGATACCTACCCAAGTCAAAATAACATACTGGTTTGGACAACTGACGTTTACCTGTGTAAAATTATCATTTTCACTTGGAGGTCAACCGTTACCTGACTAAAATACCATTGTCCTTTGGAGATTTATCGTTTACCCAGTGTAACAAACCCCTTTTCCTTTGGAAATCTATTTTTTCTCTGGGTGACAAACCTTTTTCACTTGGAAATATATTTTTTCTCTGGGTAACAAACCTTTTTCACTTGGAAATATATTTTTTCTCTGGGTAACAAACCTTTTTCACTTGGAAATATATTTTTTTCCTGAACAACAAACCATTTTCACTGACCAACAAACCATTTTCACTTGGAAATATACTTTTACCTAGAGTAACTAACCAATTTCATGGAAATATATTTTTGACTTGAGCAACAAGCCATTTTCACTTGGAAATAAACTTTTATCTAGAGCAGGGGTGGGCAACCTGCGGCCGTACGGCCGCATGCGGCCGTGGAGGCATAATTGTGCGGCCGTGAGCGCGTGATGTGAAATGCATGTGCTGGCGGCCGTGTGTTGATGGATCATATGTTACATGTATGATAGAACTTATTACGACGATGGAGGGTATTGTTAAATCAGTGTGCTAAACTCTTTCACTGCATAATCTATGACTACGTTTCCAGCTGCTTCAATCGACATAATATAATACTGCAACCTACCGACTAAAAGACGGACCTGCGGGGCTCGTTCACTTTCGGACCAAACTCAATACAGCCTTACGGAAAAAATGCGTTTTTGGTCCGAAAGTGAACGAGCCCCGTCCTCGTCCGGGTTCTTCAATTTCAGATTTGCTTATTAGGCTTCCTGCGATACGAATATGCGACTATCGTGCACTTTATCGAGAGTTGAGGGCACAATAATGATTGCTAAATATAGATCTGCTTCTTATCTGTATGTATTGGAGTGAACCATTATGAAATTGACCAATCCTCATGTATGTGGACAGAAGGAGTTTCTATACAATCTTGAAAGTTTCCATTAACATGAACCCGTAATTGTCTGTGTAACGCCTTCAGTGAATTGGATAATTTTATTTCCAGTCGTCACTTGTCATGACTACCGGTTGCCGGTAAAGCTGACTTCGCCTAGCGTTTTCTTACTGCATTGTTACGTCACACTTCGCCAATGTCGGTTAAGTATGAGGACCAAGGACTAAGCTTAGTCAGTCTTGTCGCGAAGTCCAAATGTGAGGGGCCTATTGGCGATACTGCGATAGGTTGAACCGTAGTTATAAAAGCCTTGGTAAGCGGATAACATTGAGTGGGTGTGGGTGTATTGAGCAAACGGAAAGAGAATAATACATTGAGACAAAACTTTTTTCCTTATAGCCCAATTACATTATAAAGTTGGTCTACATCGCAATATGTCAGTAAAACGAAAAAGAACAGTAACAGAGGAGAAGAGGGCATTTAATATCAAATGGGAGTTGGATTATTTTATGGTAGAAACGGCAGCCCATACTATGATGTGTCTGATATGCAATCAAGTGGTCAAAACTGTTAAAGGAGATAATGCAAGGCAGCATTTTCGTCGTCATGTGTCACACAAGTACGCAAAAATGGTGGGTGAGTCGAGGAAAAGTCGTCTCGAAAGTTTGAAGAAAAGTGTGCAAATGCAGACATCTTGCATATCATCTTTCATTCAGTCGAAAAATAAGTTGTGCGAAGCGTCTTATATTGTCGCATATCATCTTGGTGCAGCGGGAAAGCCTTATTCAGATGGCGAACTACATAAGCGATGTCTCGTGGACGTTGTTAGGTGCATTCATCCTGGTAAGGAAACTGATTATTCTCCAATTGCACTCTCGCGTCGTACAATTCAGCGTCGGCAAGATGATATCGCCAAACAGTTGACGATCTCCCTACAGACAAAGGTTAATGAGGACGCAACTTTATTTTCACTGGCTATCGACGAATCGACTGACATTAAGGACTCTGCACAATTATTGATCATCATTCGCTCTCTGTCTCCAAATTTTGAGTTCTGCGAAGATCTGCTCTCAATGGAAACACTCTCCACCCACACTCGTGGTGAAGGCATATTTGGGGCTGTTAAGAATGCTTGCATTCGCAATGGAGTAGACTTGAAAAATCTTCGCGGTATTTGTACAGATGGAGTACCTGCAATGATAGGTAACACAAATGGCTTTGTGACAAGATTTTCAGAATTCGTGTCGAAAGAGTACGATAATAACCAGCTCACAAACCTTCATTGTATTATCCACCAAGAAGCCCTGAGTGTCAAATCTGTTGCCTTAAATGACACTCTGAAAGACGTCAATCGCATCATCTTGTACATTCGTGCAAATGGTCTTCATCATAGGCAATTTCAAGAACTTCTGCAAGAGCGCGAAACATCGGCAGAAGACATTCTCTACCACGCCGCAGTACGTTGGTTGTCCCAAGGAGACACATCTCGTCGTGTTCTACAGTTGCGAGAAGAAATACTGGAATTTTATTCCACAAAAAATAAAGACTGCCCCTTACTAAATGAGAGCTTTGTCATATATTTGGCGTTTCTTGTGGATTTTCTGTCCCATGTTAACATTTTAAACCGAAGCCTACAAGGAAAAGAAGCAACGATATGCACCATGTACAAAAAAGTATCGGATTTTCGTGACAAATGTCGTCTCCTTAAACTTCATATTCAGCAGCGTGATTTTTTCCATTTTACACAACTTAAGTCTCTTATCGACAGCTGCGAAATAAAGGTAGAAAAGATTCCGATCACTTTATTTTCGGGGATTTTTGATACTGTGTTGCAGGATTTCGCAGATCGTTTCAAAGATTTCCAAAAAATATCACATACATTACGACTTGTTGCCTTTCCACACCTGGTGGAAACGGAAAGTGCACCGCCACACCTTCAGATGGAGCTGTTGGAATTGAAGAATGATGAGCAGCTTGTGACAAAGTTCAAGTGCGAGGAGAATTTGATTGACACGTGGAAAATGGCCCATGAATATCCACTTTTGCGAGAATTGGCTAGAGAAACTCTTGTTATTTTCGGAAGCACTTACGTGTGCGAGTCTGCCTTTTCGCAAATGAAATACCTGAAAAACGAGTACCGAACTCGCTTACTGAACGGAAACCTAGAGTCGCAACTAAGACTTATGGTGTCGCGTGAGGTTCCCAATTTTGCAAGTTTGTCATCTCGTATGCAAAATCAAGGAAGTCACTGATTTCAATGTTAGAGACTTTCCTTAAATATATTCGTTTCAAAATATGTTTGGTATGTATTAGATATGATAAGATTAGTAGAAATTAAGTTTTTAAGCAAAGCTAAAATGTCCTCCGAGGGCGGCCAAATGTCTTCGTAGTCAATTATACCGCGTCTTTATGCTTGTGGATTGCACTAAAGTGGCGTGAAATGTGGATTTCGGCATTCGCAACGACAATGGGTATGGTTGACTTTATCAACCCAAATAACGTTAACGGGTATTTCGGGATTCAAAACGGAAGATTGAGATTTTTTTAGTCAACTCACATATGGCTGGCGGCCGTATGGCGCCGAAGTATTCGAAATGCGGCCGTGGACGCCAAAAAGGTTGCCCACCTCTGATCTAGAGTAACAATATCGTTTTTACATCTACCCCCCCCCCCCCCCCACATTGAATGTACAGAGTCGGTTCATGTATGAGACTTGAGAACATGAATTTGTCATCCATGATGCTTGTAATGTCGGCCATGATGTTATCCATGATGTATGTAATGTCACACACCTCGTTTACGCGAATACTTGTGAACAATCGTGAAGTATACTTGATGTGTAATGTCTTGTTATTTTCATGGAAACACAGGGTGTAACATGTTTCATTGGTTTTTTGATTCAGAGTTGATATCCGGTTCCGGTTAATACTTTCTCGGGTTTCCGATTTCAGACTGAACGGCGGGATATGTATTGACCAATAAAGAGTGACACAATATAGTAAACATGTGTGAGAAAAATCACAAGTAGTCCGGAACTGTTAGCACGATGAGAACCTAAATTTCCGACCGCCGTTATCCATGTACCAACCAGGTACCAAAGTCGAGGTGGTGTTTTATTCAGACGTATAGACTCTGTGCAAAAACTAAAGTACGAGCCCGGACACATACACACATCAGGTCACACAATATTCATCATTTTCCAAAGCATACATTTCGATATACAAGATTAAATTGTTATTTCATGTGGTTAACCGATGATATAGATGTGTTGCTACCGACGCGAGTATACTCTGAAACCGATTGTCGTGTATATTTTCGTCACTGTTCGTTGTAATCTATTTCAAACTTTCACCAATACAGCAAATACCAAATTGATGCGTGTGGTTTCAAAACGAAAATGGTATTTTTACTTGGGTAAACATCGCATCTCCAAACGAAAATGGTTTATCACTCAGGGAAAAATATATTTCCAAGTGAAAATTGTTTGTTACCTGGGGAAAAGATAGATTTCCAAGTAAAAACGATATTGTTACTCTAGATAAAAGTTTATTTCCAAGTGAAAATGGCTTGTTGCTCGAGTCAAAAATATATTTCCATAAGAAAATGGTTAGTTACTCTAGGTAAAAGTATATTTCAAAGTGAAAATGGTTTGTTGGTCAGTGAAAATGGTTTGTTGTTCAGGGAAAAAATATATTTCCAAGTGAAAAAGGTTTGTTACCCAGAGAAAAAATATATTTCCAAGTGAAAAAGGTTTGTTACCCAGAGAAAAAATATATTTCCAAGTGAAAAAGGTTTGTCACCCAGAGAAAAAATAGATTTCCAAAGGAAAAGGGGTTTGTTACACTGGGTAAACGATAAATCTCCAAAGGACAATGGTATTTTAGTCAGGTAACGGTTGACCTCCAAGTGAAAATGATAATTTTACACAGGTAAACGTCAGTTGTCCAAACCAGTATGTTATTTTGACTTGGGTAGGTATCTTGTGTTCAACGCTGGTAGTGTGATTGGTTTTGTTAAACGTAGTGGCCGAGTTGTACAATATACTTTTCGTGGGTATACAGTTACGAAGGGGTGGAAAATGAAATTGCTATTATGATCGTCAGAAGATTGTTGTATGTTGATTTGTCGGAGTAGCAAACCTATCATTCGCATATGACAAGCAAAATCATTACCGCGAATACATGTAACTGGTTCGCTCGGTCTCGACCAATGCAAAATAGATGATTCGTTTTTTTGAAACCGTAGCGAAGACCACATGTAAATCTATGCGATAGACTTCTACCCCCTTGCATTCAGTCGTGCCGTGTCCATTTTAATACGGCGGCCCACAGGTATGACATGCACACACTAACACCGTGAACAGAAATCGATGATTTTGATTAATAAAAATATTTCTTGACTACATCGGAATGTCTATGTTGTAGAAAGTAAATACTATTATGGTGTTGTGTGTTTAATGAAGGCGATTGGTTACAAGTATGTGTTGGGAAAATGAAATTTATTTATCTGTATGTGACGAAATGAAAATAGATCCGTGGTTTTAATTGGTTTGTGACTGTGTTGTTTTAATGTACAGGTAGACTTGACACTGAACAACAATTCGACTCACAAAAAATGTTTGTTGTATGATTTGTCACTGGTGCGCAAAGGGTTAGGAATATTTTTGTATGATAATATCTTCTAGCTGTTTTGTTGTGAGGGCAATCATACAATGACTCAGCACTTTTCGGTAGCAAAGTAGATTGTTTTGTGCGTTAGATTTGTGGAACATGAGTCGAATACACACTCTTTTGCGGAAGTAACAAGATTACTGCAATGACATTGGTAGGTCTCTCAAGCAGTGGCCATGGATTTGTTTTTGAAAGATGTCGCGATATCGATATAATATTTTCTAAAAGTCAAACTCGACATATATCATGAACGTGTAGGACTCACGATAAACATTATACTTATACAACTTTGTTACAAGAACTATGATATTTCTGTAAGGTGTGTTGGATTATTTGAATATTTAGATGCGTGACCATTCATGTAAAAAAAAGTTCTTGTGACATAAAAACAGTTTGTAGAGTGTAACCAAACATTTAGTTTCGTAGTGTGAGGATATCGAGTAAAGTTGATTACTTTGTGTGATCTAAATATACTTCGTACTTTTGTAAGAGTTGTAGGGATGATCATTCGTATCCTACAAAGTAACTATTTCATACAACAAAATATTGAATGTCCGCTAACACATTGAGTCCATAATCCAAGAGAGTGAAAATTTTTTACACTAACATAATACTTATCCAGCAAACTATAGACGGAGTTTAAATCTAGATCGTATTAAGCGAAGTGATGAGTACCTCTAGTAAAAAAAAATCGAAACGGACAAAACAAATTTCCTGTGTCTTGGTTGTTGTAAATAACTACTTGGTATGACATTAGTTGAGTGGGTGTCAATTCGTATCTATCGAGGTTGAATGTTTAACCATACCGAAATGAATCCAGAACACATAAAGCATACATTGATCACAATCGAGTTCGGTGAGAATCAGTATCAATACGAGTGGTATATTATTTTTCGCGATATGCAACAAACCTTCTAAGTAAACTTTTCAAAAATTCGTCATGTCATAGTCGGTTGTCACGAATTCGAAACAAATTTACTTCGATTATCACGACAAAGGGAATTAAGATCAACGGAGTATTTCGAAGTGGTATGTTCAACAATCACTAAATGGTAAAAATATCCAACTGTTCATACAACTCGGTTAGGTAAACGATACAGTTACAAGAATGATGTAACCTCGATTTACAGATGGCAGCCCGATGATGTTAATCTCAATCACTCCAGTGTGTTTATTGCAAAGTATTTGACACAAAAAAAATTGAATGAAGACCCGCACCTCGGTTTCATTACCAAGCAAGTGAAAATTATTTTCTGTGGGATGGATATGATTTGCATTTAGAAAAACGATCTAAACCGATTAAGCGAGGCTGTTTCATATCCGTCGAGTGAGTAAAATTTCTTTGGAATAGTGAGGTAATTGCTAGGGATTCAATCACATACAAGTAAGGTATTTTAGCGACGAAGTATTGTGATGGTATTTACTTTAGCCAACAACGGGAAAATTTTCAATTTCTCTGATCGTGTGTGTGTTTTACAAATAATTCCAGTACGCCTAACTATAGGACACATTTGGCAAACATCGTGCAAATTGCTTCTTTGTGATGGTAACGACTTTCAGCGGCTTAGTTTCATGTCGGGAATTATTATTTGAGGGTTCAAAAACAATATTACAAATGAACAACAATGCAAAACACGTCAAGGGAATTACAGTGTAGCAAGTACTTCCTTGATATTACGATTGTTGTACACCAGACATTTCTAACTTAATTGAATGCATCTAGCAAACATATTCCAATTTACTTTTGTAATGATCAAAGTCTTAGAGTGCAACCTCGTGATATTTTACATTTAGCACGTTCTATAGAAAGTGTGAACGAAGTTGAGTATTAATCGTGTACTTGGGATAGTGCTTTGATATCAAAGATATATTTTCACACTGTGTAATGTTTCGATTCTCTGTTGTGAATACCGCCAGTAACGACATTGATGTTAAATCCTCACTCTTGGTCATTGTAAGCGAATCCTAAACATCGCAACAGTCGGTATGGAAATCGAACGCCTGCATACTTTTAGATAGGCGACACTAACAAGTTTATTACATCCGTGAAATACTCTGAAACGTCGATTCGTGTTTTTGTTAGCTATATTCATCTTCCATATCTGTGGACACAAAGATTTCTTAACTTTGGTTACAGCTCATTCGAAACGAATTGTCGCAATCTAAAAAAGCACAAGTCGAAGACGAATGATTTGATTTCAATGAACTAAAATGTCCTTTTGTTTTGATGTTGGATTTAATACAATTTGTATGACTACACCGAGTCCGATTCCGAAAGTGAAATGTTACTTTAGTAGAAAAATTGGATGACTCGCATTTTGATATTGATAGATGTGTAGAGTAATATGACTAGTTTATAAAATCTCGGTAATGTTTTTTGTCATGTCTGTGATCAACAAATACGTGATCAAGTCTTACCATTCGATATTAACTTTCGCAGCCGGTGTAAGCGAAAATTTGTTGAAGTAACAATACCGACGAGTTCAATAATATTCTCCATCGATGCATTCGAATAATCCGTCAGCTGCAAGCGGATTTAAAACTCGATGCCGTTTTGTGGTTAACTCAAGTCAGTTGCCGCGTACGTGTTGATTTCAGGAATGATCATGACGTGTTGTCTGGGTAGATTAGTGTGGTTGTAACTATTACCGTAAAGAGTTGCTGACATTCCAATATCTTTTACGCTGTCATATACGGATTCAATTGTGATAATTTAATTCTCAGTTATTGTTCTGGCCTTCAAATCTCGTATACTCAAAATATAATATGTCCAAGTCAAAACGTATATGCACCGATTAGTAAATACTTTGTCTTCAGAATAGTAACAACCTTTACAATCGAATAAAAAAAGACTGAGCATACGAATACAACCAGGATGAATTAATTCAAATTCATGAGTTGCAGTGATATAATCAAGTAATTGAAAACTAGATTTTTAACAATTGGTAATGTTGTGAATAATTCTTTTGAGTATGGTAAGATGTAAAAATATCTCTTTGACAAACGGAAAGCCAGACCGTGAATAGAGTTGTAATGCAGTGGCGGCTCGTCCTATAGGGCAACTGGGGCATTGCCCCACCTAAAATTCTGTTCAATAACAATTTAACCATTTATAGACGCACAGCGCTCAATATATATCGAGATCACAGCGAAACCCGCGTTCTTCTTGTGCTTTCGCTTGCAAATGCCCATACATAGCGAAGTCTCCGCGAAAATCGAATTCTCTTCTGTGTTTTCGCTTTGTGAATGCCTAGCCGGGGCTTGCCCCGGTAGCGCTCATAACAAGCTTTCACTATCTATTCTCTCAAAGCTGCGCACAATTAAGAAACGTTGCTTTACTCTCTCCTATTCGTAAAATGGCCGAGCAACCGGGGCAAATATGCTTGCTCGCCCTTAAGGTGTGATGTAACAATCGTATCTATATCTGAACTCGGATACCGTGATATGCGTTGAGTCGACCGTTGCTGGTACAGGTCGATTTTGATGGTGTTTCACACCATGATAATTCTTGAAACTTGGTATGTCATGTCGTGATGGTGGTATTTAACACTGTCCTAAGTTTCAGGGTTTCTACTCAAAGTTTAGGGTAGTAATTCCGTTTCCAAAGTCGAGTGTGTGCTGATCGGTCATGTATCGCAAACATATTTCACGCAAAGCCGGTATTGGTCTCCATTGATTTTAACGATGCTCCTTAGCTAGATCCGTCATGAACTTTTACATGGTATGTCTTGATTTTAGTATCGAACGCTGTGCCAAGTCTCAAGGTTGACACTCAATGATTAGGGCAGCAATTTCTTTATTAAGTTCGAGTATGGTAGAGATGTGCGCTGATCTGACACTTAGCCTACCTAACGCATTGCGGATTTCACGCAAAAGCCGGTGTATCTGTGTTCCATACTGAGATAGGTGATGAGATGATGATATCATGAAACAGTTTACTAACATCCTCGGTTTGCATTCAAATATTTAGTTTTATTTTATATTCTCCAATGTCAATTTCACCGTGGAATGGTGGCCTTCGGGCCATTTGCTCACAATTACAACCCCTGTCAAGCGCGATAGCTGTTTCGTTTTCGATGGCGGCTAACAGCTGATCGCTTGATCAGCCGATTCCTCAGTAAATATTACGCAAAATTCGGCGTTGATCTGTTCGTATTAATTTTGACAGTGTACCATACCGAAAACGGTCATGAGGCTATACTTCTCGATGATTTCATGTAACAGTGTACCAAGTTTTCGGCTTTCATCCACGTATTTATTCGGTAATATATTTTCCGAAGGCGATTTCGCAGCAGACATATAGACACTATAGACCGTAAGCCGTATGTGTCGTGTGACAGTCTCCAGCCTCAAGGCCAGAATCTTCCAAGCTGTACCGGGACCGAATTTCCGAGGCTGCTATCCGTAGTTCTTCAGAATGATGTTTTGGATTCAATATGACATTTCCTTGTCCAATCTATGAGATAACAATTGCGTATGTGTCCGAACTCGTTGACCTTTCCAGTTAGGCATACGCAATCTCTCGATTTATAGTCATTTCCATTTCTGCAGATAAGTAGTCAGGTCAAGTGCGAACATGAATCGTGTTGAATCTGTGCTCCGTACGCCGTTTAGCCAGCTGCCTTTAGAGCAAAAATTAGAGGTAAAGCGACTAGGTCCGTATCAGCCTAGAAATTGCCCATTGATCCAATCGTACGCCGGAGGAAAACGCACTCGTGCCTTTTCTTCAGCGCATTTCGATAAAAATGAATGGCTTACTTATGGCGAGGATAAAAACGCCTTGTTTTGCTTTTACTGTCTTTTATACGACAGTGCCGGTATCGGAAGCAGTGGCTCTTGTTGGAACAAAATTGGTTAACGCGATCTGAAGCATTTGTCAGAGCGTCTGAAAACGCACCAAAAATCCCAAGTGCACATGGCTAGTGCAGTTAAATATAAATTGTTTGGCAGAGTAAATGTAATGTCGCAGCTCAATGAAAGTTATCGCGTATCAGTCTGCAAGCACAATGAGCTTGTAGATAAGAATAGGCATGTTCTCTCTCGGGTGATTGATGCCATTAAATTTATTGGAGTTTATGAATTGCCCCTTCGAGGCCACGATGAGAAGGAATGCTCTCTCAATAGGGGGGTATTTTTGGATCTAATTAAATACACGGTTTCCATTGATAGCATTTTGCGCGAACATCTCGACACCGCGATAGTAGCTAAGGGTACCTCAAAGACTAGTGAAAAGTGAAAAATTCATCAAGATGAAATAATTTATTCATGAAATTGTTTAATGCGATATGTGCTCGCATTTCAATTTAACACAGTGCTTTGATTCCTGCTTGAATGATGGCAGGCAGACTCGTAATTAATCTTCCATGGATAACAGCTGGCTTTTTATAATGTTTTACGTTTATGGGTGCCACCGCTTTGATTGCCTATCCCCTGGTCGTAACGCATCAGGATCGTGTACCAAACACTTTCGGACGAGGGCAAATCGATTTGACTCGCTTTCGGGACGAGAATCCATATACAAATCGGGTCGGAGGCGCTGCAGCACTTTACAGAATTGATGAGCATGGAACGATTAAAACACCACAAGGTGTCATGCGAATGCTCTTTGTAGGTAGTTGGTCTGCGTATTTTTGGTATAGTCTTACTCGGCGCTTGCGTAATCTCTACCACGAAATCATAACGCATGCTACTAAGGATAACCTGATGATTGATTCGTGGCATGGGAACGATTCTTAGTTCGCGTACATTTTGTAAAATAATCATTTGAATAAAAAACAATGAATAAAACATTTGTTACCGCACTTCAAGTCACGCCACCGGCAAACCTTTCGCGGCACCTACGTTAAAAATCATTGTTTACGGGAAATTCATGTGGCCATCATGAACGTTGAAAAACGCTACTGTGACGTCATATTGATAACAAGTCGCTTGCGGCCCTTGCCCCACCACCCGATATTGTCACGAGCCGCCACTGTTGTAATGTTTCATTACTTGTTTCAAATCAATGTGTGTATAATATCGAAACGGGACTGTGGGGAAGTTGGTAGTCATGTTTGTCAATCCTATTTCAATGCGCACTACGCCAAAGTCGAATTAATCGGTTTCGGATTAGGATTTTACAATTATTTCACACCTTTTTGAATAAGCGTCAACTTCACAGAGGATTAGGGTTGGGTCAGAAATAAGTGAAAATTTGTCGGTATTCGAATCACCGGCTACGCCGGCTCTGTGGTAAACTAATTACTAAAGTAACACCATGCGACTGATTCCTAGATTTAGCAAACTATTTCACACTGACTGGTCTAGTGTAATAATCGATAGTAGCACACGACTGCACGGAAACAATTCAGCGCGCAGGTCATTCGAAATATAGGTCGCACGCACTGCTTAATCCTCTTGCAAGCCACGTTTCCGTTTGTGCGGTTATTGTTGGTGACTCGTACATATTCAACACCGCGCGAGAGATGCCTATACTCGAAAGTACGAATCACCGCCACACCCATAAGAACACATGGCGAATCACCAACACAACCTATACGCGAAAGCACGACATGCGAAAGTACGACGTGCGAGAGATGCCTATACCGAAAGGGCGATTCACGGCCGCACCCATAAGAACACATGGCGAGTCAGCACAGATCCCGTAAGAATACACGACAGGCGAATCACCGTCACCACCTATAGTAAAAAAGGCGAGTCACGACCACGAGTTTTCACGATATACACATTAACAAAGATTCATTCACATGACTATTTACTTGATACATATTCAACACCGGTCGAGATATGCATATACCGAAAAGGGTCACCGGTTCAAGACGAGTTTTCGCGGCACCGGTCGAGTGATCCCCACACCGAAAAGGGTTACCGGTCGAGAGATGGCTATACTAGCACCGGTTGAGTGATCCCTATACCGAAAAGGGTCACCGGTTCAAGACGAGTTTTCGCGGCACCGGTCGAGAGATCCCTATACTCATAAGGCACCGGTCGGGTGGAAGGGAGGTCTGAAAGGGTCACCGGTTCAGGACGAGTTTTCGCGGCACCGGTCGAGAGATCCCTATACTCATAAGGGTGGGGTCACCAGAGATCGCATAAGAACACATGGCGAGTCACCAGAGATCCCATAAGAAACAACGGCAGGTCACCAGAGATCCCGTAAGAATACATGACAGGCACATCATCGCCGCGGCCTATATCCACAACGTTAGTTCACTACGACACAAGAATCCGTGGGCACATCATCGCCACAGCATATATCTGAAAGTGTACCATCATCACTACATAGGCACATCATCACCACATGGGGGTCTGAAAGGGTACCATCATCACCACGAGTTTTCACGGCACGTCATCACCGCAGCCTATACCCGAAAGGGTACCATCATCACCGCATCCATAAGAACACATGGCACCTCACCGCCGAGAGGGGGGTCTAAAGGGTCACCGGTTCAAGACGAGTTTCCAGGCACCTCACCGCCGCACCCATAAGAGCCCCAGGCACACCCAGACCGATCACCTATACTACTCTCGTCAGGGTCTTGGGAAGGGGAGTTGCGCAATCAAACGGGTTCGGTTCTCGCCAGTCTGGCATTCGCGAATGTCGATGTGTAGGGGTTTATCTGCTCTCCTGAGTTACCGTTCTTACAACGTATTACAAATGCTTTCCAAGTTTTCTGATTAAAAACAAAGTAATTTTCAAAAATCCTGACAGCTCCATCACCGCATTAGAAAACTGGTTATTGCGACAAAATTCCGACCGATAGCACTGTGTTAACTAAAAAAACGTCATGTGACTCGACTCCTGTTTACCCGATTTTTTATGAAACTCTATGACGATCGCTGCGTCGGGGTCGTGTTTCTGATATAATTTTAATACTTTTTCTTGAAAAAAGGGACAGATTCCAAAAAAGAGAAGATTTAGGCTTCGTCCAAGGACACTTTGAAATGTAGAAAAAGAGGACAAATCCTCTTAAAATAGGACTTATGGTGGTGACAATAGTATTGCAAAAGGTCAAGAAAAGAACCAGCAAAGGAAGAATACGAGTAAGAGAATAAAAATAATATTGAAGAACCCTGAACATAACAAAAGCCACAAGTGACATGTGCAGCTTTGTAATGGTCAGTGGTTTTCAAACTTTTTGACAACCATCCGCTCTCATTTTGCAAAAAAAATCATCCTCACAAACCAACCAAAAATTCCTATAAAAATAGAAAGTAAATATCCTCGACAACATTTTGTTCAGATGTGCAACAAGTAGGCAATCGATTTAGGCGATCATTTGTCTCATTAAAAAGACTCTTTCCCTCATTTTGATTCGAACCACCGATCATTTTGGCACCGCACTTTACCAGGAATATGTCGGCCAAAACTTCACGTCGTAAAGTGTCGCAACGCAGATGGGGTTGAACTAGAAATTAATGTGTCACATAGGCTCGTATTCGGTCGATGCACACCCCTACACTAAAGCGTCTCGAAGGTCTTAGCCTAGGCCCTAGGGTTACCATACGTCCTCTTTTTTGACTGTTTTGTAAGTGTCCTAGGAGGACGCCTTTTTGTACTGCTTTTTGAGATTTTGTCCTCTTTTTTAGAATGTCGGTCATATCCGACTGATATGCCGTAAATCAGCACCGAAGTGACGCTCCGGTGGGTATTTCGGGAGCTGGGTGGAAAGTTGACCTTTTTTTAATCAACCTCCTGACAATATGAAGGAAAAAACGGTATTCTGGGCGCTGGGCGGGAAAGTTGACCTTTTAGTTAACCGACCACAAAGTGGGATAAATTCACCGCTTTTCGAGAATTCTTCTCCGGTTTTGCAAGTCTGAAAATATGATAACCTTATCTTAGCCGGTGTTTCCCGGAGAAACCTTCAGTCGGGCAAATCATATCATGAACTTAGAACAATCTGTGTAATAAAAAGGTCGGCTCATTTTCATGATCAAGCCATAATTTTTACGCGTCTCGATTATTGGCTGCACTGTCGATCACGTGACCTTAGATATGTAAATACCATCCCATGCGTTGACGAGTATTGGAGTAGATGGAAATGTAATTCACCATTATGTTTATTTGGCATCCTTGAACCTGACCAAAATCAATATTTGAGAATAGACAACGATTGTGATGGGCTGCCAAGTTTTAAAAATTGTGACGCCATTTGCTTGTTCCGTAAAATATATATCTAATGCACAATAGCACATGCTTGTCGATGACAATGTTGCTGCCCTCATTACAATTTCGCCTAACTGCGATACATGTTAACACGATGAATAAGCGGGTGCCTAACCGTAGGTTCAAATGTTAAGTATAGAATAATTGAATACCAATTGGGTGACCTAATCAAGTGGGACCATCGACAAATATCACAAAATTCTGCCATAACGAATATTGCTTATCGTATCGTAATCAGGGCTTTGGAGCAGTCGTAATTATTTAGCTGCTCCAGCTCAAGTTCCGGAGCTCTCTTCTACCATAAATTAGCTCCGGAGCTCATTTATATCACTACTCCGGCTCCAGAAACTATTGAATAGTGCATTCATAGTCGGTATCAACGGTCGCACCACGGAAGTGTCTTTTTTGTGTGGGTATGCGAAGTCTTGTCGAGTAATAATAACCACTCCGTATCGTCTGTCGATGACGTCAAGAGAATGCACTTTGTTACTTGTCTAGCTGTGCACAGCCTAAAACCACTGATGTGTTGTTTTAATATCGGCACGTCACTCTCTAAAATCAAGTTTTACAGTTAAATTTAATCTTGAAATGATGCGACTATTCAAGTGTAACTGCAGCAAGTGCAATATCAGCGCATGTCGCTATCTTATCGTAGAATTCCTACTTTACCAATTACCACTACCAACGGTTTGGAATTCAATATTGATGCGCTCGGTACGAGTCCAACTGGTGTCAATCAAGTTTACTGGAATATAGAATGTTCTCTGAATGTCATTCAATATAATAATTCCCGTCGTTGTAATCACTTTCAATTTAGCAAGCACTTGCACATAACGCGATCGAGTTGCGATGCGACGAGGTAAATCATAATCGGTATATTTCAATTCGCTTTGTCATATCGCGATTTGAAGTAGGATTGACAAACGTGATCGCGAACTTTTCTTCGCGAACTTTCTTCTCACTTGCACAATCACCTGCTGTTCACACTCACAACTTCGGTACGACATTCCAACTTGACACAATATAGCAGATTATGCACGCATCAATTTCACACAAAAGATCGAAGCCTTTAAAAATTTTCTAGGTATTTTTGTCGCAATTGAGTTAACGGAAATAGTATTACGTCTCGTCATTATAACATCTTACTATACTCAAAAAAGTCAACCACAAAAACATTGTCAAGTAAAGCAGTTTGTAACTCACCCGTAGACTACCCGTATGAAAAGAAGATATCGTCCAATCAATGGCATTTGAACGAATAACCATGTTGCGACTGTGTTATGTCTGTGTGTATGTTGGATCAGCAAGTATTCATCACTTACGCTCACATTGAATGTACAAAGTCGGTGCATGACTGAGAATTGATAACATGAATTTGTTATCCATGATGCTTGTAATTTCAGACATGTTGTTAACCATGATTTATGTAATGTCACACACCTGATTTACGCGAATACTTGGTATGGTGAGCAATCGTGAATACTTGATATGTGTGATGGTAATCGTCTTATTATTTTTCATGGAAACAAAACAAGGGTTGTGGCGTGTTTATTTGAATATAGCTTATTGGTTTATCGATTCAGAGTGAATATGCGGATCCGGTTACATACGTTCTCACGGTTTTGTGATTACAAACTGAATGGCACGATATGTATTGACCAATAAAGAGTGGCACAATATAGTAAACATGTGCAAGAAAACAAGCATACAACCCGGAATTGCTAGCACGATGGGGAACATGAAATCATCCATTTTCCGAACACCGTTACCGACCGGTTACCAAAGTCGAGGAGGTGTTTTTTCTGACATATCGACTCTGGAAAATCCAAAGCATGGACCCGGACATCACAGACATATCAATTTTCGAAACACTACCTGATCGCAAACTGTCATGATTACAATAATACCAAATTGATGGGCTTGATATGTTTGTCAGATCTCCAAAGGAATATGGTAATTATACTCAGGGATACGTCACGTGACCAATGTTATTAGTGTCATTGGGCTTGTTAAACGTCGGATGACGCCGGTTATAGTACTCGTTAGTATACGCATTTTGAGTGCGAGAAAGATTTGCACGTCTTATGCAGAGTATCAGTGTATCGCGACAGTGAAGATATTTTTCACGTGACGAAACAAGATCGTCGTGCCAATGTGAACGCATGTATTTCGATTACCGAGTAGCTGTCTACGGTTAGTTCGTGCTGTATGTTCCGATTAAAACCACAACGAAGACCACTTATGAATCGATTCGAAACATTTCAATCCTTCTTGCATTTACTAAATTCGTTTCCATTTGGATATGGGTCCCCAGGTATGAAATACACACACACACGCACACGCGTATATACACACTGATATCGTAAACACGCAACTCGATGATAGCGATATAGTGTCAATATTATTAAAAATAATTAAAAACAATTTGCAAAAAAAATTGTAATTCTTGTCGTCGCATGTATATAAGATACTAGGGTCACGTGTTCTATGAAAACGACTGATGACAAGTATACTTTGGTGTTGGTGAAAGAAAATTTATTTTTTCTGTACGGCGTCAGTTTGTGAGGAGATGGAAATAGATTCGTGGTTTTAATTGGATTACGATTGAGCTGTTTTAACGTAGGTTTTATTCAACACAGAAACTTGACTCTGAACAGCGATTCCATTCGCAAAACATAATCGTTGAATGATTTACCACAGGTGTAAAAAGGGGTAGGAAACTTTTTTTAAATACATTTCCAGTTTCTGAGTGTTTTGATGTAAGGAAAATGATGTGATAACTCACCACTTGGCATGGTGTAGTAGATTGTTTTGTGTATTGGATTTACGAGTAATGAGTCGGGTACCTATCTACTCTTTTGTTGGAGTAGTTGGTTTATTTCTATGACATTGACAGAACCCTCGTGTAGTGACTATGTAGTGTAATAAATTTGTGTTATCCAAACTTGGATGGATGCTACGGCTGTGCAGGACTCACGCATTATAAGCACATATCGTACCCTTACAAACTTTTGTGTAAAGCACTTTGGTGTTCCTGCAAGTACTATTTCTGTTTTGAGTTATTTTAATATTTGAATGCACCGAAAATCCACCTCCATTCATACTGTAAAGTTATTGAGGTATCGAAACAGTTTGTAGGCGCCACGAATCATTGAACAGGTTCGTAGCATGAGAATATCAAGCGAATATTTTTGCGTGACCTGAATATCTTCCATATACCTTTTGTATGAAACGAATTGCGGACAGGACGCCTATTGCCGAAAACCTAGCCTATAGCCGGAAACCTAGCCAATAGCCGAAAACCTATGCGATACAGACAGGTCGCGTACGAAGAAGCGTTCTCTCGTTTTTCACGAGCCTGGCCGAAAGCCTACGGGCGCGAATCGAGTTAAAATAGTTTTAACTTTATGCGCTATCGGCGTCGACGGCTGGTCGTTCATCGTGTGCTTCAGTCGTATTTGGCTTGCTGTGCGATGTTTTGTTGAGTGTTGTGAATCGCAGGGAGAAGAGATGCTGTGGCAGTGGCGTTGTTGTTTGAAGTAACAGTACTAATTTACTTCAATTGTATTGGATTATAGTGCCAATATTGTTTACCGCACTGTATACCGGTACTTGATGAGAACAATATGAGATGGTCGGCAATCATGGCACCAGATATGCTGGTATATTGAATCATTGACATAGCCTACATACAGATAGATAGATAGGTAGATATAAAATGTTTGGGCTCAGTTCTTCTGATGGAAGGGGCCCTGTTTTTTTACTCATATTTTCTTGTATGCAGTGATATTTATGCTGTGCATTAAATATGAATTTTAATGAGGATCTGATCGAGAGCGTCCGGGACTACCCGGTGCTCTATGACTCTACACATACGAAATTTTTGGATAAAATACGAAAAGATAATATTTGGATAAAGATCAGCGAAAAACTTGATAAATACAACACAACAGGTAAGTTTATGGTTATTAGTGTATGGTATAGTATGGCCCCAGTGGTTCTCAACCGGGGGCTCGCGAAGCAATTTTAGCGGGTCTGCGAGACGCGAGACCTCTAAATTTTTAAAATGATTGATGAACGAATTTCTAATTTCTTGAATTAGGGAAATCACGAGGCAGTTTCGCTCCGCAACTTCTAAATCCTCATGACTCACATCATCAGAACAATTGTCTGGCATGAAATATCCTACTGTCTAAATTCATTTTAATTGCCAAATTGCCAATAACCTACTGATACAATCATATTGCTGTTTCGAGAAATTTTGTTGGAGTTTGTGGAAAAAAAATAAAAATACTGGTAAGGATATAGTTCAATGTTTGCGAAACCTTTTCAATTTAAAGATGTCAGTCGAACATAAAAATTCCTGAAGTATTTTCCCTAATTTGTCCCAATGTCTTACTTTTCAGAAGTAAGTGCATGATTGCACTGCTAATACTGCACTCCACCCCAGCTTCACTAATGTTGTTTTATAATATGAAATAGTAAGATAGTTATGCCCTTACAAACATGAATTCACATAACTTACATAGCCTATACCAGGGGTTCTCTACCCGCGGCCCGCAGACGGTTATTTTGCGGCCCGTGACGTCTTTCATTACGAACGCATACTACATGCCCTGTATTGTTACATATTAATTGTATTTCTAATTATCATTGCCTACTCATTCGTTGTTGTGTTCATAGTTTCTTGATATTTGCTAGGGTTGATGGTTATTGTATTGAATCGGTATTCAGCTGGACTCTTGTTCCAAGAGAAACTTTTTTTATTCAAATTTCATCGGCTTAGTTGTCAAATCGTCAGTTTACCTAAGAAAAGTATGTTGCACACCAAATTTTACTCAATTCCAACCAGAGAAGCCGAGGTCAGTGGAATTGACATTTCGGCCATTTTTGAAATAATAGTATTTACGGTGACCAATTTCGTCACACCAACATGACCAAAAATTGTGTTACGGGTATGCCTGAAGAGGCAGGGATGTCTTTTCCGCTTGTTTTGGTCTTGACAAGGGCCTGTGGTAGTGTTTGGATGAAGACATCACCATTAAACGAAAAATAGATATGACGTGGATTAGCTGGAAATTAGTCCACTTCATTGAAATAGACACGTTAAAACGATGGTGATATAAATTTTATCCGTATTTTACCTGCTTGTTAGGTAATTTCCTTTTCGTGGTCGTTAATTTCATTGCGTAAAGTACTCTGTTTGAAAATTATCTCACCATCCTTTTAACGTGGCTATTACGAAGAAGTGGAGTAATTTCCAGCTAATTCGTGTCATGTCTTTCTTTTCGTTTACTGGCTATGTCTTCATCCAAACTCCATCATAGGCCCTTGTAAAGATCAAAACAAATGGAAAATACATTCAGACTGCCTCTTCAGGCATACATGGAACACGATTTTGTTTTTTGTTTGCTCAGCCTCCCCCCCCCCCCTCCATTGACACCGAAAATTTGTGTGTTCGATGAAACCATTTCTAGAACCCAATGTGATAGGGAGTTGTAAATAAATGTCTAATGCCACAGTATAATGATTTATGTTTTTTTAATAATCTTCACATTGTTTACAGCGACTAACTGCAAAAAACGTTGGAAACAACTCCGAAACAGGTTCAGCAAATATGTTGGCGAATTGAAGAAAGCCAAAAGCAGTGGCTCTGCCGCGAGCACTATCAAGGAGTTTACTCATTATCAGTCTATGTCTTTTCTGCTTGATCATTTGAAGCATAAACCGTAAGTCCTAACATCATATAAATATCTATAACTACAAGATGGCCCACATTTCTTACTTGGTATTGCTTTTTTTGCGATCAGAACTGTTGGAACTGTTGCACCAGATTCTGATGGGAATGGAGATAGACTGGATGTTTCTTCAAATACTGGTAACCTGTCACAGAATGAATTCATGTGTTTGGTCTGCTTCATGTGTGCAACTTTGTTAACAGCAGAATCAAGCCAAGAAGAAGATGTAATGCAAGTCAATGAATCTCCAGAAGATGTAAGCCAGGTTATGCCTGATGATGGTAGAAATGAGGTAGAGTGTGCGGATCAGTCAACAAGCTCACCTACCAAAGTTGTCTCTAGAAAGAGAAAGAGATATGCAGATAAACAAGAATTCCAGGTGAGTCGGATGTGATGAAGGCTTATAGCCAGGGCTTTGGAGCAGCCGTAAATTTGCATTGCTCCTGCTCCGGACCGGCATTATTACCACTGCTCCGGCTCCAGCTCTGAAAACTGTCGAAGGTGTCTGTCTATATAAGATGTGGGCAACCCGCGGCCTGCGGGCCTTATATGGCTTTGAGTAGCCCGCGAACTAATTTCCCATTATATTATCGAAATCCTGTTATATTATCGAAATTGAATTGCTCAGATTGTGAACTTGCAACCTGGCCAACCAAAAATATGATTAGTCTGGCCGCAACACTTGGGATGTTGATGACTAGAATATCAGTTCCGACGCGTTATCAAATCCAGGATCCAGTCACATTTGGATGCAGCAAGGGAGAGGAAAAGATTATTGATTTCGCGAAGGCCTGCTGTTGAATTATGTGCACTCATTAGATATGGTTGTTGCATATATAATAGCATCTTATGAAATACGTCGGAGCCGGAGCTACACCTCAAATACCTAGCTCCAGCTCTGGCTGAATTTTATGTAGAGCTCTGGCTCCAGCTCCGGTGAAAATGCAAGGCTCCGGCTCCAGAGCCCTGCTTATAGTACAAGTAAAGTTATTGAAAGTGGTGATATTCTTATATTTTCCATTTGCAGGCTGCAATATCCGACTTCATGAGCCAAAACGTTAAATCAATGAATGACTTTACTGCTCATCTTGCAAACCGTCCAAGAAACGAATATGCCCACTTTGGCAGCATGGTGGCAAAGATGTTGGAGAAATTGCCACCAGTCAAAGCTATGTCTACAATGAGCTGTATCATGCAATTCATGGGTGAGCAGATGTCTTCACTCGAGACACAAGTTATTGATACACAGGATACAGAATGATGTATGTTGTATGATGACTTGTACAAGCGACTTGATATGTGCTACTGGAACTATAACTACTCGCTTTTGAAAATCGGAAACTAGAACGATTCAATTTTCAAAATCTGCAATTAGAACTAGGACCTACTCAGTTTTCGAAATCCGTAACTTAGTCACCACGTCCATTAATTAAATTGGTACACAAGTCTGGCTGTATGCTTTTGACATTGTTGTTTACCTCTGTGTTGATACATTCTTGCTGAATTCTCCTCACTGCATTTTTTGCTTTTGACATTTTTCATGTCTTTCGCTGTGATTCTACCTTTCTTATGCGTTCACTTGCCCCTAGTACTCATTCTTGATCCGTGATATTCTGTAATTAGTTGTATGTGTTTCGTTATACCCTGATGTCAAACTATGTTCGCACAAGCAATTTCCATATCTTCTTCAGTAAAAACTGTTCCAATATGAATGCATTAACTTGCCCCTAGTACTCGTTCTTGATCTGTGATATACAGTACTTCGTTACACATTTCTTTCAAACTATGTTCGCACAAGCAATTTCCATATCTTCTTCAGTAAAAACTGTTCCAATATGAATGCATTAACTTGCCCCTAGTACTCGTTCTTGATCTGTGATATACTGTACTTCGTTACACATTGCTTTCAAACTATGTTCACACAAGCAATTTTCACATCTTCTTCAGCAAAAACTGTTCCAATATGAATGCATTAACTTGCCCCTAGTACTCGTTCTTGATCTGTGAAATACTGTACTTCGTTACACATTGCTTTCAAACTATGTTCGCACAAGCAATTTTCATATCTTCTTCAGCAAAAACTGTTCCAATATGAATGCATTAACTTGCCCCTAGTACTCGTACTTGATCTGTGAAATACTGTACTTCGTTACACATTTCTTTCAAACTATGTTCGCACAAGCAATTTTCATATCTTCTTCAGCAAAAACTGTTCCAATATGAATGCATTAACTTGCCCCTAGTACTCGTACTTGATCTGTGAAATACTGTACTTCGTTACACATTGCTTTCAAACTATGTTCAGTTGTTCACACAAGCAATTTTCATATCTTCTTCAGCAAAAACTGTTCCAATATGAATGCATTAACTTGCCCCTAGTACTCGTTCTTGATCTGTGAAATACTGTACTTCGTTACACATTTCTTTCAAACTATGTTCGCACAAGCAATTTTCATATCTTCTTCAGCAAAAACTGTTCCAATATGAATGCATTAACTTGCCCCTAGTACTCGTTCTTGATCTGTGAAATACTGTACTTCGTTACACATTGCTTTCAAACTATGTTCACACAAGCAATTTCCATATCTTCTTCAGTGAAAACTGTTCCAATATGAATGCATTAACTTGCCCCTAGTACTCGTACTTGATCTGTGAAATACTGTACTTCGTTACACATTGCTTTCAAACTATGTTCAGTTGTTCACACAAGCAATTTTCATATCTTCTTCAGCAAAAACTGTTCCAATATGAATGCATTAACTTGCCCCTAGTACTCGTTCTTGATCTGTGAAATACTGTACTTCGTTACACATTTCTTTCAAACTATGTTCGCACAAGCAATTTTCATATCTTCTTCAGCAAAAACTGTTCCAATATGAATGCATTAACTTGCCCCTAGTACTCGTACTTGATCTGTGAAATACTGTACTTCGTTACACATTTCTTTCAAACTATGTTCGCACAAGCAATTTTCATATCTTCTTCAGCAAAAACTGTTCCAATATGAATGCATTAACTTGCCCCTAGTACTCGTACTTGATCTGTGAAATACTGTACTTCGTTACACATTTCTTTCAAACTATGTTCGCACAAGCAATTTTCATATCTTCTTCAGCAAAAACTGTTCCAATATGAATGCATTAACTTGCCCCTAGTACTCGTACTTGATCTGTGAAATACTGTACTTCGTTACACATTGCTTTCAAACTATGTTCAGTTGTTCACACAAGCAATTTTCATATCTTCTTCAGCAAAAACTGTTCCAATATGAATGCATTAACTTGCCCCTAGTACTCGTTCTTGATCTGTGAAATACTGTACTTCGTTACACATTTCTTTCAAACTATGTTCGCACAAGCAATTTTCATATCTTCTTCAGCAAAAACTGTTCCAATATGAATGCATTAACTTGCCCCTAGTACTCGTTCTTGATCTGTGAAATACTGTACTTCGTTACACATTGCTTTCAAACTATGTTCACACAAGCAATTTCCATATCTTCTTCAGTGAAAACTGTTCCAATATGAATGCATTAACTTGCCCCTAGTACTCGTTCTTGATCTGTGAAATACTGTACTTCGTTACACATTGCTTTCAAACTATGTTCACACAAGCAATTTTCATATCTTCTTCAGCAAAAACTGTTCCAATATGAATGCATTAACTTGCCCCTAGTACTCGTACTTGATCTGTGAAATACTGTACTTCGTTACACATTGCTTTCAAACTATGTTCACACAAGCAATTTTCATATCTTCTTCAGTAAAAACTGTTCCAATATGAATGCATTAACTTGCCCCTAGTACTCGTTCTTGATCTGTGAAATACTGTACTTCGTTACACATTGCTTTCAAACTATGTTCACACAAGCAATTTTCATATCTTCTTCAGCAAAAACTGTTCCAATATGAATGCATTAACTTGCCCCTAGTACTCGTACTTGGTCTGTGAAATACTGTACTTCGTTACACATTGCTTTCAAACTATGTTCACACAAGCAATTTTCATATCTTCTTCAGCAAAAACTGTTCCAATATGAATGCATTAACTTGCCCCTAGTACTCGTACTTGGTCTGTGAAATACTGTACTTCGTTACACATTGCTTTCAAACTATGTTCACACAAGCAATTTTCATATCTTCTTCAGCAAAAACTGTTCCAATATGAATGCATTAACTTGCCCCTAGTACTCGTACTTGATCTGTGAAATACTGTACTTCGTTACACATTTCTTTCAAACTATGTTCGCACAAGCAATTTTCATATTTTCTTCAGCAAAAACTGTTCCAATATGAATGCATTAACTTGCCCCTAGTACTCGTACTTGATCTGTGAAATACTGTACTTCGTTACACATTGCTTTCAAACTATGTTCACACAAGCAATTTTCATATCTTCTTCAGCAAAAACTGTTCCAATATGAATGCATTAACTTGCCCCTAGTACTCGTACTTGATCTGTGAAATACTGTACTTCGTTACACATTGCTTTCAAACTATGTTCACACAAGCAATTTTCATATCTTCTTCAGCAAAAACTGTTCCAATATGAATGCATTAACTTGCCCCTAGTACTCGTACTTGATCTGTGAAATACTGTACTTCGTTACACATTTCTTTCAAACTATGTTCGCACAAGCAATTTTCATATCTTCTTCAGCAAAAACTGTTCCAATATGAATGCATTAACTTGCCCCTAGTACTCGTTCTTGATCTGTGAAATACTGTACTTCGTTACACATTTCTTTCAAACTATGTTCGCACAAGCAATTTTCATATCTTCTTCAGCAAAAACTGTTCCAATATGAATGCATTAACTTGCCCCTAGTACTCGTACTTGATCTGTGAAATACTGTACTTCGTTACACATTGCTTTCAAACTATGTTCACACAAGCAATTTTCATATCTTCTTCAGCAAAAACTGTTCCAATATGAATGCATTAACTTGCCCCTAGTACTCGTACTTGATCTGTGAAATACTGTACTTCGTTACACATTGCTTTCAAACTATGTTCACACAAGCAATTTTCATATCTTCTTCAGCAAAAACTGTTCCAATATGAATGCATTAACTTGCCCCTAGTACTCGTACTTGATCTGTGAAATACTGTACTTCGTTACACATTTCTTTCAAACTATGTTCGCACAAGCAATTTTCATATCTTCTTCAGCAAAAACTGTTCCAATATGAATGCATTAACTTGCCCCTAGTACTCGTACTTGATCTGTGAAATACTGTACTTCGTTACACATTGCTTTCAAACTATGTTCACACAAGCAATTTTCATATCGTCTTCAGTAAAAACTGTTCCAATATGAATGCATTAACTTGCCCCTAGTACTCGTACTTGATCTGTGAAATACTGTACTTCGTTACACATTGCTTTCAAACTATGTTCACACAAGCAATTTTCATATCTTCTTCAGCAAAAACTGTTCCAATATGAATGCATTAACTTGCCCCTAGTACTCGTACTTGATCTGTGAAATACTGTACTTCGTTACACATTGCTTTCAAACTATGTTCAGTTGTTCACACAAGCAATTTTCACATCTTCTTCAGCAAAAACTGTTCCAATATGAATGCATTAACTTGCCCCTAGTACTCGTTCTTGATCTGTGAAATACTGTACTTCGTTACACATTGCTTTCAAACTATGTTCGCACAAGCAATTTTCATATCTTCTTCAGCAAAAACTGTTCCAATATGAATGCATTAACTTGCCCCTAGTACTCGTACTTGATCTGTGAAATACTGTACTTCGTTACACATTGCTTTCAAACTATGTTCACACAAGCAATTTTCATATCTTCTTCAGCAAAAACTGTTCCAATATGAATGCATTAACTTGCCCCTAGTACTCGTACTTGATCTGTGAAATACTGTACTTCGTTACACATTGCTTTCAAACTATGTTCACACAAGCAATTTTCATATCTTCTTCAGCAAAAACTGTTCCAATATGAATGCATTAACTTGCCCCTAGTACTCGTACTTGATCTGTGAAATACTGTACTTCGTTACACATTGCTTTCAAACTATGTTCAGTTGTTCACACAAGCAATTTTCACATCTTCTTCAGCAAAAACTGTTCCAATATGAATGCATTAACTTGCCCCTAGTACTCGTTCTTGATCTGTGAAATACTGTACTTCGTTACACATTGCTTTCAAACTATGTTCGCACAAGCAATTTTCATATCTTCTTCAGCAAAAACTGTTCCAATATGAATGCATTAACTTGCCCCTAGTACTCGTACTTGATCTGTGAAATACTGTACTTCGTTACACATTTCTTTCAAACTATGTTCGCACAAGCAATTTTCATATCTTCTTCAGCAAAAACTGTTCCAATATGAATGCATTAACTTGCCCCTAGTACTCGTACTTGATCTGTGAAATACTGTACTTCGTTACACATTGCTTTCAAACTATGTTCAGTTGTTCACACAAGCAATTTTCACATCTTCTTCAGCAAAAACTGTTCCAATATGAATGCATTAACTTGCCCCTAGTACTCGTTCTTGATCTGTGAAATACTGTACTTCGTTACACATTTCTTTCAAACTATGTTCGCACAAGCAATTTTCATATCTTCTTCAGCAAAAACTGTTCCAATATGAATGCATTAACTTGCCCCTAGTACTCGTTCTTGATCTGTGAAATACTGTACTTCGTTACACATTGCTTTCAAACTATGTTCACACAAGCAATTTTCACATCTTCTTCAGCAAAAACTGTTCCAATATGGATGTATTAACTTGCCCCTAGTACTCGTTCTTGATCTGTGAAATACTGTACTTCGTTACACATTTCTTTCAAACTATGTTCGCACAAGCAATTTTCATATCTTCTTCAGTAAAAACTGTTCCAATATGAATGCATTAACTTGCCCCTAGTACTCGTTCTTGATCTGTGAAATACTGTACTTCGTTACACATTTCTTTCAAACTATGTTCACACAAGCAATTTTCATATCTTCTTCAGCAAAAACTGTTCCAATATGAATGCATTAACTTGCCCCTAGTACTCGTACTTGATCTGTGAAATACTGTACTTCGTTACACATTGCTTTCAAACTATGTTCACACAAGCAATTTTCATATCTTCTTCAGTAAAAACTGTTCCAATATGAATGCATTAACTTGCCCCTAGTACTCGTTCTTGATCTGTGAAATACTGTACTTCGTTACACATTTCTTTCAAACTATGTTCGCACAAGCAATTTTCATATCTTCTTCAGCAAAAACTGTTCCAATATGAATGCATTAACTTGCCCCTAGTACTCGTACTTGATCTGTGAAATACTGTACTTCGTTACACATTTCTTTCAAACTATGTTCGCACAAGCAATTTTCATATCTTCTTCAGCAAAAACTGTTCCAATATGAATGCATTAACTTGCCCCTAGTACTCGTTCTTGATCTGTGAAATACTGTACTTCGTTACACATTGCTTTCAAACTATGTTCACACAAGCAATTTTCACATCTTCTTCAGCAAAAACTGTTCCAATATGGATGCATTAACTTGCCCCTAGTACTCGTACTTGATCTGTGAAATACTGTACTTCGTTACACATTGCTTTCAAACTATGTTCACACAAGCAATTTTCACATCTTCTTCAGCAAAAACTGTTCCAATATGAATGCATTAACTTGCCCCTAGTACTCGTACTTGATCTGTGAAATACTGTACTTCGTTACACATTGCTTTCAAACTATGTTCACACAAGCAATTTTCATATCTTCTTCAGCAAAAACTGTTCCAATATGAATGCATTAACTTGCCCCTAGTACTCGTACTTGATCTGTGAAATACTGTACTTCGTTACACATTGCTTTCAAACTATGTTCACACAAGCAATTTTCATATCTTCTTCAGTAAAAACTGTTCCAATATGAGTGCATTAACTTGCCCCTAGTACTCGTTCTTGATCTGTGAAATACTGTACTTCGTTACACATTGCTTTCAAACTATGTTCACACAAGCAATTTTCATATCTTCTTCAGCAAAAACTGTTCCAATATGAATGCATTAACTTGCCCCTAGTACTCGTACTTGATCTGTGAAATGCTGTACTTCGTTACACATTGCTTTCAAACTATGTTCACACAAGCAATTTTCATATCTTCTTCAGTAAAAACTGTTCCAATATGAATGCATTAACTTGCCCCTAGTACTCGTTCTTGATCTGTGAAATACTGTACTTCGTTACACATTGCTTTCAAACTATGTTCACACAAGCAATTTTCATATCTTCTTCAGCAAAAACTGTTCCAATATGAATGCATTAACTTGCCCCTAGTACTCGTACTTGATCTGTGAAATACTGTACTTCGTTACACATTGCTTTCAAACTATGTTCACACAAGCAATTTTCATATCGTCTTCAGTAAAAACTGTTCCAATATGAATGCATTAACTTGCCCCTAGTACTCGTTCTTGATCTGTGAAATACTGTACTTCGTTACACATTGCTTTCAAACTATGTTCACACAAGCAATTTTCATATCGTCTTCAGTAAAAACTGTTCCAATATGAATGCATTAACTTGCCCCTAGTACTCGTTCTTGATCTGTGATATACTGTACTTCGTTACACATTTCTTTCAAACTATGTTCGCACAAGCAATTTTCATATCTTCTTCAGTAAAAACTGTTCCAATATGAATGCATTAACTTGCCCCTAGTACTCGTACTTGATCTGTGAAATACTGTACTTCGTTACACATTGCTTTCAAACTATGTTCACACAAGCAATTTTCATATCTTCTTCAGCAAAAACTGTTCCAATATGAATTCATTAACTTGCCCCTAGTACTCGTACTTGATCTGTGAAATACTGTACTTCGTTACACATTGCTTTCAAACTATGTTCACACAAGCAATTTTCATATTTTCTTTAATAAAAACTGTTCCAATAACGTGTATGAAAGAATATGAATGGTTTGGAACAGTGGTTTACAATTAAATGTACATCAGGACAATGTCATTTCGTCTAGCAATATATTCAAAAGCAGATTTATGGTACCAGAATATCCAGAGGAGATCTGTGGTCCACCAGAGACGACGAGCTCACATGCGATTTACCACTGCTTCTTGCCACGCAACTCTGCCAATATTGCTCATAAAGTAATTGGTAAATTTCTCCCTGACCTCCTTTGCTTCGTTGCTGTACATATTGGACCCCAGCCTCCCAGTTCGAGGAGTGGTCTCGGTTTGAGAAGTGGTTGTAGGGCCTCCAAAATCACTGGACGTGGATGGTGCGATGCCAAGGTTTGAGAGTGTGCACGAGGATCTAAACTGCAAGAAGTTGCGCAAACAACATGCAGCTTTGGTAATGTCAGTGGCAAGTTTCGGTTCGGCAGTAATGGTGCCCCGGAACACTCTCCACCGTGCTGCCATCACGCCAAATGCGTTTTCAATGACACGCCGTGCACGTGATAATCGGTAATTGAAAATTGATTTGTGTGATGGCAATTGTTTGCCGGGATAGGGTCCCATCAGATTCCTGCGTAATGGAAATGCCGCATCTCCAACCATGACGTAGGGAACACGTACATCTGTCCCAGGTAGGCAGCCATCATCAGGCACATTTAGTTGACCATTAATGAACTTATTTCCGAAGGTAGAATTCGAAATTACCCCACCATCACTATGTCTCCCCGAATCACCTATGTCTACCAGAGTGAAGCAAAGCTGTGAGTCACATGCAGCGAGAAGCACAATACTAAAATTTCCCTTGTAGTTATAAAATTCTGATCCCGACTTGGCAGGGGCCTCAATGCTAATATGTTTTCCATCGATGGCACCAAGGCACATTGGAAAATCCCACTTCTCCTGGAATCCCTTTGATATTCTTTGCCACTCCTCTGGTGACGCTGGTGACTTTAAAACCTCAGGCATTAGTATGGTCCATATCGCCTCACATGTCTCCTCAATTATCACTCCAACTGTTGAATGTCCAACACGAAAACTCTTGGAAATTGACTTTCGAGAATCCCCAGTTGCTAAGTACCTAAAGCAAGATTTACTAATCCTGATGACGGATTCTTAAAATATTTCAAATTTCAAACTTTACCTCAGTGCAATTGCCAGTCTTATGTCAGCCGGAATAGCTTTTCTCCAATTGGTATCCTGCTTTGTTATTTCTGGCTTCAGTTTTTCCAGCAGCTCATAGAAGGTGTTAAAATCCATGCGAAAATATTCATGAAACATTTCCGGATCGTTGTGCATTTCTCTAACTAAGTTGTACTCCCCCATTTCGTCTCTGTTTCGGAAAATTGGGCGAACCCATTCCCTGTAATGTATCCCATATGCTTGAACTGAACATGTATGGTACAGTACACGAATTTGCCGGATCACCAAATCATACCTTTCAGACGAAACTAGCAGAGCCAATGCCGAGCAGATATTTTGCTGCACGAGCAACACTGCCAACAAGGACTCAATATCACCATCCTCCAACTCCACGTCCATTTCCAATGCTCCTTCCACGTCCATTTCCTTTCCAGCCAGTCAACAATGTTTTGATCGCAACAATATTTTGATCGGCCCGCGAAAACGCGGTCCGATACACACCAATGAAGCGGAAAGCCGAAAGCCTGCCGAAAGCCTGCCGATAGCCGGAAACCGATGCGCTTCGGCTTTAGGCTAGGTTTTCGGCAATAGGCGTCCTGTCTGGCGATCCCTTAATAATTCGTATCCTACAAAGGCAAAACTTGAGATGTTTGATCGCATACTTTTTATCATTGTTCATTGCGGTTTTGAAACACGGAGGAGCTTACATCTGAATGTAGTAAGCGTATAGTACCTCAAGTAATAAATTTTCCTCGTTTGAAAATCTAGACTGACGAACAAAATACTAATCGGTAAAGTAGAAGTATCAATATGAGTGCTATGTAATTTTTCGTGATGTGCAACCATTCTCCTAGACATAAGTTTTTCAAAATTCCGCGTATCGTAGAAAATTCGATTGTTACAAATTCGAAACAAATGTACTTCGATTGACGATAGATATTAAGAACAACGCAATATTTCGGAATTGGCTGTTTGTCGTATGGGTGTTTACTGTTTACACATCACTAAACGAACACGATAGCGAATTGTGAATACAACTCGGTTAGTCGAACGACACAGTTACAGATTCATAGGTTTGATGTAATCCTAATTCACCGACGAAGTCATATGACTCGAGACTCAGACGCCCAAGACCGACATTCCATTATAATTTCAAAGAATAGTGAAGTAACCACGCTATTGAGATTTCGTCTATTGGTGCTGGTACTCGAAAATTCGACCAGAAACTGGTAAAAGTGAGGGAAATTAGTATAATGTAAATGCGAAACATCGGATATCATCAAACAGAGTTAAATAGTGGGTTTAACAAGACTTTAACCCGAAACTGAGTATAGTCAGCATAATGACTTCATTTCTAACTTGCGCGTGTTGTCGTTCACATCGGCAGGACCCAGGTTGGTGAACTTGGACGAATCATGGAGAACAGATTCCATTTTCATGCTGTAATCCGCCCGAAGCGGCGTAAATTAAACCTTATTTCATCTCTTGTCAATCGGGCCTTGCGCATTTGTTCACCGGAAAAACTGTCACGTGAATTGGATGATATCCACTTGATTCTGTCCAAAAATGGCTATCCAGATCAGATATTAAAATGCTCCATCTCCAGGGTTTTGAAAAAATCGGATATAGCTCCCAAATACGGACCAAAAAAATGCCCGGCATTTTTACACTTACCTTGGCTAGGTAACGTGTCCAACCGATTTGAAAAACTCATTAAATCGGCTGTTCACCGTTGTTATTACAGCGTAAACACGCATGTGGTGTACACAACGAAACCCATGTTGCCCAACTCTCGAAAAGATGTACTTCCTGCCTTTATTGCAAGTAATGTTGTTTACCTATACAAGTGTCACTGTGATAGTAGGTATGTAGGACGTACATCTCAAAGATTGTTTGAGCGTATTAAGCAGCATATCCCAAAATTGATTCGGTCAAAAACATGCGCAAATACTCGCACGGAGCTCACACGTCAGTGCAAATTGGCTGCCAAAACAGACTGCTATGACGATTACCAAGCATATGCTTCGTCAATCGGTCAGCATTTGAGTGAAAACCTCAGCACACGCATCTGTTGTTGTTTTTCGAATCACCGTTTTCGACGGTTCTGTGACAAACTAATTACCAAAATATTAACTTGCGAATGATTCTTGCCTCTGCAACACCAAACCATGAGAGATTTAGCAAACTATTTTACACCTATTTGAATACGCATAAGTCTTTACCAGAAAACGTTAGCATTTGACCGCTCCCATAAGAATAAGGATATACTGGTGCTACAATCATCGTAAACGTTAGGATTAACTCGAATCAGTCATATATAATAATCTGGGATATACATATTACGCAAGGACCAATCACGTGACTGTTTACTAAACTTGATGCATATTCAACACCACCTCACCGCCACAGCCTATACATCAACGTTAGTCCACTACCACACAAGACTCCATGACAGTTCATCACCACGACCTATACCTGAAATTGTGGTATCACCGTCGCGCAGGCACATCATCACCCTACCTGCATCTGAAAGTACGAGTCCGCCACCCCGCCCATAAGAACACATGGCACATCATCACCACATTGGGGGTCTAAAAGTGTACGTACCATCACGACCCCGGGTCTTCTGGCACATCACCGTCGCACCCATAAGACACGATGGCCGCATGCCAGAGATCTACTATACTACTCAGGTCAAGATTATTATAAAATCTGTGATTTAAAATTTTGCATTTCAGTGCTAAAAACAGCCTGTTCGGTGATGTGTTCCTTGCGGTTGGGTCATAGCTATACGGCCTACTGTCGCATTCCTGGGCATAGTCGTAATACTCCAAGTTGACGCCAAATATCCATATGACACTGTACTTGCCCATTACCGGTGAATTCTGGACTAATATTTGTATTCATATCGGATTATTATACGCACCAAAATCGAGAGCGATCATGTTATGAACAGTTACTGGGATCGCTAACGGTCGAACGGTAACGAAAATAATTTGTAACGGTCGGTCACATTCACGAAGGAATTTCGTCATCTATATTAGTAGTTTCACAGATTCCTGTCATATATCTATTCTTTCTCATCCCATGTGATCAGATTCACCGATAGACTGGACGGAACGGGTGTTTTCGGAAATGGTGATGGATCTTCGTGCGGACCAATTGTTATCAGTCACATCGTTGCATGCTGTTATTTGTGGACCGTCCTATCAGGATTTTCGATATAGTGGGAAGATATTGGAACCTCCACAACACACTAGAATCTATATTAAAGTCGAAAATGAGGTATCATTAAATCGAGCTTCCCAACCTGAAACCGAACTTCGAGCACTTACTCCCTGTTTTTACTACAATCTTGGGAAATAGGGGGGGGGCGCGCCAGACCCAGGTAATTTTTTAAAGGGGGCATTGGAGGGAAAAGGTTAAGAACCGCCGATTTAACTGGATTTAAAAATTGCAGTAACTCGTGGATTGAAGGTACCGACATTGTCGGAACACTTTATGACTGCATATATAGTCTATATAGGTAGAACTTTATGCAACTACCGAGTGTTTGTATTCCATTCCCAACCATACTTGGTAGTAGGGTTGACCAGATGGTATCTTCGTTCGAGCGAAATTGAACAGATCAGTTTTTTGAGCTCGATTGTGAATTTCAGCTAATAGAGCTCCGTGCTTTGCGCATTCTGCAACTGCTTGATCATACGTCACATCATTTGATGATGACACGTGAGGAATTGTGAAACATTTGCCAGAATGAAGTAGTCCTCGTCTTCTGCAGTCCTCTTCTGCAATGAAGGGAATGGTCAACCTCTTGATTGGCAATATCATCACAAAGATCATCGGTGCAATCGGAAGGGATTAAAATCAGTAGCACCACAATATCATCTATTATGCCACAGTGAATCAAGCTCAATATCGCAAATACGATCCTTTCTATCGTCTGATTTTATGTATAGGCCTATGTATTTTTGCAACTTTGCAATTTTTGCAAGATTCATGTTTGCAATTCAATCACTGTAATCTTTTCAACTGACACTAATCGGCAACGGCCGTCAGTGATTGCGCAGGTTGCAATTCGGAATTCAAAGATGAAATAGAAGGCATGACGTAAGAATGGGATCGAAACAACCATGAGTGAATTCACAACTCGAGACCGGTAGGCACGAATGCAATTAGCGCAATACAAATTGTCTATAATATATAGCAGTGCTTTTCAACCTGTGTGACGGTTCGCACTCGTGCGAATGAAAAAATTTGCAGTGCGAATGACGAACATGGTGCGAACGGTGCGAATGAAAATCCCGGATGAGTGCGAATGACGAAGGTGGTGCGAACGGTGCGAATGAAAATCCCGGATTAGTGCGAATGAAAATCGTGAATAATAATTGCTTATCAAATAAACATACGAAATTCAAGGGCTGTGTAACTTTAGTTGTTGCGACGCAATTGTAAAAACTTGTTTAACTTACGACGCACCACTAGTTGTAGCTCTCACAAGCCGTAGTGAATCGATATTTTCGCACTATAATTATTACGTAACCAAAAGCCTGGTTTGGAAGCTGGTGTAGTGATAGACATATAGCAGCCCGTCTGAGGCTGGGAAAATGACGTTAATTCACTTTCTGCTTACTTTCGCTAAACAATCATCAATACTTCCGTAATACCTGTTTGATTAGTGCTATAGGCAAGAGGACAGTAGTAAATACTATTATTACAGACTGCCATTTGCAAGTTACAGTAACGCAAATTTTACCCTTTCAGGGGTTATTAAAGTATAGACCGCAAAGGGTATAATTTTGGGTCGACACGGTGCCAGGACTATCTATCTGTTCGGCGTAGCAAGCCGAAAAAAGGGGAGGGTGGTTGAAATAAAAGGGCGGGTTCGATTTTTACCGAATTTAGTAATATACAGGGCCGTAACAGCACTTCGTCAGCCCCCCCCCCCCAAAACGTTGGTCCTGGGCCCCCATATGGTGATAAACCGAACTTCAGTGAGCCAGCGCCAAGCGCGAAAATTTTCGATATTTCATGATAAAATCGGTCAATAAGATCGGGAATTGCATATATATTGCTATCAATGTCTTGTCCTCTCTGCTCACGTAATGAGTTTTACCGGTAGAGCTGAGTGAGGTGTCTTTGAAACTGTACAGTCCGTAAATAATGATTGAACATCTTCGGGCGGCCGGACCCGTTGGTATGACTTCGTTACATGATGTTATTTCATGACCTCCTGTCTGCTATATCAAAAATATAGAATCGCTCAAACGTACTAGACTGAAAGATCACACGGTTTCGGATTGGTATTTCTTCACTGGCATATAATTTTTTCCTGCAGGATGGTGTTTGTCTTGTGTGTTTGTCTCGCTGCGATCGTTCTGGCACACTTCTTGGAGTCGCATGTTTCATGGCCTAAAACGTTATATGTCTTTGTGCTTCGAGCCGCGGTAGTGGCCAACGCCGATGTGCCCATTTCTATAAATCTTGCGTATTTTTTCTTGGGGGAAGAGCACCCAATAAGCAAGATATTTGGCGACTTGAAATCGCGCCTAGCGCGAAATATTTTTGAAAATATTGCATAAATTGGGTTTGGGGTGCGGCAGTTACGGCCCTGGTACTATAGCATCAATTCATTAGGGTTAAGTACATGCGTAAATAACGATTATACAACATCCTCGTGTTGACGATTATACGCGTATGATAAGCTTGTCGACGAGTCCGAAAGGGCTGTTAATTAGCGACTCCCTGATCTGTCGTGAACAATTGAATACCCGCGCTTATCAAGGCATGGAACAATAAAATACGCGCGCTGACCAATGCGTCTTACGTAGCCTCAGCCAAAGTATGGTAGGCCAAGACGCGGTAGTTAGGCTAGCGATATCTTTCGTATACTAGGCCTATTGCAGATGCGATTGTGCAGGCCAGCGATGATATCGTGCGCATCAAGCCAATGCAGATGCGATTGTGTAGACCAGCGATGATATCGTGCACACAGGGCCAATTGCAGATGCGATTATTCAAGCCAGCGGAACTGGACTTGTTGGAGACGCGATAAATCAGGCTAGCAACGATTGCCGAGTGCGCGGCAATAAATGACCTGATTTCGCAATCATCTCAGCGGGAGATCGTGTCACTCGTGTCACGTTACATTTGTAGTGCAATGCGCAATGACGAATCTCGCTAATTGGTATCATGCCTTTCGTTATTTGGCCGCGCGCAACACTGATAATACGACTTATTGAATTTCAACCGAGTATTAGGGTCTGAAGGGCCATTTCAAAAGGATGGGGTTTCACGTTTAAGGAGGGGGTTTCGCGTTTCTAAAGGGAGAATAGCACATTTTGAACAACGTCGACAATATTTTTAAACAGAAATGAATTTCAGTACTGGGCGTTCTTCTGAAGATAGATCCCGGGCCGCAAAATATGACATCGCGGGCCTCATGCGACCCGCGTGTTGGTGACCCCTGCTTTAAGACCTAACCATCCAAGCACTAGTTAACTAGTAGAAGGGTTTTAGTGAAATAGCTGATATCAAAACGAGCAAAAATAGTAGCATTTTTCATGAGACACTTGATAGCTTAAGATACATTGTAGCCAATTTGTTGCACATCTGAGCAAATAAATGCTGTATTTTCATCTTCTTTTTGTATATCAATATTCGGTTAGTTTGTGCGAATGAAATTTATTTTACAAAATTAGTGTGAATGAAGCTCAAAAAGGTTGAAAAGCACTGATATATAGTCATATACGCAACATTAATGATAGCCTATACACGGATAGAATAGAGCCAGTTCTTTTGTCGATAGAGAATCGGTTGCTCGAGTTTTATCGTAGTTTATTGTATACATCATCTCTTATTTCAAATTGCAATCTCCGTATTTACTGACGGTCGCCCCCGATGAGTGTCAGTTGAAACGCTCGGACCATTGGTTATCAAACTTTTTAGACATGCCCTCCATTATGATAGTGAACATTTTCGCATCCCCTCCCTTATTGTGATATCTCAAAATATTAGGAAGACCAACAAGAATGCTAGAAGTCGCAGCGGATAGTTTGATGGCATGGAAGGTTAAGGTTGTTGATGAGATAGTTGTCGGCTATGAAGTTCTGGCTATACATCAGTGACATGCGGTCAGTTGAGGCAAGTAAGGCACTGCCTCACTCGTCGCCAGGATGAGTAGAGAAAGTTGTGAAAACCTGCAATGATTACACGTTTCGTTATCCATTTCCTCATTATGTTCTTACGCTTCATTGAATATTGGGATATTTACAATGTCGTTGGGTGATTGGATGGCGCATTTATAGTTGTATTCTTTTACATGGTGAATTGTGCAAAATCGTGATCAGTTTTAGGTAAGTTTATGGATTTCCAAGGAAGTATGTAATATGAAAATGGTGTCCTTAACTCATACACAATAAGGTTTTGCATCATTCCAAACCACAACATCTGCTTACAACCTGATTTATAAGTAGGGTTACCATACGTCCTCTTTTAGGAGGTTTGTCCTCTTTTTTACTTTTTTGAAAGTGCCCTCGGAGGACACCCAAATGTCCTCTTTTTGGAGATTTTGACCTCTTTTTTGAGAATTCTGGTTAAATATAGCCCAAAATTCGGCCGAGATACAGTAAATGAGCACCGAAGTAACGCTCCGGCGGCTATTTCCGGAGCTGATCCGGAAAGTTGATCTTTTGATTAGTCAACGAACGGATAATTTGAAAGAAAAACTGTATTTTGGGAGCTGAGCCGAAAAATAGACCTTTTATTTAGTAAACCGACCAAAAACTGCATAAAATTTACCACTTTCAGGATTTTCCTCCGGTATTGCAAGTATGAACATTTTGAAAAAGTGTCCTCTTTTCAAATTTCAAAAATATGGTTACCCTACATATAAGGCATTTTAGAAGGCCAAGTGAAATAGCGGCACTCTAATTTTAGGGAAATTCAGTCAATTCTGGACAACCCTAATCTTGGTATAGTGCTAATTGTAATAGAGGATATTTGATATCATCATTTTTAGTGTTTATATATATATATGTATTGTCATTGTAAGTGACGTGTTAGTGTGATTTAAACAAGAATGGTCAAATCAATCCATTTATAAATTTTAAATATCACTGGTAATAATCTGGCGAATATTGGTAAATGCTGCTATTCGATCTATTTTTAGAACAGACTTGCGGGCAACTCGTCTGGTCCTCGCGGTCTACCTGGGGCACGTTGGCATCGCGTTGCTGACCCCTAGTCTATGCCTTATAACAATTGGTTCCCAGCCGTTGTGTCTTCGCTGACCCCATTTGGAACGTCACGGACCCCAGGAACCCCAAATAAGTTTTATGTCATATATTTAGCTCAATTTTCGCACAACCGTCATCTGTCCTCGTGCAAATATTGACAGCAGGCGAGTGATAAACACTAAACAGCAAACATCAAACTTTTCATGAATATAGAATCATACCCTCTGTGAAAATTGTGTTGACTTTCATTATATTAAGATTACGTTCGTAGCTGCATCTCTTGAAATACGTATTCATGTGTTGAAAATCCGCGCATTCGATTTTATATGAACGAGAGCCGAAAATCGGTTGATACAAGGATAGGTCGAGGAAATGATATATAGGCTATCATTGGTGGAGCCAAATAGAATAATAACGTGTAACGCTTACGACGACACCTTTGGTTATGATCGCAATATAATTGGCACGAGAACTGAGAATCAGATTTTATTGAACGTATCATGCTTATTCTATTCATTTCCATCCAATATCTTAAAGTTCTTCTGGTATAGTGATTATGTTCAAAACGGGGGAAAGATATTTCAATCCCTTCGGTGCAGATTAGGAAAAAAATTAACGAATTTATCTTTTTAGCGACTGTTCATTTATGTACTGAGATTGACACCTTCAAATCAATTAAGTTTTGCAAACATTGCGAAGTATAGAATATTTTATCTCAGACGGCCATGATGTTAATGTCAGTCCTGAAGTTTTAGCAGTGTGATGCATACTGCCTTATGATTTCCCTAGCTTAAAAAATTATAATTCATGTTATCAATAATGTGCAAATTTATTGGCTTCGCGGACCCCCTGAAATTGCTTCTCTGACCCCCTGTTGACAACCTCTGGTCTACAGTATTTCCTGCAGTACCTTCGAAACGGGATCTAGATCTGTAACTTCTCAATAATCAAATCCACTAATCGAACCTGACCTCAACCAAGAACTACTTAGTTTTCATAATAAGCAAGTAGAACTATAACTAATAAAAATACTATGCAGTTAGTACCAGGGCTGTGGAGTCGGAGTGCGAGTTTGGCTAATTTTCACTTGATGGAGTCGGAGTCGTGAAAACTATAATGGCTGGAGTCGGAGTCGTGGGAAGAATATTGACTGGAGTCGGATTTTGTGAAAATGACGCTGACGTCGACCCCGACTCCGAATCCAACTTCTCTATCATGAAAACAATTGCTTTCGAATGATTTTCAACAGAATTTTCATGCACCACTAATCACTGTGGTTAATAACCATACAGATCAGGTGCGGCCAATCAGTGGCACGCAAGCCAAATTCTAGACCGCGAGAAGCTTTTGTGTGACCTGCGAGGTAATTTTCGAAATTATTTAAAACATCAGGTAAAATTACAAATCCAACCAAAATTTGATTAGCCTGACCGCGAAATTTGATGATTACTAAAACATAAGTTTTGACGCATTGGCGTATCCAGGGGCCGGCCACATTTATCGCAGATCTTCGTAAATGACCATAAAGTAGAATATTTCGTAGCATATTTATATGAATTGAAATTTTTCTCGGCACTTCACATGATTTATTGTCACTAGATTTCTTGCATTCAGTATTGGAGCACCCTTCTGAAAATTATAAATACATGTTATTTAGAGACTTGGGTCTAACTATATTCGCAATTAGGAGATAAAGTTTCGTCCAAAATGCGGTTTCGCTTGTGCACTCGCAGCGAGATCGTCGACGACGAAACATTTGCACAAAATGATAGAGGCATGTTCACCAAAACCGTCGATATTACCATGTCTAAACGTCGAATAATCCTATCCTTGTCAAATGAGCCCAGTCGTATACTGATGTGCCCCCGAATATATGTTAATAACATATATTCACTGATATAATTCAATCATTACCTTTGAAAAAAATTCGTGCATTGCGCGACTAGGGCATGCTGCACACCGCACAGCTGCCTGACATAATTGTTATCAATTTTAGAGCATTGTAATATAAGTATTGTGTGCAATGTTACCTAATTCAGTTCGCTCCCATCGTACGACTAAATAAATGTTATCAACATTCCAGTTGCCCTCGCTATGGTTCTTAAATCTCATGTGTCCCTCTGGCCGAAAAAGTTGGCCAACCCTGACATCGATAAAATTAGATATTACTTCCAAATTAAAATTCAGTTGCATAGAGGAAGAAAATCGCAATAAGCATTTTTCGATGCAGTCAAAATGATGCGATTTTTGGAATTACACCATGATACTGTAACGGAGCAAATGCATCGGCTGGTTTTGTATAATTGATGTAAATACAACCAAACGATGTTTCCCACTTAAAAAAATTAGAAATATTGGTAATTGTAAAATTCCACATTTTTTCGCGAAAACTATATTTTAATTGTGAATAAGAATGCGTACATTACGTCTCGCTGACAATCACTCTGCGATAAATCCCGCGAATTTTGCTGAAATCCATTAGTGCTTAAATCCAACTATATGCATCCAGAGGTGGTCAAAGTAGTCAAGAAAGCTACTCAAGTAGAAGTAGAAGTAGCGATGAAAAAAATCGACTCAAGTACGAGTAGAAGTATTTCTTCCATAAGCAACCTAAAACTACCTCAAGTAGAAGTAGAATTTACTCACTTTAAATCTACTCAAGTAAGTAAGTAGTTGTGAAAACGATCCTATTTCGTTCACTTGGATTGTCAAAAGCTGCAAATTGAGCTATGGGAAAGGTGCCGAGCTTGATTCATGTTGATGCATACCAGGAGGTATCCAATTTTAGACAGCACAAGCAGTTGTCTGCATCATGGGATGAAAATGATAACGTTGATATGGAAACGCGATACTAATCCTCTGTTTTCTGGAACAGCACGTTTTAGAAAATATCATGGTATAGCGCCCTCCTTCATATTATAAGTCCCGTAGTTTAGTCGAAGAGCAATACAGAAAAGTTGTATAGTATACGGTGTAAACACTTTGCGTGATTAGTGAACGTTAATAAAAAAGATGGCGGACCATAAAAATGCCGTATTTTGTAGCTTTATTTCCGGAAATTAAAGGCATTACTACAATGGCTTTTATACTTCAACATGTATGTTATCCAGACAAAAGATCTGATATTAATTAGAACTCTAAGTATATGATGCTGGGAATTGAAAGTGAAATATAAATACTACTTCTAAAAGCGGAACATGTATTTCATGTCTTTAGTCCAGAAAGTTCAAAGTAGGTATGCTAAAACATCTTTAAGACCACAGAAAAGTCAGAGTCCACTTTTACAGATTTGGACACGCCATGGACATGGACATGGACAATGGACATTGTACATGCTAGATTACGATATGATAAGTAAATGCTATATTGCGAAACATCAGTTTCAAACGTTATGATGAGCCATATAAACTGTGATGAAATATTTCTGTGCTTTTCTCAACTTTTATGAAAACTAACTGTTGATACTCCGTGAAAACAGCCCCGAAATTCCTAAGGCTATTTTCCTGATTGAAGCATTGAACTACTTCTACTTGACGAACTGAAAATAGCGAGAAGTAAGTAAGTAGATCACAAAATATTATGAAGTAGAAGTAGAAGTAGCGAAAATCAGACCTACTTGAGTAAGTACCAGAAGTAGAGGAAAACTACTTGAGTACTTCGAAAAAGTAGAAGTACTTCGTTACTGACCACCTCTGTAATGCATCCGGACTCCCGGTTGAGAACCACTGCCATATATCTTGTGTTCTCTGTTACGTACTCTGTGTCGTTTGTGGATGGCGTAATACGTTACTTGGTTCACTACGGAAATAATGTATGTGTAGGCTAACTGTGAATTGTACCCATAGAGGGTAGTGATGGGATTCCCCCGTAAAACATGTGTGCTCTGGGGAGTGACAAAGTACTATTGCGGCCCTGTTTCAAGAAAACTCTTTCCACTTCCGCTGACCTCATCCAATGTTTGGACCTGCAATTGCTTGGCTACGCTTCGTAGCGTTTGACCACCACACTCGCCGATGTGGTTCAGGGACCGGAAAAAATTATGAGTAGCATCACTGCGAAATTTTGAATGCTGAGAACTATAAAAAGTCATCACTTCACCCAGTCCACGGCCATATTTTCAATTGACTCCTAAGACTCCTAGAAATCTAGCTGACGACTAAAAGGAGGTCATCTATACTCAAGTGACCTGCTTAATAATTGCGGGATGAAGACTCCAGATGAAGTGTGGAGGTTTAGCTAGGCTCCTCCTCGCCATCTCATCCGTGTTAGCTATTTCTTATAAAAGCATATAAGTGTGCCGTGCTATAGTCGGCAGCTATGGAATATAAATGAAGAAAATTGGCCCGGCGTAAATGGTCATAGTAGTCTAGAAAGCACATGAATACAACAGCCAAACAACCGTGACGGGGAGATTTTAGACTTTGACTATTTAAATTCGATTTTATGCATAACTTGACTTGATGTACAGTGCACGCAGCGTCGACATGCGGAGGTCACGAATAGGGCCAGCGCTTTTTATCAACATGAATTGGTATCATTGCCGAGAATGCTTGATTTTATTTAAATATTCAGAATAGGTAATAAATAGAAATGAGGATGCTAATAGCCAAGAGTTGTTCAAATTTTAACCTGCTGCTGATGCTGCTTGCTCTTTCCTTTTTAATTCGGCAATCGTTGGCTTTAATTCTTCCCATTCTAAAATTACAATTGTACATAAGATAACGTATGTCTACTCATTAGATAAACCTTGATATGAATAGAATATATATATCATTTTCATCCAATGCCGATTAATTTCTGTGTTTCAAGAAAACCAATCATTGAAGCACAAATTCAGAGCTGAACGGATTCTATCAAGTAAAATAACAAAACTCCTAAAAACATGTTGGAAATTGGCCTCCCGCATAATTGGAGGATGAGATTGGAATACTTGATAAGCAATCCGCGAATCTGTTTTTTTTTCGTATGATCCGCGATAAGGAAGATAGCAATTTAGATGAATATTAACATTAACATATAGCCATCAAACACTACTACTTTATTGAATTCATTCCTACATTGCGGAAGAGAGAGGGAGAGAGAGAGTTCAGATTTATTTTTGACTGCACCATCGAGATGCTTCGACAGTGGAGATGCGATACGACCTTTAAGCAAGGGTATCTAGTCTGCAGCACCGTATTTTCTCCTCCGTGCTATCCATTAATGCTGAGAGCTTAGCAGAATAGCCGCGGATACCAGTGTTCCAGTCTTTTGTCTGAACCGGCCGGAAATTGAACCCACGACCTTCCGATCAAGAAGTCAGACGCATCACCATTACACTATCTCGCTCGATGGTAAGATCGGCAAGATCATAAATACCATCCTAAAGACACCATAAACATTATAGCGTTTCATATTGCGAAATCCGCAACTGTACCTCAACGACAAGTACGTGATAAAGATAAATCTTGTATATATCAGGGGTTCCCCAGCTCTCTACTTCCTACCCCTTGCGAATAATGTGCATGTATGGCGTACCCGTGACGTGCATCAAAAACCTTGCTCACAAGCGGACACGAGGTAGGGGAGACTGGGCACAATTGTAACACTTTTTGTATTTTCTAACATTACGTGTTTTTCTCGTGGATATTTCATTTCAATTTTTATATAAAGAAGTCAACAATTTGAGAGTTGGAAACTAAAATGGAACTCAATCAACAATCATCGCATTTTGGATCGCAAAAATCGTGGCTCATATGTTACAATCGCCCCATACCCAGAGACAATTTTAACGCCCACGTGGGGCAATTGTAACAGTGTTCTTTAAAGCTACAAACAATCGAAATGATCAACAAAAACGGGAGCACAAATTGTATTATTGCATTAAACTTAAGAAGAGAAGTTTCAACGCGTCTTATCTACGCCCTATCGCATTTTTGGCATCTGAAAAAGTATCATCTTTCGTGCCTTCTGTACGAGCTCGAAGTGTACAAGAAACCCATTCATTCCATCATCTCCCTACACATATTCGGCTTCTTCTACCAAGGTGCTGTGGATCAGCATGCATAATGGGTTGGGCATTCGGACACCTGCGAAGGTGCTGAACCGACCTGGCTGAAATATGTTGGTTGAATTGCCAGATGATAGTGTAGCAAAACGAGGACGTAACATTGTATGGCTTCAAAGCAAATGGCATACTTCTGTTCTGTACAAAATTAAAATAAATTGTTCTCGCCAAATGACGAAATGTAAATGGGATATGCTCAAAGTCAGGGGATGAGGATTCAGTCATTGGCAGGTTCTCAAGTGACCATTGAAGGTCGATACACAAAAAGTTGATCAACATGAGAAAGGGGGGTGGAATCACGGAAATAACCGAACCCTATGATTCACATCATCATTTCTCTATGGCCGTTTCGACAGGGTATGATGTTAGAATTGGTACGGCAAAGTAGTGTATGTTCTGGTATTGACATCCTGGCTGTTGCAAAATTCATCTGCAGTAGATGGTTAATGGTAAATGGTTATACCAACATATGAACACAGATATTTAGCATTGAATAGGGTTATCATACGTCCTCTTGAAAGAGGATTTGTCCTACTTTGTGACTTTTTTGGAAGTGTCCTCGGAGGACGCCTACCCTACATGTTCTCATTTTTGAGATTTTGTCCTATTTTTAATCAATCAATAATACTTGCCAAGAAAATGAGAAATTTTTTTTTGGGGAGAACATCTGAGAGCCGTTTCTAGGGTTTTTTAGGTTGCTGATTACGAATATCCCATTAGTTTTGCAATATTCGCTCAAGAAAATAAGATATTTATACCCCTAAAAAAGCTTAAAATCACAGCATTTACCCTTGAATATTTCACTTGGTAGGAAGTAAATCTGACATCTTCCTACTTTTATACTGCGCATGAATAGAAAATTGACTATGATGAACACTCATGTGGTTCTCAGCTATTCCATCAATATTCACATAACCTGATGCGAGAACTTTGTTTAAAATGCAGTTTGTCAAGCCTAAAAATTGTACTTTTGCACAATTGAAATATATCTGCATATAGAAACCTTGCAGCAAACATGAGCATTAAATATCACTTCCTGTCCAGTCATCGTGATATATTTTCTGATAGATATTGTTGATTAGATGGTATAGAAAGAGAAAAGGTTCCATCAATACATCAAAACAACAAAAGACAGATATCAGTGCAGATGCGGCGAACATATTATGGCAGACTATTGCTGAAACCTTTCGAAAAACTGCACTAAATTGCTTACAACTGAAAATAGTACAAGAACCAATTTTGTTTCAAGATAAGTTCTTAATATTATATTCCAACTGATTATTTTGAATTTGAAATAGGTGGTTGACATAAAACTGATTCAGTTATTGCAACGTTATTTGAATGTTTAGGTAAATAGCCTACTTATATACATGATTAGAGTTTATTTCTGTACATGATATCGGTGAAAGTCTCCGATTATGATCAATCTAATACCCCGAAATATAATTCTTTTGATGTATTTTGATTCAAAACAGTCTTCAGCGAGTAAAAAAATCAAGTAGATTGAATTTCTGAACTTTACCGTAGGACTGAGCTAATCGTTTATCTAGCCCAGGGCTGGCCAACCTTTTCAGCCAAAGGGCCACATTCGATTGACGAAATATTGCGCGGGCCACTTACCGCGCGAAGCGCGAATTTTTTCGAAGTTCATTGGTCAATAATATTGTCATTTGAGTATATTGCGGGCCTGCCGTATATCGCTGGGCTGAGTTTGCAAGGACTGGGCTATTCGGCGCATGGACATATCGATATCGAAAGCCGCGACCAACAAGCGTCAATCTTTCCGTGCCTAGGTTTCATAGTCAACGATCTTACTGCGAGCGCAAACGCAAGGTCGCATATGTTGAACGACACTTTGTCCCATAATCACGAATATAGTTCGACTCAATCTGATACATTAGGCGTTTTTCGATTTTCATAAAAAGGGCAACAATATTAAAAACAAGGAATCAAGTGACAACATGTTGCGCTAAGCTTGTAGAAAATTTTTACTTTTGATAAATCTATCGCAAATTATTCTGCTTTATTGTAGTGTATACGAAGATATACCAATATGTGACTGGCTGATGGATCTGTCAAAGCGTCGGAACTGATATTTTAGTCATCACATCTCAAGTGTTGCGACCAGACTCATCAAATTTTTGGTTGGCCTTGCAAGTTCACAATCTGTGCAATTCATTTTTGATATTAGAAATTTCGGAAATTACATCGCGGGCCACTCAAAACCATCTCGCGGGCCACGGGTTGGCCGGCCCTGATCTAGCCCATACAGCGAAAATATGAGATTTCAGTCAAAATAGCCCCAGGGATTATCTCCAAAAATAAAACCAATTTGAAAAAAAGGTCATTTTCGGAATCAGTGCCCTTCAAATCCCCCAAAACCACTCTTACCTTGTCTGCCTAAAAATATGTGTGTAATCGTTGGGTTATATTTTTCATCTGAACAAGTCACACACAATGTACATTTTTGTACAATGCGATAAGACACATGCGATGTCATGAGCAGATAAGAGGATATCGAACGAGACGCAGATGCGATCTTTTTAGACTGATATCCACCTCGGCGTAGAGTGCCCGATGTCACAGTTCTTTTCGATGTTGATATTTTTGAAGCCACCCAGTTATTTCCATTCCTTGTGAGTACTTTTTCTTTCGTCAGGTCTTTTCCTGAGCTTTTTTTTTTCACCCTAAGAACGGCGGCGGCGGGGGAAGAGGAGCCAAGACGGGAATCGAACCGGGTTCAGACCGATTTGTAGGCGCTTATCGTCACCACTACACTATCTCCACCGAGAATATATAGGGCAAAAGTCGACTAAGATACAGTAAATCAGTACTGAAGTAACCCTCCGGCGGCTATTTCGGGAGCTGAGTTGGAAAGTTTACCTCTTTTTAATCAACCAACGGACAATGTTAGACAAAAACTGTGTTTCGGAAGTTGAGCCGCGAAGTTGCCCTCATTTTTTTTTAATTCAACCGACCACGAAGTGGGAAAAATTCACCATATTTTCAGGATTTTCCTCCGGTATTGCAAGTCTGAAAATTTTGAAAAAGTGTCCTCTTTACAGATTTCCAAAATATGGTAACCCTAGCATTGAAAATATATTGTAACGGAGCAAAAGTAACAGAGCGTTACAATTGCCCCTGACACGCTCGACCATGATTAATGTCGCAGTATGGTACCTTCCCGGCGATGCAAGTCCTAGTTTTCCTATCATCACGGTAGACTATGATAACATTGTTTCAGCTACACATATTGCGTTGTAACCACTTGAGGTATTATTCTTTTGAACAAATTATTCCACGCCAGAAAGTATTTAACTCAGGGTCCAAAATTTCGTTTTTTTTCGAATTATATCGGGGTTTTGCGTCGTAGCTCAACGTAACTTCAGCTATGTAAGTGGACATAACTACCGCATGTGCACTCAAAATATGAAGGTGATTTCTCCATCCTATTAGCGGTGAGGTCGATTGTTACATTTGTCGTGTATTACATTTGTCCCCGGTCTCCATAATCGTGATTAGTGAGGCGATTTTTTGTTGACATGCCAAAATAAGTCAAACTTTTGTCAAAACTGTAGCGTTAGGTCAAATAATTGTCAAAATTGTTTTTAGGGTCAAATTTCTTTTTGCCATCTGAGTAGTGAGGCTAAGGAACTTTGGTACGCACCAATCAGAGATCACCACGTCATCCTAATTGCCACGCCCATTTTCATGCTCTAAGGGTACATTCATCTGCTACGTCATCTGTGCCACATCATCAAGCGCTACGCCTATAGTGCCACATCATCCATCCATTGCTATATCATCGCTGCATTGCTTGCCGCATCTTGATACTTTTCTCAGATATTGTATTATGTGTATTTAGGACTAATATCATCCGTCCATTTTTTTTAAACTTGATTTTATGTGTACAAGTTACGGTTTCTGCAGTTTCCACATTTTACGACTTATGATTGCCGCGTCAAAACTTACCTTGGCTAGAATCGACAGATTTTCTATAACCAAAAAGTATGATGTATATGCAAGGCTATATTCGCCAGATATTATTATTATGTGTATTTAGGACTTTGTATTTTCACGGATAATATGAACAACGCTGAACTAGGTGTGGTGTTATATGATGATATATCAAAATTCTACACATCATCACTAATTACTTAATATAAAATGCGATTTTGAGCGCTGCGACTTGATAATATTAATCCCTACGCTTCTGATGCATGATTTTTTGTGATAAGGACCTAGGTAACATTCAGAGTCTGCAACGATTGTTTGGATATACATTATAGCAATACCCCACTAAACTATAGGCAGTTATATTACTCTATTGGTCAGAGATAACTCATCCGTCCATATTTTTAAACTTGATTTTATGTATACAAGTTACGGTCTCTGCAGCCTCCACATTTACGACTTATCTTCATTAGACGCGGGCAAGCGATTCTCAAGTGCGGAGCTACGGAAACAAATCACTAGCATGTGCGCGTTCCGAATAATAGTCTTGTATAATTTTCTAAAGTCGTAACAGCTTAGTAGCATATACGCGAATCCCAAGGCGAAAATAATCGAACGAACTAAAGCCGCAGGCGTGCGATTTGCAGGGCTTTAATTATACAAACACTTCCGATGCCTGTACGCGAACCCCAGCGTTATAACGATTAGGTCTAATTAGCGCGTTCTGAAGCCGTAAATTTAGTCAACATCATTGGGATAGCCATGGTTTAAAGGTGGTGATTGAGTGTGACAATAGCACTCGTCAAGGTTAGACAAACATAACCTTAAACTACTCTCTACTTCACAAAATAGAAAGTTATAAAAGTAAGCAAATTTCTATGAAAACCCGTTAAATAGAAGTAAAATTAGCCTAGAAACATAACTACTTACTGAAAAATCGTTACGTAGAAGTAGAGTTAGTCTACGAACATAACCACTTACTTACTTTGAAATTTCTACTTGCACCTGTATTCGAGCAGAATTGCGACCGATGCATTAATGACTTTAATACTATGTACTTTAAATTATCCACACCTATGAGTCGAAATGTTGTTAAGTTACTCATGTTTTCAACATAACCTAAACGCAAAGTGGACGAATTTCCATGTTGATCAAATACCACAAACTTTGCTTGCTTTCAGAGTTAGTGACTAAGCGCATCACAGAATTTACCCAAAAAAGTCGGTACTCCGAAAATTTTGTAAAGTAGAGCTTTTGGCGTTGGACTTAAGTTCCAATGAACAAATGTTCACGTAGCTTTGAGGTCTGAATGAGTCTTTTAAAGTAGATAAAAACGAAAAAACTAATCGAAAAAATTTACGAAGTTTGGATGCGGCATATTTAGGTTTTTTAAAAATTATTCATATCCACGATTCGAAATATTGTTAACTAACATGTACGATTTTCGAGTAAACGTTAAATGGGTGCACCATGACGAAAAAGGTTGAAGAGCACTGTTATAGTGAACTGAATAAGACGGGTGGAGGTGAGCGACAACTTTCCATCAATTGCATTACGCGTGCAATGATGATAGGCTGTGTTCCACTGACTGTGATATCGAGGAAGTCTGTTCATCCAAATCGTGCATGAAATACGTCGAATCGTGTTTGTCGGGAAGCTCTGTCTCTATGAAGCATCAGTTCCGATGTTTTGACGCAATAAGGAAACGTTGACTTTCGAACAAACTAGAATTTTGGCGACCTGGAATTTTAACGAGCAACACGGAACGGACAACGACCATGTCGAGTATTGGCGTTGGTGCAGTAGTATACGCATCAATCACTCGGCATTATGCAACCTTCCGGGGTAAACCTTAATTGCTGATTACCATAACCTTACAACAGGGGTGGGCACACTACGGCCCGCGGGCCGCATGCGGCCGCGAAAGGCTCAAGAATTGTATTTAAAATATTGAAAAAATGCACAGTAAAAATCTACTTTCTGGGTGGACTCGGTTAAACTGTTTCTCAATATATTCCACCATGATAATTATAAGTAGGTTCTGATATATCTTTATTTCATTACTTGGTGCGATAGCCTGACCTCAAGGCCCACGCATTTGAAATTGTTTCAATTGCTAAACATTACAGAAATTTAAAATGGGATTGACTTTCGGATCGCGAGTGTAATTTTACATTGGCAACACCAGCAAGTTTATTACTTTTAGTGCTGTACTTGGAAAAACTAATTCGCGCGTGTGGTAGGTACATTCTTTCTCTGTATGTGCCCAAATATTTAAATTTATAAAATCGATATATAGCATATTTGAAGCTAACATGGTTATGACGCTGACAGCATTGTGTGTCCTGGAGTTTAACCAGAAGTAGAATCAGCAAATCTATAAACAGATCACTGCTCAGTGCTCACAGATTAAAATCTCCATCCGGGACAATCGACTTTGTAATGTTTCGCGATATGCAAACCAATCTTCTAAGCATAACTTTTTCAAAATTCATCATGTCATAGAAAAACCGGTTGGTGCGAATTCGAAACAAATGTATATCGATTATCATGATTACAGAAATTATAAGACAAACGGAGTATTTCGGAACTGTTCGTTACTGATTTGGTACGTTCACCACTCGTTAAATGAAGACGATATCGAATATCGGTTACCACTTGGATGGTTAAAAATGCAGTTACAGATTTGTAGACTGGTTGTAATCTTAATTTGTAGACGAAAGCTTGATATGGTAATGCTCAACCATTCCAACGGGGTAATTGTCAATATATCTGACACAAAGAAAATATTGAAGAAAGACTCACACATTGGTTTCATAATTCAAGCAAGTGAAAATTGTTTTCTGTTACAGTAAATTGTTTTCTGTTACACCAATATAATTTGTATTTATAGAAACGGTCCACACCGATTAAGCGATGTTGGTCAATACCTATTATGCAACGACTGAGTAAAAATTCCTTAAAGCTTGGTGCGATTCAAATCAAAAGCGTCCTACACGAAAACATCATTTATACTGTGTTTGATATTCTGAAGATGATAACGCAACAGCACAACAAGTAATATTTTTATTGTTTGTTTGCGATTTAGGAAAAGACCAATTAGAGTGCTCGGTTGAAAACTCGGGATGCTCATGAGTCTTGCGCCGGGAAATCAGAAATGTTGTAGTGTAGAATCAAATCACATCCTAGCAAAATCTTTTAATGGCGGAGTCTTCTGATGACATTTCGCCGAAATGAAATTATAATCTGACCTGCTTGGCAATGCATGCAGCGCACGCTCCATGAAGTTGCTACTAGTAATAAGCATATTTTAAGAGAACGCCGGCTTGATTAACTACGCCACTGGAAAATAACATAAGCAATCAGATAAAAGGAACTGCAAACTTGCTGCGCATTAATGCTCTGGAATGCATAAACACTTGTATTAAACGTCCATATAGACGACTGGTAAGCACAGACAATTTTATAGTAACTATCAATTACTTCGCAATGTTGTGTGGCCCGCAGAACATTTTGATGTTGAAATGCGGCCCGAAATACACGGGATGTTGAGAACCCCTGGCGTAGCCTACACCATCATGGATAACAAATTCAATTCCAGAGTCCCCTTCATGCACCGATTTTGTACATTCAGTCTGGAGCATATATGACGGAAAACTTGGAGATACAACACGCAAATAGTCATAAAAGAAACTGCGATAGGGAGAAGTATCATCATCACGAAAAGAAAGTCGCGTGTAATCAGTGCGGTACAGCAGGGAAACGGACTAGAGAATATTGATAGGCCTAGATATATGGCTCTGCTATAGCGTGTACATTCTTGCTTGATTGTCTGATTGTTTAGTAAAGCCATTACTTAGGACACAACAGTCACGATAATTATCGGAAATATTTCTGCGTAGGAATTTTATGCAGTGTCTTGTACAGTTTGTTTCGTTTTGCTGAAGCATGGGATTAAAAATCCAACTTTATTCGTCGCGAACATCCGCGGTTTCCCTACTCCTGGGTTGTAGAATCCTGATGAACGCGATGATCGACATTTTAATCAATCCAGCAGTATGATATCCGCCAATAAACTTGGCGCTTTTTATGCAAGGGTAGGGTAATCAACAATGAATCTTTACCCTGGGGGATGCATAGTGCCGAGTGATTGATTCGTATACTACCGCACCAACGCCAATACTCGACATGGTTGTTGTCCGTTCCGAGGTGGTCGGTAAAATTCCATGTCGCTAAAATTCCAGTTTGTTCGAAAGTCAACGTTTCCTTATTGTGTCAAAACATCGGAACTGATGTTTCATAGAGAGAGAGAGCTTCCTGACAAACACGATTCGACGTATTTCATGCACGATTTGGATGAGCAGACTTCCTCGATATCACAGTCAGTGGAACAGAGCATATCATCATTGCACGCGTAATGCAATTGATGGAAAGTTGCCGCCCACCACCACCTATCTTATTCAGTTCACTATAAGATACGCAAGGTCGCGGCAGCTGATATTGAAAATGTCGCTCAAGACTTGGATTCTTTTGATGTTCGGATTTGCCGTCAGCCTTGATGGTTTGTCAGGTGCGAGGAATGTGTGTTCCGATTTCAATCGATTATATTTTTTCTCTTTTTCTCTCTGCGTGAGAAGATACGTCAACGGCAAATGGATGCAGAAGATTATATTACGTGTATTGTGGTGATTCAGTACCTTTTGACCACTAGATGGTGTTTATCCTGATTGCTTTCTAATTACCTTTTCGTCGTGACTATTAAGTTCATTCTGTACTAGTTGGGTGCGGCATCGTTTCTGTTCACTGAACCTGCGTTAACTCTGTTTAATCGCCGTGTTGTATTCAGATACACTATCCTAGTTTCATGTAAATAAATGCCCAGGAACCGACCGTATTCAGTTCTATGAAAGGGTACAACAATTTTATTAACATAAATGTTCGTCTCAACATGGCGTTCGCTTAAGAAATGTACATACGTGTCCCAGTTTTGGAAGTGATGCCCAGTTCGGCTGACTCGCAGAAAATATTAAATCATTGGAAGAAGACGTAGAGAAAATTGTTAGTTGCCGCGCAGGCTTCCGCTTCAAACTCAACGGCTCCAAATCGATCGTATTCTGTCCCCAGCTGAAATGACTATAGATAAATTGGCTATTTTGTACGGATACAGTTCGCCGGATGAGTTTGCTCTTGTAGAACACCTCGCTACGTATGAATCCGCTCTTGAGACGCCATGCAAACTCTACGAGAAAAGGAAGAGCTTGATCTACTCCAGACACCTCAGCGTTTTCGCTAAAATTGCTCACTCTCGCTAAAGATTGCATATCCGCTGCCGACGAGCATTAGAAGAAAGCAGTTCGCGACGCCTTGATTGCTAACTTACGTTCGCCTACGATTCGTCTTCGATTACTGGAGCACGGTGATATGACATTAGACAAATCGGTTAAGATAGCCAAATCTCTCGAGCGAGATCAGCAATTTTCGTCTTCCTGCGAGCCCATATCGATGCCCGTAGCTGCCGCCGTGAGTGCTATGGAATCTGGATGAACGACAAATAGTGATCGAATCAAAATAACGACCGAGGGAACCGGCGAAGTTGCAGTCGCCACCATACGCCGAGTGCTATAAATGGGGATATAAAGGCCATTTTGGTAACGTATGCAAGAGTGGCACTTAAAATCATAAGATTGCTGTGCCACCGCTTGACTCTGATGAAGCGTCTCATTCGGCATCTCTAGTCGCCGGAGGAGCGTCTGCAGTAACGTTTAATTCCGCCGAAGTGGCGGATCTCGCTTCCCTGTGGATTGGAGTAGGCTATCGAGATCACTCCAATACTCGGCTATCATTATCAATATAACAGGATTGACTATAGAGGGGCTGGTCGACTCGGGGACTTTCGAAGGCTTTATGGGACTGTCTTTTTGCTAATTCGCTCGCACTCCCTCTGTACGGACCGTAATCCACTATTACTCTGGCATCGAAGAATTCCGCCTCAAGACTATCAGGGCAAGTTACTTCGTCATTCACAATACAGGATCAGAAATACCGCGAAACGCGTTTCGGAGTCGTAAACAACTTGTGCGCGTATGTGATCTTAGGATCTGAGTTTCTGAAAACCCCGCAAAACGTAATTTTCTATTTCAACGGGCCTCGGACGGACTCGATCATCGCTGATTCTCACGGTTCCATCGCTGCCGCTAAGATTACGGAGACACCCAAGATATTCCACTTCGTTGATAGAAATGTCGATCCTATCGCTGTGAAATCACGAAAATATTGCTCCGATGACGCCAAATTCATCTGCGAAGAATTGTCAAGATTGCTGGAAGAAGATGTGATAGAGAAGTCGGTCTCTCCGTGGCGGGCTCAGGTTGTGGTGACGAACGATGAACGCCATAAAAAGCGCTTAGTGATCGACTATTCTCGAACTATTATTATATATACGCCTTGAATCTGTGTCCGCTACCTAAAATCGAACATACTGAGAATGAAGTCGCAAAATGAATGGTATATAGCAGTATAGCACCATCGACCTAAAATCCGCCTAGTATAAGGTGTCGCTTTGCTCGTCCGACCGTCGTTTAACAGCTTTCGAAGCTGACGGTAATCTATACCAACTTTGTCGATTGCCATTTGGTATAACAAATGGTGTCGCAGCATTCCAGCGATTCATAGACAATTTTATCCAAAACCACAACCTGTAAGGAACTATGGCTTACCTGGACTATGTTACATTATTTATGGCAAAAATAGAAATAACACGATAATAGGTTGGGACTTTTCTTTGCTTCAGACAAGGCTTGCGGAATAACGTTGAATGAATAGTAATGTGTGTATTTTTTGTAGATACAGTTTTGTTTTGACGGTCCTTTATTGCTGCCACTATCGAGTGTTCAGTAGTTTAAATTAAATGACTTTTTCTATCACAGATGACTGAATGTGCATAAATATTTTGTAGCGATGTAATTTCCAGCGGTAGACTACAGTGATATATCATCGCGATGAAATTGTTTGCAGTTTTATTGATCTCAACTATCATAGCAGTCACAAAAGAAATAGGTGAGTATCAATCGATACATCGTCTCCAGACATGGGATAACCGCGATTAGTAATCGTAATCGATTACGACGATTACAGCATTTTCAAGTAATCGTAATCGTAATCGATTACATTCGAGAAAATTACGAAGTAATCGTAATCGACTACTTCCCATATTTAATCGATTTCTTTGTGAAAGAACGATTACTTTTTATTTGCACTAGACTATATGACATAAACTGAACATTGGTGAACAAGGAATAGGGATTATACCAGTTAGTGATAGCACAAATGTCAGATTTTCAAATGCCAATGCTCATTATTACGTCAGAGGTGGCCAATTAGCTTTGCTCGTCATTACGTAAATGGTATCCAGCTATCGTGATAGTGAATAAAGATATTGGATGTATATTGTACAGTAGTGTGATTGTAAGAACAATCACCGTGCTGTATATAAGGATCAGCAGCAGGATCACCACTCTGCCTAGTTTATTATAGTAACTTTTGTAATGATGTTTTGTTATGCTTAGTTAAACGCAGTTTGACCGTTGCTGCTTGACGAACAGTAGGCCTATGTAGTACGAACGTACACCGGACAAAGGTTTGAAATTTTGTGGCCAACTCGTCAATTAAAACATTACGGTTTCCACGACTAAGCAATAAAAATCAACAGCTGCTGATGTATATCATAGCCGAGCCGTTTCTCGAAATGGCCGCTTGCATTACATTATCTGTATTAAGTTGAAAACATAATTTTATGTTCACTTTCTCTTATTCTCATATGATCCTGCTTGAAACGGGCGCAAATCGTTATTTCACAATTCTTTACCCAACATTTGGACCTGCCGTCATAGCCATCGGCTTATATTCCATGTTACCGTGGCTTGTATATAGAATCTGGACAAGAACATCAAATCGCTCCCACTTCAAACGTTGGTCTTGGGCACCCATAGGGTAGCTAATTTTCAAGTTGAAGATTTAATTCCGTCAATAATATTGGTAATAGCATTATATTACGATTCATTTTTTAATTCTCTCTCAGCCCTCGATGGTCCGATTTACCTGAAGAGCTGGGAGCACGTAATTCATATTTATACCATCTGGTATGTTGTAATAATGACTTTAGGGTATGATGTTAACTCGTGACCTCCGGTATTTTATATAATCAACAGATATTGTTGTGGCCAAAACGTAGCAGACTAAAAGAAATATTTGTGTGAGACGCACCTAAACGTCTGTAATTTTAAATTATGCATGCTTTTTTTTCTTAAGGAGGAGACGTAGGCTATGTATTTCGAAATCAAGATATCTAGAGACATTTAAATCACGATGCTCGTAGACAATTTTCAAGTTCATTAAATATCTCGAAAATAGTCTATAATTTGTGTTATTATACGAAATACTTTTGAGTCCCTTTCGAGCTCGCTCCCCACCCTATTAGGAAATTTGGGGTGTGGCAGTTGTGGACCTATGGCAAGAATGCAAATCGTTGGGTGCGATAAATCGTCCAACATAAAATGAGCATTTGGTACTTTATGACGTAACAAAAAAATGTTGCATCTTTTTAAAGAAAGTTGTTATCTCATTAAGCCTTTTCAACGCAATCCATATATTGTCATCCAATGTAACTTCTAAGATACAAAATAAATGTAATCGTGAGTAATCGTGATTACTTTTCCAATGTCATCGTAATCGACTACTTCCCGATTTTGCTGTAATCGTAATCGTAATCGTAATCGCGTCATTGAGAAGTAATCGTAATAGCAATCGATTACATTCACGAAGTGATCACCCCATGTCTGATCGTCTCAACCTACTGGGGTGCCGTGCTAGATCGAGCCCATCTATGATGGAGATTTGTAGTACCACTCTCCACACGCAATCAATTTCTTTCTCAATAATTATGTGCCGATTTTGTCTCATCCTATGGGCATCGTGTCGCGAATTTTCGGATAGGACGTGACAGAACTTCAGCGCCGTATCAGAAATGTGTAGTGGAACAATCTCCAAAATTAAATTATCGCAAACGCGTGGCTCATAAGGCTCATCCGCGGCCCGCTAATCAATGTTTACCAATTGAAAAAGTGCTTTTATTACTTAACACATTTCTATCAACAGTCGACGATCATGAGTATCGAGCTTATTCATATGATGCATTATAACCGCTTAACGGCAAAGTCACAATTAGTAACAGTAATTCCCGACATAAACACCAAATTCCGAATATGGAAAAGAGTATTCATGCGATCAACAATATTCATTCACTATCGGCGTCGGCACTTCAGCCTGTATATGTTAGTATTGCTAGATCACAGTTCATGCTAAACGGAAGCCTGTCATGTCGATTGAAATCAGAGTTGAATCATTTGAAAATATTTGTTTCTATTTTCCACTTCTGGTCCACGTAATTATGGATGTCACTTAGATCGCAAATGATACTTTCACCACCAATTGAGTACCACTTATATATATTGTCCAACCAACTCCTTATTTACGGGCACATCTGTCTTAGGTGATACATGTGATAAAAAGGGCATACCTTGCGGAACCAACGACGGAGGCGATACTTGTATAGTCGCGAAGCAATTTTGCGATGGATTTAGACAATGTCCGTAAGTATTACTTATCATTGGAAATCTGCTTACCTCATCTCCCATTACCATGATTGTGTATGTACATTTGGCAGATAAACAGACACAATTTAATAGGCAAGTAGACAGTGGTTTCATATTCAATAAACTTGAACTGGCTTCATGCCATTCATCTTTGGAAGTGACAAGATGTTTATTCGTTACTAACTCAAAATGACTATTGACACTGAATATGTACGACGATGTATTCAGTTACGGTGATACTGTGTCTATTTCGTGCGTTTATGTGTGAGAATTCAGTCGTAAAATTGGTGAAGACTAGACGGAACTAATATTTACTTTTCCAAATCCAAAGTGTAAAATGAAAGTAAGTAGTCTTGCGTAAAAAGCTGTTAAGTAGCAGTAGGTGTATAAAAACACCAATCACTTGAGTAGGTGGCGCAACTAAACAATACCTACTTGAGTATTCCGAAACCGTGGAAGTAATTCGCTACTGACCATCTCTTTTAGATAGGGTGTCGAGATAGCATAGTGGGTGTCGAGATAGCATAGTGGTATGATCCACACCTGCAACACCAATGGGTTGCGGGTTTTAGTCCGGCCGATGGTGACTCCAGAATTCCTACGTAAGTGTTTGAGGTTTATCTAGGCTCCTCCTCGCCATATCATCCGTGTAAGGCAGGGACGGGCAACTTCTCCAGTCGGCGGGCTGGATATAAGAAAATTAATTACTTGGCGGGCCGGATTGCTGAATTGATACATTATTCGCCATTTATCCACATATACACGGAATAAATCGTATTTAATGAATGTATTTTAGCGACAGCAATGTAATTTTAAAGCCATTTTTCACAAATAATGACGAAGACAATGTGGATTTGAGAACAGCATTGTCATACAGGCACCACCTCTGCTTCTATCTGATCAATCAACGCACTGTGCAAACCTTAATGAGGATTTCAAGGCGTTCCATAAGCCCGGTACCCCAAATTTACCAAATATAAATTCATTAGGGTTTAGTAGGTGACGAAATATAGCGTTGTTGTTCAACTGTGTGGCCTATTTTATCTCGATATTGAATTCATGCGGCCCGCGGCCTCGGAATTTGAAAGTGGCCCGCGACCCGTTTTGAGTTGGCGACCCCTGGCGTAACTGCATGGTGTCTTACAAAAGGCTAGAAGTGTGGCGTGCTACAAGTCTACGGTTACGGAATCAAAAATAAGAAATATCGGCGTGGTTTAAATGACCATTGTAGTCGACAAGCACCACGATTACCACAAATGACATTAGGGTTGAGTACATCGTAAATGCTGATAATGAAAGTCTTCTCGCTTCGACGAACTGACGCGTAAGCGCCACCCTTGCTCGCTGCGCATACATATGTATAATATCATACAGTCACTAAAATTTGATGCATGTAAGAAAGTAGTGGGGAATCTCGGGAGACTGGGGCCGCGGATCACATTATCATGTGATACGGAAAACTGTCCACGGGCCGAACGAAATCCCTTCGCGGGCCGATCCGCCCCTGCAGTAAGGGGTGTCTTATAAAAGCATAGACGTTCGTCGTGCTACAAGTAGAGCTGGGCAAAAGCGAGTACCTGAGTGATTCGATTCTGAATATCGTATTATTCTTCGGGTCGAGTGGTGTAATCGAATATCACTCATTGTGACGTCATAGCACAATGTATTAAGGTAAAGTTCAAATATGTAGCTGTTATGTCAGCACAAAGAATATAATGCCTGTTATCCATCACATTATCGATATTTCTTCGACCATACCGATTATATTGCACTTGGTGACAATGTTGTGGGATGATCATGACTTCGGAAATGTGCTATTTCCAGTAACGTTCGAAGCTTGTACTATATGTTTCGTATGCCGCGATACGACCAATCAAGGTTCCAAGGTTTCAATAGTGAAGATTAGTATCGAAACTATAATTCTCGTTGATAAATTAACGTTCAGTGGCGAGGAGCGTATAATTTCAGGACTCGAAAAAATCGTCTTTTACTACTCGACTCGAATCATTAAAATCAAAACTCGGTTCATAATCGAGTACTCGAATTATTGTGCCCTGCCCTAGGTACATGTTGGCAGCTATATTGAATAAAAATCAAGAAAAATGGCCTGGTGTAAATGACCATATAGTAGTCGACAAATACCATGAATACCACTTACGATATGGGTCGGCAACCTATGGCCCGCGGGCCGGATCCGGCCCGCGGCATAATAATTAATTTTCCACAAGAATGCGGCCCGCCGTTTCACAATGAGTTTCAATCAGCAGTGCAGCACTGCTTGGAAGGAATGCGGCATTGATACGATATAAGTTGCCTATATCGTATTAGTCTATTGTGTCGCCACAAAACGAAGGCGGTTGAAGTAGGAGATTGTCTGGAGCAGTGGTTCTCAACCTTTTTCACCTCGCGGACCGGTAAAATTTCATAAAAACGTCTGACGGACCGGTGAACTTTCAAAATTGAAATGAAGCCAAAATGCAACCGTTTGCAACCGTTTTTTTGCAATTATATGGTGCTAGAGACTGACATTTAGAGGGTTTTGATCGTAATTAATTGTCTTCATGATCCCATCCATGTGATTTTATGGAAGTGAGTCTGTTGAGTTGAGGTAAAATTGCCTTATACAGGTAAACGTGCTATCGCCCAGAGTGGTTTACAGTAGGGATGGTGAGGACCTCATATTGCGAATTCCAACCCTTCATTTCAGTGACTTGATAATTGATATATTAATGTACACGATACCTATAGCGACAACTCTGGTCACATTATACTGCAATGCTGAAGTACATACTGACTTTTCAACCGTCACCAAATGTAGGCTATTAACTGGAGCAATCAAATGATATAATATACCCTTAAAATCAAATCTCTCGTCGCTTTGACAACACCTTCGACGAGGACTTGCAATGGAATATAAGCTTACACCGTAACGGTCTAGGCCAGACCTGACTATGTATTTCACGTCTGAATATTGCTACATTAATATTGAGCAGAGTGTAAAACGGATTTCTATACTTGCTACCGTTAATATCCCATTAACAAGTTATACAGGAGTATAGGCAACACCCCAATCGCACCGATTTGGTTTTGTGATACAATAAACATATCAAATAAAGATGGACCGGACCCCATACGGCTGCTAGATTTCTTACATTAGACAACGATGATGCATTCTTTATATACATTTGATTGATTGGTTAAATTAGCATCATTCGCTGACCACCAACATGTAGCGCAGTGGTTCTCAAACTTTTTTAGACACCCCGCCCCCGTTTTATGATACTGAAAAATTTCGCACCCCCCTTATCGTCATATCACAGAATGCAACCAGAATGCTAGCAATCCCAACGGATAGTTTTATGGCATAGACCAGGGGTCGCCAACTCAAAATGGGTCGCGGGCCACTTTTCAAAATTCCTGGAGGCCGCGGGCCGCAAGACTTCAATATCGATGTTCAAATAAACAACGCAGTTTAACAACCACGTTCCATAACTCTTCGACGTTAGTACAATTCTGTGCTCTCTAACATGGGCGACGGGCATAGTCACCACAAAAGAAATAATATTTTATTGTACAAACACAAATACAACAAAAATATCATGATCATCAATTTCATTCTATTTTGAACTATGAGATGCGCACGATACCTGGCAACACTCTGTAGCAACTATAACAGGGGTGACAACTGACCAACCTTTTTGCTATTCACGGCCGCATTTCGATTACACATGTAGCTTGCGGCCGCATAATGAACTAACTGGGGCGAAATGCCCACGTTACATTGTCCATGTCCATTGGCGGTATACTCCGGAGCAATCTATTTACTCATATCGGTTTACTATGCGCACCGAAATCTTGAGTAGTAATGTTGTGAAGAGCCATAGGGATTAGTTCTCTAGTCGCGCCAAGCGCGAAAAATTTTACATTTTCATTAGTGAATTTTGGCAATAAATATTAGCATAATAGTTTGACATATTATCAAATATTTATCCTTTCTCGGCCCATGTGATCAGATTCACCGGTAGAGTTGATGCAGGGGGTGTATTGGAAAACTTAGGGAAGTTATTAATGCTGTGCTGCATCTTTGGGTGTGCCAATTCTTATTACTCCCCTTTGTCGCATGCAGTTATTTCTTGACCTCCCATCAGATTTGTCGGTATAGTGGAGATATAGCCTATTTGATTCGCCCAGATGCAGGCCTACCCGACAAAATTTCATTCATGATGAGGAGAACACGCTTAATAATTGTATTTAATTATGGGGCGCATGCATCATTTTCCTCTGCTGTTTGCATCTGTACTGTGGGACTCAGATTACAAAGGACACTACTATATTAAAATCGAAAGTTAACACGCATTAAACCGCGGGTAGCGCGAAGAAAATTTTAAGACTCACTCAAACCTCTCATTAATTCGCAAGTTCAATTTGCATATTGACGGCCGCCAACACATCCTAATTGAATTAAGTGTTCCTTCTAATGCCGCAGATTGGCCACCCCTGGATTAAAGAATCGATATTGGGGTTAGCTAGACACGGTAGCCCTACTATAGCTGGAAAACTATCTCCTCGTAAAGCATGGTCTTTTGTAAAACCTGAAATCGTTTTTCAAGCGTTTCAGTCTCGGCAATGGTGGGCCATTGCACGTCAAGGCAATATGCCCATTCATATCAGCAAATTCTTCCTCCATGGAATGATATTACAATGCCGAAACCGTATCAGATAGCGAGAATTAGTGGTATTGAGAATAGTATAATGGCTTATCTTTAACACCAACACAATATGTTCAATTTTAGCATTTCAAAATACTTTAGTAAGCGTTATACCGAAATTTCTCCAAATCAGGTCGCGGGCCGCAAAATGTGATCTCGCGGGCCGCATGCGGCCCGCGGGCCGCGTGTTGGTGACCCCTGGCATAGACGGTTATGACTACACACAGAGCGATAACTATGAATCGGAGGTAAATCACGCCTAGCGCGTAATAAATTTTCAGTTGACAGCAGTTCGCCACCCCCAGTCTGAAATCAACTGATGTAGCGTGTTTTGCTTTTGATGTTGTGTGGTTGCGGGTCAAGCTGGATATTTCGAAAAAAACTTTTGTAACAAACCATAAGTAACATATTTGAGATTTTCAGGATGCATGCTCGTTTAGTGTTGATTCTTATGCTGCCATTGCCATGCATAGAGTGGCCCGCAGTTGACATGAAAAGGATTTCAACCAAAGATATTATAATGACGTGAAAGATTGTAATATATGAAAAAGGTTCACAGTGCAGAACCTACCGAGGCTCGTTTGTGAACGTGAACCTCTAAATCTCTGAGGTTCACACACAGAACGCGAACGTTAACCTCACGTTCACACCATCCCTATAGTTTACAGTCTTTCGCGACAAAGGTCGTGGGTTTAACCGACACGAATAATATTCTTTTCTTTTACAATATCTAGAGAAGAAGCGTTTCGGAGTAGAACCAAGCACCTTTTTCGTGCTAACTTGCTCATTGCCCACTGCCACCAGACGCAGGCTACTCTGGCAACTACGAATACAACGCGTCCCGCAAGAAAACACTTTAAATAGCTGGTTCGTGGTACAGAACTTGAATATAGCTTTCAATACAACATCCATTGTAGCAGTATATTTATTAAACTCGAAGACTTTTCGGGTGCCTCTTTTCAAGAGTTATCACCTTACAACAGCTATGCTGGTCAAGGGCAAATCCGGGCCGAAAAATTACTTCGTCAGCCCACCCCTAAAAACGTTGGTCTCGGGCCCCCACAGGGCGATAAGCCAAACTTCCGGGGCTTCGCCCCCAAACCCTAAAGTTGGGTGGATGTTTCCACATGTACTTGTGAGCACATTCATTCTACTCAGTGTAAGCATAGAGTTTATGTAGCTTAATCACGCCAATGGCGAAAATTTCCGATCATTCATAACTGAATGTGTTTTCTCGCTGCCGCATTTTTTGGCTCAACTTTCGGAGTACCATGTTAGCCTAAACTTCATTGTGTGTGTGTTCGTACGTCGTGGCGCGGTAATGGCTGACGCCGAGAAGCCTATCTCTATATAAACCATGCGTATTACTTGGAAAAGGGCATCTATAAGCACGTCATTTAGTGACACTAAATCGCGCAAAGCGCGAAAAGAAACTGAAAAATGTCGAAAAAAGTTGAAAAAAAAAAAAAACACACTATGATTTATGTTCACTCGCAAAATAGTTTTGGGCCTTTTCAAGCTCGGCCCTCTCTAATTGGGCGGTTTGGGGTGCCCTAGTCACGGTCCTGCACGAAATGAATGAATCGAAAACGAATGATCGCGCGCAAACTGCGCTGTTTAGCGATGAGTCAGCTAGTATCTGTTTTGTACTTGTCGCCTTCAACATTGCATCTTGAAATTAAGGTCTAAAATTGTAATATACCTGGCGGACCGGCAGGAATGTCGTCGCGGACCGGCACCGGTCCGCGGACCGGCGGTTGAGAACCACTGGTCTAGAGTAGACTAGATCAGTGCTTATCAACCGGGTGTATCTCGCAACCGAAGATGCACCATACTTTTTGAAGGGTTTACCGATGGAATGTGACAATAAAGGTGACCTTCCTCTGCTTCAAAAACGCTTGAAACATCTCAGACGCAATGAAAAAATCCCAAGCTTAGACTGTTTAATTACAGATAACTAGCCTCCGTAGGCTAGTTATTTATAGTTTAATTCACCAGAAGGCATTGTGCGCCAATACAACAAACCTCTGAAGTGTTTTGGCCACAACGATTAAAACTGTAGATATGATTTTGTCTCACAAACTGAATCACCAACATTGTTACGACAGGTAACTACAAGCATAGAGTCAATATGGCGATGTTATGTACATCTGCCATGTTCGCGCATCAAGTCGAACAGCTCTGCTTGCACGAGTCTATGAACTGAGAAATGAAATAGCAGCTTTCCTCAAAAATACAAATATCGCCGACTCATAATCTTGTAATCGAAAATGGGTATCTAATCTTGCTCTCCTGGTACATTTAACGTCACATCTGAACAAATTGAATTTGCAACTTCGAGGGGAGTGGGACAACTGAATACATGAGATGTGAGGCGCACATTTGAAACAAATCTGCGACTCGGGGAATGTCAACAGTACAGAGTAAATTATGCTCACTTTCCTATACTGGAGGAGAGAAAACCTAGTACCAACACTATATTTGTAAATGTGATACGAAATTTTATTACTGACTATTCACCCGCTTATCCGACATTCCTTCTATACAAAATAAATTCAGACTATTCAGTACTCCATTTAATGTGGACGCCAATACCATTGTCTGGAAATTTCAAATGGGCCCTTTTGAAATGCGATGCAGTTGGATTGAATGACAAATTTCATACTAAGAGCATATCGCTGCATGACTTTGACAAAGACTACGTTCTTGAAATTGATCTTTATCCCAGCTTACCAAACGATGCAAAAGTCATCGCATCGATTTTCGGAAGCACGTACCCATGTGAGCAATAGTTTTGAACAATGAAATTCACGAAGAGCAAGCCAAGTTCACGTATCTCGGACGCCCATTTAGAATATGGTCTTATTCTTTCTTCATCTGACTGTTACCAGAAGTTGAAAACCTTTCACAAAGCAAGCTGCGTCAATTGTCATATTTATTCTGCGTTATTAAAGTGAAAATACATGTGTTTTATGATTGGTATGATTGAGATTGCAGCAATGTAGGATAATATACCGAAATGAGCGTAAAATATAGTATTAAGAAAAATTCCGGCCCGCCAAAAAGTTGTGCACTCGAAATTTGGCCCGTGACTAGCAAAAGGTTGCCGACCCCTGAGTTACGACAACATCAAACACTGTAAAAAATAAACGTGTTGGGTAACATGTTTCATCCTGGTACCTCTTAATACATGACCGTCATGTAAAACCGGATGACAGGTTCAGCTCTACTTGTTGCCTAACATGTTTCTTCCTGACATGTAATCTCATAAACACGTCCGACCTAAGATTCCAATTGACCATTAACCTCGACTGATTGGCACAGGATCAGTAGCCAGGATATGAATTGAAACAAGCAATTCAGAGTTGGATCAAATGATGTATATTGAGAACAAATGCATCAGAACAAGAAAAATTCTTGAAATGGCGGAAGTTTCGGATAATACGTAATGAAATAAGAATTACTATAACGGCTAGAAATATTGACATGTCATGAAGCAATTAATTTACTACTAACAGCCACATTGTAAGCCGAAGAGTATACCGAACGTTAAGTTTTGGAACTTATGCAATGAAAGAAAAATTCTTACAACAACGGCAAAAAATAACGGCCCCTCATAAATTAATTAATTTACTACAAAAAGCCACAGTGTAAGCCGCAGAGTGCCTAACGATAAGAAGTTTTTGAGCTTATGCAATGAAAGAAGAATTATTACAACAACCGCTAAAAATATTGACCCGTCATCAATGAATTAATTCAATACGAAAAGCCACAGTGTAAGGCGCCTAGTATCAAATGTTTCGAAGTTTTGTACATATGTAATGAAACCAGAATTATAATAACGGCTGAAAGTATTGACCCGTCCTCAATAAATTAATCAAATTAATTCACAATGAAGAGCCACAGTCAGACACACCTAACGTTAGAAAGTTTAGAAACGTATGAAATGAAACAAGAATTAATATACCGGCTTGAAACATTGACCGCTCCGCGATTAATTAAGTGATTACAAATTGTCACAGTAAAAGGCGGCGAATGCCTAATGTAATGAAACAAGAATTATAACGGCTAAAAATATTGACCTGTGCTTGGTGAATTATTTAAATTAATTTATTACGAACAGCCAAAGTCTACGTAACGTTACAAAGTTTCGAGACGTATGTACAGAAACAATAATTGATTTGCTACGAACAGCCGCAGTGTACTTAACGTTCGGAGAGTTTGTGACGAAGGAACATGAATTAGAGGCTCATGGAGCGAACTTGATGTTGAACAGCCAGTATTGTGGCCATAGCATGATGGAAGCTTCTGACTCCTTTGATAACTTTGCCATATAAGAGAACTTTACATTCATTCAGGATCGTATTGTACTTGATCGTCGGATATAACTCTTTAACTCCTGATAAATGAAAATGATATCAGCTTAGTACTATCGATGTGGTCTGAGATTAAGAATTGATTAAGTACTAGGCCTAATAATAGGGTTACCATACGTCCTCTTTTAATAGGATTTGTCCTCTTTTTTTGAGACTTTTTTAAAAGTGTCCTCGGAGAACGCCCTTTTGTCCTCTTTTTTTTTAGATTTTGTCCTCTTTTTTGAAAATATATGCGAGTGATATGCCATAAATTAGCACAGAAGTGACGCTACGGCGGGTATTTCGGAGTGAAAAACGGTGATTGAAGCTCTGAGCGAAAAGTTGACCTTCTTTATTTTTTTAGTAAACCTGTCACAAAGTAGGAAAATTCATCGATTTTTCAGAATCCTTCTCCGGTTTTGCAAGTCTCAAATTTCTGAAAAAGTGTCCTCTTTTTAGAATACCAAAATATGGTAAGCCTACCTAATAAGTCATTACCGCCCGAGTCGGGGTCATGCAAAGAGGTAAGAATACGATCATACGTGATGGTGCTTTCAAGGATATCAAGCGACCATATTGGTACCCAGAGTGGAATGATTTCAGCATCAGTCGTAACACTGCAACTTTCTAAGTGAAATAGGAGGGGCCAATATTGGTTTCACGTCATCTTCTTTGATTGGACACCATATACTAGTAACAATTTCACCATAGTGTCCTACAGTAGCATGGACACGGGAAAATCTCGTTACTCACTGATATTGGATTACATCATTCTTTCAATTTACAGTGACCTGTCGAGATACCGATTTTTATCAAATACAGTGTTAATACAGCAATACAGTGTTAATAGTGCCATAAATTGCCTTTTTTGTATGATGTGAATGATGTAGCCCGATGGCAGTGAGCCATGCGATTTGCTGGTGTCCACAACACAGTAGGACATAATGCTTTCACATATACCAAACAACTCACTTTGTCAACAAACACGAAGCTGCCATAACTGTCATTGAAGATCGTTGCGATCCCAACCATCCACCCCAGTTTTTGTTGACCTGAACGAGACGTGCCAGAAATCAACTCAATGTATGTTTTGACGTGACTGCGACGTCGTAAAGTAAATCAGCGACTTTGAAACCTTTCGCGGGCCCCTCTAATGTTGATAAAGATTTTCAGTCATTCGACAGGAGGGAACAGGGTTGGGCAATGGTGAAAACATGACATATATTACTACGCAGCAAATTCGATGACAATTATGTTATGACAAGCAAGTGTGCAGTCATGTCCTGCAAGGATTTGCAGGTCGCCTTTGTATACCGCTGGGCTCATTTGACAACGAATATTCCAAGCTTGGACATATGAATATCAAGGTTGCGGCGAGGCTGCGTATATTGCGTACCGCTGACGATATTTCTGCGAGTACTAATAAATATTATAATCAATTTCTAGAATCGCCTTGCAGCCCGAGGGTTGGTCGCCCTTATATCTAAGGAAGAAATGTCTATGTCTGGAAGTATGTGCGATTATAAAAAATTCAAGAAAACTAAAATCTGCCCAAAAAGAACAATGTATGTTAATTTAAAAAGTATGTTTAGGTCACCTACGAGTTTTGTACATTTTGAGAACTGACTTCACTTTTTGCTAACCCATGGTAATAATTAGGGCCATTCAAAGTCATATTTTGTTCTATGCATCAGCAAGTCGTGAAATCAATTTCAACACAAAACCGTATCCCTTTGAGGTATATTAAAGCTATGAAGTGACATTTTCCTGGTTAGGTCATGAAGCTGAAAATTTACATCAAGAAGCGATTGCACAAAAATGAGGTTTAACAAATAATGGAGCTGCAAATACAAGACATTTCACCAGCGCTTTATGCACACCTGCAGAAGTGGCAACCCACATCAGCGTCTGTGGAGCTCTCACTTTCCTTACCAAAGTCATTTTACGTCCGAATCGTAACTTCAAAGACTTTAACATTTCACACTACTACTGTACTACAACAGTGATTTAGAATAAAAAATGGACGCGTATACCTGTTGTTGCGTAAGCTTTACTCTTTTAGTTTCGTCAGTGCAGATGTTTGCATGTCAAAATACTACATTTTCACATAAATTCATATTTTCCAGAAAATAAAGTCATATTATTGATTTTATAAGGTCATATAAAAAAGGCCCTAGTCATAATATATATGTCATTTTTTGTGTCATGAAAATGATTGCGCAATGCGCATGCCACAAATGCCGAGGGTTTGTGCCGTCAGTGACTTGATCATAACACTGCTTTATACCTACGGTTCTCTCCACTTGCCTCTTATTGCGTTTTAATGTATCTCGATGCTGTGCTCGTCGTCTGTGGAGAGTATACATGTTGACTCTGTAGGACAAAATAGATCCTAATTAAAACATGACCGGTTATCGGTGCAAGGTGCTACTTCTCGCCAATGTTCCTTCTAAGCTGCTCGCATGCGCACAGACTCGAGAGAAATTAGACGTAACATTGTCTGTTGGTGTTATCAGTATCATATCAAAATATTCATATTGAGGATATCTAGATGAAGAAAGCATGATACTAAAATGCTCACATTGCATGTTGAGACTCCAGAATTCTTGCAGCGTTGACTAGATTTTTCCACAAGCTGCTGAGATTTCCATTTGCCGCAGCGTCCATGCTTCTGCTATTTCAAGTTCAAGACGAGAACTTCTTTTTCATGGTGTCTTCGCCATTCCCTCAACTTGTTGCAGAGCTTGTCTTTCCATGATCCCTGCAATGTGGCATAGTTGAAGAAAGGTTTGGATCAAGTTTGGACAAACTTCTGACATGTCTGTCACCAACATTGAAAAATTGGAATGTAATGCAGCCTCTGCTGTATGATATTACACATTGATATTAATCGTCAATAATTGGTGCGTGCATACGTCGTAGGACTAGCCTATTGCATGAACGTGGTAGGGGGATTGTCATTATCAGTGACTTGATCCCAGCACTGCTTTATACCTACCCAATGCGCATCGATCAACATCGGCTAAATCTCGAATAGACTTTGTGTTGATATCCCATTCAAAATGGCCTCATGACACGATTCGAATGTTTTTTTTTCATTCTAACCTGAATCTTTTCTTGTCACGTATAGTCTTATTACCCACTCGACACTTATTGCTTTTTGCAGTACCTCGATGCAGCGCTCGTCTCCTGGAGAATATACCGATGCAGGTTGACTCTGTAATAAATATCTTCATCAAAGCCCAGCGTATTATCACCTTGCCGGTAATATTGAGTCAGTTTATTGCAGAAGTAGCAAAAGTTTTTTCAGGCCCAACTATTTCGTAAGAACAGACAGTTTCGACCAGAAATGAAGATAAGCAGTAGCCTAAAATTCTAAGGTAATGGGGAGGAAACAGGCAATTTACATATACGAGATCACAATTTCATCAAAATTAAGATTTTCAGGGTGAAAAATGTTAAAATTGTCAGAATGTCAGATTTTATCGGTCAAAATCTTCGGTTTTTATATAAAAATAAAATCACCCTAGACAAACATCATGTATTCGTTGAAGAAGTTCATATCAACATATTCTAACATATTTAATTCGGGAAACAAAAAAGTACTAACCTATGGTGGATAAGTAATCTATATAGACCAGGAATGGCCAACCTTTTCGGCTGAAGGTCCACATGCAATTGACGAACGAGTGCGCGGTCCACTAGCCACACCAAGCGGGTAAAATTTTCGAAGTTTGTAAATAAACAAGGTCAATAATATTATTACTGGAGTATTGCGGGTCCACTGTATACCACCCGCTAGGCTCAGTTTGCAAGGACACGACTATTCGGCGTCTGGCCACATCGATAACGAAGATCTCCGATAATATGCGACAATCATTTTGTGCCTGCATTTCACCATTGACGATCTTTATGCGAACGCAAACACGAAAAGACTTTCTCCCGTAATTGCGAATACAGTTTGACTCAATCGGATAAATTAGGCGTTTTTTTCGTTTTCAGTGGCGGGTAGGCTATCCAAGCAAGAAATCGTGCGACAATTAAACACGCAAAGCGGTAAGAAAAATTTCGCTGCTATTCTGGTTTATTGTAATGTACGACAGTTTACTGAAAATGTGACTGGACCCTGGATCTACCAATGCGTCAGAACTGATATTTTAGTCATCAACATCCCAAGCGTCGCTGTCAGAATTGTAATTTTTTGTTGGCAATGCAAGTTCGCAATCCGAGCAATTCATTTTCGAAAATATAATAGAAGTTAACGGGTCACGCAAAACCCTCTCGCTGGCCACCCCTGATATACACAATCCAATGCGATAATTTCGGAGCCGGAGCAGCAGCTTAAGCGGGAGCAGTTTAAATTTGCGGCTGCTCTAAAGCCCTGCATATAACACGACGTGATTTTGGCTAAAAATCTATATTCGTTCCTATTACAGATATCGAACAGGACAAGATGATTTTAGTACAGTATGATCACCATGATCATCGCTTTACGACGATAATTCTGTTGTCATGCATAGAATATAATTACTCACTTACATCTTCAAAACCAGTCATATTGTCCCATATCTTTGGCAGACAATTCATAAAAATCGCCGTTCAATTAAAGCGATTTGTCGTAATATTCCGTAGTGAATTTTCTGTCCTAGATGGTACTACGAACTACACATCTCACAACATCATAAATCTCAGGTAGGTGATCAACTGTGATCACCTTTCTAATATTACCCTGGATGATCAGTATTTTCATATTTAATAGCACTATAGAGTGATAAATCGCTAACCAGTCTGATGAATCTGAAAAATAGAACGTCACGTTCAAAATTATGCAATTTTAATTACCGGTACTTTTCTCTATCGGCAGATAGTTCACTAATAAACTTAGAAACATATTCTATGATGCAGTCTAATGTAGCCATCTCACCATCAATGTTCCCTCTAAGCTGCGCCCGTGCGCAAATGCGCAGTGCTAAGATGGTCTCTGCGCACAGAAAATGTAAGTTGTGCACAAAAAATCCAATATGATGACCTTTTTTTAGTCTTTACGAACTGTTGTGCAAGGGTCTGCGCAGTGAGTTTGTGAGTGTGCTGCTTTACGCAGACTCGTCAAAAATTAGAGGGAACATTGCTCACCATATTGTAATTTACCGATACAGTATACCAGTAAATCATGAAGTCTCTGGTATAATATTTCACCAGGTTGTAAAACACGAAGGAAACCGGTTTCTGTCAGCCTCACACTGAGTAACAGTGTAAATATCGCCCAAAGCCTGTCTTCAGGATACCACAAATGTGACAGTGCCCGTCAAAATCTTCATAGAAAAATATTGGACCATCTTGGTCCTGATTGACAACATGGACTCTCTTTTGCCGTATTTGTCACATAATTTTACGGAGCAAACTTGTCCTTCCATATCTTGCATTCGACAAAATGCAACATATTGGCTTGGTATACACATCCTACTAATATGTTAACTGGCTCAACTTTCTTGGGTTCATCATTTACATAGTTAGGCGAAGACATTCCCCAACATGATATACTGTAATCGACTGGTTACCGTATGCACTCTGAAGCTGTATGGTAAGTGCTAAACGATACTGGTGCTGGATTGCTGCTTCTACACGGTACCATACTGCAGTCAAATGCAGCACACCAACTATGCACACCCCGTAGGCGCGTATATGAATCGGAAACACTTTTCCCGATGAAAACTGATGTGAAATGCATCCTGTACTAACTGGACAAATCCGATCAATAACCGTCAACCGGTAATAAACTCTACACTCAGTTTCGCCAACTTTGCTCGCCGCGTAGTGATCGCCGAGGGAAGTGGCTTCCCGGCACTGAAAGTTTTCTAAACCAATCGTAACGCATATGGCAATCACGTGAGCAGTGAAGTAGAACTTCCGTTTGTTCAACCAATCACGTCGGATCGTGAAATAGTGTGAGTCGTGAACTGAAATTTTACCGTCGTTCTGCAACCAATCACGACGGATACTGAAATCGAGTACTGTGAACTAAAATTTCCTGTTTTCCAGCAACGGATTCGGAAATCGTGTGAGCCGTGACCTGACATAATTATACCTCTGTTTTCAACCAATCACGACCAATACTCAAATGTCATTTTGTTATAGATAACTAACCTACGCATAGATTCGCACCACCCATCATCACCCTTGCGTCAGGAAATGACTACTGAAGTGTTCAGCAACCTGAACGCAGCATGATCGCTTATCGAATAGCTGAAGACCCGAACGCTCCAATTAAATAAAGTTGATCTTATTTGAAAGCTACCGTCGCGCTGATTCTGAAAATATACATTAAAATTTCATTGGAACAATGGAACTAACCCGAAATAGCCTTCAAAATCTGAAAATCGGCATCGTGCAGCGATGCAGCACAATCACCGTAGCAACGACCTTTGCGTTGTTGCGATTGTTCAGAACAATACAGATTTGCAGAATTTTGGGGTGCATTTCGAGGGGGTCCCATTGCCCCGATAAGATTTTAATGTATATTTTCGGAATCAATGTGACAGTACCTTATGAATTAGCCCAACTTTATTTAATTTGAGTGCTCGGATCGTCAGCGATTGGATTAGCAATTATGTTGCGTTCCGATTGGTGCTATAAAATCCGAATCTGATCCAACTGTATCAACATTGCGCAGAATCCGCGTCCCTGACACTATTTCCGTGTCCATCTGGTCCTCATCATAGTTATCTTTGGTTTTATATATCCAACCAATATATTTGGCAGCTGCATATATGGTCTTAACATAGAATGTAAAAAACATGTTGCCTTTTAGTTTTGAACTTGATTAATTGGAAAACACGTCGCGTTTTCTGTTTTAAACTTGATTATTTCCAAAACACGTCGGCGTTTTCGTTATTAAACGTGTTTTCGGAAAAAACATGCAAAAAACACGTTAAATACACGGTTTATTTTTTACAGTGAAGGCTGATTCATTACATGCAGCGCAACATGATTCGCAACGGTAATATAGGATCACAATAATATCATCTAAAATACGCTAAATAGGGCCCTCTCGGTAACAGCAGCGGTCTGGATATAACGAACTCGCGTGAATTTCACTTATTTGGTGGCTATTTGTTATCGAATATAATTCTATGTTAATCTTTACTACTCACATAGTTCTTATTTATTTGCGGTAGCTCATTATAACATCCAGGGAAAGCGAGTGTACAAATGAAAACATCGTATTTTAGGAAAAATAAGGGTACTGCTCGATTTCCTAGTACAATGACCACTTTGAAACTATTGCTTTTACACTGAAAGAAAATGTTTGTCAGCCTTGCGCAAGGAGAAATTGCACAATAAGCAGGAACAAAACGTCATAGCTGTTTTCTGCCACTTTTTCCAAAACATAAATGCAATAAAAAAATGAATTATTATAATTCTGGCTAACGTTCGCCACATGCCCATGCAATTCACGAACGGTCTTAGAATGACCTCTGACGAATTGCACACAATGCGGATGGCTTGGCGGTCGTTGTTAAGCATTGCTAAACGCATGGTGTGGCCCATAGTAGAAACTGATATCGAGCCTATTGTCTCTATTTTAGGGTTGCCATGCGTCCGGAATTTCACTGTTCAAACTTGCGTCCGGGAGGAATTTCTAAAATATGCCTAAATGTCCGGAATTTTGAAGGCTTGACGTAGGCTCATAATTTTTTCGTAAATCAACACAATAACATTATTTTTGGGAATATTTATGCTACATGATATTTTTATTTGCGCTGCACGCGATTTACTATCACATTTATTTGCTTTTAATATGGGAAATAACACCCCCTAAAAATAACCTTCGTTTATTGAAATAAGCCTAATTGTAATCGCAAATATTGGAGAACGGTTATTTTCTAGAGATGGTTAAAGGACGTTTAAATGCTTTATTCAAAGATAGCGGTTCCAAACGTGAGGTCGTGTGCCTTTATTGTGGGTTTCGCGAAGATGTTGAACGTAATCAGCTTCCAAAATAGCCCGTGAGTAAGTCTGGGCAAAGGTGCTGACTTCTTTCAGTAATAAGCTCGTCCAATTTAGATCTGGACCACGGAACATTTTCAAATTGGAGATGGAGTCTGGACCATAAAGGGTTGGACGCCACTGGAAGTGGGGTGTTTATAAAGCTCCGTGGTGCGCCCGGCATAAAGCTGATAAACAATCTTATCGGTGTGACATGAACATGACTTAACGATGTACATTACATTGTACAATGCACATTGTGCAATTACGCTCCCTGTATTTTCAAAGTCTTCATCCTCCACCAGCTTTACCGCTAACTCTGATCATGTGGGCGGAGAGAGGATCAAACTATAGAGTAATATATGGAAAAACCAATATTATTGACATGATTCTTTCAAAACATTTAACGACCACATGCATATAGAATAGGGTAACCATACGTCTTCTTTTTTGAGAATTTTGGTCAAATTTACGTCCAAAATCGACTGAGATGCCGTAAATCATCAGTACCGAACTAACGCTCATGATGGTATTTCGGGGGCTGAGCCGGAAAGTTGATCTTTGTTTTCAGTCAACTGACCACGAAGGGGGAAAAATTTACCACGTTTTCAGGATTTTCCTCCGGATTTGCAAGTTTGAAAATTCTGAAAAAGTGTCTTCTTTTCAGATTTCCAAAATATGGTAATCCTAATATAGAAACCAGTTGCATACAGCAAGCCCCCCAGAAGTTGCATCGATTACCCTATGGTGGACCCAAAATCATTGTTTATTTGGGCGGAAAGGGGCAGAAGAAATGTGATTTCGGTCCCGGTTATGCAACACAAAGCCACATACAACTCCTGAACCGGATCGTGACCGCCTCTGGTCTATAAGCAAAGCTTTGCCAGTGGGACGTCATATTGACAGATAATGTGCTCATAACTCATTTTGAAACCCACTATTGGGCGCTAAAGGTGTCCGGAATTTGGTCACAGAAATATGGTAACCCTACTCTATTTCAATGTAGAAACGGAACGGACGAGCCATACTACAACAAGAGCAGCGACTCCGAAGAGCAGTTGAATAATGCATTATGTCGTTCGAGGAGTGAAAACGGTTATAAATGTATACTACCAGAATCTCTCATGCCGCGGAAGAAAGATCTCTGTCACGACAGTAAGGCCGAAATCTTATGGTTGATTTCATATCCTCATCGCCGACCTCACTGCAATAGCCGTGAATAAAAAAGTTCAATTACAGTGAGCCGAGATATAATTCGGCAGCAACAGAGCCGATGAAGCGTGCCTGAGAGAGTGAATGAAAGAAAGAAAATAAAAAGACCCGAAGAAATGCATTGAACTGTTGAATTGTCATGTCGTGGAGCACAAATATTTATAACGTCGTGAGCTAACGTAGGACACCTCAAAGCAGAGGTGGAATCGGGTCGTATACATCGCACCCGAACTCGACAGAAATGTGTGCCCCCACAATAGTCTAAATTATGGGTCGTTTGTATTTCGTTTGGTTATTACATCCGATTTAGTTGATCCAAATCAGGAAAGCATGCATTCTGACACTGCTTCCAACTCGGCTTCAATTTAGCTTGTAGTTAATTGACTGGGTTGTAATGACTCGGATCGCAATTTTTCGTCGACTCGACTTCTCTCGAGTCATTTTCATAAAAATGGAAATTGACTCGACTCGACTCGCTTTGCTTGTTGACTCGACTCTTACTCGAATCATTGCGCATGACTTGCGACTGCATACTTCGAGTTTTTACTTTAGCTTCAAGTGTTGCTGTTTGTGGTATTCATTGTGTTTGTCGACTACTATAGTCGTTTACACCAGGTTAATTTTTCCATTTTTATTCCGTATATAGCTGCCGACTGGTAGCACGGCCCACTTCTAGGCTTTCGAATTCTCTACGAGTTGCTGACGATTACCCCTGACGAGTATCAGCCGAAGATATTCGGGTTCATTTCAATATGAATATACTATTCAATTGTATATTGAAGTTCTGTACCTCAAAGAAGCTGTTCTAGGCTTTCATAAGACACCGATGTCACGGATCATATATGGTATTTTAAATATTTCCCTCCTCACATTCCATACCGTGCTGGTGTGCGAATTTTAACTCATTTTGATTTGAATTACTTCGGAATTTCTACGTATGGCAGTCCTTAAATTATGGTTCCCTTCCGTTTGTTGCAGTGGTTCTCAAACTTTTACGACACGCCCCCTTGATGACTGTAAAAAATCCCCCCCTTATCGTCATATCAAAAAATATTATTAAGAATTACCAGAATGTTTGCAATCCCAATGCATTGTTTGCTGGCGTGAAGGTGTTATGGATGGTGGGACACTTCCCAGATATTGAATTCGGACTATACACGGAACAACAAATACTTGCTGGAGATGAATCATGCAGAGTGCGGAAAAATCTCCAGTTTTGTTACATAATGATGTGCAATCGGTGGCAAGTAGCACTTGGATATTCCTGCAAGTTTGGTGCCTAATTCCTTTTAATAGTATCTATTTCGAGGTTAGTTTACACGTGCCTGACCATAAGCCAAATCAAAAACCACTGGCATAGCTACACGCATTCACGAGTTACACTTCATTAAGGGACATCTTCTGATTGATGGCAATCAAAATCTATCATCAGGGTGTGGCCTGTGAATGGTACGACACAAATATGACATTTAAAATTGAAATATACTATATATTATTGTCATTGTTGAAACTTGGAAGTTTCAGCACAAATAAAACTTATTCCACTGATTTATTGCATGAAGTATTTTCTGTATTTCTTGCGAATAAATACGCTTCATGAAAATGTATAAGTAGGCTTACTCCTTTATCGGCCATCTCGGCGATAGTCAAAAGTTCTGGGGAACGAATTCAGTCAATTTCGCCGGCAATAACTACATAACATAAAGGTCGAAATGATCATTCTATCTGATACTTACAAACACTTTATCATTAGTATCGCTAATTCGAGCTCAGGCTCACATGTAACCGAGATTCACGTAACCGAGACAGTGAAATGGTACTTCCAAATTACCCGAAAGCGTCACAGGTCTATACCAGCGCAATGCTTCTCAGCCCGTGGGTCGCGAAGGTATTTCAGGTGGGTCGCGAAGGCGTTACGAAAAACGATCATTAACCTCAATTTGGAGGTCCGTTTTCTACCACGGCCAGTCGAAAATCGACGAGAAATGTCGAAATCTTTAATGTTTTTTTCACTTCATGATGATGATTCCTGAACATGCAGTTGACGGACCTGCGGGGTTCGTGGAATTTCGGACCACCAGGGATGTAACCGAGTCACAAGTCAATCTCACTTTTATAGTTTTGACTTGAGTGAAGTCGAGTCATTTTCAATTCATCACCGAGTCAAGTCCGAGTCCAAGTGTGGGAGATGAGGGCCGAGTCTGAGTCATGGTATTATGACTCGAGTCCGAGTCCAAGTCATTGTGTCGACAGCTCAGTTTCCCGTTGAACTCTTGTTATACCTACTTTTTATAACCCTGTTTGGTGACATAGAATGCTTCACCTTTATATTATACTAATTTTCCACACTTTTAGCTGTTTTGGTCGCATTTTTTGGTCACAAGTACCAGTACCATCAGACGAAATCCCGATAGTGTGGTTACTTTATTATTCTTCGAAATTACAACGAAATGTCGGTATTGGCCGTTTGAGTCTCGAGTCATATGACTTGGTTCGAGTCATTTCCGTATTTTGAGAAAATGACTCGAGTCCAGTCGAGTCATCAGAAAATCGCGACTCGAGTCGAGTCATTACAACCCTGGACCAAACTCGCTACAGCCGTACGGAGAAAATGTTTTTTCTTACCGAAAGTGCATGAGCCTCGTCCTGATGCGGTTTCGTCAAATTCAAATATGTGACTGGCGGTACCGAACTTGAATAGTGCTTTCAGAACTACATTGATTGCAGTAGAATTTACTACCTCAAATACTTTTCGTGAGCACCTTATCAAAGACTTAACGACACAATAAGAGGCAGAAAGACTTTCTATACAATCTTAAAATAATCGTTAAAATACCGCTAATTTTCCATGTAACGTGTTTTGTATTTGATTTCCTCTTTTCACTTTGTTATGACTAGAGCCCGACCGATATTGGATTTCTGAGCCGATACCGATAAGACCGATATCCAGTACCTCCACCGATAACACCGATATATTCAGCCGATATTCAAAAGATATGGAATCTAGCTCAAGGCCCATATTTAACACCTTAGAGCATTTATTTCAACAACTTTACAGCCATTGATATGCTTGAACATGAAAAAAATGATCTAGGGGCTATAAAAATATATCAAAAGCACCAATCCAGCAGTTGCAGATTACAGTTCATGAAGCACAATTTCTCGGCCCTTTCTCCAAGGAGTGAACTTCTGTGGTCTTCCATAAATGGTGTATATAGTACTAAACACAGTGAGCAGTCTTTCACTTGGTACCATAGTTAGTGGCACAGCAAGAATTGGAAATCTTTCTTCATTTCGGTTCCACCGCTCCCTTGCAGGGGATCTTTCCTTCAATGGTTTCACCAAATATTGATATTAATATTGATATTCTTCTGGCAGTGCACCTGGAACCTTCAGCACATCATTAACAAATAGCTGAAGAGAATATGCAAAACAACTCAAATTGTCAACGTCTGCAACTGCTCCATCCATCCCCCTTGGGCCTTGACCATGACCAGCACTTCAACAATCAATTGATCAATATTTTACGCTCTTCTGTCAGAATTGGCCAATGTCATCATGGAATAAATAATTTTCGTATCAATTATTGGCTTTACTCCACGTTTGCTTGATTTTCTTGACCTCTATGCTCGCATATTTCCTATCATGGTGGCCCCGCAGCCGGCCGCAGGCCTCAGTCAGACGACTTCATACAACACTGGTATAATTAGCTCTGTTGGTACCGAACCAATAGCACTATCTTCAGAAAAATGTTTCGACGCGACGCTTTCCTCTATCATCACGAGGGTCAGTCCAGCATGATTGAAGTTCTCATTTCTCTTATTGATCGAACTCTTCTGCAGACAACTATCCATCCAGCTGCTCTCTGTCTTTGGTGATCGATTACTACAGGGGGATTCCCATGAAGTCAGTGGGGCATAACGGTGGTTAGTTATCTATAATATTTTTCAGATAGGCACGCCTACTACCCTGTATGCAGTATGCACTACATGCAGCTTGGCCATTCATTTTTATAATTTACCGTCCTCACGTCTCCAATCGACTTCTCTGACTCCCTGCCACCATGTTGTGACGTCACGAAAATGGCCGATATTTTTTTACCTTCAATGGCCGATACCGATATTTCTCGCCAAGCGTGATATCGACTCGATATTATCGGCGAGCCGATAATCGGTCGGGCTCTAGTTATGACTACCGAGGTACCGGTACAGCTGACTTGGTTTCGCGTTCCTTTTTATTACTGCATTGTTAAGTCATACTTTGCCAATCTGGTTTTCGTTTGGATCTTTCTGTATCATTCTTATTGTGTCGTTAACTCTTGATAAGGCGGGCACGAAAAACCTTCGAGTTAATATATTCCACTGCAATGAATGTGGTTCTGAAAGCAACAATAAAGATACCTCAATAGCGTTGTTTCACCACATGTATTTCAAACACAAGAACAACGAAACGAAGGACTTCAACTGCAACAAATTGTTCAGCATTCCAGGCAATATGCGTTCTTCTGAAGTTTTCCATGTCTTGGGCAAACCCGTCGGTTACAAGTGTCACAGGCAAAACTGGAACATGTTTCGCACATATGTAGCACATCTTCCTGGTTTGATACCCTGGACTGTGCGATTGAAATCGCTCGAAGTAGCAGCATCAATGAACCCCAACTTGTAAAGAAGTTTACTTTCTCCTGAAAATTCTCTTTTGTTGACATACGACAAGCTGAAAGGTCGGTAGGGCAACGATAACCGACCAACTGTTCATTCACAGTCAATGCTTCCTTAAGTATGTAGCCTATAGAATGTAAACATGGAATGACAACGAACGATTTTATTGCTTCGTTACATTTTCGCTGAGGCTGTATTGAGAATTGTTTTCTGTAAGAGACTGTAGGATTTCTAGCGATTCAAAAGTTATGTTCCAGAGCGCAGAATATAATGAATCTGGTCTTGATCGAAAGCTACTGTCGGTGCGATTTCAATAATATAACTTTAAATATGATCAGGAACTGATCCACCTAGAATCCGCCCTCCAAGTCTGAAATATCGGCATTGTCCGAACAATCGGAGAGCCGCAACGGGTCATTGTTATGGTCAATGTTTCGCGGTTATCCGATTGCTCTGAACAATGCACATTTCAGATGTTGTGGACGATTTTTCGCCAAAGTCTGGAGCCTGACCCTATTTTAATTTATATTTTTGGAATCAATGCAACAGTAGCTTTCAATCAAGACTAGATTCAGTATATTCTATGCGCTCTGGAACATAACTTTTGCATTGCCCGAAATCCTACAGTCGCTAATGCAAAAACAAGTCTGAATACAGCGTCAGCGAAGCGGAACGAAGCTGCAAAATCGGTCGATGCCATTCCATGTTTACTTTCTATAATGTAGACATTTCGCAGATTATTCTTTGATAATTCCAATAGGCCTACCTATCGGACAACAGCTGCTAACTTGCCATCTGTTCTCTTTCTGGTCGATTGCGATGGTTATCCTAACGCATGCATCGTGCCAGAAATTTGAAGAGATTTAGTGGCATAGCCACTCCGCAAATGGGCCTACTGTCAAGGGTCACAATCCACGTAAATCAGTGAGGTAATTTCTTCCCAAGCAGCACGTTTTATGATTACAAGACCTGCCTTAACTTTTTCGATTGTAAAGTTTTCGTATACAGAATTAGGCATCAGTTTGCATTCGTGTCTGACGTTATTTGCTTTTCTGTTACTTTCACGTACTATCGGAAGGAAAATTTAGGAACGGCGAAAAATTTGAAAGAATCCACTCCAAGTTCAAGAGCAGCATCAATTCGAGGCTGTTGCATCGATATATTTCCTCTTCCGAGCCTGCTATAGGAAAAGGATTTTCATAATGAGTTCAACTGCTGAGAAAATATGAACTTCTGAGTCATATATACTGATAATACAACTCCTGTTCAGACAGTGATTCACTGAATGGACATGCAAATATCTGTTTGGTCCTGGTTGTCACTTTGTGATTATGGCTTTTTTTACCACGCAGTGACTTCAAGTCCAAGCTACCATCGTTTCTGATTGTTAACATTTTGTCAACTGAAGTGCCGATTAAGGTAAAACGCAAATATCCCATTGTGGAATCAATTTACCATTTCGAAATTTCCACAGTATAGAGCTACTCCAAAGCTCTCCATCGTCACTGAATATCGCTGAGCTCGTGCATAAGGCACGAGAGCCACGTCAGATAAATATTCGATTTTGACAAAATCTCAACGCATGTGCCAATAAGGGTGATATGTTACACTTTCGTATTCGATTTTCCAAATATTTCCAACACTTTATACTCTCAAGATTAGGAAAGTAATTTCATATTCTCCTGCTGCAAATTAAATTGTTACCCGCCCTAAGCGTCACAAGCCGCATCCTCGTTCTCACAATTAGTGAGCCAGATTTATCTCACAATCATATTGATTGGAGCGTGAAATCCGACAGTACGTTGTTGTGTATATGCGTTGGATTGAAATTCATTCTTTCCTCCAAAGCGTTTGCGAACGTTGATCGGGAAATGCAGCAATCCAATCCGATTTGTCGTTATAATCAGCAAACAATTGCCGCAGCGCAAGCTCCTCATAACCCCTTTGTTTTCGACGTAATAGATATGAGGTGGGCAACATTTTTGCTAATCACGGCAGCATTTCCATTAGGCTACTTATGTAGCCTATAGCCGCTTTCCAGGACATAGCCGTAATGAACTAACTGGACGCAAATTACCTATATCAAGCTATCGAATGTAAACATGGAATGGCAACGACCGATTTTTCATATTCGTTCCACTTCGCAGAAGCTTTATTCAGTCTTATTTTGCGGCTGCGACTGTACGATTTCTCGCAATCCAAAAGTTATCTTTTAGAGCGCAGAATTCATTGAATCTGGCCTTGATCGAAAGCTACTGTCGCACAGATTCCGAAAATATAAAGTAAAATATGATCAGGCGCTGAACCACGGAGAATTCGCCCTTTATAAGTCTGAATTATCGGCATTGTCCGAACAATCGATGAGTCGCAATGGGTTATTGTTATGGGTATTGTTTGCGGTCATCCCATTGTTCTAAACAATGCTGATTTTAGATGTTTAGGGGGATTTTCATCTAAGTACGGAGCTTGACCATATTTTCGTTTATATTTTCGGAACCAGTGCGACAGTAGCTTTCGATCAAGACCTGATTCAATGAATTTTGCGCTCTCGAAGATAACTTTTTGATTGCGAGAAATCCTACAGTCGCAGCCGCAAAATAAGACTGAATAAAGCTTCAGCGAAGCGGAACGAAGCTGAAGAATCGGTCGTTGCCATGTCATCTTTACATTCGATAGTCAAACTCTACATGTCCATCTCCGGTGAACTGCGGACAATTCTACTTTTCATACCGGCCTAATATACGTACCGAAATCGTGAGTGGTAATGGTATGAATAGTCAGTGAAATTGGTTGTGGTCGCGCAAGGCGCGAAACTTTTTGGGATCACGAATGGATTCCGTCACTAATAGCAGCAGTTTCACGTATTACTATCAAATATATATCCTTTCTCAGCCCATGTGATCAGATTCACCGGTAGAGTTGATTGAGGGGAAGCCTTTCGAAAATTTACGGTGAAGTAACAAAATAATAATGCATCTTCGGGTGGACCAATTGCCATTAGTCACTTTGTTGCATGCGGTTATTGCTTGACCCCTCATCAGGATTTTCGGCGGAAATATATTGGAATCGCCCAAATGTACCAGAAACAAATTTCTTTCGTGAGGGGCACACGATTTCGGCTCAGATTGCATAGGGCCCTACTATATTAAAATTGAGAAAAGAAGTCGCATTGAATCGCGCAAAACGCGAAGAAAATTTCAAGAATAATAAAAATTTCCTAAAATTTCGGGAAAGAATTCGTAATTTCAATTTGCATGTCGACCGCCGCCAACACATACTAATTGAATTACGCGTCGACGGCTGCACAAACTCCCTGCTACGGCCGCAGGTTGCCCACCCCTGTAACGGCGAATTGCTGATTGGGTACTCGCTTTCCTGTCTGTTGTTGTTTGTGGTATTCATGGTGTTTTTCTACAATTAGGCGCGACCAGTAAACTGTAACGTACTGAAAACATAAAAACTGGCGCCCAGGAGCTATATGGTTTGGACATTAGTCGCGAAAGGGCGTTATGGCAATGAAACTTGGATGAAAAGTGGGCCTCGATCTGAAAAAGGTGAAGAAGCACTGTACTAGAGTGCCTGAATAACTGTTATACTGTTGTAAATCTACTTAACATTAGCACGACCAGTGGGAATGCTTCCATTATTGTTGCATTTTCGATGTTCATCATTGAGTCTTCCGTGTTCAGATTCTTCATGTCCGTACAACGAATTCTCTTGTAACGACAGTGCGAGGTGTTTGAAGAAAACTTCATTTTGCAATAATAACCTGGATTGCTTGTAAGCATTTTCACAACTCACTCGCGGTAGTGCTACATGATTATCCCAAATGATATATTATAGATTCGTTAGTAATGTTTCAATGACATTGATATAAACGAATGGCTTCGTTGCCATACACAAAGGATCGGCTATCCTTGCCCTGTCACGTACCCACCCTTATGTGGCGGCGATAAGCCCGATCCTGTAATCCAAACATGGCTAAGTGCGGGTAATGTTGTTAATTAGCTGATCGTATCGAAGAAGCCATAATTTGGACAAATATCAATCAAAATGAACACAGCTCTCTTGTGACAGACTCAAGACTGGGATATACGATTGAACAAAGCGACAGTGTACACTGGTGTCAGTATTTTCTGCAGGCTGTCGTGAAATTTTCTTTATTCTAAACGTTTTTATTCTATACGTAGACATAAATTTGACATATGCTGGGTATCCTTGCCGGTAAAATAGCTACATCCGGGCATGTAAATAGCTTTGCTATTTGCATCAAATCTATCATGCATGTTAATAAAGTGTCCACATATAGTTTTCGATGGAAAAATACCCACCATAACAAAAGGTCTGGCAGTCGAGTTTTTCATATTTCTACATTTGGCAAACTGTATTTCAGGGGCGGGCAACTTCTGTAATTGGAGGGCCTGATTTCTGAAAGTAAATTACTTGGCAGGTTGGATTCCTGAATCGCACATTAATCGCGTATTCATCCACCTATATATACAGAATATTAATCGTAAACTTTGTGTTCGAAGCCTGTAGAGTAGGGATGGTGTGAACCTCTGAAAGGTTCGGGTTCGTGTGAACGCGAACCTTTTTGAAAGGTTCTGTGTGAACACGAACGTGAACCTCGTGACGTCATATTGCTAATTCCAACCCTATCTTTCAATGAAGTGATAGCCTATGATACCTAGCGAAGACTCGGGCCACATAATGTCCCATTGCTGAAGCACATATTGGCGTTTTAAACGTCGCTAAATGTATCAACCGCGGTTATGAAGGCATATAATAATCTCATAAAATCAATACATTCCGTCGCTTTGCCAACAATTTCGACGAGGACTTACCAGGGAATATAAGCTTACGCCTTAACGGTCTTTGACAGACCGGACAATATGTTCGGAGTCTGAGTATTGCTACATTGATATTGAGCAGAGTGTAAAATGGGTTTCTATACTCGCTACCGATACCATAAACAACAAGTTATATAGCAGTAGCCTGCACCTTAATCGCACGGATTTGGTTTTAATGATACAGTAAGGATATGAAGTCAAGATTGACCCAGTACGCTCGCTCGATTTTTTACATCAGAAAACGATATCAATGTCATTGATTGGTTGAATAAGCATCATTCGCTGACTACGTATATCGCTCGTAATGTTGTGTGGTTGCGGGTCAAGCTCACAGCAGAGAGTCACTAAATATTCAGAAACGGAAAGCTGGATATTTCGAAAAAGTTTTGCAACAAAAAAGCAAGTAAAACTTTTAACGTTGTCAAGGTGCATGCTCGTTTAGTGTTGATTTTTCATGCTGCCAGCGCCATGCATAGAGTGACCCGCAGTTAAAATGCAATATATTTTAACCAAAGATCTTATAGTGAAGTCCAAATTACTATTTACCAAAAAGGTTCACAGTGCAGAACCTACCAAGGTTCTGTTGTGAACTCGAACCTCTAAATTTCCGAGGTTCACACACAGAACGCGAACGTGAACCTCGCGTTCACACCATCCCTACTGTAGAGACCAAAACAGTATTTAATGATTTTTTACCGTAATGTAGCCCACTTCATTAGCTGTTGAAGTCAATGAGACATCTCTGGTCGATAAAAAAATATCAACAAGTGATTTGAACTTATGTCGGACACAGAAACACTTTGCAAGGACTGCGCATGAACATCAGTTCGATTGGAACGCAGTAATGTCTTATTAATGTTCATGGTCGAAAATTTTTGCTCGCATAAGTATATAGACCCGAACTGTGAGTATAATTTGACGAAAGCAAGTAGTGTCGGATTGAGGCAGACTGTGGCCTCTGGCCACGTTCTCGTGTAAGACCAGAAACTGTCTATTGGCCGCTCAAAATCCCGTCGTGGTACGTTGCCCGACTCTGCTGTATAAGAACGGCTGCCGACCACTGCCGTATACGCGGTACGTCGAGAGTATTGGCACGACGCGTGTAACTTGAAAAGCCCGTCCAGTTTACATGATAATAGCAGTCAACCTGGAATCGGGTTACATCAACACATTTCTTCAAATTTGGCCAATTATACATCGTGATTTGTGGTGGCACTATGAATATATTCTCTGGATACAACTAGCTATAAGACAACCAAGCGAAATTGTAATTTATATAATAACGACATTTTATGGTAGTTACTTTTGGAAAGTTCCAAACCCCATGTGGCCAAAGCAGTATGCATTTGCGCTTGGAAATATTAATTGCCATTACAAACGGGATCACCGGTATTTCGTCATTTCAGTGACAAAAGTGACGAAATTAAGGATGATCCAAATGAATTAATCGACGGAAGATTTTGCTCAGGTGCAGAGGCTACAGATCATCGGTGCGAACTACCGAAGTCGTATATATGTGACGGCATATCGCTTTGCTTTGATGGTGAGTGCAAACGATGTAAATGCGGGCAAGTAGACGGCGTGGCCTAGTTAAGCAACTTTCAGGCGTGTAAATGGCACTTATGCCTAGTTGCTAATTTAGTTCATCAACCGATGAATTGCTTTTGAATAACAAAAAGCACATGGAAAGTTCCAACATATGCACATTGCTCAAGCTATACCTTGAAAGTCACGTTACAATAATATAATACTGTAGTAAATGATTTTGCATTGACCGGAGAGGCAGTCAAACCGCTGTAATAAGTCATAAATTCACGCCTCCGCGATTAACGTTAAACTGGTACGCCGGCATTCCTCATAAATTACCAACAAATCAAACTCAATTGATGAGAAGATTCCATACAATAATATAATTCCTTCTCTGCTGTATGATTTACATTAGTGTGTCGCCAGCAACAATAAAAAGGCGTGTCGGCTGAATGCAACCCGTCGGACGCCGTTATGCACCCCAGCATCATGCTGACAGAGTAAACGCATATCGTCAATATGCCCACCTATGAGTGCATTGCAAATGTATATTACCATACGAAATATTATGATGTTGGCTAGCCGCGACTAAACGGAACGACCAATAACGCCGTGTCCTGTCCGCTAACAACAAATCTTCCTCGCAATGGCTACAGCCACCTCACAATCTTTCAAGATAACGAACATAATCATATTTTATAGATACTGATGAATGCTTGTGTGGCGATGATCAGGAATGTAAGTAAATGCATCACGATTAGAATTTTCCATTGTGGCAATAGGCATCACAATCATGGAAGAACCAAATATTATAATTCAACTATAGTGGTAAAGCATAAGTGATCCTGCGAGGAGCAACGATTGATGGATTGTTTTCAGATTTCATGGACAAATCCTGTTTCCGATGTTTGTCAAATCCGGGCTACGTGATACCCATTGCGAAGATGTGCGATAAAGTGTTCGATTGCCCCGATTTCTCTGACGAGTGTATCTGTGAGCCGACAATTCGTCCAGAGATATGTAAAAATCTCGATTACGGTATTGCGTACTCCTTACAAATATAACCCATGTACAGTGATATTGACAAATTTATTCACAAATGCTTTCAGGTAAAAATGATACTCTACAGCCATCGTGTAAAAACCAAGATGGTCACCTAATTATAGTCCAAAGACGGATGATTTGTGACGGCAGGTGGGATTATTGAGCACTCGGCCGATACCAACAATGGTTGATTTTTTTCAACGCGAGTCGCTAATGTAGCCTGCTATCATTGTAGAAGAATCCAATAACATGAGCAACCGGCACATCTGATAGCCCCGTCCTTCCAGGGGAGTCCACCGAACAAACATATATTTAAAAAAATTATTGCTCAACATCAGGGTTGCGACCAAGTCGCAAGATTCCGAGTCACAAGTCAATTTGACTGTTAAAGTTTTGACTCCAGTCAAGTCGAATCAATTCCAATTTACCACCTAGTCAAATCTGAGTCCAATCTGGACGCAGCAGGTCGAGTCCGAGTCACTAGTGTTATGACTCGAGTCCGAGTCTAAGTCATTGAGTTTAATGTTCGGTATCGAGTTCAAGTCAGATTCAACTCAGTTATGTGAAACTATCGGACGGTATGGGAGGCCTCGCATTGATGACAAACTCATTTTCTCTCACCAAACATGTCTATTCAAACAGATACAAGACAGTGTGAGGGCCTATTTTCAGTTATCGGTCGTAATATGCGAGACTTGAATAAGTCATATCGTATGTGTCGAGTAGGGCTGTTCAAAAATAACTTTTTTTCCAGATTCCAGCCATTCACTTAATAAATTGTCATGTTACCCTAAAAAACGCTGCGCACCAAATTTGGTTCAATTCCGACAAGTATAGGACTCCGCAGATCCAATTAAAATTTTTAATTTATTAAGGAAAATTGAAAAAAAAAACATTTTCAAATTTTTCTGCCAACCCAATGAAATTGTTGAGCTGTCTTCAAATACCATGCAAAACAAATTTGACTCAATTCCGACCAGTAGAAGCGGAGTTATGTGAGTTTTCCGTTGATAATTCTCGGATTATCCACCGATCTAGGATCGAGTGCCTGTCGTGTCGATACAAAATTGCGGGGAGATAGCGTAGTGGTGAGCGTCGGTGCCACCAAAGCAGGCGGCCCGGGTTCAGAGGTCATTCTGGGCTCCTCGTCCCCCGTGTTGGTATTCTTATGGCAACAAATAAGCCCAGAAAAAACGACCCCTCAAAGAAAGAAAAAGTGCAAGAAATAGCTTCTAAAAAAGACCGATGAAGAAAGAATAACATCGAAGAAGGCAGTGACATCGGGCACTAGGTCGAGATGGATGCTAGTTCAAGAGAACTAGCATGACTAGCGCCGTTCGGTATCCCCTATCCGTTCATTACATCGCATTGTCTGTCTGGCATATCGCATTGTATATTGTGTGTGTGTAATGGGCAAATGAAAATATAATCTGACGATTGGTTGATTGGAGTTGAGCGATTTTCTAATTTTCAGAAAATGAATCGAGTCAAGTCGGGTCAAGGAAAAAGTGCGACTCGAGTCTTTACAACTCTGCTTAAAAGTGCCACTTAATGAGTTGTTCCAAAAATATTCCGTGGTGCTACGGCACGATGGGTTCTCGCATATGATATTTTCTATTAGTCAGATTACATTTGATATAGCCCGCACAGTCAACATTTCATAGGTAATAAACAATAGTAATGTTCGTTCATTGCTGGACGCACTCGTAATGTCATGTAGGACTGGCCTAAATCGAGTACATAAGTCGGTGGTTCCCAATTTTTTTTCACTTCTGGCACACTAGAGAAATTATAAAACACTCGCGGCACACTTAGAAGGAAAGTAGTAATGGCCATGCTTATTTATACGACCATATCTGCACTACTGAAACCAGGTTGGATTATTGGCAAACATACCCGCATTTCGCGGCAAATTACCATCAATCTCTCTCGAGTAGCCTACAACTGTCTTCATGTTTTCTGCAATCAGGAATGTCCATGACAATTTAAAAGTTATCACGGCATCAATGCGCAACTTGAGATGTGGAAATGAGTTGATCACTTTATTTCTACCAACGCTCTGTTGTTTACGCCAGGAAACTCGGTTATGCCAAAATGCCTGTCGTCGTCGGTATAGCAGCTGCTTCTTAATAATACATATCACGTTGCCATTACTGAAACGACGTCAATAAATCTTTTTCTGAGTAGATCTCACATAAAGCCCCCCGGAAATGCTGCCAGACGTAATCGAGCATCATCGATATTTCCATATAGTTTACAACGTTCGATTTTGTTTCTCATTGCTAGCCAGATCGACTAGCCAACTTTGCGGTTGATGTAAGACTAGGGGGTTTCAAACTAATACCCGCGGACCACACTATAGGCTATTAGCTGTTCTGCATTTCCTTCGCAATGCTGCAAGTTTTATACTAAGTTGCATAGAGTTGCTTACAGCTCGCTCAAGAGCAATAATATGTGTGAGTCATGAGGAATTTCACAAAATGCGACGAAATCGTTCAGCAATGCGGTATGCGCGAAGTGGGGAAAATGACAAAAGCGCTATATTTTTCAAGTTATTCTACAATAATGCTATGTCGCATTCACACGTGGAGTCAAAACGTTATATTTCCTTTTATATGATTGATGGATGTGACTCGCTCATGTGCTCAATCCGCAAATTTCCGATTTCGCGACTATGGATATTTCAAGCTTTACTTCCTTATGGTAAAACTTCCAGTTTCTACCCAAATAACGTATTCGATTCATTGATTTTCAAACTATCCGACTCTCAGGCCTTCCGCGGGCCACAGGTTTCGTGCCGATTTAAATAGACTGCTACGATATAATTATATATTTTCAGCATAGACTGCGAAGATGGTACTGACGAACATAATTGTCATCCAAAAGGTATGATAATAACTACTAATTCATATTTAAATGCTAATGATTAAATATTTTCCATAGTTGAGTCAGCCCTTTGAATGGGACAAGACCCAAAGACTTGTTTATAAAACTGATATTCACGACTTTACCTCCAGGCGCTATAGGCCAGACCTGGGCAAAGTGCGGCCCGCGGGCCAAATGCGGCCGGCGACGCGATTCTGACTAGCCCGCGAAAAATAATTCGGAATAAAGAACATAAAACCTACTTATGAATACTATAATGTGTGAACTAAAACCAAAGATTGTGTAAACTGCACTGGAAATGCGTTTACTTTTAAGCCTGCTTGTTCATCTGTAGCCTACATATAGCAGTGGTTCTCAACCATTTTTAAACACCCCCCTTTATGATGGTGAAAAATTTCGCACCCCCCCTTATCGTCATATCACAAAATCCAACCGGGATGCTAGCAACCCCAACAGTTTGTTTGATGGCATGGAAGGTTATGACTGTTGATAAGATAATTCAAAAATATGAAACTCGGTCCATGTATAGAGAAACACGCGTGAATTGGAGGTAAATCGCGCAGAGCGCGAAATATTTTTCAGTTAACCGCTTCTTCACGCCCCCCTTCAAATGATTGCACGCCCCTCAAGGGCGGGGCGCCCCCCAGGTTGAGAACCACTGCTATATAGTGATAACGCAACATACGTATAGCTTGTATAAATGGATTTAAAATACTGCAAATATATCAAAGTAATAAAAGTATACCGTAACAATTATAGTCAAAAATGACATTTACAGATAGAGCAAAACTTTATGTTGCGATTGTTACAGCGCGAATTACTCGGTTCGTCATTTAAATTGCCATGCCATATGTTTCCAATCCATGATCCCTAAAACAACTCAATCAGTTCACATGAATAACGGACACCAAAAACGATGAACCGGCACGTTGGAAATAGAGATGAAGTCGGAAGGCCGACATTTTAAGAACATTTCCAGCAATAAATATTTGTTTGCATGAGTCAGAGGAAATCCCGTCATTTTTCTGTGAGAAAAGACGTCGTGAAATACAAACATCAGTCTCGAATGACTGAGGCCAAGGGAGCGCGGATTTCAGAGCATTTGCAAGTGAAGCTCTCAAAACAACAAAAGTAAATGTCAAGCTACACACAGCTTGGGACCAAGACCAGCATTATAATATCCCAAATACATTTTAACGTCGTTACCGTTTTCTATTTAGATATAAAATACGCCACGGAATATAGTTTGTACTTCGGGCCCGGCCCTCCAACCACTTTCTGCTTATCATTTGGCCCACCTTGAAAAATATTGCTCACCCCTGCATCAGGTGCTCTGGCATTGCGTGATGCAGAAAAATAATTGTGCTCACTCTTTAACGTTGATGGTCCTTGACATATCAATCGCCAATGCACCGAGATGTTGCAGACGAGAACTCACTCCATTCACTTCGAGTAGGCCTACGCACCAAATCAGATTTCACAGAGCCATACATACGAATTGTCACGATAATACAATTAACGATCAATCATTTTCATCAGAGGAGGTAGTCTCAAGTGCTGGAGCTGTTCAGCAGAAAAAGAAAAAAACATTTTGGTGTCCAGATCAATGCAGAATATGTGAGTTGGAGCTCCTACAGTCGATAGAGTAGTGGTTTTCGTCTTATCTTTGTATAATATGGTTCGAGGTAAGTTGTTCTTCTATGCGTCGGTTGGATGAAATAATTCAACCCAGCCCGAGGGCAGTAGTGTACACATTCAATGTACTTCTGAAAATCTCTATTCAGTGGTTCTCAACCTTATCGACCTCGCGAACAGGTAAACTTCAAAACCAATCTTGCGAACTAGTGATTCTTTAAAAACTAAAATTCATAAAATCGATTACGACAACTTGAATGTAATATTGGACACTCCATTTATTGATGCTTTTTTGATACTAGATTGTTATGCGTGATTCTATTGAAGATCCCGCAAGGAGAATTTCGCGAAGTCTTGTTAAATACTACTAACTTCACTGTGATTGTTCGGTGTCTTTAGAAAGAAATGTGAATTTGCTATTTGCTATAGGCTCTACTATACTGTCAACACTTGTTTAAAAGTCTCCATATTCAAAGATATCTTGTCCGAAACGAGTTGGAGGCTAATTTTTGAAAGTTTCGTACAACACTTGTACCATTGTGAAGAACGCCCTAACTAGGCCGTGAACTCTCTATAACGACGCCATGCATTAAATAGGTTCAATATTTCCAGATAAGTTCAAAATTTGATGTTTATTTCTCTAATCAACGAATAATAACTCAATAGTTTCTTTCATTTTGGAATTGAGATATAAAACTCTAGTATATTTCGCGGACTGGCAGGAAACTTGTCACGGACCGGCGGTTGTGAACTACTGCCCTATGTTGCGTTGACCGATTTCTGATCCTGAATCTAACCATACTAGATTGCTTGTGCAGTAGTCTGTTTGGGTCTCTATGCTCGGTAGTACCTGCCGGAGCATTAAAATAAAGCTAGCCTCTACAATTTGTTTCTATACGACCATATAGAATCAAATTTTGAATGTTGCCCGATTACTTTTCTCGTTTTAATTCACAAATAACGGTCTCTCAACGACTTCTCCATCGCAAAATATGCATAGTAGTATATAGTATAGGGGAGATGTGGTACTTATGAGACGATGGGACCGAAAATAATTGAAAAATTTTCCATGCTAGTCCCACAATTACACTCCGTGAGTTTGTTTACAATTGCATGCTGGCAGAATATTTCCTCGCATGCAAATAAATTCGACCTACGCGAGTTATGGGGTCTGCGGCAGATGTTTCCGGTTGCTGAGGGTATAACATAAATTTCGATCGACTTATACATTTTTATTTGTAACTTTTAACACGAACATACCAACAATCATTTTAATGTGAAGTGTAAGGCTTGTATTAGGTTACATAACGCCATGTATTATTTTTTATTCAACGCCATCATTGAGTTGACTTTTCTCACTAGATTTGGTGCTTGTTCTAATTAACGAAAACAGTCCAAAACTAATTCCATCAGTTTCTAAGATTCTATGTTTCCTCGAGATGCAACACCATGTGATGGAATACCCGAATGTGTCAAATTCCAAACAGAAGAATGCGCGGAGAAATGTCAGCCCCAACCAGCTTTCTGCGGTCTGCTTGGATTTGATCGGGGATTGCCCAAGTAAGCGCGATATAATGCAGTATCTTTATGGCATAGTAAAGTGATTTTTGCAGTAAGCCTGTTAACAATCGAATAAATATTCTGGAATTATCAATACATATCAGCTATCTTTAAAATACCTACGTGTTTTGACACTTCGACATTTCGGTCATTGCCTTATGCCCCTACACAGATGGAACACGATCCAACCAATTGTATCGTGTTGCCCAGAGGCGGCCAACTTCTGTTTGATTGCAATCGATTTAATTAATCACTACTCTTCCTGATTGACTAGATAGTCCCGCCAGGAAATGTCACGATACAACCGTGCTAAAAGTCGGTAAATACGGAATAAAAAATAAAAAGTATCGGGCTGGTGTAAAATTACCAATATAGTCGATGTACCATGAATATCAAACAAACGAACAAAGTCACAAATTAATTCATATTTTCAATTGATGAAAAAACACGAGTGACAATTTCATCAAGAATTTTGTGTCCAACTATGAAAGTGTAAATAATGGTTCAAAATTTTCTTGTTATTTTATCTAATGAATCGTTGAGGTGATTTGATCATGATATTGTCTACCAGTTTTTCATAGTCAGCTGTGCATCCTTCGGTCAGAATATCATGTTATGATTTGATGGAGTTTATAATATTTAAGCGATTCACACAAATATTGAATCAAGACAGGAATGGATGTGCTCCCCGCATTGCGATATCTTACACTAAAATTCGTTTCAAATTTATAAAATGATACTAAAAAATGACCGAAAAGCACCCCCGTCACCTAAAAATGTTACATCAGACGCGGAAAATTATCATTTAAACCAGTATAATGTCTTACTTTGGAAATTAAAGCAGTTATAAAATATGCAGCCTTGGTACATATATGCAGTCATTGGAGTGTAGACCGTAGACACATACATGTGCGATGGCTCCATGGACATGAACATGCTTCCAGAATTCCGACATCTAATTTTGATGTAGTCAACGCGTTTGACCGGCACCGAAGTCGCGATCGACGTGTTAGCTTCTCGCGGATATGCCTACTAAAAGTTACAAAGTGAGGCGCATGTGGTACAGTTACCGCAGGGTCAGTCAATCGAACTGTACCAAAATATGATAAAATCTTTTCTCCTATACAGATGTCGCAAGGATCAAAAAAATGTAACTGTTAGTTCAAGTGAGATTTGTGATGGAAGGAAATTTTGTGACAATGATGAAGATGAAAAGGGATGCGATAACCGCAGGCAAGTGACACAGTGGATAAGTATTTAGTCGAACTATAGTTACACATTCTGACTAGTAGGCCTATTTCATAGCAGTCATTCCGGAAAATGTCTTTAAATTTGAGAATATCGAATAAAATGAGATATCCTATATTAAACTGCCGCGCCTCAACCCCCGTAAACTAATGGCGGACCAAAATTACTTTGACATGCGAAATAAGATAGATACCACATTTCTTTAACTCGAACATTTTCTTCGCGCATGGGGTGGTTCTCCAACCCGAAAAATCTATATTTTCCTATTTCTACGATAAATTGACATAATCTACTAGACGAAGCTCAACTATTGCTATTTCGATGGGAATAACGGAATAACACGTGTTTCCCTTTCACATTGATTGCGGCATTTGAGATGCTACAATGTATGGCAGCCACCCTGTTAACAAAAAAAGACTAATCACATTGAGCAATATACCTGATACAAAACCGGAAAACTGGATGAGAGAAGACGCTAGAAGGATCTCACTTTAGGCTTGATAGGATAAAAGCAACAATATTTTTTTTCAAGCGATAAATGTAGCCAACTATAAAAACACCATGACGGGCTTCTTGACCTGTGTTGAACAGTGTTTTCTGTATATTTGTAGGTGAGTTCTGGCTAGCCAAGCCTGAGAGATTTCACATATATATTTCAAAATTAAGATTACATTGGTCAATACTATTTTTGTTGACATTGATCCGACAATTGATTGTGACTGACGTTTGGGCGCTGATTTAAAAAATGACTTCCGTTTTTCTCTATCACATCAATTTTTTGAGTAAGGCACCCACCACATTGTCTCATAACCCATATAATAGCACTATGTTAAATATTTTGTGTTTGTTGTATAAAACGTTTCAAAAACCACAAGCAGTCGAAAGTGAATCAATAGAATTCAAATAAACATTTGCACTGCTTTATTTGGTTGATTTAAACTGAAATTGCCTCTACATGACAAATAAAGTGCGAGTTTCAGAGTCCAAATTTATGCTGATAACGCAGCGGTTCTCAACCGGGGGTCCGCGAGACCTCTAAATTTTTAAAATGGTTGATAACCTAATTTTTATTTTATTTTTTAATTTGAGAAAGCATGAGGCTGTTTCGCACCACAACTACTAAAACCTCATGACTCATATCATCATAATAATCGTCTGACATGGACTGACGTAGTGTGGAAACTCATTTTCCTTGCCAATTTTCCAATAACCTGCTGATACAAACAAATTGCTGTTTAGAGATGTTTTGTTGGGTTTTGTCGAAAAAATAAAAATATGGAGATAGTAACGTCAATCAGGGTGACTTCGTAATGTCTGCGAAACCTTTTCGATTTGAAGTTAGCACTCCCATCAAATTAGTGAACAGTCGTTTGAAATAAAAATTTCCGAAGCATTTCCATAATTTGGCCCAATGCAGGGAACAGCTTCTAGGAGGTACAGAACTTTAATATACAATTGAATAGTATATTCATATCGAAATGAACCCGAATATTTTCGGCTGACACTCGTCATAAATGGGACAATGATATACCTATACTCTTAAAGCTCGGCTATCAGATTTTGAGCATTCTTATTGCGGATGCCTTATCGACAAGGCTGATTTTTTGATGAACAAGGAGTGTTTCGTTGCTATCAAAGCATTACGCTCCAACCGTGAAATTCATATCACCAGTTATATTGGTATGCAGCCTTGTCTTGTTAATGTTCAATTGTTTATGGTCGAAAATGTTTGCTCGTAAATATATATGTACACCCGAACAGAACAAATCGTTTCATGACAGTCTTTCTCTGGCTGGAAATTTGGATCCATTCTTTGGTGCATAAAATTTGTCTATGCTTCTAGATTAGGATTTCACTTTGACGGCAGAAACTCTCTGCAAGCCGATCAAAATGTCGTTGCCGGCCGAATCCGGCGGTTCGTATGTTGCCCGTCCCTGCGCTAGATGCTGGACGTGATATGTTCATAAAATATGTGTTTCTTCATTTTGGTTCCATAAATGTTGCGATCACACCAAAAGTATCGTCGGAAGCGTTATGCGTTAATATTGCATTGGCCTCCATCTATCTTTGTGGATATGGTTTTCGGCACTCCTCGTTCATATCAAAACGAAGACGCGGATTTTCAAGACACGACCACGTACTTCAAGAAATACAGCAGCAAAAGTAGCTTTGAAATAACAAAACTCCACCAATTTCTACATAAATAGTATGATGTTATCTTCAAGAAAAATCAATATTTTGCTGTTTATCACAAGCCTACAGTTAATATATGCATAAGACAGATGAAGGTTGCACCAAAATAGAGCTAAAATTGTACTAAAACTTGAGGGGGTCCGCGAGGGTCCGTGACGGTCAAAAGGGGTCCGCGAAGTCAAAAAGGTTGAGAACCACTGTAATAACGTATAATCCTGTAGGTTGTCTAGTTTGATACTCGAGCAATAGTCAGCTGACATATGTTAGCTCCAATCTACTCTGGTATCTTACCCCCATTATCTTCAGATGTTGGGGAACATTTTCTCCTTGTCCATCTCTGACTATGTCAAGGTTTTCAGGGAAATTATTTAGGTATTTTAGCTTTTTTGAATGTCGCCTGTCCGACATAATCGTGTGGCAGTGACACATGTGTATCAGGGTTACAGCATGTGTATCTTTATCGTCTGACCACTAGAAAACACAATATTTCAAAGCTGACTCATATGATCCCATCGTGTTCGTGATATTGCAATAGTTCAATGTTTCTGTATTACTCTTTTAATTTTTCTGTATTATTCACGAAGACTAACTGAGTGTGCAATTGTTACTGCACGTAAGACTTTTCCATCTTGGAGAATGGCACACTTTAGGATCCCTTTTGAGCTACATATAGGCATTTGCCATTCACTGGACTTGTAAATCGGGATTCCTAATTCCTCCAGTAATCCATGGTAACGGTATCATGCCAATGCCAGTATCACAGCAATTCACAAAGCTACCGAAAGTAGGCCTACGAAGAAAACGTTCTTTCTTTTAATCGAAAATGATATACCTTCTCTACTTTGCGAAGTAATCTTTTCTCACTTCATAAGGATGTTAAAAGTTCTGAAGATTACTATTCCAAGTCCCAAAGCTTATGTCAGATCGATAACTCGTGCTGATTGACTACTCTACGACTCTACGATTTCAAAATTTTCATCATTTGGCCTGCTATCCCTATGATCTTCATCTCGATCCAAATTGTCGAGCGTATAGGAGTTTCAGGTTACACCAAATACGCTGAATGGGGCATTGGACCTATAGCTGATAGCAAAAGTCATGTTTATTTTTCTTGCCAAATCATCCAGTTTGCATCAAATATGTGTGTGAAATATCCACGGATGATTGCATCCTCTAACGAAAAATGGGTGAAAACATCGGCCTAGATTGGTACCAGTACCTTTTTCCTACATAATTCAATCGAGCCCTTGACTATATAACTTATTCTATGGTAAAAGTGTGGATTTTTATATGATATGGAAAAGTAATATGGCTAAATTCATGAAAATTTGCATATTTTGGGCATATGTGGTAAAGCAAAAAGCTGACGTGATAGAAGCAAAGCAGTGGCATTTTTGGAATCAGCACGCCAAAATCAGCGTAAATCAAGTGTAAAATCCAAGTCAACAATTTTTTCGTTCGAAATTGTTACCCGGTGTTATTTGTAGGCTGATTATATGTTGCCACTAGCACCGTAACCGGGGACCTGATTCCGGATCGCAATCGAATAATCGATAATGATGGTTGCCAAAAACAGATAATTTCAAGTATTCGCTTTTGCCGGATTTCACACCAAGCAGAGTTGGTTTGTTTTATAGATTCTACTGCACTGACCGGCCGCTACCAAATATACCGATATGGAGAAAGTGCGACAGAAAAGATGTATGATTTTGTCAAAACGTGATAGTCAACGACGACGATATTCGACCTGATTTCCGATATTTTATATAGGATTGTGACAATGGCGAAGACGAGAAAAACTGTTCACATTATTACTGCAGAGACGATGGAACGTTGAAATATCTTGCGATGAGTTCTGTAAGACTTGTTTCGTTCTTTGGTAATTTGGACTCTTATCGAAGAATACCTATTATTCTGAAAATAACGGTGGTTCCACGTGGATTCGAAACAAGCCTAAACGTGCCTAGCGTGCCAGCGACGCAAGCAGGGCTGTAAATGGCGCACACCAAACCCAGTTATAGAGGGGGCGAGCTCGAAGGGGGCCCAAAATTATTTCGCACATCAACATAAGTTATGGAGTGTTATGTTGGACATTTCCAACAACTTCAAAATTTTATTCGCGTTTGGCCCAATTTAATGTAATTAAATTTCTATATTTAAATATTTATATCCTCAGCGCGTCAAGAAAAAATAGGCAATATTTATAAAATAATACACAAATCAGCACCTGTCATTACTTCTCAACGACAGATTAAGACTTCTGAAGTTTCAACCAACATGCAACTTCGCGAAGTGTGTTACCAAATTAAACTATGGCAAAAAATGTCCGCCGCATGTTGTCGGAAACCATCAATATATATATTGTCAATTGTTCATTCTCCATAGGCGCGGATTAGTCCTGCGCTTGCTATCTGAATTCACCATTTCTCTTGGGTGCATCAATAAATCACGCGGACTGAGAGAGGGTGAAAATTAATAGCAATAATATTTAATTACCAATATTATAGACCAAATTCAGTCCTGAATATGAAATCTTTTCGCTAATCACGTGACAACGTGCACACATACACACATTTCCTATAACAGTAAAACGTGTGTTTCTGGTAGTGGAAAAAAAAGCTCACCGTGAATTTTGCTTTATGATCCTACAGGGGCCCAAGATCAACATTCTTGAGGAGGTGGCTGACGAAGCATTGTTTCGGTCCTGCGGGAAATGATTGAACAAATATAGACATTATCATTTTCGCCTCGTCCAAAGCAATGTAGAACCATGAGCCGACATTTTCAAATTATCTGTATGGCTATGCTCGACCCAAATGCATTTCGTAATTCAATCGCAGTCGGCGAAACATATTGGTCTACATAGTCTAGTACAGTGCTCTTCAACCGGGGTTTTCGTACACCCTAGGGTGTGCCAGAATTTTCAAAGGGTGTACCACTGGGATGGGGTGTACAGGGGTGTACCAGAACCGAATTACAACGCGCCGATGGCTCGCTATCACAAAAGCAGGTTTATGCGTTAGTACAGGTTGACGCACATGTTAATAATGAGCAATATGGCAGTGCTCTTCAACAGGATGTTTCGTACACCCCATCAGGGTGTACCATAATTATTGAAGTGTATACCATGGGGGTGTACCAGATCCACGTTATGATGAAGCGATGATACGATGAATATAGCTATCACAATAGATACGCCAGTTTACGCTTCAAAACAGATTGACTCGATGTTTAATATCGTACAATGTGATGTTATAAGCAAATGTTTCTCATCAGGTAATTTTAGGTAATGGATTTATTACTTCCTTTTCGAGGGTTCCATACTATTACCGAGATGGACATTACCGAGAATACTATTACCGAGATGGAAATTACCGAGAATGCTATTACCGAGAATGGACATTACCGAGAACGGACATTACCGAGAATTGTACCGAGAACGGACATTACCGAGAATGACCAATGCAAAGAATCTAGCTTAATGTAACGGACGTTGTCGAGAAATTTATACCTGAGAATCGATACCGAATGTGGCAACGCTGTTATGCACACACTCGACCTGTTCATATGCATAACATGCCTGTATTGCATGTATTGCATTCTCGGTAATGTCAATTATCGGTGGTGTCCATTCTCGCTATTGTCCATTCTCGGTAATGCCTACTTTTCAAGTAGAGCAGGGTGAAATTAGCATGTGTTCAGCTTGCGATATCTGCCTGATGATTATGGAGGAAACCACCGCAGCTCAGACATTTTGAATTGGTGCTTCCTGCGGCAAGCTTATAATAGCGCAGAATACATGCTTGCGCAACCAGGGGGTCGAGTTTGCGAACCACTGCGTTAGATGGTGGTTCAGTAACCTCGAGCCCTGATTCGTATTTAGCATTTACTATACGTTGCAGCCTTGCTCAAATGTTCATCCTTATTTCAGCTAGGCGAGGGGTGCTCAACCTGCGGACGTACGGCTTCATTCAGCCGCAAACCCATAATTTTGGGACCTTCTACACATATTTAAATTAGCGTGGGTTGGCGGTCCTCATTATGCAACCTATTGTTGCTGGTTCGAGTCTCGGCTCAGCCATGTTTCTATGTGTCGGAGGTTTATCTATAGGCTCCTCATCGCCTTCGTAGCGTATTGAAAAGCCTAGCTAGAAGAAGACTGCGCCGAGCTCTAAAGTCAGCATCAGAGTCCTGAAAGTGGACGCGTGTTAGCGAGAGAGAGAGAATGAAGAGTAGGATTGCGCGTGCAAGCGAAAGTCGTCCTCATTACCCAAAGCAAAGACACTAAACTTTAAGAAAATGCACTGTCGTGGGGTACTGTCGTATGGGTATTTGTCGTCCATGGGCCATGGCGACTCCACGCTGGAATCCGGACGTATTGTATATGTAATCAAAATGCGGCTTTCTGCGTTATCGGTGTATTATATGGTCAGGGTGTACGAGTTTTGAGAAAATGTTAAAAGGGTGTACCACGACGAAAAAGGTTGAAGAGCACTGGTCTAGTATACAGCCGGTGGTGCTAGAAAGAGACTTTTAGAAAGCTTCGATAGTAATTAATTATGCTCATGACGGCATCCATGTGGTTTTATGGCAGTGAGTCTGCTGAGTGGAGGTGAAATTGCCTTGTCCAGAAAAGCGTTTCGGAGTCGAACGAACCAAGCCCCTTGTAGTGGTACCTTGCGCATTGCCCACTACTACCAGCCGTATGCTACTCTGGCTACTACGAATACAATTCGCAGCACGAAAACACGTGGCAACAGCCATACCGGCCATCCGCAAAATCCGGGCCGAAAACGCACTTTATCAGCCCGCCCCAAAAACGTTCATCATGGGCCCCCATATAGGGTGATAAGAAAAACTTCTGGGGGGGGCTTCATTCCCATACCACATAGTCCGTTGGATTTTTCACCAGTACTTGTGAGCTCATTCATTCTACTCAGTGTAAGCAGAGAGTTTACGTAGCCTAATCGCGTCAGGAGCGAAAAATTTAGATCATTCATTTTCTGTCTTTATCCTCTCAGAATTGTCAGTTTTTCCGGTAGAGCTGAGTTAGGGGTCGTCTTGGAAAGTATTGGGCACGTAAAAAATTAAACTTATTCGGGCGGGCCCGAATAAATAATTACTTCGTTGCACGTTATTATTTCGTGATATAGAATAGATATTGAAATCGCCAAAGCGTACCAAACTGAAAGCCGCACGCGATTCCAAATTGGTATTTCTTTACTGGCAAATAATTTTCCCCTGTCGGATGGCATTAGTCCTAAGGGGTACCGATTGCCAGGACAGCGAGATTTGGCGCCAGCACTTTAGTCGCCTATGGACAGTAAGACTTACATATATATAAGGAAGTTTTCGATCAACAAAGCGCAGTCCTTTTCGGCCCAGGTATGCTCGCTGCCAAATCTTTTGGTGCGCCTTGCGGAGTCCCATGTAAGCCTGAACTTCAATATATGAGCTGGTGCATTGTGGCGCGGTATAGCCTGCCACCGAATTGCCCATTACTATAAGTCATGCGTATTTCCTGGAGAAGGGCATCCAATAAGCAAGACATATAGTTACGATAAATCGCGTAAAGCGTGATAAGAAATTGAAAAATGTTGAAATGACTTTCACAAACACTCCATGATGTACGTTAATTTACGAAAGATACTTTTGCAACCCCTTCAAGCTCCGTCCCTCTCCAATTGGGAGGTTCGGGGTGCCACAGTTACGGTCCTGCGCAAACTGAATGAATCGAAAACGAATAATCGCGCAAATTACACGGATTAGCGAGTAAGATCGTACTTGTCGCTCGCATGTCGTCAAAAGACACGTCTTGAACTTCAGTTCGAATCGAACATGTTTTCTGTCCTAATTTTACCTCACGAAATTCTGAATCAGTTTAAAATTTGATGTTTTATTTATTTCACCAACGGACAAGCCTTCCACATAGTGCATCTTGAAATTAAGGTATAAAATTATGATATACCTACATGGTGGACCGGCGATTAAGAACAACCGTTCTAGAATATGAGAGCAAATAGTTGAAATCCGATGATTTAGTGTCAATCCCCCCCCCCCCGCTCATTCTGATAAAACAAGAGTCGCATTAGTCCCGAGTAACCCTACCATTCACGTGCCGATAGATGATATCGGTAGAACGTCGACCGTCTAACGACACCATTCAACGTAACATAGCAAGTGTAGTAAAACATTAGCGATTTTCGATATAGATCTGAAAGTGACATGGTTCAATTTTATGCAGTCGCAAATTCATAGCTCAGGAATTCCATTCCGTTGAGGTCTGGTATTATCGGAAATCTCTATTTCTTCTATTTTACGAAAATATTTGTCTTATTACAGAAATGCGACAAGATCACAGATTGCCTATCCGGTAGGGACGAATGCCAACCGGAGTGCTTAAATAGTACTTTTTCAGACGGAAAGGAAATGATAGCAAGCACAGCGATGATCGCTCTCGTGTGGATAATAAGTAAGAAAATCCTCGATAGATACACATTGTGAATGGAAGAGCTAGGAAAGTGAAAGCTCGTAATCAAGTTACATTTTCAACTTTTATATCTTTCTTCACTGTTGTCTGCAGTCTATTATTGTAATGCAGGTTTATTCGCAATCATCGGATGCTCAGCTGTGATCGGGATGACGATTTGGAGTTTATTAAGGACGCGACCGACGTCTGGTCCGAATAGTGTATCGGATCATACGAGACTCGTCAGACGGCAAATCTTGAGCTTGTCGTTATCTGATTTTCTCGTTGGGGTAGGCCTACAAGCGATACTCGTTAGTTGTGTTTCGTTCTTAAAATATGACCATTTGTTACAGATCTACACATTGTCGATCTGCATAGAAGCTCAGATGCTGGATAAGTGCTACGCTGTGCAAAGCCGAATATGGAGAGGCAGCTATTCGTGCTCAGCACTCGGGTTCCTTTTGGTAACTGGGTCAGAACAATCTGTCTTTACCATGGTCTTGATTGCAATTCAGAGGGTTCGCGCTGTGGTACGGTAAGATACTCACCAGTAGTAGCCTATTATCGGCCATATTTGCATTGGTTGCTTGTGTAGCTTACTGCAGCTTACTGTTGGCTTAAAGTGGCACTGCGCTCTAAATATGATCTGCTATGAAATTAAATATCAAATTAGGGAAAATATCACGCGTTCTCGTTTCTTAACCGTTTGCGAACATTCTGACACTCAATTTTCCTCCTTTGCCACGATCTCCGCATTAGTCCAATTTATGTGGTAGGTCTAATTATACCTAGAAAAGATGTGGTGCGTCACCCATTTTGTCTCCACTTGATGCAAAATAAATAAATCTAAACGTGATGATTTGTTGCGTCCATTGCGTCTTCACAGACCATTCTCGCAGCCAAATATGAATCGAGAAACTGCCACCTTACTCATGGCATGGTTCGTAGCTTTGGTGATCGGACTGATTCCACTGCTACCCTGGTTTGAAGATTATTTCGTTACAAGAATCGAGTAAGTCCTTGCATTTCTGAATCGTGGGAACTTTTACCATCTTTATCAGTACCTACGTAACGTCTATGCACTCAAAATGCATACCAACGTTAACTCGTAATGAATATACATTGAGTATCTCTGGTATCCTGCTATCAAATGCATACAAATGGGATCTTTTATTTCCTATGTTGTTTAACTACAATGGTAAGTGGTAACTATTATGTTCCATCTTCGATGAATACGTCAACGGTACCTATAAACAGCATGTAGGGCATGAAGGGCCTACATACAGATAGTACGCATTAGTAACAGCTATGTTTGCTGCTCAATGATATTCGTGAAACTGGACGATCCCGATTCAAAATTCCCTTCGTGTCACATAGTTATCATGCAGTTCTGTAACACAACTTTCCACAAAAACGCCGAGTCGACAAAACACTGCAAGATACACATTTAAAACAGTTTTTACGATCATGACATGATAAGACCTCCTATACTCTGAAATAATCTTCAAAGACCTACCTCTTCATGCTGTCACAGAATTTCAAATCAGCCGACATAAAATCATCACCCAAATGTGCTTGAGAACCTTAAGTGATGTAATCGTAGCGAAAAGATATTTCAACAATATCAAAGGTACATTGTGCCGTAACCAACTGAAGAGATCCAAGTCGGGGCATGAGCGTCCTTTACATCTAAACAACCATCATGCAGTCTGAAACGAATAATCAAAATTATAAACAAAATTGCTTTTTGAATTCTCTGACATTCAAGTATTGCTGACGGTATCGCCTGATCAGTGCAAGCCGAGAGGCTTCGGGAATAAATTTGAATATATCATATAAATGCATCTTTCAACAAGTAAAATCGTGTCGCATGTTTTTTCAGGTTCAACGAGAATCGGATCTTCAAAGCAATTGATAACAATGAAACTAAATACATGGTTACTATTCTCGGGTTAATGCACCAGCATGGGCATAAGTCTGGCACAACCCAAATAGCGTATGTATCTTGCAATAATTCCTTGTTTGCATGCAATAACAGCGTCGCTGCAACACCTTTCAGCGGAACGACTAACTGGGGAAAATTGGCAAATCTGGTCAAAAAAGTAAACCCGAACATATCGATCAGTTACAAGTTTGGATACTACTCAAGTCACGCCGTCTGCCTTCCAACTTTCTTTCCCGACCCGCAAGTCGATAAGGCGTGGGGATACACAGTCTTCCTTCTGCTTATAAACTTCATCGCCTTCCTCTTCATGCTTTTCTCTTATATTATTTTGTACAAGTAAGTATGCATACTCAGCAGAGGTGGTCAGTAACGAAGTACTTCTACTTTTTGTAAGTACTCAAGTAGTTTCCCTCTACTTCTGATACTTTCTCAAGTAGATCTGATTTTCGCTACTTCGTAATATTTTGTGATCTACTCACTTACTTTTCGGTATTTCCAGTTTGTCAAGTAGAAGTAGTTTAATCCCCCAATACGAAAGATAGCCTGAGGAATTTCGGGGCTGTTTTCATGGAGTACCAATATTTAATATCCATAAAAGTCAATAAAGCCCAGAAATTTTGTAGCGCTTCGCGCACAGTAGTTATGGAGTGACTAACATGTTTTCACGAAAGTATCAGTCAATATAATTTAGGTACCGGATTGCTTGGTTCCGCTCACACCGCATTGTCGCCATATAAAATATTTCATCACAGTAAATATGGCCCACCATAACGTTTTAAACTACCGTTTCGCAATCTAGCAATTACCTATCATTTCGTAATCTAGCAGCCCATGACGTGTCCTGCTGCTCAGGAAATCCGGCTTTTTTAACGTTACCCCTGTTTTAGCAGATCGCCGTTGAAGCTTTATGGACAAAAGACACGAAATATATTTTCCGCTTATTAGAAGTGGTATTTGTATTTTAATATCAATTCCGAGTATCATACTTTGAGTTCTAATTATTTTCAGTTCTTTTGTCTCCAGAACATAGGCTACATGTTGAAGCTCAAAAACAAGTGTAGTAATGCCGCTCTTTTCCGAAAATAAAACTACACTAAATATACCTTTTACGATCCACAATATTTGTTCTTAACGTATGTTAATCGCGCAAAGTGTTGAAACTCAATCCGATACAACTTCTCCGTATTGCTCTTCGCCTAAACTTGGGGCATTAAATATGGGGTCGGGCGCCATGCCATGCTATTCCATAAAACGGGGTCTTCTAGTAAACAAAGGGTTAGTACCGCAGTTTCATATCAGTACTATAATTGGCATCCCATGATGCTCGAAAATGCTTACCGTAATTTTCCGAATAAAGTGCGCCCCCATGTATAATACGCACCGCAAATGACGTGTATATTCTGGGAAAAAGCCTGTACCAATGTATAGTACGCACCCTGCATTCGCAGTGCATGAATAGTTGTGTTTTAGTACGCGATGTTGTTCTGTTTTGCGATGTCACTGTCGAACAATCATGACATAATGATCGCTAATCATAATACAATTACTGGCATTGTTTCTAAACGAGAGTAGATAGTAGCCAAAGCCTGTGATGTCGGCGACGCGATAGTTCAGGCTAGCGACACACGACATCTTGCGCACGAGGCCTATTACAATTACAGATGCGATTGCTCAGGACCTCAGGCCAACGGTTATGTCGGGCGCGCCAGTCCTGTTGGAGATCCGACTGATTACGCAAGCGATTATATCCTGCTCACATGGCCTCTTGTGTATGCGATTGCTAAGGCCTGTCGTTAACGCAATGAATCAACAAGGATTGCCGCGCACGCTTGTAGCAATCAGCGACCTGATTTCGCTCGCGTACAAACTGCAAACCAACTCAGCAAGATATCGCGTGCTTTGCAGACGACTCTCGTTAATTAGAAACACGCTTTTCGTTAATTGGATACACGTTTCTCTATTTGGCGCCGCGTTACACTCTATAATACGGATTACGGGGGCCCAATGGCTAGAGCTGATGCGCGATTTAAACAAACATGAAGAAAGGTGTGATTTCAAGTTTTTGATCGAGAGATTTATTTTCAAGGCTTGCTGTACCCATGTATAATACGCACCCCCTATTTTAGGGCAAAAAATCGGTAAAATTTTGCGCATTATACATGGAAAATTACGGTATTCTGTCAAAAATCGATACCTCCTGGGATGCATCAATACTAATCAAGCTTTCTGCACCTTCCGCATTGCTCAATTTGCAGCTTTTAACAGTCCATGCAAACGAATTAGGACTGTTTTCAAAACTAATTACTTACTTGAGTAGATTTAAAGTCAAATAATTCTACTTCTACTTCAAGCAGTTTTGGCGGCTTATGGAAGAATTACTTCTACTCGTACTTGCGTAGATTCTTTCGTCGCTACTTCTACTTCTACTTGAGTAGCTTTCTTAACTAATTTGACCACCTCCGATACTCAGATGTGGTAATAATAGTCCTTGTTGATACTCAAGTATATGTAGAAATATAGCACTGGTAATTTCTACTCAGTAACAAGTAGAACTAACGATTTCCAAGAAATGTAAAAATTAGTCCGTGTGTATTTAGAAAATGAACATCAGAAAAAGTACTCTAAGAAGTTACTCCAAAAGCGGACATTGTCACAATGTAGCAAACTTTTAGTATTTTCCATCGAAAATGCATCGTCCATAGTCGCGACTAACGCAAAATGACTATTTAATGGCATCGCAAATTCATCCGACCGAGGTCGACTCCAGAATTTCTACCTAAGTGGTGGAGGTTAATTTAGGCAGTGCTACCAATCGGCCGCTGCGGAATAGAAATCAAAAAATCGGCCTGATGCGAATGTCGATAGTAGTCAACAAACATCATGAATACCACAAACAACATGAAAGAAGTTGATGTTGGTTGTTTCAACAGGGAGAGTTCCCTTATACCACCGTTGTGGTATAAGCAGCAGCACGCTATTTGTACGCGATAACAAGTAGAAATAGCGCGTTCCAAGATGTAACAAAACAACTCCAAGTGGAAGTATAAAATGAAGGCTGTGGAATTTATTCATTCAAGTAGATTCGGAAAGGCGATTTGCTAGATTATCAGTAAATATGAGTGACGACTTACGAAATTCCAAAATGAATTTTTGCGTGCAACGCTAATTGACTAATTAATAACCTTACAAATAGCAGAGATTTCGAATATATCCTCACTTATCGTGACACAGGAGTTATTTTACCCGCAGGGGCGAGCAACTTCTCCAGTTGGTGGGCCGGATATAGGAAAATTAAATACTTGGCGGGCCGGATTGCTGAATCGATACATTATTCGCCCATTTATCGACATATACAAGGAATAAATCGTATTTAATGAATGTACTTTAACGACACCAATGTAACTTCAATGCCATTTCTCACCAATAATGACGAAGACAATGTGGATTTGAGATCAGCATTGTCATACAGGCACCACCACGTCTGCTTCTCTCAGATCAATCAACACACGGTGTAATCCTAAATTAAGATTTCAAGGCGTTCGATGAGCCCGGTACCCCAAAATTTACCAATATATCAATTCATTAGGGTTTAGTAGGTGACGAGATAGCGCGGTTGTTCAACTGTGTTGCCTATTTTATCTCGATATTAAATTCATGTGGCCCGCGGCCTCTACAAAATTTGAAAGTGGCCCGTTTCGAGTTGACGACCCTGGCATAAGCGGTGTCTTATAAAAGCCGAGAAGTGTGCCGTCGACGGCTACGGAATCAAATAGAAGAAATATCGGCCTAATGTAAATGCCATTGTAGTCGACAAAGACCATGATTACCACAAATGACATGAGGGTTGAGTACATCGTAAAATGCCGCTAATGCCAGTCTTCTCGCTTCGACGAACTTACGCGCAAACAGCACCCTCGCTGGCTGCGCATACATGTGTATAATAACATACAATCATTAAACCTTGACCTATATGTGGGGAATCTCGGAAGCCTGAGGCCGCAGGCCCCATTATCATGTAATACAGAAAACTGTCTGCGGGCCGGACAAAATCCCTTCGCGGACCGTATGCTGCCCGCCCCTGCGCACGAGGATACACAGTTCATTAAATTCGAAGTGGAAAGAGTAAGTAGTTTGACACAGAAAACTACTTAGTAAGTCGTGCAAAAATAAGGTAAACTTATTTAAGTTCAAGGAAAAAAGCAGAAGTACGTCGTTACTGACTACCTCTGCTATCGCCCCACATTGCCGACCCAAAATTACTCATTTTTTATAATCAGAGCCATTTTATTTCCCACTATCCGACGGAGAAGGCTGTAGTTTGTTGGAGAATTATGACACATCAAATATTCTGATGTTAACCGAACAGTTGGTATATGTTAGGTATACGCCTATTGGCTACAAGCTGTATGCCGACGTCGGCCCCCAGCACGAAAGTATTCTGCGGTTTCACCACAATACGATTTTCAGCCACGCTGTCAATTTGCCAGTAGTAGTTGTGGAACCACAGAGCGCACTACAGGAAAAGCGAGCACGCCAGAACAAAGGTATGCAGCGGAAACTGACAAGAATTGTGTTTTCTGACTTTCTGTGCTGGATGCCGATCTGTCTTATGGGAATAATCAAAGTTGCGGGTGAGATTTCGTTCTAGGCAGAAGTGGTGACGTAAAGTAACTTTTTTCGGAGTAATCGATAAGGGTTTTCACTTTGACTGCCTACTCAATTGTCATGTTTGTTTACTACTTCCACTGATATGTAACGGATTTCACGCAAAACTACTTACTTTGTAGACTTTTGTAAGGTGGAAATTAGTTTAAAGATATGCTTCCGTAACGTGTATAATCGGAACTGTTATAACGACTGCTCGAATCAGTTGAAAATGCATTGTCCGTTGCCATTATGCATTAGTCGCGAAGATGGATATTGTAATTGCGAATGTATTCAAACTGCTTAAAGTATGCGGTCCCACTGAGCGCTGTGAGCCAAGGCTTCAGAATCCGTTGTGATTTGGATCGAACGAATATCATTTATACGTTTATATTAGACCTACTGGTCAGCAATTGGTACAGGGTTATATTGTATCGTATCGATGTATATTTGGGTTGTGCCGCCTACAGCATCATACTAGTTTCAATCAACTTCAGAGCTTTTTTCTATCTTTTATTCTATCCTACACCTAGGGTATTTATAGTTGCCCACACCGTTTAGCAGATCTACCTATGCGTTGATGATCCGAAGCTTTTTCAACGAATAATTCGTTACTCGAGTAAGAATTCAGGGCGTACTACTTCAAATATCTCGCAAATAGCCACGACTTTGAATCATGCCTAGTACTTTGAATGTTGAACTTTTCCTGGCTTGTGACTTGACTTGACTAGAGTCCACGTTCGAAATCTTCGAGTCCAAATGGGCCATGAGAGGTGACTTTTGACTCGAATGTAGCAGAGATGAGCGCATTTGAAATTTCTATGTCCTAATCCAATCCAAATCTGAACCTTAAAATCCAAATCCAAATCCTAATCCATAACTTTTTCATATTCAAGTCCATGTCCAATCCTAATCCGATTCCAACTGGAAATTCAGGAAAAATACTAATTTATGCAATGGAGGGATTCGAAAATTTTCTTTCACAACCAACGATTCACTTGATTCAAGATAACTTAGTAACCATAAGTACATTAATAACTAATCTGAATGAAGTTTGTCGCCATTCGCCACACGACATTTCATTATCCCAGAAAATAGGTTAATCCAATCCAAATCCTAATCCGTTTGAAAAAAATGTCTAATCCAAATCCAATCCAAATCCGACAAAATTTCACAAATCCTGTTTTTTCAAAACCTAATCCTAATCCATGCTCATCTCTGGAATGTAGTGACTTGAGCCCAAGACTTACTTTAATCACCTGTGATGACAATCATCATCCCGTGTACTTTCAACGTATACTCGAAGTGGTTTAGTATAATTTCTATAATGTCACCACTATACCATTAGAAGTGTATAGTTGGGCCTACTTCCACATGAGTCGCAAAAGCGACAATGGCAAACTGTGATCACTTATGTTTTTCAGGAACACCGATCAGCAACGATGTGTACATACCATCCGCTCTCATCATCGTCCCGATAAACAGCGCTCTGAATCCGTTTCTTTACTCTGACCTTCCTGATATCATTTGGAGAAAGATGCGGAATGCCATCGCCAACTCGTCTTGCACAACTAAAACGAGCGAAGAAGCGGTAGAGCCTGAGAGATTGCCCATGCAAAACATCGAGGCGAAACAAAATTAAGACTAGCACCTTGGCAGGTTTTTGACTTTGAACATGATGTATGGACAAGAAGCTTTTCTTCAACTTTAGCGGTCGATAAATTGCATTACGAACAACCTTACCTATTGGGATTATGATGAATCATTTCGTTGTACGATTGCAAGCATATATTCTGGATCTCTATGGAATCACATTAAGTAGAAAAAACAAAGAAATGTTTGTGTCCACTCAGTCTCCTGTGTTTATTTCCTTCGAAACGTATTTCCAGAGCATCTTTTCATAATTTGCCTATTGCATCGATTTGAATTGTAAGTCACAAAATTCGAAAAAATCCCTATAGGGCAGGGGCGGGCAACTTCTCCAATCGACGAGCCGTATATGGCAAAATGAACTAGCCCACTTGAAAGTCCGGACTCATGAATCGGTACAGAAATCGCGTATTTATCGACTTATACAAGGAATAAATCGTTATTAATGTAAACTTTAAGTTTAAAGCATAGAGGCCAAAACATAAGTCAATGAATTTATTAATGTAATGCAATGTAATGTAATGTCGAAGGCAGTGGTGGTAGTTCAAAGTTGTAGACAAGTTATTTGAACTTTAAAGTCATGTTCATGCTTGGTCGAAAATGATTACTCGAAAATGTATGTAGACACGCGGGTCAGATTATCATGTAAGACTGGAAACTGTCTGCGGTCCGCTCAAAATGTCGTCGCGGGCCGTATGTTGTCCGCCCCTGATATTGATAATTAAAGTCAGCATTTATCAGTTTTCTTGACCCAAAGCGTCACAAGCAACCATATCCCTTTGAATATTGTTAGCGGTGATGATCAACATATTATGTCGTACATTACATTGACATCATGAATCCACTTATTATGTGATTACACGATTTAACGTATCAAAATGAATGAATTACTGAAACTCTTGGGTTTCATACCCGTTCTCTGGAAAAGGTTTGCCAGGACACTCTTTTAGCAAAGGTATTATCAACAATACAGTGAAAAAATATACCAAAAACTGTATTTTACTAATATATTGCAGATATTCATGACCATGAAAATTTTGGATTATTTTATTCTAATCTTGGCTCCATAACAACATAAAAACACAAGTATTACTCCCCCTGCACCTAGCATTTTCAAGATATAAAGCAATAGCCTAAAATTTGTCCAAACTAACCCGGCTTTACGGCGTTAATGTTTTATTATGAACAGTTAAAAGCAGTTGTAACGCTGCTGCTTGGCAAGTAGAACTTCGGAGCCAGAGACAGAGCAAGGAGCCATATCCGGAGCTGGTGCCGGTTGTTTGAAAAGTAGATGCGGCTCCGATGTATTTCATTAGATGTTATGCATAACAATATTGGCTGAATTCACGTAATTCTACGGTAATCGTTCATAAAATTAGGAATTGTTGCCTTGTTTGTGCTACCTTTTTTAACAAAGGATGTCCAATGGACGATTCTCACCGCTTCAGCGCCCCTTGTGGATGGATGGCGGTCGTAATTATGCCTCCATAAAGCTAGCATTGTGTGCAGAAATATTGCAAATGTTTTCCTTTATGGCGACTCGTTACTGCGAATGCAGGAGTTGTTGATTATTGCAACACTACTAATGCCTGATTCCCTGTCTCTGGTAGCGAAATCCAGACCCCACTTTTTCACTATAGCTGGTTGAGAAGCATTAGCGTGGGACTGTATTTTTGCTTTAACTATGAACTGCTGCTGACATTGTCTTCTGATCTCACTAGTAACAGAAACAATTTATACACTAATCTATACCTAGAGTATGGATCTGTTTTCTGAGTTGTTGACGGGTCTACCAGAGTTCAGTTTTGCCGGCGTAGAGAGGATTGCTTGTGAATCGAGGGGTAATGGAAATATAGTAAAGGCTATAAATTATTCGCTGAATCTTGCATAAGAGATTTTAGAGATATGTTGTAATTTATACTAGCAGTGGTCCTAGGCTTTGAGAATTAGACTTCGTGACTTTGCAAGTGTCATCAGTGATCCTGATGAGTTTGAGCATGTCAGTATCAGCCACGGTTGTAATGAATCGACTCGAGTTACGATTGTTTGGTGACTCGACTTTGTGTAGAATTTCTGTATTGACTCGACTTGTACTCAGGTCATTGCGCATGACTCGGACCAAGTGATATGACTCGAGACTGGGTATAACAAGACATACATTTCATTGTAATTTCGAAAAATAGTAAAGTTATCCCACTATTATTATTTCGTCTATCAGTAGGCTACTCGTACTTGATAATGCTCGCAGAAACTGATAAAATTGAGGAAAATAAGTATATTATGAATGCGAAGCATTCGAAATCACCAAGCAGAGCCGTAAAAAGTGGGTGTCATGTTACATTAAGTAGGTACTGAACAGTCATTGTAATGACTTGGACTCGAGTCAAAACACTATGACTCGGACTCGACACTCTACTCCGTGACTTGGACTCGGACTTGACTCGATGGTGAATTGAGAATGACTCGACTTGACTCGAATCAAAACTATAAAAGTGAAATTGGCTTGTGACTTGGTCACAACCCTGGTATCAGCACGGTGTTGCTTGATATTGTCAAAACAAAAAAAATGTGCTGGAAACTAAAATGAAATAACTAGTCAACAAATTGTTAAGTAATAAACAAATACGAAGCTTTACAATAGGACTACAAATTGCTGTCGTTGCAATGTTTCCAGTTGCACTGCCCCAGTCCGACGATTGTGAAGTGCACCATATACTGCTGCGGCATTTTATGTTCCAGGTACAGAAGTGCCTCATCGACCAGTCACAACGCCATGGACCATCAATGAGCGACAAGGATGTTTCGAAATCTGATGGAAAGGCTATAACTGTCACGGACTCCTCGCCCATTTGCTGGATATAAAAGGGTTATGGCGTCCCGGAGATCTTTCATTAGACTGGGTTTAGACTTTGTTCTCTGCGGTGGACACAGTCACCAAGCCGCTCACTCCCAGTTGTGTCTCGGATAGCTTTGTGCATAACTGGCTGGCTCCTGGCAAATGGCGGAAAAATCGTCAATATGTCTGATAATTTGTCAATATACAATACCCAACAGAACTGTTGGATGTTGTATTTGTATGTTTATTGAGCAGATAAAAAATGAAAGGATTAGCAATATGCAGCAGACTTGACTTGTGTGTACGTAGCCACTATGTCCTTGTGGCACGATACCAATCAAGCATTTACAAGTTACATAGTTCTTATAGTATTAAAAAAGTTCACTATGAAGAAGCAAGGATGATGGTATCTGCACTCCTTATTCACAGCAGTCTATTCTTAACATGTGTGATACCATAATGTCCGAATCTGAAGGATCAGGGCATATGTTCTCTAATTTTATCTCTACTCATCCAAATTGTCAAATTCTCATGAGTAAAATATGAAAAATTAGCCCAGGTTATCAATAACCTGCTAACAGATGCAGTGGACAAGTTGAATCGAACACCAAGGTCTTTCAATCTAAAGCCTTGGTGATTCCGACAAAAAAAAACAGTTCGTCTTGCAATGGCAAAGTTTTTGAATTTGCCTTTGCCTTGGAATTCATCAATATACCATTTCTAACGTAACTTGAAAATTAATAATAACATCGGAACATATATCATCAGATGCCTTGAATCGTGCACAAAATCAGCTTCTCCAGCTCGTCACTTAAATCCTGAATTATTCCCTTTGCTTCAGATGACTTTTCGAAGAGGGGAAAATCTTCTTCACAATACGTGTGATCCAGCAATGGCTGTTGTAGATCTGGAATCTGATAGGTGCTACTTGGACCAGGAATTTCTTCTGGAGTATAATGTCCACTACAAATACAGTTAGATTCCATGCATGTGACAGAAATGTAAACATTCATAGTTACGGTATATCTAAGATCAACTAAAATGGCAGTTATTCAAGTACATCTACGTTTTTCAAGTATAATAGAGTACCTTTTACTAAATAATTGTAAAGTAACCACACTATTGGGATTTCGTCCATTAGGATTGTTACTTGAAAGTGCGATCAGGAATTGCTAAAAGTGAGGAAAATTAGTATAATATAAATGCGAACCATTAGATATAACCAAACAGAGCTATGAAAGTGGGATTAACGAAACTTTAACTGGAAACTGAACAGTCCAAACAATGATTTGAACTCCGACTCAACTCATAATACCAGCATAACTCAGACTCTGCTTTCTGCTCGATGACTTGGACTCAGACTTGAATCGGTGGTGAGTTGAAAATGACTCGAGTAAAAACTATAGAAGAGAGATTGACTTGTGACTCGGGGCCTTGTGACTTGGTTGCAACCCTGCGTTATCACAAAAGAACAGAAGAGAGTATAATCCTATTGAAACACATGGTAATTTACTCACTTCAAAATTCGGCCAGACTTCACGTCAAATTTTCTATATCCATTTCTTCCTGTGAAAAGATAGATTCATGGTATTTCTTGAGTCGTTGTTGCATTTCGGAACACCACAATGATAGTGTGATCTTCCTGTCACAAAGTCCACGATCCTGTATCTCCATTCGTGTCTGTTTGTATATTATATATAGGTTGTTTACTGTAAAAGTTCTTTGCGAGATACCAACATGTCCATATCAAACATAAAACTGAATTAAACTAAGAAATTCACTTATTTAAATTACGTGAATATATCTGTTATGACCAGCTATTTACAGATATATATGCGCTATATAATAGAGGTTAAGCTGATATGCCACGTTCTCGGCTTCTCGTTATTGTGAGTGACGAATTGTCACAAACCAGTACCGAAAAACTTCGTAAAACGACTGAAAATAGACTGTTTTTCGCTCAAAATGATTCCATGCTAATAATGAACATGCTATTTATCTTAATTTAGCATCGATATCCTGAAGAGAATCTAATCGACAACACACGGAGATAAATAACGAAACCAACTCCAAAACTGCCATCTGCGCGCACGGAGCACGATTCACCGGCCGTCATCCATAGACCGCAATGGCGGCGCTCGTGAGCAAAAATGAAAATCGTGCATTGTCCATACATAGGCGACAAACCTGGGTGGGCTAGATATGCCGCGACTTGGCCTACTCCGTAACTACTGTATTGCGGCGTGGGTATTCGTCATACCCCCACTTTCGTCATCAGCGCAACATCGTTTACCATGCAATTGTGCGGTTCGCAAAGTAATGATCACTGATCACTATACATTTCACAAAACGGGATTGATCATTATGTGAGCTTAGCAATTTACCTAATTAGTAATCAGTAGAGCCCGACCGATTATCGGCTCGCCGATAATATCGAGTCGATATCACGCTTGGATAGAAATATCGGTATCGGCCATTGAAGGTAAAAAAATATCGGCCATTTTTTGACGTCACAACATGGTGGCAGGGAGTCAGAGATGTCGATAGAAGGCGTGAGGACGGTAAATTATAAAAATAAATGGCCAAGCTGCATATAGTGCATACTGCATGCAGGCGGTAGGCGTGCCTATCGGAAAATTATTATAGAAAACTAACCACCGTTATGCCCCACTGACTTCGTGGGAATCCCACTGCAGTAATCGATCACCAAAGAGAGCAGCTGGATAGATAGTTGTCTGCAGAAGATTTCAATAAGTAAGAGAAATGAGAACTTCAATCATGCTGGACTGACCCTCGTGATGATAGAGAAAAGCGTCGCGTCGAAACAGTTCTCAGATAGTGCTATTGGTTCGGTGCCAACAGAGCTAATTATGTCAGTAATGTATGAAGTCGTCTGACTGAGGTTTGCGGGTCCACCAGGATAGGAAATATGCGAGCATAGAGGACAAGAAAATCAAGCAAAGGTGGAGTAAAGCCAATAATTGATACGAAAATTTTTGATTCCATGATGGCATTGGCCAATTCTGACAAAAGAGCGTAAAATATTGATCAATCGATTGCTGAAGTGCTGGTCATGGTCAAGGCCCAAGGGGGATGGGTGGAGCAGTTGCAGACAAGGACAATTTCAGTTGTTTTGCACATTCTCTTCAGATATTTGCTAATGATGTGCTGAAGGCTCCAGGTGCACTGCCAGAAGAATATCAATATTAATATCAATATTTGGTGAAACCATTGAAGGATAGATCCCCTGCAAGGGAGCGGTGGAACCGAAATGAAGAAAGATTTCCAATTCTTGCTGTGCCACTAATTATGATACCAAGTGAAAGACTGCTCACTGTGTTTAGTACTATATACATCATTTATGGAAGACCACGGAAGTTCACTCCTTGGAGAAAGGGCCGAGAAATTGTGCTTCGTGAACTGTAATCTGCAACTGCTGGATTGGTGCTTTTGGTATATTTTTATAGCCCCTAGATCATTTATTTCATGTTCAAGCATATCAATGGCTGTAAAGTTGTTGAAATAAATGCGCTGAGGTGTTAAATATGGGCCTTAAGCTAGATTCCATATCTTTTGAATATCGGCTGAATATATCGGGGTTATCGGTGGAGGTACTGGATATCGGTCTTATCGGTATTGGCTCAGAAATCCAGTATCGGTCGGGCTCTAGTAATCAGACGCATATCTAAGCAACGTCTGAAGATAAAAACGTGACCTTGTTGCACGCAGCGAAACACTATCTCCCCTCTGAACTAAAAGAACAAATGCACGTTCGCTGGTGATGGTTTTTGAATCGTAACACAAAATTAGACAGTTTGTTACTGCGCATCCCTAGGTCCTACGAATTGAAATTAATTACGGCGCATGATCGTTTACTCCGGTGACGATTTGCGAACATAAATCGGGAAATGCCTCAAAGCACCCCACATCGTCATGATAGTTCGCAAACAATTGCCGTGCTACGAGCTTGTCAATGCGACGTCCGAACCACCTGGTTGTTGTGTTGTATGTGGGGTTAATGGTGCTTAACTACTACGGTCTTGTGCACCAGGCCATTTCAAAAATTATATATACCGCAATATTGGATAGATCGGTTGACTAATACGGCATACAGGGGTTTCAATCTAGCAACACCTTCAAGAAGCAACACCTTTATTCGCGAACAATGCAATGGATAACAATACGATGATTGGCCGATTGAATACGGGTATGAACGAACCGCTAAAACATTGGAGGTAACGACACGATAAATGTTCGCACTTGACCTGACTAATAATCTGCAGAAAGAAATGACTAGAACCCAAGAGAGATTGCGTAAGCGTAACTCAGTGGTTCCCAACCTGGGGTGGAGTGAAAGCATCTGAAGGGGGCGCGAAGAAGTGGTTCCTTTAGTATAAGTCGTAATCTGGCGTTAGCCCAGTGTATGCGTTATGAGTAGGGCGATTTTTTAGACATGTCAAAATGAGTCAAAATTGTAGCGTTAGGTCACAAAATTGTCAAAATCGTTTACAAAGTCCAAATTTTTTGCCACCTGCATTTCGTTTGTATCGTAAATTTCTGCTGTGTCATTGAGCTTATCATTTGATATTTTACAACTTTTAACCTATTTTATAGACCTGGGGTCGGCGACCCCCGGCACGTGTACCATTTGCGGCACGCCAAATGATTTGATGTAGACAAGATATCACAACCATGTTTTGTAAAAAGTGAAACAGAGGTTTTTTAAATGTAGAAAGCTCGTCGGCGACCCAAAATTATTTCGTAAATCAACATAAAATAGAGTCTGTTGTGGCAGAGTTTTTTATCTAGGAATATTATCCGCGCCTTGCGCGATTTTCTGGAACCTGATTTCTTAGATCTAATCTAATCTAATCTAATCTCGTATGAAACCGTTCGCCGTCTTTTGTGCAGCATGCGGTAGCGCGGCCATAGTAGGCTATATGAACCGGCATTTTGCCACTGGCTATTTTCACGCTAGGAGACTCGACCTAGACATAACGTTTCGGGTAGCATGCGACCATACGCCTCCGTGCGGTGTGAGCACTGCCAAAATGATTAGCGGCGATAATGAATTTAATAACCCTCGCATGTTGGCTAACACGTCTGACATTGATATGCCCACTGTCCAGGCTCCGAATAGCAAATTCGCACCAGCTTTAACCCCACATATCAAGTGAGACCCGCCTAGGAAAATAAGGAGGCCCATGTCGAAATGCGGATTTGGAATCGTTTTCGTCTCACGACATGATATATTGTTTAAGTGTCGTTAGATCAGGTATGTGGTAGCAGAGGTAATAGCTAAAAATTCAAAACCTCACTCAGAAGCTGAGAAAGTTTTCATTCTCTTATCTCTAACTACCGCTAAATTGTATTTGTGTTGTATTACAAATTGGTCCGTGATACTGTGTCTTATTTTTCCTATCGTTCGTTGGATTATTTTAATTTAATTTAATTTTATATTTTTTCATTAGTTATCGACTGTGAAAATTGCTCCTGTCCCGGGTGGCTCGGCTCTGAAGACTATGTCATATCGAGCCTCCCGTCTACCTTGCATGTCGCATTTCACTGTTACATTTTTTGTAGTGTTATGTTGATATGTAATGTATACGAATAAAGATTCTCTCTCTCTCTCTCTCTCTCTTCCGGTTTGCACTAGAATTGCGGTAGAATTGAAATTGATTCAGATGGCAAGTGATACCATTCGTAGACGTATTTGTGAAACCTTCGCAGTTATAGAAGATAACAAAAGTTCTTTTTTGATGCAGAGCAAAAGCTACTTGAGTACACCAAAAAAATGTAAGTACTTCGTCAGAGACTACCATTGTACGACTTCGGGTGCTGCTAAGTGTTCTGATAGTTTGCAGGTGCCGTATGCTAACATAAGTTGATAACCACTGTGCTGGTGTGCCGAGAACTGTCTTTCATCAAGGTGAGGTCAAAAAGGTTGAGAACGACTGTCGTAAGGCGAATTCACCAGTGGCGGCCCGTCCTATAATGCAACTGACTGCGGGCATTGCCCCACCTAAAATTCTGTTCAATAACAATTATTTACCATTTATAGACGCAAAGCGATCAATATGTACCGAAGTCACAGCGAAAATCGCATTCTTCTCGTGCTTTCGCTTGTAAAGCCCATATTTAGCGAAATCTCTCCGAAAATCGAAGTCTCTTCTGTGTTTATAGCTTTGTGAAGGCCTAGCCGGGGCATAGCGCTCATACCAAGCTTTCGCTGTAGTGAAGCAAGTGGCGCAATGTGCTAAGCGACACCATCCCGACACCAATGATTTTTGGTTCGAGTCTCGGCTCTACCATGTTTCTATGTGTCAAGAGGATAGCTGGGCTCCTCATCGCCGATCCTTGTGTACTAAGAGTGTGTTGAAAAGCCACGCTCTCATAAAGTCGGCAGTCGAGGCCCGAAGTCGGACGCATGCAACATAAATAGTGTAAGAGTAAATGCGCTGATTGAATTTCGTCGTATGAGAAAGACCTGCATGATGTTGAGGATACTGAACTGTGCCTATATCTGTGTCATGACGCACACGGCCTAGACGGCGATAAGCCTCACTGTATAATACCTGTGTGATAATACCAAGAACAAGCTTTCAATGTATGATCTCTCAAAGCCGCGCACAATAAAGAAAGGTGATTTACTCTCTTCTATTCATAAAATACCGGGCAAGTAGGGAAACTTGCTTAGTTGCCCCGAAGGTATCTATAACTGAACTCAGTTACCATCATATGCGTTGAGTCGACCTTTCCTGGTATAGGTCGATTTTGATGGTGTTTCGCATCATGATAATTCTTGAAACTTGGTATGTTATGTCGTGATGGTGCTATTTAACACTGTTTCAGGGTTAAGGTAATAATTTCGTTTCTGAAGTTCAGTGTCTGCTGATCCGTCATGTACAGCAAACAGATTTTACTCAAAAGCCGGTATTGGTCTCCATTGATTTTGACGGTGTTCCATACCGAGATCGGTCATGACTAGGGAGATTTTTTCGACATGTCATAGCGAGATCGGTGATGATACTTCCAATAGTATATCTTGATGAACTCATGAAACATCTTACTAAGATTCTCGGTTTGCATTCCAATATTCACATAATTCTATGTTCTCCAATGTCCATATCACTGTGCAATGGTGGCCTTCAAACTATTTGCTTACAATCAAGTGCGATAGCTATTTCATTTGCAATGTTGGCTAACAGCTGACAACTCGATCAGCCTATTCCTCAATATATTTTACTCCAAATTAGGTGTTGGTCTGTCTGTATTGATTTTGACAGTGTACCATGCCGGAATAGCTTATGAGATTGCGTATGCTACTTCTCGATGAGGTCATATAACAGTGTACTAGTTTACAGCTATCATTCACGTATTTATTCGGTAATATATTTTCTAACGGCGATTTCGCAGCAGATAGACAGTACGCCATATGTGTTGTGTCACAATCATCAGTTTCAAGGCCAAAATCTCCTACGTTGTTTTATAGATAACGTAGGTTAGTTATCTTAAGTTGTTCCGAGACCGAATTTCCGAGGATGCTATCCACATATCTTCAGAGACCATTCAAAATGATGTTTTGGATTCAATATGATAGGCCCAATCTAGGAGATAACAATTGGGTATGTGTCTAAACTCGTTGACTTTTCCAGTTACGCCAGTGGTTCTCAACCTTTTTTAGACACGCCCCCCCCCCCCCCCCCCCCCGTTTATGATAGTGATAACTTTCGCGTTTCGCGCCCCCTTATCGTCATATTACAAAATCCAACCGGGATGCTAGCAGTCCCAATAGATTGTTTGATGGCATGGGGGTACGCTTACACAATCTCTCTTGGGATCTAGTCGCTTTTTCCTACAGATTATTAGTCAGGTCAATTGCGAACATTTATCGTGTCGTCAATGGATAACAACAGGCTTTTTAATGTTTCACGTTTATGGCTGCTACCGCTTTGGATAGTGCGCGAAACACTTTCAAAGGGCTTCAAATCGATTTGCCTCGCTTTCGTGAAACGAATCCTACCATACAAATCGGGTCGGAGGCGGTGCAACACTTTACAGAAATGCCGAGAATGGTGCAATTGAAACGCATCAAGACCTTTCTCAGAAACAGGATGGGTCAAGATAGGCTCAATTCGTTGGCTGTGCTCTCGATTCACAACGATGTAACTCTGGGTATTCCAGATTTTAATAAACTCGTTATTGAACATTTTGCAACTAATAAATCACGCCGCGCACAATACTTATCAAGCAATAAAGTATGCGGGTGGGCGAAGAACTGTACATCATGTTGTTTCCGAACTATTTCAGTTAAGTGAGCCCATCAGGTAACTCAACCATGTCTATAGCTATAGCAAAGTGAGTGGTTTTCATCCTTTACAATAAAAAATAGTACGATAAACAATAAATTAAAATAATTACATCATTATCATTATCATGATTACATCATCATCATAAGACAAATAATTGAAATCGCAATTTTAAGAGAACCGTATATTACTCGGCCAGGCCATTGGGATGCTTTAGTTTAGTCAAAGATAGCGTTTCTCAAGCTTGGTTTCGTTGGCCTTTTCTGGGGATCGCGAAGATGTTGAACATAATCAGCTTCTAACATAGGTCGTGAGTAAGTCTGTGCAAAGGCGCTGACCATTTTTTAGTAATCATCTTAACAAAATTTGAGGTGGGCCACGGAACATTTTCAAATTGGAAATGGAGTCGCGACCATAAACGTTCGGAAGCCACGGGATGTACAAACCTGCTGGTGAAAACCGGCATTTCGACCCATTAATAGTCTTATCCGTGTGACATGAACATGACTAAGGGTGGAGCCCAGCACCGTAACTACCGCACCCCAAACCCCCCAATTGGGGGGGGCCGAGCTCGAAGGGGGCCCAAAATTATTTCTTGAATTAGCATAAATCAGAGAGTATTTTTTGAAAATTTGTGCAATTTTTTCAAAATTCAAGTAGCCATTTATCTATATTATTGGGTATTGGCCCATTACCGCGCCACGACCCACCAAGACATACAATAAAGTTTTAGGCCATATAACATGCGACTCCAAGAAGTGTGCCAGAAGGACCGGCAGCGAGAAAAGCTTGGCCGAAAAGGTCTATATGCCCTTATGCAGACCGAAGACTTCGTTATATAGGCTATACAAAATACATATAGGTTTAATTGTCCATAGGCGCCTAAATGACTGGCGCCGAATGTTCCTGCCTTTGCAATCTGAACCTCACATGACAAACACCATCCTGCTGGGAACAATTTTATGCCAGTGAAGAAATATCAATTTGAAATCGTGTGCGTCTCTTAGTTTAGAAGCCTACGTTTGGGCGATTCTATATTTTTTGATATAGCAGACCGGAAGTCACGAAATAACATCATGTAACGAAGACATATCAACGGGTCCGCCCGCCCGAAGATATTTAATCATTATTACGGGCCTTCCCGTTTTCAAGACATTTCACTCAGCTCTACCGGTAAATCTAATTACGTGAGTAGAGAGGTCAATAAATTGATAGCTTAATATATATGCAATCGCCGATCTGATTGACCGATTTTATCATAAATTATCGAAAATTTTCGCGCTTCGCGTACACTATTTCTAGATGTGAGGTTCTGCTGAGCGAATGACATCAGTGGCGCTTGGACGGATGTTGTGTTTAAAATTGCATTTGTAATTATCTTCTGTACCCTTTCGACTTCTTGTCGTACGGCATCTCGGTATACCGGAATGGTAACTTCTGCAGTCTCAATGCGCTAGCATCCCCCGCCGTCGCCGTTCTTACGGCGACAAAAAAAGCCCAGAAAAGACCCGACGAAAGAAAGCACTCACAAGGAATGGAAAGAACTAGAAAGGGCCGTGGCTTCAGAGAGATCAACATCGAAAAGAACTGTGACATCGGGCACTCTAGGCCGAGCCGCCGAGGTGGATGTCAGTATAAAAAAAGATCGCAACTGCGTGTCGTTCGATATCCTCATATCTGTTCATTACATCGCATTGTGTCTTATCGAATTCTACATTGTGTGTGACTTGTTCAGATGAAAAATATAACTTAACGATCATTATTAATATTACGCATGCTCTTACCACAATTAAATAGACGAAGCATCTTGAACAGACCCCTAGCATGAACCTCGATCAGCTGATAGAGTTCCTGCAGGTACTATCAGTGTTGGGATGGAGTCGCTATGACTTCAACCAATTTAGACGATAGCAGCAATAAGCTATGGGAAACAAGAAATACTGAATAATTAAGGGAGAAAATGTCGGGTGGGTCTGGGTACTTCGGGAATTTGAATGGTAGAGGGCCAAAGTGAATGGTTCAAAGAGAATTGGAAAGAAATCCTGAAAATCTGTTAATTTTTCAATTTGTTTTCGCGATATAGATGCATTTATTTTGTTCTTTCAGGCCTGCACTTACGTGTTCGCCTGCTGTGAAACTTATCTTCCATAAATTTCGAATGGGTTTGTAGCGTCTTGCAAATATACTTCTGTGGGGCATAGGTATCTTCAAGGATTTATATATTTATATTGTGTCATCTTCAAAGAGTGTGGATCAGCTGAGGCTATTCATTGCATTGAGATAAATCAGTGAAAACTGCGTCTACTTTGTAGGTCAGTGACGAAATAGGGACGACAGCGTCGTGTTGTCATGACAAAATCGTTCACGCGTGTCCGGTCGAAGGCGCAAATAAATCTGGCAACGCTTTCACAGAAAACGACGTCTGGAAATCGATACTTAACTGAGCAGAGAGAATTGGCGCGCACTCAACGCTGAGTACCAATCGATTTTTAGTTGAGTGGAGATTCGCATTTAAGCAGTACTTAGTTGAGGAGAAGAATTGGGCTCCACCCTTAGCGAGGTACAATAACGTTGCGTACATGTTCAAAGTCATCATCTCCATTAGCTCTATCCTACCGATAACGTTGATCACTTGGGATCAGATTCGACATGACCCAATAGTCACGACCTATGATTAAAAAAATCATGCCAGCATACAATCGATACGCAAAGCATTGCCAGTGTGACGCCATATGTGTTCTCTGTTTATACTTCATTTCAGCACCCGCTATGGGGAGCTAAAGAGTGTCCGGAATTTGGGCTACGAGAATATGGTAATCCTAAATTGTCACATCTGAGTGGCATGTGACCAACTATAGCATTTGCGTAACTGGATCCTGCGTTGCATAGATGTCTTGAATGAGTTCTGTTCCTAAAGGCCCGTCGGTTTTGCAGATTTATTCGCCGGACTTGCAGGGCAATGCGTCTTCGGACCAAATTCTCAGAAACGCCTATACTGAAATATTGAGAAAATTGCTGTCGTGGCCAAAAGTGCATGAACCCTGTCCAGGTATGATTTGATTATCAGGCTTCAATTTCCAATACTCTATGATAATACAACATAAACCCACCCGACAAAAATCGTATAGGACAGAGAGCGGAATTCAAAGAAGTATGTCGGTGACAACAGGAAATTGGTAAAGTGATTGAAAATTGAAGGTAATTATTTTCGTGTTGAAAAGTGCTCCTATGATGGGTGTGTTGTCCAGGGCGTAAGTGATGTCGCGGCTGTTTTTAGTTAGTGTTGGTGTGATATCGCCGGAAGCGCTGATATCCGGCAAATTAGCGGTTTCGGACTCCGAATACCCTCACAAACACTATCCGAACAAAGGTTAATTTTCCTTTAGTAGGTAGAGTGGGGTAAAACGCCCCTGTGAGGTAAGACGCCCACCATCGCTATTACCAAACAAAGTGATTGTTGAATGAGTCACAATAGCCTAAAGTATGCCTAATGGTCAGACGGAGCTGTCACCTTAATTTCTGAAGTTGAAAGGGGACTTGGTGAGTTTTACGATAATATATTACTTTTTGACTTGTTTCTCACAAAAATAACCGTACTATAACTAGGTGAAACGTAGCTATTGAGGTCGCCGAATGAATATTTCTTATTTTATTTAGGACCCTACTATGTTCGATGTGATTTTAGTGAAATTTCATCGTCAGATACACAAAATAATCACCTTGTTAGTGTTTCGAAAATAATGGCGGCCTCGTGGCTAAAACGCCCACCATATACGCGGGGTAAAACGCCGTTAGTGGGCGTTTTATCCCTTGAAGTGATTCGCCTTCGTATCATTGTCCAGGAGACCAAAATCATGTTATTTGATAAGGAATTTCCGATAATATCCAATACAGTACCGGTAAGGTGTTTTTTAAATGGTTTTGGACGCGAGATGAGTGTGAAATCTCAAACAGGAATTCTGACGAGTTTGATCAAGAATCAACTAAATGTGTTCACTGATCAGTCTAATCAAAACCTACAATTATTATTTACCTGCAGAACAAAAACATGGTGAGGAATTATAAAAGAAAAACATCCAGGGCGTCATACGATGAAGAAAACTTGCGCAAAGCTATGGACGCCGTGCAAGGCGGCGCGGCGTTGAAGACAACGGCAATATATTACGGGATATCTCCTAGAACGACATACGAATAAAGAAGTATCCAACCCGGGTTCTATTTCACTGGGGAGGTTTAAACCAGACATAAATCTTCAATATGAAATTAATGACATGGAAAAGGCCCTATTTGGCTTAACTACGAAGGACGTACACCGTCTGGCTTATGACTTTGCCACAAAGATGGGAATGAAACATCGGTTCAATGACGACGTTGAAATGGCTGGCAAAGACTGGCTACGTGGTTTCTTATCACGTCATCAAGAATTATCAATTCGAAAGCCGGAAGCTACCAGTATAGCACGGGCAGTGGGATTTAATAAGCCGCAAGTAGAAAAGTTTTACACGGCTTATCGGGGCGTTTTAAACTCACACAGTTACGTGCCAACTCGTATTTGGAATATGGACGAAACCGGAATTACCAATGTCCAAAAGCCTGACAACATCATTGCGACGAAAGGTGCACGGGAAGTTGGAAAAATGACAAGCGGGGAAAGAGGGAAAACTGTCACGATCATTTGCGCAACGAAAGCGGCGGGAGCATACATACCACCTATGATTATATTTCCAAGAAAACGAATGGCAGACGGGCTAATGAGAAATGCACCCATTGGAGCAATTGGCCACTGCATTGCAAACGGCTGGACCGATGAAGGAAGCTTCTTAGTTTGGCTAAAACATTTCGTTTCAATTGCAAAACCCACAATTGATGAAAAACATTTAATCATCTTGGATGGTCACCATAGCCATAAAACCCTTGCTGCAATCGACTATGCCCGTTCGAACGGAATCGAACTTTTGAAGTTACCACCTCACTGCACCCACAAAATGCAACCACTCGATAAAACGTTTTTTAAATCTTTAAAATCTAGTTATAATTCATCGGTGGACAATTGGATGGTCACAAATGCAGGAAAGAGGGTCCAATTTTTCGATATGGCCGAGATTTTTGCTGTTGCTTACAACAGATGTGCTACGGTAGAGAAATCCGTCAATGGCTTCAGGGCCTGTGGACTTTGGCCATTCAATAAAGATATATTCTCGGAGGAAGACTTCATCGCGTCCGAAACGACCGATGAGCCAGACCCACACGCCGGAAATGCTGACAACTGCCAAGATAACTCCTCCATTACCGACCCAAGTAAAGTTGAAGTTGGAGGAACCACCAATAACACGGATTGTGAGGTAGTTAAATCAACTCCCATGCCTTCAACTTCAAAAAATTCAGAGGCAAGGGAAGCTATAGACGAGTTATGTTCGCCGGTTAAATCAGCCACAAAACGAAAAAGATCCAGGAAAGCAGAAAACTCAGAAGTGCTCACGTCATCTCATCACCTTATAAAAACGCTCTGCAGAAAAAAATTAAATCACCGAAGCCGGTCGAAGAGATCGAAAAATGAGAAGGTGCCTAAGAATAAATGTCCACCCAAAAACAAAAGAGATGACGAAGAATGGCCTTGCTTGATTTGCGTTGAGCCGTTCCGTAATAGTCGGCCCGGGGAAAAATGGATTCAATGTCTGATTTGCCATTTATGGGCACATCAAGAATGTACGCTTGGAGATCGCCATTTCATTTGCCAAAATTGTGATTCTGCGGACGACGACTTTTCTGACTGACTGCAGCACAATATTTGCCTTTGCACATCTGATTTTAGATTTTCGTTCATTAGCTTGTTTTTTGTTCATTACATGTTTGGGTTGCAACATTTGTACAGGATCCGATTTATAGTGGGCTAGTAAGCATGTATAATTGTATACGAATGGAAAGAAATCCTTAACAGAGTATCAGTGGGTAAATTGTAAGACCTAGTAGGGCAAGGCGCACGCCTTCGTGTGCGTTTTGCCCCGCCCATGGGGCAAAACGGCATTTTGACGAACATGGATGAATCAAGACTTTACTGCTGATAAGCGATACATATGCTCTCCATACATTGATATTGGATTAGGTATGACACCTCGCGTTGATGCTATGAAATTCAGACCAACTCGAATAGCACGGAGGATTTTATGGCGTTTCTCCCTTACGATAGGCGTTTTGCCCCACTCTACCTAATGACAAGCTTTGCGCTATTTTCATTATTAGTAAATCTAATTTTCAGCATCTCACAGTCTCTCCACATGTTTATAAAAAATCTTTGGCAGAGACAAGAGCTGCCAATGGCAGCCTGTCATATGCTGTCGAACGGTGTTAAAATAATAAAACATACTTTCGAATCGTGACACTGTGTGCTTGGCCGTCATAGCCGAATCAACAATGTCTGTACAACTTACATCGTGGTTAAACTTTAGTGTTTGCGTGTAAAGGATTTTCCGGTGTGGCTATCGCCATAGCTACGGCAGAGGAGCATTCTCATTTTCAGAAATGATGATATCATCGCGATGTTGGGAATCGAAAGTGGTGTGACACTCGATATTTTCCAATATCCATTTAGAACAGTGATGCCCAAACTGGGTCCGTGGAGCATCTGGGATTCCTGCAGCAGCATAAGGGGGTCTCCAATGAGAATTATATACTGCTTGTGATTCGATAATATATTTACTATGCCATTGTTTGACTGATATAGGGCCCCGCAATATAAAGATTATGACAAAGGGTTCACCAGGTTGGAAACCGCGGAGTTGGCGTTAGAACTTTTGATTGGTGAAGCGATGGCCTTGGAAACGTGTTGTTAAATCGATATTCTATTGTTCCACTGCACATGGACTTGACTATCATCCAAGCAAATCAAAACGTGGATGTCACGTATTTCTATCTCAGTTAGAGCTTAAAGGCAGTTATTGGAAATTTGTAGCCAGTATTGCATCATCCCGACGAATGCTGTTTAATATTGCACGGTGTTCGTTTTGTAGGTAGGCCTACTGTTTTACTTGCGGACTTTCTTTGTATAGTGAAATTGCCTTTCTCTGGTAATCAAATTTACTTTTTTCTGTAGAATTGCTGTCAATTTCATTTCATATATATTTTGATTTCAAGCATTGGTTGGGATCAAGATATTTAAATAAGTATTAGTTCTTGTGCACACATACCGAACAACAATTTTGTGGCGCAGTGGAATGATATAATTTCCCCCTCAAAATACGTTTGTTTTTAAATTCAAATTTTTCTACTCTCTACTAGGGCTGGGCACAATGATTCGAGTACTCGAATCTGAATCGAGTATTAATTGTAATGATTCGAGTCGAGTAGTAAAACACGATTTTTTCGAGTATTGAAATTTTACGCTCCTCGGCACTGAAAGTTCATTTTTCCACGAGAATAATAGTTTCGACTGTAATTTCACTGTTGAAGCCTTGAAACCTTGATTGGCCGTATCGTAGCATATAAAACATTTAGTACAAAGCTGCGAACGTTACTGGAACTAGCACATTTTCGAAATCATGATCGTCCCACAACATTGTCACCAAGTCCAATAAAATCGGTATGGTCGGAAAAATACCGAAGTATCTTTAATATGACGGATAACAGGCATTATATTCTTTGTGGTGGCATTAATGGTAAATATCTGAACTTTAACATAACACGTTCCGCTATGACGTCATAATGAGTGATACTCGATTACTCGACTCGACTCGAAGCATATTACGTGATTCAGAATCGAATCACTCAGGTACTCGATTTTGCCCAGCCCTACTCTCTACTAATCTTCTACTCTAGTCTACTTCGCTTGTATAGGTCGGAATTGAGTCAAATATGTTTGCAGCTCGATGAGCGTTTTGGAGCGAAACGAGGCAAAGCGTAGTTTGGCGAAATTATCCGCTCAAAACTTTATTAAATAATCAGAGCTTTCACGTTCAGTGTCCATCGGGCTTTACACAAAGGGGTATCAGTACGAGATAAATATTGGCCGACGAATACGTCAAATATTTGTAGTTCTGGATACTCGATGACTTTGTCAAGCTATGGAGCTACAATACCACATAATACCTATGTCCGGTTCAGGTTAGATGTCAGGTCCAATAGTTTGGCGTTGTAAGTTGTAACGTCGTACAGAGCCTAATGCTTATCCTATCTTACGATACCCTTTGATGAGTCTGAGGCAATATTAACAGACAATGCAATTGAATACGCTGATTAGTTTTGTGAACAACTCTACTAATAATGGTGGTCAAGTCGATAAATTATCATTCGTTTATCTTTATTCGAAGATAATTTTGGAGGTACAGAAATTCAATATGCAATTGAATAGTATTTTCATATTGGACGAAACCTGATTATTTTCGGCTAACACCCGTCAGGGGTAATCGGCAGTAACTTTTGAAATCTCTACTAGTTGCTAATGATGGTCACTGACGAGTGTCGACCGAATATTCGCGGGTTATTTCAATATTATTATATTATTCAATTGTATATTATCTTTATGTTTCCGTTATAATCGTAGGCAGGCTGGAGAATGTGATTCGGCAGCAATGGATTGACTGTCAGGGCTCAACAGAGTCCCAGAGCAATTGACTGTTACAACTAATTATTGATCTCCACTCGGTTAACTTTTAGCATAATTCTTTCTATTGCTGTGTACAACTCGGCAATAGAAGATACGCCGTAATTGTTTGGAGTTACGCGGTCTGTATGTCTCTTGCCAACTTATTACAGACGAAATCGTATATTCAAATGATGTTTCGGGTGAACTTGCAATTGATTGCAAGGTATGATTTCGTGACCGTGACGGCGGTTTCAAATTACGGTACATACAACATATGGTGTATGTGACCTAGTGACCAATGATTATGTTTTCAGGTAATTGGGTATGTTTCTTATTGTTAAATGACCAGCGCTGCATACCAAATGCGGAACAAGAGCTTCAAAGAGATAGCCCTGTATTTCCAAGTATTCTATATATTGGTGGGAACAGTCATAAGTACGATATAAATATAGATAAATAAGCATATCTTCGATTGTCCGATATAATAAATTAGGACGATGTCTACCGTGATGCTGTTCATCAGTTTTACTACGAACGATGTGTAGTATTAGTGGTGATAATAAATATTCCAAAAATAGATTATGTTTTTATGAGCCCGTCTCTCTATATGTACTGTACGGGGATGGGACTGGTGAATAACATGAATGACCTCTATGAGAGCATATGGCCTTTTATGGCCAAGAGTTTGAGAGATCGATGTGTGAGAAATGTTGTTCCCTATACAGAACCTCCGAATCTTTTTGGCCTACTATACTATTCGAAAAGCGATGATGCCTGCTCTTGCAACCAAACGTAAAAGCTAAAACTATATTTAGCATCACCCACCGACTCCCAAGTAGTTCAAACAACGTCGGGAGCTGCCATTGGCGTGACCACCGACACTTCACATTCTTTTTACGGGATACGTTATGCTCAAGCTCCTGTCGGGGACTTACGGTAAGGTGCTACATAATTTGAATTCGACCATATCGTCCGTCGTGTAGTGATTGTGTAACTAACAATAGTATCTGTACACGATAATACAATACCATTCCGATTATAGGTAGGCTATGTGTGTACTATCGCTGATGTCTAATATTGACTCGATGAACGATCGTCATGCCTTGATATGATTTCTCATCACAGATGGAAAAACCCACAGCCAGTGCTCAGCCCTGAGACAACAATTAACGCAACATTCAATACTCACATACAATGCCACCAGAACTTTGACATATGCCAACTATCAACCGATGATGAACTATGTGAGAGTATCGTAAGTATGAGTAATGAGTAGGACGATTCTTTTAACCTAATAAATGGAAGATTTTGACCTTAAAAACCTTAATTTTGACCAAATTTGACCTACCGCATGCAAATTTGGTGTTTTCCCATACAATGTCAGAATTGTACTACTTATCTACATTTCTGGTTGGAACTGACTGCCCTTACGTAGTGGTTTGACCTGAAAAAATACTTTTTTTGCCTCAAAAACTGACAAATTTTTTATGAAAAAACTTTTACCGAAATCTGGCCCTACAGAGAATTCGAATAGTTACATTACGCATTATTGTAGATAGAATTGAAAAAAATCGAAGTACAACGAAAGATACTTCGCCACATTCTAGAGTGGAACGTGTCCGTCCTTACTAAGTAGCTTGCCATGAAAGGATGGGGAACGTTCAACGGCGGCAGTTGTTGGGGATGACAACACGGGCAACTCTAAACGGCGGAACGCGGAACATGCAATACTAAACGGCGGACCGAACGGAACTGCGGACAGAGCGAACCATAACAAAATAGCTCAATACTAAACGGCGGAACGAGCAGACCGCGAAACTAGCGGAACTTGCAATACTAAACGGCGGACCGAGCGGACTACTACAAAGACCACAATGTAAACAGCGGACCGCGTATCAGGCGCAACTCGCATATGTCGCAATACTCTTAATTTCTGAAAAGGGTGGCTTTCATTTTGGCAATAATGAGCATACCAAACATAAGGACATCTTGTCTACGGTAACTATGGGGTGTCTTCAAGTGTGGCAACGTTGTACCAACACACCCCAAACATACCCCAGACTTGATATCCAGGTTGCAATGCAGTACGAACACACCTTAAACATACCTCAGACATGATGTCCGGGTTGTAACACAGTACGAACACACCCCAAACATACCCCAGACATGATGTCCTGGTTGCAATGCTGTAGTCTACTAACACACCACAGACATGGGATATATCGACTATCTCTGATCGAGGGAAAATTCTATGTATGTTTCTACTTGAGTAGTAACTATAATGAAATGTAACTAGCTAACTCTGATGCTCTCTTTTCGATGGATGTTTCCATCACGTCGATGATGGTGCTCTTAGTCTATCTATCTAAATAAGGATACTACTTTTTATTTGGGAACATCCCAGTAGGTTGTCATCTGCTCACTCTTCTAATGGTTACGTTTCTAGACTATATCCAAATTGACCGAATAATTTAAAGTTGAAAAACGATCTGTTTACTTTCTGACATGAATAAAATATTTTTTTTGCTCGAACACGATAATTTGGCAAGGAAAAACTTAACATAACAACTTCGTATACAAATCCCAGAAGGATTTCTCAATGAAAACGACGGGTCAGACGCACTGGCGTAGCAGCATGTGCTGCCGCCCCTGGCTCTCGCTTGAAATGCCGTCCCCTAAGTATACCGCGGCAAATTTCGACATAGCTTCATGTTCAAAGCAATCTTGGCAATAAAAATAATTATAAATAATATGCCGCGTCTCAGCCTCACCGTCTCAACGTTAATAAGGTCAAAAATAATAAAGACAAGATATAGCGAACGAATGTATTGTGCAAATAGAAAATCGATAGCCGCCTCAAAACTTGACTTTTCGGGCTTTCGCCGAAGCAAAATCAGCAATTATATCCTCAAATTCACGTTTTTTAACGTAGTCTCTTTCTATAGACAGAATGCGGATAGAGCCGATAGCCGATCATCATTCATGGTAGAACGTAAATAGGACTTAATTAGTTTGAGCTTTGAGAAGCTCCTCTCACAGCTCGCAATTGAAACACCAATCGTCAGATAAAGTTTCAGACACAAGCATAAATATGGTGTCGAATCAAGTAGCTTTGCATTAACTAACCATTGTAAAACATCAAACGCCGTTGCACTACGATCAAACGTGGTTCCACTGCTCCGCACCAGCCTCTTAAATCTGTCGATTTCCGCAGCTAACTCCAAAAAGTCCATCTCGTCGTCATAAGTGCTTTTAAAAGCGCTGGTGAATAAATTGTGACTGTCGATTTGCAGCAGCACGTGGGGATTCAAAAATCCAAACATATCATTCAACTGGTGCATGCCGGTAAACCTAGTTTCAGCTTCAAGTTTAAATCTGTCCAAAGCTTGAAACATGCATCGTCTAACTTCTTCAACAACACTGAGGCCAGCATCTTCTGATTGTTCACCGGGCATTCTTCTTTTTCTTCGAACTCTCCTATCTTCAACTGGAATCTCGAGCTCTCTGCATTTTGTGATCGTTGCATCCACAGAACCTTCAACCACGTGAGCTCGTTCTTCCACTAAAAAGTTAACAAACGCTTTCATCTTGTTAGAGCATTGCTCTAACAACAGTCCTTTTTGCTGCAAGTAGGTTTGCGTGTCATGAGATTCTCGCAGGATTACTTTCCAAAAACATAAGAAGGAATAGAAAGAGAAATTCTGAATCGCTTCCAGAATACTATGAGCGTCACCTCGTGTAGCAAGATTTTCGTTGGGATTACCTAGTTCCTCAAGAGCATCCAAAATTTCATCAAAACCTGCGTGAAGGGCCATTACAGCGGCGTGATGTGAGCTCCATCGCGTATCAATCACTCGCTTCAGCGCGATTGGCGCATGCTTTAGAAGGACATCCCATCTATGCGTAGAGGCAGCAAAAAATACATACAATCTTTCTAAAACAGCAGAAAATCTGTCGCTTAATTGCGGTGATCCGACGGCATGAACGCCTGCAAGATTCAGTGTGTGATTTCCACACGACACGAATAGTGCTTTTGGATTTATATTTTTGATTTTTTGCTGCACTTTAGCATGAATTCCCGACATAGTAGATGCGTTGTCGTAGCCTTGTCCCCTACACATCATCACATCTAAGTTGTTTAGTTCAAGTTCATCTAGAATAGATTGAGAAATTTCAGCTGCCGTTTTTCCGTTCAACGGAAAGAAATTCAAAAACGATTCCTTCAGTTGGGCAACACTGTTTTTGATTTTTACATACCTCACTATAAGAGTCATTTGATCAGTATGTGATATGTCCGGAGTACTGTCGCACATAATCGCAAAATATTTGGCTTCGCGCACCTTTTCAAGAACGATGCTTTTGACTTTTTTACTGAGAAGCAAAATAAGCTCATTTTGAGTAGTGGAAGAAAGATAAGTAGTTATCATCTTCTTAGAAATAGAAATATCAGAAAGATGTTTGCTGAGTACGGGACTATATTTTGCCAGAAGCTCCACGGTCTCTAAATAATTCCCTTGGTTGTTGGATTCAAAATCTTCACAATGTCCTCGAAAAGGAAGGTTTTGTTTACTTAGAAATAATATGACATCAACAACGCTTACTAAAATTGCTCTCCACTTCTTTCGCACTCCATCCATATGTTTCTGCATGTTCTTGTCAATTGTTTGTTGCGATTGTAGTCTCATTGCAAGCTCTTTCCATTTTTCCAAGCATTCTTTGTGAATTTGGGAATTCTCATGCTCAAATATGCGTGGATTTAAATGCCAAAAATGATCGAAACATTTTGTGCTAAATAAGGCAGGGCCAATACAATCCAGATTGCTTTTTCGAATATAATAACCAACTTCTCAATATTCTGTCACCGTTTTTGAGTATTTTATAGAACCATTCTTTGGAAACACTTCTTCGCTCAACCTTAGTGCTGTCGCCAACTTTAATTATTCTGCTGCTGGAAGCAAATGGCCCATCCTTGTTTTGATACATTTCTGGCCCTGCTTTGACTAGCTCTACTCTCAAATGGTGATCTATAACTTCAGGCCAAGAGGCCACATCATTGGATAGATTGTTCACTACTGCAACTGCTTCTTCGTTGTTTTCACCTTCGTCTACATGTGTATACCAGACAGTGCATAATTGATATCATTGGTAGCAGTGGCGGCTCGTCCTATAGGGCAACTGGGGCATTGCCCCACCTAAAATTCTGTTCAATAACAATTCTTTACAATTTATAGACGCACACCAATCTATATATACCGAAATCACAGCGAAAATGGTATTTTCCTTGTCCTTTCGCTTGTAAATGCCCATATATAGCGAAGTCTCTGCGAAAATCGAATTCTCTTCTGTGTTTTCGCTTTGCGAATGCCTAGCCGGGGCATGCCCCGGTAGCGCTCATAACAAGCTTTCACTGTCTATTCTCTCAAAGCCGCGCACAATAAAGAAACGGTGATTTACTCTCTTCTATTCATAAATTACCGAGCAACCGGGGCACAATAGCTCTGTGCCCCTAAGGTGTGATGTAACAATCGTACCTATAGCTGAACTCGGTTACCGTCATATGCGTTTAGTCGACCTTTGCAGGTATAGGTCGATTTTGATGGTGTTTCACACCATGAAAACTCATGAAATTTGGTATGTCATGTCTTGATTGTGGTATTTAACACTGCCCCAAGTTTCAGGGTTTCTGCTTAACGTTTAGGGTAGTAATTCCGTTTCCGAACTTGAGTGTGTGCTGATCCGTCATGTATCACAAACAGATTTTACTCAAAAGCCAGTATTGGTATGCATTGATTTGGACGATGTACAATACTGAGATCGGTTATGACATTTGGCAAGGTAAGTCTTAATGTTAGTATCGAACGCTGTACCAAGTTTCAAGTTTGTCACTGAACTGTGTTAGTAGTAATTTCGTTTCCTAATTCGAGTGAGAGCTGACTCGTCATTTATCGCTAACAGATTATACGCAAAGCCGGTATTGGTCTCTATTGATTTTAACGATGCTCCTTACCTAGATCCGTCATAAGCTTTCGCACGGTATGTCTTGATTTTAGTATCGAACGCTGTGCCAAGTCTCAAGGTTGACACTCAATGATTAGGGCAGTAATTACGTTTTCAAGGTCGAGTGTGGTAGAGATGTGCTCCGATCTGACACTTTAGCCTACAACGCATTGCGGATTTCACGCAAAAGCCGGTGTATCTGCGGTAAAGTTAACTGAGATGATGATATCATTCTCAGTTTGCATTCAAATATTTACTTTGATATTATATTCTCCAATGTCAATTTCACCGTGAAATTGTGGCGTTCAAGCCATTTGCTTACAACCCCCTGTCAAGCGCGATAGCTATTTCGTTTTCGATGGCGGCTAACAGCTGATCACTTGATCAGCCTATTCCTCAGTATATTTTACGCAAAATTCGGTGTTGGTCTGTTCGCATTAATTTTGGCAGTGTACCATACCGAAAAGGGCCATGAGGCCACTTCTCGATGATGTCATGTAACAGTGTACTAAGTTTAAGGCTTTCATCCACGTATTTATTCGGTAATATATTTTCCAAAGGCGATTTCGCAGCAGACCTATAGAAAGTAATACAGCCGTATGTGTCGTGTTACAGTCTCCAGTTTCAAGGCCAAAATCTCCTATGCTGTACCGAGACCGAAGTTCCAAGGCTGCTATTTATAGTTCTTCAGAATGATGATTTGGATTCAATATGACAGGCCCAATCTATGAGATAACAATTGCGTATCTGTCCGAACTCGTTGACCTTTCCAATTAGGCTTACGCTATCTCTCGAGGAATAGTCATTTCCATTTCTGCAGATAATTAGTCAGGTCTAGTGCGAACATATGAACCGTGTTGAATCTTTGTTCCGTACGCCGTTTACGCAGTTACCACACTTCAAGTCACAGCTCACTGGCGGACCTTTCGTGGCACATACGTTAAAATCACTGTTGCCGGGAAATTCATGTTACCGTACCATCATTAAGTTACTTGTTTACGTTGGAAAACGCCATTGTGACGTCATCTTGATAAAAAGTCGCTTGCAGCCCTTGCCCCACCACCCGATATTGTCACGAGCCGCCACTGATTGGTAGGCCTATTACTCTTGGTATGCTTTGTCTCTTGCGTTTCTGCAGATAAGCTGATCTTTTCAGTATCTTTTTGTAGCTCAGCGTTATTGTCCTGATTTTCATTCGAATCGATCTCTGGTAATGTTAAAGAGACATTTGAGCCAGAAGAGGTTACAAATTTTAGCATAGCTCCCTCGTGCTTTTTTATTTCTGCTTGTCTTGCTTTCTTCTTCTTTCTAAAAAAAGTTCCTCTCTCTTTGACACGTTTCATTTTCTAGTCTTAATTAACACTTGTATTAATTTAAGCACAATCTGTGAATCTGACAATTATTACCAACTTAAACAGTTCCTAAGACTAGTTTACCTTCACAGCTATCTCGCTCTGCTGTACCAAATAGTAACCCAGAATATAGATCACTAACCTACGGATACATGCTCAACTTAGTTGTCACACGTGAATAGTTGGGCCTCCGAGAGCTGAAATTTACCAATACTGATCGTAATCGAAAGCTATTGTTGCCCTGACTCTGTAAATCAGTGGTTCCCAACCTTTTTATCCTAATTCCCCACTTCCGATTCATTACGAGCCTTCATTCCGCACCTAAAAACTCTATATTCATATCTACCCTTTAAAGTGCTACCTCCTATACATTTTTGCAAGACTTAGCTTAGTATATATAGTACGTGCTATTGGTGACTGTTAAGATCCCCGGAATTGATCAGCACACAATAAAATTAACGCAGCGGTGAACTGGTAACCGTAAACGCACCTCCGTATATATATGTATCCACTCGGGCGCGCAGCCAACAGAAAAATAGGAGGGGTTTCAATATTTTCCAAATGTTGCGGGGTAGCATCAATTTACATACGTAAATACCGAATAATATATGGGTCAGATAAACTTCCTTATGTTGACGAACTCATGCGTCATGCATGCGATACATATATATATAAGCCACCGTAAACTACACTTTCGCACAATACTGAAAGAACTTGAAATAACATAAATATGTAATTTCCTTTGTAACGAGTCCGGATCCAATTAGCCAGGCCACGATCTCCCTTAAATACATGTTCAGCAATATGAGCTCTTATTACAACGAATCAGAATTTTTCCATCACTACGTTTCGTGACCGATGATGGTGTACAAATGAATAAAAACATGTCTGGAGATCGCGTGTCGCTATCCAGGCAATTCTCGCTAATTGGAGGCACTGATAATATCAATCGCTGAATTGCAAATGAGCTATGAAATATTCGATCGGCATTTCAAAACGACATTTAATAAAGGAGAATATTACTGTAAAGATTTTTTCAAAAGTGAGTCTATTCCCCACTAAAAATCCCGAAATTCCCCACCAGTGGGGAATTCCCCACCGTTTGGGAACCACTGCTGCAAATACAATTGAAATGCTGGTCTGACAATCGACATCGTTCCGAATAATCGCACGATATAATTTTCATTGTCATGGTCAATTGGTCATTGTGTTGTGGCGCTGCGATTGTTAGGAACAATCGGCCTTGACGGCTATTTCGGAGTATGGTTCCATTGCCATGTTAACATATTAATTCGTTTTTTCGGAATCAGCGCGACACAGCTTTCTATTGAGACCAGTTTGATTATATTTTTGCTCACGCCAGCTATAGGACTACCAATTACGCTGATTTTAGCCGGCTGTGTACACTGTGCAGCCTCATTTTGCCGCCCCCTTGGAGCCTGCCGCCCCTGGCGCAGAGCCAGAACCGCCAAGTGGCTGCTACGCCACTGGTCAGACGACAGATTACACCAGGGCCGGCCAACCCGTGGCCCGCGAGACGGTTTTGAGTGGCCCGCGAGGTAATTTCCGAAATTAGTAATATTATCAAAAATGGATTGCAAAGATTGTAAACTTGCAAGGACAACCAAAAATTTGATTAGTCTGGCCGCAACACTTGAGATATGATGACTGAAATATCAGTTCCAAAATATTGGCAGATCCATGAGCCAGTAACATTTTGGTAGATATTCGTTCACTACAATAAAGCAGAATAATTTGCGATAGATTTATCAAAAGTAAAAGAATTTCTTCACGCTTCGCGCAACATGTTGTCACTCGACTTCTTGCTTTTAATATTGGTACCCCTTTGTGAAACTGAAAGAACGCGTAATGTATCAGATTGAGTATAACTATATTCGCGATTACGAGACAAAGCGTCGTTCAACATATGCGTTTGCGCTCGCAGAAAGACCGTCGACTATGAAACCTTGGCACAAAATGATTGACGCATGTTGGTCGAAGCTTTCGCTATCGATATGTCCAGGCGCCGAATAGTCCATTCCTTGCAAAATGAGCCCAGCGATATGAAGCAGGTCCACAATATAGTCAAGTGACAATATTATTGACCTATGAATTTCGAAGGTTGGCCACCCCTGGATTACACAAACGCAAATCGTGGACTGACTGAACAAATGTAACAGCAGACTAAGATGAATGTGATTGTCTCGAAGATTAGACCATGCAGGTGTAAGTACGAACTGAACGTAAAGTGAAACTGCGAACGGCTCATTAAATCAGTGCTTGAAGGTATGTCAGATTATGAATGTCACCTAGCTACTATACGCTGGTCAACTTCTTCTGTGGTTCTCACGGTCTTAGTTGAAAATGACTTAATTTTCCCACGGGGACATCAGATGAAGTACCTTTGATCTGTGTATTCTGGTGTAAACTGAACACCACTGCTCCCGCAGTCAAGGATAATAAGAGGATAATAATAGGCCTTTTGCAGGACTTCGATCACGTGACTATAGATACGCATAGCAACCACAAATTGGTTAGCAAGCCACTTTCTGGCGCACCTGCTTCAGTGCTAAATATCGCACAGTGTACTGTTGATTTCTGGTTGTAAACGTTTCGGAAATTTGTTGTAGAAGTCATCAGAGATTTACCTATGCTAGATGTCAATCCTGTACAAAGCACATAGAATGATATCGTCAGAATTACGCAGAAACCAGTACGTTGACGTGTTATGAATTCATGCAATGTGCTACATACCATTTATATATTAAACATCCTATGCTATTGTATGGCTTCTCAGTTGAACAATTCAAAATATTTAGACCTCTACACCTATATTACAAGTTATTGATCATTCTGTCATGCTGCCAAGTGCCACTACCCGAAGAAAAATGATCATCAGCTCCAATTGAGGGTGCAACAAACTGTCCCGAGGCCTAGATTACTTGATTGATTGCCTGGATTGGATTACTTCACTCTATGGCACAGTGCAAATATCTTGAGTTTCAAGACATGGCTATACCACATGTATACGAATTAATAATCTGATGGATTATCCCAAGAGAGCCGAACATAGGCAACTAAGAAATTGATGAGATGATGCCCTCGTCAAGAATTCAGCCTGGAGCCAATTATTATCACCACATAAAATTCGGTCATGTGGTAGAAGGCAGCGTGGTTTCATGCCAACAGAAAATGTCAGCAGACGATCTGACCACTGACTAACTGTCCTGAACTTCTTTCTCGATGTTGATGTCTGCTTTGAAAATGATATTTCATTTGTGTACAGCAAGACAAGCGCTGTTCCGTGGATGCTATGAATATGTATGGACAAGTGGCTATGGAGGTAGAGTAAAATACATAGGCATAAGAGTCTCGGAAGTTATTGAACTTGATAAGGTTAACATGCATTTTTCTTCATCTATTTCTTATGCTCTGGGTATCGAATGCACAAAAATTAATAAATTGCAATTCTTTGCAAGTTGATTTGTAAATTCAATGAATCAAAGAATATCATAAGTTCAGAATATTACGGAGTCAATGCAAAAGAAACAATGTTAGTCGTCTTTAGAGGATGTTTCTGAGTTGGTTGAACCAATACACAGAGGGGGTCAGCAACGAAGTACTATGTTACCTGAGTACTAGCGTCATTATGAGTCTAGGCTACTTCCACTTCTACTTGACACTTTTTAGGTAGTACTTTTTTTGTCAGGTTTGGGATTTTGTCTACTATAGAATGTAGCTTTGGCGCATGATTGCATCCCCTTCAAGCGTGAGGTTGTCATAACAACTGGGCAAAATAGCCCCATGCAGTACCACAGTGGTGTCACCCTTTTGCGTTGATCAAGAAGATGCAACATGCAATGTTTACAGTTGCCACATGGCATCAATTTCTAAAACTAAGTGACCCTCAACCAAATCTACTTCATGTAACGAATTTCTTGACTACTTTTCAGAAATTCATTTCTACTTCCACTTGAAGTACTTTGGACATGTCCTGGAAGTAATTAGTGCTACTTGTACTGGAGTATAAATTAAGGCATTACTTCTACTCGGTTCCCAACAATGACCACGTTGACCACCTCTGGGTATAGGATGACCGATCTTGTCACTGCGTTTGAGCTGCTCTAAAAGTTATTTGATAGTTACTTCCCTTAGTTCGCTAAATAGCGCACATATGTGACATCAACTATTTATCAAAATCGCGTGTGATTTGCCAAATCCACTTCAATCGCAGTTGCAAAGTAGTGCTAATAAAATCGGCATTGTATAAGGCAACAATAAAGTGCACTGCTTTGCTTAGTCTTGATGGCAGGTCCTCCCAAAAGATACTTCCGATGTGTTCAGCGACATTTGTTTTATAGCAGCACGCCAGCAGACAGTAAAATGTATATCCTGATCCTCGCGGGTCCCGGCTGCTTCAGTCATATCCCATCCAAAATCAGGCTCCACAACAGACAAATGGTACTGCTTGAACTAACAAATACTCTTACCAGAATATAAACCAATCGCTTTACTTCAAATGCATAAATTTAAGTACATATGATCAGAGTTAAGTACCGTAATACGACTACGTTACCGATGGATTTCTGCGTAATTCTGACGATATCATTCTAAATGCTTTGTACAGGATTGACATCTAGCATAGGTGAATCTCTGATGACTTCTACAACAAATTTCCGAAACGTTTACAACCAGAAATCAACAATACACTATGCGATATTTATCACTGAAGCAGGTGCGCGAGAAAGTAGCTTGCTAACCAATTTGTGGTTGCTATGCGTATCTAGTAACGTGATCGAAGTGCTGCAAAAGGCCTATTGAGTTATATTTTTCATCTGAAGTCACACACAATGCAGAATGCGATAAGCCACAATGCGATGTGATGAACAGATAGGAGGATGTCATGCAGTTGCGATCCCAGAGTGCCCGATGTCACAAGCTATTTTCGAACTTGATCTTGTTGAGGCAACGGCCCTTCGACTTGTTCTTTCCATTCCTTTTAAGTGCTTTCTTTCGTTATGTCTTTTACTGGGCTTTTTTGTCGCCGGTAGAACGGCAACGGCGAGGGAAAGGATCCTGGATAAACCTCCGACTGGAATCGAAACGGGTCCGCGAGATTAGTGGACGCTTATCGCTTTTCATTGTATCGCAGTGTTGTAGTATTTTGAAATGATGAAATTGTTAATAGCAGTTCTATTATAGAACTGACACTGTGGTCCGGTTTCAACAGATTACAATGTCATGACCATTAAAAGTTTTTACTATATTTTAGAAATAAAAAACATATAAAGTACAAAACGACATGGAATAAAGTAAAATTTGTCGTAACTCATTACTAGACGCAGAAGAACTACATCATTCAACAAAATTTTCAACAAAATTTAAGCTTCAACAAAGTCCAGGAAAAGATCACTTGAGAAAATTACGAGATGCGCTTGATCCGCGGTCCGGCGTTTACATTGCAAATTTTGTGATAGTTGGCCGGTCCGCATTTCTGCTCCGTCCGCCGTTTAGTATGAAGCTATTTTGTTATGGTCCGCTCGGTCCGCAGTTCCGCTCGGTCCGCTGTTCTGTATTACATGTTCCGCTGTTCCGCGGTCCGCCGTTTAGTACTGACCTATTTCGTTTTGGTCCACCTGGTCCGCAGTTCCGCTTGGTCCGCCGTTTAGTATCGCAAGTTCCGCTAGTTCCGCAGTCCGCTCGTTCCGCCGTTTAGAGTTGCCCTGACAACACTGAAGTTGTGCGTGCACTGCTGGTGACAAACCGTGTTGCTGCATTCTCGCAATGGTGTCTAAATCACAATTTTTCATCATGCAAAATCGCCCTAGTAATCAGTTTACAACACACAATCATGAGCCTAATCCCAACACTGCAAAGATGGTGAATTGTTGCTGAGCAAGAGCATTGATCATATTTGAATGGACTTGCTCTTGACCGACACGTTTTCTAAATATATGCAAGACTATGTTTAAAGATGAAACTTTTGTTTTGAAATCATATTATCGTCATGATGAAACAGACTAGTTTATACGCCTATATCAGGACCCTACAGGCCTACATGCATCTTGTCCAGGGGCGGGCTATTAGTTTCCTCCGTGGGCCAAATGAGAAGTAGAAAATGCATTGGCGAGCCGAGTGAGATTTTTTAGCTATATTCTCCAGCGTATTTTAATTATATGTGCCATGCTTCGAAACAATGCCATGATTCGAAACAATGGTAAACATGATACATTTCAACTCAGTCAACCCCTATCCACGTTTTTCTATTAAGACGCTAAAACAGTGGTTCTCAAACTTTTTTAGGCACGCCCCTTTATGATAGTGAACAATTTCGCTCACCCCCCCCCCCTATCATGATATCACAACATATGAAAAAGAGCACCCAGTAGTGGCTCGCAATCTCAACGGATAGTTTGATGGCATGGATTGTTATGGTTGTTAATGAGAGAATTTTGTAATATCAAAGTCGGACATTACACATAGCAATAACGTTAGTATAAGCTGGAGGTAAATCACGCGATGTGCGAAAAAAAAATCAGTTACCTTGGCTTGGCGCCCACATGCTTTCATGCCCCCCAGTTAGAGAAACACTGAACTTAAATGTATATGGGATATTACAAAGCTTGTCTTGGTCGCTTCATTCCGAGCAGTGTGCAGCTCAAATAGCCTTAATGTTGAGCGAAGTTTGAAGTTTTTCTGAAATTAGCCCACCCTTGACCGAATGTTTCGTGTTTTTGTGATAATTAAAATCCTTAATCTCGGCGATATGCTTAGCAAAGACTAAAAGGACGGGTTTATCCCTATCCCCAGTATAGGCCTACAAATATTTAGTGTTCTAAACCTTCTGTGAATTTCGGCTTTCGGCTTTCTCTTTTCAACAGACCCGTTTTCCTTTATGGGTGATAGATATGCTGAGTCATATACCGGTAATAATCGCGAGGACTGATTGACTTGTTTTACGAATTAGGGATTTGGAAATGCCTCGGGTAACAATTTGAAACCCGTACCATATGGTGCGTAATGTAACAATGACAACAAAGAAGGTTTGACCTAAACCATAAATAGTGATTTCATGTGAATTTAATTGTTACTCATACTTTGCCACATTGCCTTTATTTTCAATCTGGATTACGCATTCGAGATAGGTAAGCATCGTAATCGTGGCATACTAATGAACAGGCTTCAAAGTAAACGATTTTCCAGTTTGGTCGGTACAGCCTATGATTTTAGTCCACACATCAACATCCAAAAAGCAGGTTTAACGGTATGAATTCCAAGCAACCTTTCGCGGGCCGCACAGAATGGCTTCGCGGGCCGCATTTGGCCCGCGGGCCGCACTTTGCCCAGGTCTGATCTTGTCTATATGCCTTATCTACAGTTTAGTTATAGCCTAAATAAACACTGAAACGCGGGATCAATATTCGCATAAATGAATGAAGGGTATTGTCTGATATTGAGAATAAACTAATTCTATATGAATTGCAATTTTGTGTTCCGAATACAATATGTTATACAGCCTGACATGACTAAAACATCACACTGTTTGACGCTTGCAGTTTTGATATATTTGAAGGAAACAGAAGACTGTCTGGTACTGAACGTTTTCGTGCCCGGTGCCATCTCCTTGCAATACACCGAGGAAACTCTTCCGGTGATGTTCTACATTCACGGAGGCGGGTTCAAGTACGGATCAGGAACCTCTGACGATACCGACGGAGGAAATCTGGCAAATGCTACCAATTCTGTCGTGGTGACCATTAATTACCGCTTGGGTGAGTATCGACAAATTACGCATGGTTTTGAAGTTTTGAAGGCTGATAATACAGAGTTTTTTCTTGCTATACATGCCAATTTCAATTTGATGACTATATGTGAAACAGTGAAAGACCTCTCTATATATCTGATGATCGCAGATACGGTGCTTGGCTCGCTACTTTACCAGGTTTCTGATTCAGAAAATAGAATGTCGAGATGACCAAAATTCCGGTTGCGATTGGATTCGAATGTGGGGATTGGATTGGATTATGCGGGATGGGCCCAACTTCTGCTATTTTTGTCCACTGTTTTAAACGTTCTTCGAGAGTTGTCAAAAATTTTGATCTCATCAATACCCTGATAGACATAGGCTTCGATGGCAAGTAATGTTTCGATCTTAGAGACTTGAATTGGAACTTTACGGGATATTTATACCGTGATCTGTGGATTTCAGTATTGAAACCGGGTCGTATTCGGATCCAGAATCCTTTTTCAAATTTTCAGCTGACATTACTTTTTTCGTATTTGTATGTATAAATCAAATGACTGTATGTAATATTTTGGAATCTGAATACAATTCCGGACTCGGTCTTCAAATCAAGATCGTATTATAATAGTATCACGTGGAAGTCCGTATCCGATACCGACTCGATTATAAGTTCTTGTTGAAATTCGGCATCAATCCAAACTCATGTACGAATCCGAATCCATTTTTGCAGAAACTCATGGATCAAAATCCTCCATGAAATAGGCCGAGATCTTAGAGACAATTTACGTTTTACAAGTTTGAATACATCTACGTCTTTGATATGCGCGATAGAAATTTCCCTAAGAATTTTCGGGTACAGGAGAATTAACAGGGCTACCCGTGTCTTGCAATAGTGAAACATGTGATTGATGTTGATTCCTTGATACCCATGCCCGTGTTCTTTTTAAGGCCCATTAGGCTTCCTCACACTTAGCGAAGTGGGTAAAGAGGACATACGTGGCAACCAAGGTCTCAAAGATCAACAGCAAGCACTTCGATGGGTGCAACGTAATATCGCCAACTTCAGTGGAGATAGTACCAGGGTATCATACCACACTATAGTTTCAGACCAACGGTGCGTGTAATTGTTGTACTTGCGTAGGTGATGATTTTTGGCAACAGTGCCGGGGCTCAGTCTGTGATGATTCATACCATATCGTCCGTTAGCGATAATTTGTTTTCGTGCGCCATCCAACAGAGCAATCCAGCGAATTTGGCATTTATTCATCCGGATGTGGATGGGGCCCTCCGGATATCGAAGAGGTTATCGGAAGCTTTAGGATGTGATGCGAATGCGACTTCGGAGAGGGATTGCCTACTGTAGGTATTGAAAATAAATAAACACGAGGAGTTCCGAGGTATTGATAATGTATTTTCTGTATGTAGCCTAATTCATGGTGTTTGACATCTATGGTAAGTTAGTCAGTGTAGTAGGCCCATAGTTTATAGTTGCTCAAGTTAATGTTAACGACTTAAAGCACGATCTGAGCTTTTGTAAGACACCGACTACGCAGTTAGATTGTCATGAGGAGATCATCGGCTATATGAATACCACACCAGCCATTATCGATCAGCACTGTCTGACCCCGAGTCCGCCGCCTAGCATTGGAGTCTAACTTTTCTGTGATTGAAATATCCGAGATCTATAAAGATTATGGATGCTACGACTCGACTTGATCTCGTGAATGTGAGATCGAAAAGTGACAAATTCGTCAACAAGGGCTGGGCGAAATCGAATGCTTAAGTGATTCGATTCAGAATCGTGTAATAAGCTTCGAGTCGAGTCGAGTAACACTCATAATAGCGTCTCAAAAGGACGAATAATGTGGAACGCTCAAATATGTAGGCTACCTATTATGCGACCACAAAGAATACAATGCCAGTTCGACATTACGTTGAAGGATATTTCGTCTTTTTTCGTATGCTTATATTCCCTTGCAAATCCCCGTCGAAGTTGTTGGCAAAGCGACGGAAGATATAGATTTTATAAGATTATTATATCATTTGATTGCTCCTGTTGATACATTTGGCGACGTTTAAAAAGTCAGTACGTACTTCAGCATTGTGGCATAATGTGGCCCGAGTCGTCGCTAGGTATCGTGTGTACATGACAAATATATCTCTTCATTGAAATGTGGGGTTAGAATCAGCAATATATCGTTACGTGACGTCATGAGGTTCACGTTCGCGTTCACGCGGAACCTTTTAAAAAGGTTCAGAGGTTCAGAGGTTCACACCATCCCTAATGAATACTCTTCAAACCTAGATATATCTTGATTTATGCTTGTCATAGAGCAGTGGTTCTCAAACTTTTTTAGACACGCCCCTGTTTATGATAGTGAAAAACCTCGCGCCCGTCTTATCGCCATATCATAAAATGCCATCAGAATGCTGACAATGTCAACGGATACTTTGATGGCATGGAAGGTTATGATTGTTGATGAGTGAATTCTCAAATATGAAATCCGGACTATACAGAGAGCAATAATTATGAATCGGAGGAAAATTGCGTCGAGCGTAAAACAAAAATTCAGTTCACCGCAGCTTCGCGCCCCCCCCCCTTCAGATGCTTCCACGCCCCAGTTTGAGAACCGCTGTCATATACCTTTATATATCGTGTCTGTTGAGAGTACATTTCGACAAAATTTTACTAACATCAGAATAACAGCTCATATAGTCGAGTTTCAATTGTAACAAAATCATTATTACTCTACGTATTATCCCCCGCAAACTTGTGCATTAAGTGCTGGAATGTATGAAGAGCTATTATAATATGCTGCAGTAATGGTATGAATTTCAAGTTTATTTCCATGTATAACATTCACCAATCTTCGTCTATCAATGCTAAAATAAACGATATATAATGTATAGAAGTCTATGTGCGAATGTGCATGCTTTTGAATTAGCTGGACGGTGAGATCCAGAGGTAGGCTTGCTACCGTTACATTTTCATTATAAGTAGCATATTCGAGTGTTTCCATACGGCTCCATATGTACTCTGAAGTTTGAAATGCGGCTCCAACATCCAAAAAGGTTGAGAACCTCTGATTTACATATTGGTGCCAAAATTGCGAATGCCCATTCCATATTGGTGAATCTCGTAAAGTTGATGGAAGACTATATTCGTCAGGTGATAGTACTTATTCATATTTCCAGGGTGGTAACCAAGTCATAAGTCAATAACGCTTTTATAGTTTTCACTTGAGTCAAACAGAGTCATTTTCAATTCATCACCAAGTCAAGTACGATGTGTTGACCCGAGTCCGAGTACAAGTCATTATGCTCACTGTCAGTTTTCAGTTCTATCCGGTTCAACCCACTTTATTCAACTCTGCTGGAGTGACGGGACATTCATAATATAATAGTTTTACCAGTTTCTAACCCGATTGTCCAAGTATCAGGACTGATAGACAAAATACCAGTATTGTGGTAACTTTACTATTCTCCGAAGTTACAACGAAATGGCTGTCACGGTCGTCCTATTCTCGATTCACTTGAATTAGTTCGAGTCATGCACAATGACTCGACTACAAGACGAGTCAATACACAAATTGACTCGAGTCGAGGCATCTTTCGCATTTGAAAAAATCACTCGAGTCAAGTCGAATCACCAGAAAATCGCGAGTCGAGTCATTGAAACCCTGCATATTTCCCTATCAGAAACACGACAGCGGAGCAAATTACACTGCAAACAGTACCGATAGAAAGATTAACCGCCATAGAAGAAGGGTCCAGTCTATACCTTGACGAGACGTTCTTCCCTGTCCTGGACGGCGAAGAGTTCACAGACTTGCCTTTGAACATGATACAGTCGGGCAATTGGAACAGCCATAAAAATATCATTATCGGCGTGAACACAGAGGAATTCGTGGAATATCAGTTCTACTATCCTCAAAAATGGAATGAGCAACGTTTTCTGGTAAGCTGTCAGGTTGGGGTTCGTTAAAGTTGGGTCAAACACAATTCCATAGCTAATAAATTTCAAAATCAAAAGATCCTAATCAATAAAAGTGAATGGAAGTCAATGAATGATTTATGAAATAAGCAATTACGTCACCACATGGGCGATGACGTTTGTCTAAAATTCAAAGTTTGACAGCATTAGGACACCGCAGTATATTTCAGGCTGTGAGACATGAAATGCAATATCACCATCTTTCAGTTTTTTGTTCGCCTTGTTAAGAAAATGAACCAGGATTTTTTCGGACCATATTACGGCGAAATCATTACCGACAAGTACGTGGAACTATACCCGCCGCCGTCCGGTGATTACAGAGTTACGTACGGGGAAGAGTTTTCTCATTACTACATGGACTGCCTTAATCAGAAAATGGCCAAGTAGGTGAACTCTCAATTGTACGTAGTAGGCTACTTTTCTACACATCAATGTCGTAAACCAGTGGTTTCTATGTTGCAGCGATGTCTCTAAATCGATATTTCTTCTTTGCCATCATAGATACGCTTCACTCTCCAGCAAGTCGTCCGTGTATTTTTATACAAACTCACATCCGAAATTGTTAGATATTTGCGTGCAAAGAAATGGAGGCAGCAAGGAAAATTGTGAATATGCAACCCATACGGCTGAAATACGATACATATTCCGCACGATGTCCAAGAAGTAAGTTTGTAACCGCAACAATTATTGATTCACGTTTGCGTTAGCCATTCGACGTTGAACAGCCTGTTGCACTAGTATATTTCAAATATTTATCTGTTCCAATCTTACACCTAAAACAGCAGCAAACAACGAAACTTACGCATACAAACTTCACGAAGTCACAACGACACTATCGGTCTATAATTGTTTGAATCATTCACGGACGTGCGATGAACATGTGACACTCGAGCATGTGGCTTTAATCATAGTGGGTCAATATTTGGGTCTGGGCTGGGTTAGTAGTGTGATTATAATTACATGCTCTGTCTAGTGCAGGGGCGTCAAACATAAAGCCAGTGGAGCTATTCTGAGCGGCCCGCGAAAGGTTGCTTGGAAGTAAAAACATAAAACCTACTTTTTAATGTTGCTGCGTGGACTAAAACAATAGGCTCTATCAACTGAACTGAAAATTCGTATGCATATAGCCTGTTAATTAATATGCCGTGATTACGATGCCTACGTACCTCGCATGCGCATTCCAGATTCAAAATAAAGTCAATGTAGTAAATTATGGCGTAACAATTAAAGTCACAAGAAGTCACCAAATCCTATTTGTTGCCATTGTCACATTACGCATTGCATAGCCTGCCCTTCTAATTGTTGCGTGATATGTTTCCATATTCCTAATTCGTATAACGAGTCAATCAGTGCCCGGGATTAATATGAGTCATCATCATCCATAAAGGATGAACGGGCATGTCAAGAAAAGAAAGTCGGTGGTTGTTTTCGACAATATGATGCTTGTGACAGAAGGATTTTCCGCGTGACTATCCACGGAACTACATACCACTACGTTTAACTATAGGTAACTAACCTACCGATGGATGCGCATCAGGTGATTCACGGTCGAGTGATGCTACACTCGCAGATTTATTGTCGCTTCATAGCATGAAAATGCAACGTAATTGCTAATCCCATAGATGACGACCATAGCGCTAAAATTTATTAAAGTTGATCTTATTTGAAAGCTACGGTCGCGCTGATTCTGATAATATACATAAAAATCTGATCAGGGCAAAGCAACCCCCTCGAAATACCCCTCAAAGTCTGAAAATCGGCATTGTTCTGAATTTTAGCGCTCGGGTCGTCATCTATGGGATTAGTAATTACGTTGCCGTTTCATGCTATGAAGCAGACTTGGACAACTAGATAATTCCAGTTGTCTAATTTCACTAAATTAGAGCGAAATGACAGTAATCTAATTCTAATCTAATTTGTGAAATGCTTCCATGCTCTAATTCTAATTCTAATCTAACTTGTAAAATGTTCTTATGCCCTAATTCTAATTCTAATTTAATTTGTGAAATGTCCGTATTCTCTAATTCTTGTTCTAATCTAATTATTGTTTTCCTGAAAATGCCTCTTTGTACTATTGCACTATTGCAGTGAGTTAAAAAGAATATCCCTCTTGCGCAGGGAAATCCAGTGCTAAGCCGCCATCGCCTTACTTACACCGTGCAGTCATAGTAGATATTATGAGTTATGACGAATAATAGCCTGCTAGAGCAGCTTGTAGTCTGCGAACACCATTCTAGTTTCTAAAAGTTTACGTTAGTACATCGCCATTCTGACTAACATGGGCGATGCCCACGGTTACCATAAAAGAAGTAATATTTTATTAAAGTATAGTAAAAATCGAGCCAAGCTTGGTGTACAGAAGGTAACCATTCTCATTGTTATGGGAATGCACTGTTGTTTTTGTTTATTAAACAAAAATATGTGGCGCATATCGCCTTTTGCACCACGCACTGTGATTTGATGTGAACTGCATTTTGCTGTATTCATTTCCCATATACAATTTCATTGAATTTCCAAGTTTTTGCGAACTAAGTAGCTCTAATTCTAATTCTAATCTAATCTGGAAAAAGCTTAGTAGCTCTAATTCTAATTCTAATCTAATTTGAAAAAAGCTGTGTAGCTCTAATTCTAATTCTAATCTAATTTGTAAAAACTTTGTAGCTCTAATTCGAATTCTAATCTAGTTTGAAAAAAACTGGGGAGCTCTAGTTCTAATTCTAATCTAGTTCAGAAAAGCTGAAGATTTTCTAGTTGTCCAAGTCTGCTATGAAGCGACAACAAATCTGCGACTGTAGCATCACTCGACCGTGAATCACGTGATGCGCATCTATCCATATAGGTTAGTTAAATCTATAGTTTAACCGTAATGCTATAGCGTTTGATGTTTTACAGTGGTTAGCCAAAATCACACCCAGTTGATTCGACACCATATTTATGCGTGTGCCTGAAACATTCTCATTCCATTGGTGTTTCCATTGCGAGCTATGAGAGGTACTTCTCGACGCTCAAAATGATAAAGTCGTATTTACGTTCTACCACACCGATTTAAAGTGTAGCTACAGCTTTAGTCTACTTAGGGCAGCATTTTCAACTAAAGCATGGGGCTGCAGCATATGCTACTACGCCAGTGCTGAGCAGCATTTATTACTAGTGTAATTCACTGCTTTTTTTCATAGAAATAAAATTAATACGAAGGAGAATACAGCTGAAATTTTTACTCGGCCTGCCCACGTATTTTCTGCTTCTCATTTGAGCCGCGGAGAAAAGTACTTTCCCGCCCCTGTTTTAAACTTTCTGCGCAAGAAAATTCATTGCTCCATGCAGCGTTGAAAACCAAGTTTTCGTCGTTTAATTTTTCCCTTTCCTTGTCGGGATTTGTTCAAGCCAGTCGTGGTGAGTGTAACACTCTTTAAAAGTGTACTCCAAGCGGGATTATCTTAAACCAGAATCCAGACGAATAACGATTACCAAAACAATGGCAATTTCAACTCGAGCATATCAAGAAACCAGAACACATCAAAGAATGAGTCATCTGTAAACAAAACAGAGATGAAATAGATAAGTAGCTAAATTACTACGTAACAATACCGTATCAGTACTCAGTAGTAATTGCCTGCATGCCGAAAGAGGCTGCAGACCACAAAATAAAGCGTCTATACCGGCCGCGTGTTGAGAACCCCTGGTGTGTAGTAGGCTATACGTTACCTTGGCAGTCATATAACAACTCTATTCCGATGTGTGTTATTTGAGGGTGTTTCATATCCTCAGTTTGGCATGAAACATAGAGGCATGCAGATCTCTGCATCTGTCCGGTCAAGCTTATGGCATGGCGTATGGTAAATGCAATGAAGGTATGGAAAATAGATTTATTCCCAATGTTCAGTTTGATTCCGGATATGGTTGTTTCATAAGGACATTTGGCAAAATATCTATACGGATATATGAATATTTGTACACTGGCCGACTTCATATAAAACCGGAATATGCTACCATTTTGTTAGAGCGCTCTATTCCAGTTGGGATTATCTTTTACAATTTCAATCTGGGATTATATGCCATTCCGACTTTCTTTGTCACCTTTTAGTGAAGATTACCATGAAGATGACGAAGTGGTGGAAAATCAATTTGGCTCGTATTGGGGTAATTTTGTTCACTCATGCAACCCCTCGTTCGACATCGTAAATTTAGGAAATTTCACAGCGTGGCCTCAATATTCTCCGAACGGAATTGCAGGTAATTGCAGCTACCTTCATGGCATCATATGATATGATATCATATCTTACCATATGCTTTGTGCCAATTTCAAATCATAAGATTGCGATGTGTGCACATGTGCATAAGGTGTGTGTACTTGTACATCATGATCAATCATGACAACTGGTATCAATCAATCACAAGCATAAAAATCAGAAAATTATCGGCACAGGTTAAATAGAGCTGATAAAGCGTGAGCACGATTGATGTCAAACAGTGCGGATTTCAATTAAAATATCGCGGCAAATATTGACTTAATCTGTGGGCACTGAGCATGAATATACACTCTGTGCTAGAATCAAAACTGTGAAGAAATTCAAAGATGGGCACAATTATTAAATAAATTCGCGCGGGGATATCTCTTATCCAAGCCACGGTACTTGGTTTTGGTGCTGTATACGCGGTTAAAAATTCCAATATTCTCGTTCTACAGACGATTGAATGCATGTGTTTGGGACCTTCCCGCAGTAAATGTAACGGGTCAATAAAATGTTGATTCATTGATTACGATAGCTGCTCAGGAAGCTCATTGTTTTATATTCTAGGCAATTTTACTGTAGTCCATAGCACCGTTTTCTCTCGGAAACCCCACGGAGCCGCCCAATACTGCTATGACGTAATATAATGTGACCACAGGACACATGAAATAGCGTTGAACAACCTCTTCGTTAGAGGGCGAAGGAAACGCGTTGGCAGGTACATTGCGACATATGAGCCACCTTCGCGCATTGTTCCAATAATCCCGAGCTTAACAGTGATGACTAGGGCAAGTTTTTGTTGCAGTTAAATCCGTGGAAGGCTGCATTTATTTTTGAAAAAAGTTGCAGAAGTTGCATTTTGACCACATTTTGCTCGGTTGATTAAAAAATAGGTAAACTTCCCAGATTGACTAAAGAAAAAAAAGGTCAATTTTCCGGCTCAACTCCCGAAATACCCGTAAAAGCGTTACTTCGGTGCTGATTTACAGTGTTTCAGTAGAATTTGGCCGTGTATTTCACCAAAATCGAAAATACTTTTATGAAAAATCGAGAAAGTCGCAAAATGTTGCAAAAAGTTGCATGAAAAAACGGACAAAAGTTGCAAAAAGTTGCACTATGAGATCCCTTCAGACTGCTTAAAACAGCATTCTACATATCTTACGAGTATTTAGGAAGCTGCCGGAAGCTGTAAAAAAAAGTTGCAAAAGTTGCAAAAATTTGCCCTAGTGATGACACTATTCCACCTATCCATCCATCGGGCATATTGTGATCGCATTACCAAAAGCAGACGCTATACAATACGAGCAATTGCTAGGCACGACTTGCAACGGAGATAGAGGTACAGAAGCATTGCCAATTGACCATTTTCAGATCTTGCTGATCTATAGTTGAAAATTGGTGGCAAACTAACTCTACGTTGCATTCATGATGCATACCTTTCTAAACTATTTTCTTATATGAAGGATTCTCCGGGATATGGAATTACTTGAATATCGGTGCACCGATGAGTAACGTACGCGATCAATACCGCACTGAAATCTGTCAGTTTTGGGAATCGATCAACTACGCTTTTCCGACACACGAACAAAGTTCTAACGCCACAACCGATGTCATGACTATTGGTCAATCAGTGTCTGAAACAGTCAGTCTCGAAGTTAGCACGATGCCAACGACAGGTTACAATTCAACTGACTTTACCACATCGAAGAGCATCTCCGTTAAATTGACCACGTCTGTGATGTGGTTATGGACTGCTTGCATTTACATGTGTGCCACGTTATAAAAATGATGCTGCGCCTTATCATACTGTATACGAAATACTAACGATGACATATTCTAATTTTTACTAATTATGTCTTCGTCCTCAATCTGTTAAGGTGAGTTAAAACAGGGATTCTACAAAACGCGTGTAACGCTGTCATATACGTAGGGAGATTGATAGGTCGTTATAAAGTTAATGGTGCACGCGTATAGGTTATAGGCATGTAGTTATATTGCCGTCGTGATATAAAATCAAATATCTTGAACGATACTAACGAAATGTGTTCTTAAGGGACGGTTTTCCTGAATATTCAAAAAATGCCTATAGTTTTTAGTTTCATATTGTCTCGTAACAAATGTCAGGTAATGTTGATCTTAAATTATCTAGGGCCAAAACAACGAGTGTCATAATATCGGACAATATGGAAAATAGATATACAAACTAGATCACCCAGCATCTCGATCTGTCATGGTGGCCCCGGTTAATTTACGTTAGGCGGTCTCGTGATGCTGTACTACTCCAATCATTCAAGCTCAGTGTTGAGGCATACATTTGACGTTAATGTAGCCTACTTTCGTGTCCAATGCGATGCTGACCAAGTAGCAAATGTGAATGGCGTTATATTCGTGAATTTGCCTTGCACCAGTGAATGGTATTAAGAGCCACGCCATTGACTGACATCTTGTGGTATACATCCGTTTCCGCGCCAAACCCGTAAGGTTGTGTTCATGCGGTTTGTAAGATATTATTGCTAAATATGTGCCGGAAACAAACTCAAAGTATGCCATTGACGACAAGCTTACTGTGAGTACAATGCGTTTGCAAAACCCTGTCTATAGGAGTTAGACTGACATGACACAATAAAATATAAAGAAGTCTGAATTACTGCCGGTCCACTTTCCTGGACATTATAGGAAAGGCTTGAGGTTGGGTATAATTTCAATGATCAGCTCATATGCTCAGTTTCACTGGTACGGTTGAAGCAGGGGGTGTCTTCGAAAATGATGGGAAGATATATTATTGCTGTGCTGCATCGTTGGGTGGGCCAATTGTGACTAGTACCCTTTATTGCATGCTCTTATTTCTTGACCTCCCATCAGGATTCTAGGTATAGTGGAAAGATATTGGATTCACACAAACGTAGGCCTACCAGAAACAAATTGCCTTCGTGATGAGGAGAACACGATTACAAATTGGTATTTTTTATAAGGCGCATCATTTTGATCTGCTGTTCGCATCTGTCTGTGGGGCTCAGATTACAGAGGACACTACCATACTATAATTTAAAATCAAATCGCATTGAACCGCGCGTAGCGCGAAGAAAATTTCAAGAATAATTCAAACCTCACATTAATTAAGGCAGAGGCGGGCAACTGCTCCAGTCGGCGGGCCGGATATGGGAAAATTAAGTACTTGGCGGGACGGGTTGCTGAATGGATTATTCGCCCATTTATCCAAATATGCACGGACTATATCTTATTGAATATATTTTAACGACAGCAATGTCACTTCAAAGCCATTTCTCGCCGATAATAACGAATACGATGTAGATTTGAGAACAGCATTGCCATACAGTCGCCGCCAAGTCTGCTTCTCTCTGATCAATTAACACACGTTGCAATCGAAGTGTCTTATAGTCCACGGCTTGCCGAGCGCGAAATTTGATGAAACAGGTATCGTGGAAAGCTACCACGGTACTGATTGCGAAAATATAAACCCCCCCGAAATCAACCTCGAATGTTGCATTGTAAAGGAGTTTGGTGCGATGACGCAGCGACGTTGTCTGGGAGCAAGTGAGAGCAGCGCAAACCGCAACTGTATTGGCCCTTGCTGGGCAATCGATTGAGTATTCACTATCCAGGGGTTCTCAGCCCTTTCTTGGCGTGGCCCATTTTCCGATTTAAAAATGTGCTGTGGCCCACCTGACATCTTTGAGTCTTAATCCTGTTTAATTCGTGGTCACGGACAGCGCCGAATGCCTATTTCTCTAAAAGATGCGCATTTTTCTCTACCTCAGTGGTTCCCAACCTTTTTCGACCCATCGCCCCCTTTTCAAACTCCACACCTATCATCGCCCCCCAAATATTGGGAACCGAAAATGGGCATACAGACTGAAATCACCGGCGAGTTGACTAAGAAAAAAGGTCAACTTTTCGGCTAGACCTCGAAATTACACTTTTCCAGCTAAATTTTGATGAGTTGACTAAGAAAAAAGGTGATTTCTCCGACTTTATTCCAAAAGGACCGTAACAGCACTTCGTCAGCCCCCCTCCAATACGTTGGTCTTGACCCCCCCCTCCATAGGGCGATAAATCAAACTTCTGACCCCCCTCCGATACGTTGGTCTTGACCCCCCTCCATAGGGCGATAAAGCAAACTTCTGCACCCCTCAGACCCAACTCCCCCGATACCTCTTTACCGCTACTTCTCAGCGCAATTTGTTGGACTCTTTAGCTAGTCGGCTTAAATCGCGCGAAGCGCGAAAAAAATTTTTCATTCATGATTAAATCGGTCAATATGATCGGGAATTGCATATATATTGCTGTCAATTTTTTATCCTATCTCTGCTCATGTATTCAGATTTACCGGTAAAGTTGAGCGAGGTTTCTTGGAAAATGTAGGGCCCGTAAATAATAATTGAACATATTCGGGCGGACCCGTGCGTATAATGACTTCGTTACGTAATGACATTTCGTGGCCTGTCTGCTATGTCAAAAGATATTCAAATCGCCCATACGTACTAAACTAAAAGACGCATACGATTTCAAATTGGTATTTCTGCACCGGCAATTAATTTTTCTCTGCGAGATGGCATTTTTCTGTAGGGTCCTGATTGAAAGGACAGGAACACTATATGACGCCAGCCATTTAGGCGCCTATTGACAATTAAATATATAAATATATATGTATATCGTATAGGGGAGATGTGGTACCGATGGATCACTGGGACGGAAAATACTTCGAAAATTCTCTATGATAATTCCATGATTACACTCCGTGAACTTGTCTACAATTGCATGCTGGCAAAATCTTTCCTTGCACACAAAAAAATTGGTCGTGCGCGAGCTATGGGGTCTCTCACTGATGTTTTTTTGTTTTGGGGGGTGTAAACTAAATTTAGATCGACATATACATTTTTCTTTGTAACCTTCAACACGAACAAATCAGCAATCATTTTTATTGTGAAGTGTAGCGCTTGTATCAGGCTATATAATGGCACCTATTATTTTTTCAGTACTTTGCTTGAGTAGAATTTTTTTCGATTTATGTTTAAAATTCGTAGGGTCGGGACCGATGATATAATAGCCAAATCAAGTTAAATAATCAAGCATACTAATCATGAAACAAATGAAACATGCCTACGTACAGAAAATATTTATGTAATAATTGCATATGATGTTTTATCGCTATAACGAGGTATTTGGAAGTCACACTGTCGATTTTCGGGCATTATGTATGTACCCTCAAATTTATAAGTCCGAGCCTAAATCGAAACGTGATTTTATGACAACATTTGAGTTAATATATATTCTATTTTTCGACGGTTGCGATCAAACATTCTTCTTTGGCTTGCTGTAGCTTAGATTATAATACTGAGCAAGAAAAGTTGTCACATCTGAGGTTTTTAGGGTATATGTGTCATAGGTACCCGGGTTGTGTGCCATTGGACCCACCGGGTGGGGACCGATGACACGTTCGAGCAACAAATTTTGAAATCCATAAATATTTTTTGAAAAGACGGATATTCATGTATGTGTGCGCGATAGGTAGAGCTTGTATCAAAGTGCTGAGCCAGCAAGATATCTGTTGTTTTCGGCTGAACATTTTGGGGCCAGCGATCATTTTCCAATTTTTGATCCATCGGTACCACATCTCCCCTATATATCGAAGTCGGTCAGCATGAAGGCAGTCCTTTTCCGCCAAGGTTTTCTCGTTCTGGCACACTTCTCGGAGTCGCATGTTCCATGGCCTGAAACTTCATATGTCTTGGTGCGTCATGGTGTGATAATGGCTGACGCCGAGATGCCCATTTCTATAACTCATGCATATTATTTCTTGGAGGAAGGGTATCCAATAAGCAAGAAATATGTGATCACGAAATGGCGCGCTGCGCGAAAGTTTTTTGAAAAAGTTGCCTAAATTTCTAAAATAATACTCTATAATAAATGTTAATTCACGAAAAAATTGTGGGCCCCCTTCGAACTCGGGCCCCCCTCCCAATTGAGGGTTTGGGTGTGGCAGTTACGGTAATGGACGCCAATATAGCCATTTCAACGCGCCATGGCTCCCATCACCCCTCCGTCCGTTTTCGCCCCCCTATCGCCCCCTTGGCTATTTTCGCCCCCCTGGACCGACAAATCGCCCACTGGTGGGCGATATCGCCCACGTTGGGAACCACTGCTCTAACTGATGACATTTAAATCTCGATCTCCCGGGATAAGAAATCGCGCGAAGCGCGAAAATAAATTCAAGTTGAATAAGTATCCTCCAAAAAACGACCAACGAAATAATCTTGGGCCCCTTCGAGCTCCCCCAATTGGGGATCTGGGTGCGGCAGTTACGGCCCTGGTAGATCCTAAGCTAAAACTTCTAAGTATATTATTTTCGTCCGCTGCTCCATTCCCGTCGCGAAACACAATGATCAGATCTCCGCACTGTGTGATTGGGACTTCAGTGATACTATTGTGGGGAATACTATATTCATTCTGGGCCAGCATCGAACAATTCATTGGTGAATGGGGTACTACAGAGAAATGGAGAAAGATTTTTCAATATGCATGATCTACTTTGCGTGTCTTGTACCAAAACAACTGAAGTTGCGATGTCAGAATATTCAATCCAATGATACAATCAATTCCTGTGACTCTTTCAGTAAGTACAGGGATTTCCAGGCCGGACATTTTAAACCGACTTCAAAGATTAATGCGCTCCGATAAATCCTCGATCCATTAGGATTCGTTGTTGCGGTGGTGCAGTATACCTCCGCCAGAAGTTGCTAATAATTTGCAATTATGGCTATGTTTAGATTGCAATAATACGGCCTGCCTAAGTACAGTAAATCAGTACATCAATTGCACCTCATTGCGAGTTCATTGCATACCCCTTTCAACGGAATACGACATGACACTGCCGGAATACTTGGTTACTTCAGCATTATCTTCCAGTTTTTATACACTTGAAATTATTTTAGTTGCTGTTAGCCGTAGGTTGTCATAGCCAGTAGAAAAAGCCACCGTTTCTTCCTAACGTTTTCGATTTGTACATGCTGACTTTATACGTGCCACTACGTCTAATCAAAGTCGGGTGAAAAGCTTTTTGTAGCCTACGTATAATTAGATAATACGAATATATTTTTAGCGAATAACATAAGAAATATAACTAAAGTTACCTTAAATCTGAAATTTTCCAAATGGCTCCGTGGCCCACCTCAAAATGCTCTGTGGCCCACCAGTGGGCCATGGCCCACCCTTTGAGAACCCCTGCACTATACGGTCGTAAACCAAACTTGACGCTGATTGGTCGAGAGACGATGGCCATAGAAACGGCGTAACAGCGCAGGACGCTGCATTTACCTAAGCCTTAGTCGTGGCGAGATAGCGCAGTGGTATAATCCGCGGCTGCAACACCGATGGGTGCGGGTTAGAGTCCGACCGAGGTCGACTTCCGAATTCCGATACCTAAGTGTTGGAGGTTTACCTAGGCTCCTCCTCGCCACATCATCCGCGTCAGCGGTGTCTTACAAAAGCCTAGAGGTGGGCCGTGCTATAAGTCGGCAGTTACGGAAAATAAAAAGAATATCGGCCTGGTGTAAATGACCATAGTAGTCGACAAACACCATGAATACCACAAACCAACCAACCAACCTAAGCCTTAGTTGGCACTACGATTTATTCCTATAGCCGTGTAGACTGTATAAGAACGACAAGATTACAGTTATATGTTTATTTCTTCATCAATAATAGAATTAGGAAAGGAAATGAAATATTTGGTAACACCTATCAAAATACAATGCCGAAATACTGATGTGTTTATAAATGCAGTGCCACCAATGGCAATGAACTCGGAAGAACAGATCTTTCCATTCATTTCCTTCCAACGCAAAGGACAGGAAGGCTTGAGAATGCAGAGTAAGAAGACATGACTTCAAGCCTACTTCCACAATTTTCATTTGCTCCTACCACTCTTGCAACGAAGACTTTGCTGTTAGTGCATTAGGTACACCAATACAGTTTAGAAAATCACGTCTAAAAGATAGGAGCAATTCCCAGTCACAATCTACGTGGTAAAGTAGAAGATACGCGCCTTGCAAAAAGGCGGACCCTGAAGTCCATGCCGTGCTGTCTTCCTCCAATGTTGTGGATTATACCTATTCAGGAACTAGTTATGTTGAAGATATAGATATGTTAGTCCAGTTTCGTTCCGAATAATAAATTGAATTTTATGGCAATAAAGAATAGAGAAATGCGAGTTCGAAATATGACTTGAGTATAGTTCGCTGAGCATCACATCCAGATAAAATTCCTGGAGTTTTGGAATGTTTTGTTTTCAGTCAGGGTGTCTTGATACTTTTGCGAATCCGCATATCATTTGTAGTCCAAACAACAAAGTGTGCCCACTGCCCAGTCACTATTAGCGGCATACATTTGGGGCTGAATTATGACTGGGAATCGCAACTCTCAGATTTTCTAAACTGTATTGGTGTATCTAATTCACTAACAGCAAAGTCTTCGTTGCAAGAGTGGTAGGAGCAAATGAAAATTGTGGAAGTAGGCTTGAAGTCATGCCTTCTTACTCTGCATTCCCAAGCCTTTCTGTCCTTTGCGTTGGAAGGAAATGAATGGAAAGATCTGTTCTTCCCGAGTTCATTGCCATTGGTGGCACTGCATTTATAAACACAGCAGTATTTCGGCATTATCTTTTGATAGGTGTTACTAAATATTTCATTTCCTTTCCTAATTCTATTATTGATGAAGAAATAAACATATAACTGTAATCTTGTCGTTTTATACAGTCTACACGGCTATAGGAATACATCGTAGTGCCAACTAAGGCTTAGGTAAATGCAGCATCCTCCGTTGTTGCGCCGTTTCTATGGCCATTGTCTCTCGACCAATCAGCGTCAAATTTGGTTTACGACCGTATAGATAACTAACCTACGGATAGATACGCAACACCCGTCGTCACGCTTGCTTGCCCGGAGGGAATGACTGCTCAGCAATCTGAACGCAGCATAATTGCTAATCCCATAGCTGATGACCTGAGCGCTCAAATTGACTAAAGTTGATCTTATTTGAAAGCTACTGTCACTCTGATTTCGAGAATATACATTAAAATCTGATCAAGGCAGCGGAACCCACTCAAAATTCACTTCGAAGTCTGAAAATCTGCATTGTTGTAAACAATTGCAACCATGCAAGGCCCATTGTTATGGTCATTGTGCTGCGTCTCAACCATCGTTAGCAACAATGCCGATTTTCAGACTTTGAAGGCTATTTCGAGCTGGTTCCATTCCCTTAATGAACTTTTAATGTATATTTTCAGAATCAACGCGACAGTAGCTTTCAAATAAGATCAACTCTATTTAATTTGAGCGCTCAGGTCGTCAGCTATGGGATTAGCACTTATGCTGCGTTCAGATTGCTGAGCACTAATTTTCTCCAGGCAAGAGAGCGTGACGATGGCTGTTGCGTATCTATCCGTAGGTTAGTGATCTATATATTCACGTTTCTCGCGCGCACTTGCTCCTGAGCTGCTCAGACGGCATGGTTGCGTCACAATACCAAGCTCCGTTACAATACAAGATTTGAGATTGATTTTTTTGGGGGGTGGGGGTGGGGGCAGGGCCACGAGCAGAATAGAATTTATATTTTCCCATACAGTACCGCGGTAGCTTTCGATTGATACCAGTTTCATCAAATCGAATGCTCGGCAAGCCGGTCAAAAATTACTGTCAAAATGCATTTAGCCAAATGGAAAGTGTGACGTAGACCAATTTCACTGAGCCGTTAGATTTGCATGTGTCCACCCACACCATATAGGACACTATGGTGCAATCCTTAATTAAGATTTCAAGGCGTTCGATAAGCCCGGTAGCCCAAATTTGCCAAGAAATCAATTCATGAGGGTTGAGTACATGGTAAATGCCGATAATGCAAGTCTTCTCGCTTCTCATGAGCGAAGCATAAGCATAGGGTTACCATATTTCGGAAATGTGAAAAGAGAACACTTTTTCAAAATCTTCCGACTAACAGTTCTGGAGTAAAATCCGGAAAATGGTAAATTTTCCTTGACTTTGCGGTTGGTGGACTAAAATAATAACTCGGCTCCGGAAATTGACACTTTTCTTAAATTCTCCGCTATGGTTGACTAAAAAAAGGTCAACTTTCCAGCTCGAATCCCGAAATACAGTTTTTCTTTCACATTATCCGTTGTTTGACTGAAACAAAGGTCGCCTGAGCGTTATTTCAGTGCTGATTTACTGTCAGTGGGCGTCCTCCGAGGTCAGTTTCAAAAAGTCAAAAAAATAGGACAAATCCTCTTGAAAGAGGACTGATGGTAACCCTACGTCAGCTCTCTATCTCACGCTGCGCACATACATATATAATAACATGCAATCACTAAAATTTGACGTTTAAGCAAGTAGTGGGGAATTTCGGTAGACTGGGGCCGCGGGCCACATTATCATGTAAGACGGGAAACTGTTCGCGTGCCGGATAAAATCCCGTCGCGGGCCGTATGTTGCCCGCCCCTGAATTAGGGAGACAATTTCTGAATATAAATTGAATATTGACGGTCGCCAAGGTATCCTAATCTAATCAAGTATCGACGGCCGCAAAATTTTCTTTCCACTGCCAAAGATTGGCCACCTCTGAACTAAAGAATCGATATTGGGGTTAGCTAGACACGGTAGTACTCGCTGGAAAACTATCTCCTCGTTAAGCTTGGTCTTTTGGGGAGCTCGAAGACGATTTCCAAGCGTCTCGGTCTTGGCGGAAATGGGCCATTGCACGTCAAGGCAATATGCCCGTTCATGTGACCAAATTCTTCCTCCACGGAAGATATTACCATAGCCGTATCAGCTAGTGAGGAAAGATGATATTGGGAACAGGAGAATAGCTTAATTTGAACAACAACAATAATATGCATAAACTTAAATTGATTTCTGCAATTCAAAGTGCTTTACTAAGCGATTTTCCGACATTCCAAATTAGGTCGCGGGCCACAAAATATGACCTCGCGGGCCGCATGAGGCCGCGAACTGCATGTTGGTGACCCCTCTACTAGACTATATGGTCGATTCAAGACTCACGAGTATGTTTTGTGTTCATTATTGCTTGGCCTTGTGTCTTGTGGAGACGAAAACACTAATATCGCTGGTCTGTACTAAGATGGATTTGGATATCCATCTGTGCAATACTTGTTAAATAGTGCTTGTCTCAGTACAGTGTGCATTGCCCCCGCAGCATCATGCTAAAACCAGACTAGCTCACTCTTGCACAGGGTTGTAACCAAGTCATAAGTAGGGCAAGTTTTTGCTACTTTTGCAACTTTTCTTTACAGCTTGCGAAAGCTTCCTAGATACTTAGCATATATGTATTATGATGTTTTAAGCTGTTTGGGGGGATTTTATAGTGCAACTTGTTGCAACTTTTCTCTATTTTTCATGCCAATTCTTACTGCAACTTCTATCAAATATTGCGTCAAAATGTAAAGAAGTGATTTAAAAACGTGCTATAAGCTATTTCTAGAATGGTTCTATTCTCATTGATTTGCTTAACAAAGTGCTATATGATTAGTTAGCTGCATCTCACTGTTATCTATGACACATGTGTATGCAAGCAAGAAGTTGAACTACCCCTGCAAAGCACGACCGTGCTAGAACAATATGTAGATAGATCGCTTTATTAACTTCGTCGTTTAAATTTGAAATAGTTTCCCATTTCACAAACGCCCAGTCGAGACCGCCGAAAATTATATTTTCACTCTATCACCTTTCTTCAGGCTATTGATTTTGCTAAAGTCGTCAAGAGTGAGTTTTTTCTGTAATGCCTTGGGTCAAGTTTGCAGACCAAGGGGGTTTGGGGTGTGTTATTCGACTTGTGTTAGGGTAGGGCGTTATCGCTATGCTGTTTGTCTTTTTTTGGTAAAATTATTCTCACATGGCGTAATTACCTTGCTGTGTGCTGGGAAAAATGTAATTTTTAGCGGTTTCGTCAGACCGTTAAATGACGAAGTCACAAATTTGACAGATCTGCAGGAACTAGGTTATACAACGGACCTTTTCGAGTATCACATGCCCTGATAATTCAACAAAAATTATAAATGCAACTTTTTACTGCAACTTTTGTTAAAATTAAATGCAACTTTACCGCAATTTTAAGGCAGCAAAAACTTGCCCTAGTCATAAGGTTGCGATTCACAAGTTAATCCGCTGAGCGGAGTCCGAGTCATAGTGTCGAGGCTGGAGTTCCTGTCCATGTTATTACGTACCATGTTTTTTATCGAGTTTAAGTCAGGTGTACCTCACTTCTGTGGAACCATTGGGCGATATCGAAGCCCTCGCGTTCGCAATGCAATCATTTTTATCGATACTAATATGTTCATTAAAACAGAGAAAAGTCAGTTTCTGCGCGTATTTTTCAAGTATCGGTCCTGATACACACGACGGTAATCAAGTGATATAAAATGTATTGAGTCACAAGACTTGGTCAAGTCATGCACAACTCTCTAGTACAAGTCCAGGCCAAAATAAAAATTGACTAAATAATTTAAAAAGGTGTGTTGAGTAAGCGATAATTTGCGACTCGAGTCTGACTCCTGCCGGACACTTCAAGCACAATCTACATACTACGATAAAATTATATTTAGTCCGTTTGCTACCATTTATTCAACATACAAGGCATTCTATACTACGCAACTACAACAATTACACACATGAATATGCTACGCTAAATTAGTGACTACAAGCTCCATCAATAGCATTGAAAAGATTCGCGGTGACATCAGATACCAGAGGTTGCTGAATGGGGAATTAATATCATTTCGCTCTGCGGCTGATCACAGTCACGTCGCTCAGAGCATCTTCTGTCAGTTCGGAAAGGTAGGATATCGGCGTTTCCCTCATTGAGTGACTCCAGTAAGATTGTCTGCTGTGAACTGTTGAGAAGTGAAAAGAAATTAACCCGACCACGCCCAAATACTAATGTGTCGACGTTCGCATTAATGTGTATGTAATGTACCACGTTCGGTATTGAAAATGTAGATGAAATGTAGTCTGTTGTCAGATTGAGATTCGTTGCTAACTAAAGGTGGCGAGCTTCAGAGTATTATCCAGAGTTGGTCAGTAACGAAGCACTTCTAGTTTTCGAAGTACCACAAGTAGATTTTGCTTCGTACTACTTCCTCAAGTCGTCAGGATTTTACACTATTTCAACTCCTATGTCAGTTTTCAAGGCAAAACTAGGGTCAGAATATCGACTTTACTTAGCTGTGAATCACTACTTCTACTTGTTCTTGAGTAGTAATTTTGTGGCGCCACTTCAACTACGACTTGACTACACTTTGACTACATCTGCTATTATCATACTATCAAGAACATAACAAGGAACACGGAACTAAAATTGATCATTTAATCGAAATCCTGTTAACATATAGGTTTTTCGATGGTGTATTCTATAATCGAAACCTAACAACGCACACCAACCTGATTCAGGTTCGTGTGAGGTGGTCGAGTAATACGAGACGTCACTCCTGAAGCTGCTCTGAAAATCTCGACTGAGCGTGGATCCGGTGTAGCTCGACATGGGAGACGGTGACAGCTCGTACGGCGTCCTGGGATGAATAGTCGAGACGGAATCGTCGCTTTCGCTCAGAAACGATAACGTGCCGCTGGCCAATGAAGAGTGAGAAAACGTAGAAGCCGAAGAGATAACGCTTCCCATTCTGAATACAACAGGAGTTGCTAAATTTCAATCTGATGCGGTCAATGGTGTACAGCTGTAAACTTTGTTATGTAACACTGGTCAACAAAATGAAAAAAAAAATTTGAGGCAGAACATCTGAGTGAGAGCCGTTTCTGGGGTTTTTGAGGTTGCTGATTACGAATATCACATTAATTTTGTCAGATTAGCTCTCTATCAGATGATATTTATACCCCTAAAAAAGCCCCAAAATTACTGTATTTACCCTCAAATATTTCACTTGGTAGGAAGAAAATCGTAGTTTTTTGTAATTTTATACTGCGCATAAATGGCTAATTGACTATGAAGAACCCTCATGTCATTCTCAGTCACTCAATCAATATTAACATGACATGATGCGGAAGATTTGTTTGTCAAAAAAGCAGTTTGCCAAGTCTAAAAATTGCACTTCTGCACAACGGAAATTCATATTCTTCTGTATCAATTGGTCATTCTACCAAGATTAAAGAGGAGTATAAAACTATAAAATTTGTCCTTGAAAGGCTTAACTACAATACTCATATGTGTCTCATTTCTTTTGACTGGTAAATAAATAATTTTCCACTGATTTAACAAAGTGGGTATACCTAGTAAGCCTATCAAAGCTTAAATTTGGTATCTGGTATATTCGAATACCGATGAAAGATTCCAATTTCACATTAGGAAGGAGTTTACTGCATGTAATTTCTCCTAAGATGTAGTAAATAAAACTTTTTAGATGATCACAAAGCACCCAACTACAAACAGTTGGTATCTGCATATCGAAAATTGGAACAAACATGACCATAAAAGTTCACTTCCTGTTCAGTGATCTTGGTATATTCCCGATCATCTTGTTGATTAGCAAGGGGAGAGGTTCTACAAAGACATCAGAACAACGAAAGAAAGATACCAGGGCAGATAAGATGAACCATTGAACATATCATGTCAGACCATTGCCGGAACCTTTCGAGAAACTGCACTAAATAGCTTACAGGCAAAAATCGTACAAAAACAATTTCGATTTAAAATATATCAATAATATTGTATTCCAACTGATTAATTCAAATTTACAATACGTGGTTGACGTAAAACTGATTGAATTAATGCAACGTTATTTGAGTATCTAGGTAAATCATTATATACATGACTGGAGTTTATTTATGTACATGATATCCGTGAAAGTCTGTAACTTTGATAAATCTATTACCCCTAAATATAGTGCTGCTGCTGTATTTTGATTTAAAATAGTCTTCTGTGTGTAGAAATAACAAGTACATTGAATTTCCAATCTTTGTAGTACGACTAAGCCGATTTTTTATCTAGTCATTACCGCGAAAATGGGAGATTTTGGTCAAAATAGCCCCATGGGATATCTCCACAACCAGTGCCAATTTGAAAAAACTAAGGCCATATTCGAAATCAGTGCCCTTCAGAACCCCCAAAACCACTCTTACTTTGTCTGCCTAAAAATATGTTTTGACCAGTGTATAATCAACCGTAGAAGTAACGCCATAATTTTCTTCTCAATACAAGATTTTGAAGAGACCCTTGGATGTATAGAACCTCAATATACAATTGAATAATTGTATAATCAATATCTTATTGCAATATTCTCGAATATTTTCTTTTAACACTCAGAGTTAATCGTCATCAACTAGGAGAGTAATTCAAAAGAACTATTCGTATCTGATTACGTACTAGTTTGACATACCAATTCATTCCGAAATCTCTACGAGTTGCTGACAAATGAGTGCACGACCGAAATAGTTTATACCTCTAACAACATATTATGTAGAATGTAGAAATTTAGAATGGATGTGGAAGCACAATTTGGCACCTGAAACTGGGATGTGCCTAATGTACAGCGGACGATATTTTGGAAATCTGACAAACACACCTATTTTCACTTCACGGATTTATAGTGTAAGCCAGGGTTAAGTACGGCGAGATACACGATTTTCGGTCACAGCGTGTATGTCGTTTACAACGGTGCTGACCGACTTATTTCCGTTCGCGACCAAATTTTAATTTAAGTTTTATTGTGCGACTGATAATCAGATATGACCAAACGAATGACAATCATGTATCGAGAAAACAAATCATGTACACACGTGCGATGTACCGGTAATACGTACGTTGAACTTCCATTTTAGATACTATCATAGAATGTCTAGTCTTGATAGGCTTGTTTTTCCTACTTGGAAAATCTCCAGAAATGCCCAATATTATAGTAGGCCTACTCCAATTGTTTGACCAACTGTCACGCGCAAGATCGTCACCGTGCCTACAGTTTTTTTATGCCTATAAAAGCGTTATCATTTGAAATAACAGAGTGCTGACATTCCATAACAATCGAAAGCAGCCCTGTGTGACTTATTAAATAGTGAATACTAACATTTAGTAATGCTCCGCGCGGAAGCACTGGTTCATAGCAATTGGATCCTACCTGTCTTCAGTCGAATCGTACTGACTTTCCATCGGAATTGCAGGCATACGGTGAGAGAACTTCGGAGGTGCCGTGTCGAGATTTGGTTGCGACGACGCCATTTTAGTTTGACTATTAACTTTCGCCTTTGTAGGGTACTGAGAAGGAAGTATCTTTTCCTCCTTTGCTTTGACTGGTGAATCGTAAACAGCTGTCGGTAATTCAGAATTTACGGTCTCGGAATTATTGCTTGTCCGAACAATTTGATATGTTGGTTTGTATGAATTTTGTACGGCGTCGATTGCTTTTTCTGCGTTCAGTGTAGGATAGAGCTTTTGCCTTGAAAAATTATTTGTTTTCTCCGTATTTTCGAGTTCTTCGTCACGCTGCTGATTTTCGATTGGTGATTCTCTATCGCGAGCTTCTGCTGAAAAGTATGAAGGTTCCATAATTCGAAGCTAGAATGACGGGATGCGTATCATGAGAGCCGTGCTTCCCAAACTTTTTGTATGAGCGTACCATCTCGGCATCGTTACTGAACTTAGGTAGTACCTCATTATATCGACCGGAACAGAGGTTCATATAGTTCGGAAGTGCTGAAGGTCCCTTTATCAGCTTGATCACAGGTTACTAATACGGATATCAGTTTGGCACAAATGGCTTGTTGTGAAGGCAAGATTTGTTAGGACGATCTGGTATGGAATCTTTTAAAATTGTGGCAAGGCTTGATTGTATAATAAACATTTTGCTATAGTTGTTCAGAAAGGTTCATGGAGCTGTTAGAGAATAGACTTTGCGAGGTTTTGGTAGTATATATTAGGCTTACCATACGTCCTCTTTTAAGAGGATTTGTCCTCTTTTTTGACCTTTTTGAAAGTGTCCTCGGAGGACGCCATTTTGTCCTCTTTTTTGAGATTTTGTCCTCTTTTTTTGAGATTTAGAGCAGATTTAGAGCAAATTGCGAGTGATATGCCGCATATCAGCACTGAAGTGAAGCTACGACGGGTATTTCGGAGTATGTAAAACGGTGATTTTAGCTCTGGGCGAAAAGATGACCTTTTTTTTTTTTTTAGTCATCCACTAGGCAATGTGGAGTAAAAAACGTTATTTTGAGCTCTGAGCGGAAGAGTTGACCTTTTTTTTTTAGTCATCCACTAGGCAATGTGGAGTAAAAAACGTTATTTTGAGCTGTGAGCGGAAAAGATGACCTTTTTTTTTTTTTTTTTTTTTTAGTCAACCGATCACAAACTGTTAAAAATTAACCGGTTTTTGAGAATTTCACTCCGGTTTTGCAAGTTGCAAATATCTGAAAAAGTGTCCTCTTTTTTGATTTCCAAAATATGGTAAGCCTAGTATATATGGATCTCTCCTGACTTGCCCTGGAGTTGCACAATGATGGCCATCGCTGCGTCAGACTGTTTTCAACCACGAGCCGCGAGTAATCGAACATATATCATCGCTTGTGCCATTAGGTCATTATCGCATTCGAGATTCTCAGTAATTGAGCACATATGCAGCTTCCTTGCCTCACTTGTACGATCTAGTTCTGGTGGGCCCAGCGTTACTTGGATATAAAACAAATTAGAAATCTATATCTACATAGTTTTTTAAATCATAAATTAATAGGTTCGCTGAATAAGTTACTGGCGTACCACTTGAGATGCACCGCGTACCACTCGTGGCACTACATTACTACATTACAGTATGCGTAGTGGAAAAGACTTTCAAGTTGAAGAAGGTGATATAAATATTCATGTAACTCAGTGGTTCTTAAATTTTTCTCCCAGCGCCCCTCTCGGAAATATTCATGGTTTGCCCCCCCCCCCCCCATATTGTAAGCACTGTGTTTTAAAGACAATGAAGTAGAGGTCCAATTCCGGTCCATATTGCAGGTTTGGACTTTACTATTGGAAATATTTCGCGCTTGAATCACGCCCGATCTTTACTCGACTATTTTACGATCTAATAATTGTATGCACTATTTTCGGGATCAAATCACGGTTCTTATAACAACTGTTTGGTACGGGCTCATATAATTACCGGGTCTGGGCCCAATGTACTCATCCCGATTATGTGAAGTTGTGTTTTGTTGCTCTCGAAAACAAGAATATTTAGTTAATCAATATGCGATATAAAATCACGGTTTCCGATTTCGAGACGCAGTTAACTTCAATTTATTATAATACCTTGTTGAAAACATGTTGTCGGAAAAACCCCTAGTGTGATCGTATTGTGTCAAGGGAGATTTTGCTATCTGAAAGTAGCCTACGTGCAGAAGCGTAAACAACCGATTTTAGAATGAAATATAACAACCGTTACATTCGGGGAAACACTATACAAACGTCTGTAAATTTCGGGCCTAGGACGACGAAAATTGTGGATAGTTGATGATTTTGTTTGGAATTAATGAATGAATATTGCAACGAGATCACATGGGTATATAGAACTGTAGAATTTATTTCCCTATGACAACTATAACTACGCCATCTGTACTGTTACGCTATTTTTCTTCGGCGCCCCAATAACGTCCTAGCAACCCCCATATCGCCCCTCAGTATTTCCGCCCCTTATAAATCCAAATCGATCTCAGTGCGCGCTGTCCACATGGTTAAGAACCACTGATATAACTACTAAATTCTTGGTAGTTTACTGAGTGGAACTTGCGATAAGTGAAATGTGGGAGTAACGCGACAGTGGGTGAATATCATCATTTTTATGATATTAGGATTAAAAAAATAATAATCATGATGATTATTTTTCTTCATATGCAAGTTGCAGAACTTTTGGATGTCAACCTCGGTGGGTGAGTTGATTTGAAATTGGGGATATGAACATAAATCCATCAGTAAACGATTTTCGGGGTTTGGGTGGGGTTATGCAATCTATCCAAAGTCGGATCATCGTCATGGTTCTGGCAAAACTGCGAAAGTGCCAAACGGAAGTATGAAAAAAATGTTATACACCCATACTATAATTGGAAATGTCCAAGCCATACCATACTTGCGAATCTTCATATTCCACGCCAAAACGCAAAATTTCGTTCCATATCTTACCACCATACTTCCATACCATACCATATCATACCATATACTCGCTAAAACTAGAACTACTCACTTTTACAAACTCGCAACTAAAAATTGAACTAGAACTACTAAAAAAGGTAGTAGGTATTTAACCTTCGCCAGCTAAATAGATTGGTTGTTTGTTTGACATGATTTAGAAATGTGTACATTGTTTTAATTGCGTAGAAATTGAAGGCGTTACGTTAACTTACACTACTTTGAGCGCCTCTACATGTAGGTAAGCAAAAGCAAGAGAAAATTACCTCTCGACTCGAATATTTCACTCGATGCACTGTCTCTACCACTGTCGCTTGAATCGTGGTCTTCGTCTTCATCCTTCTGATGAAGAGGGGACGAAAGCAGAGTGATTGCTTGCAGATTTTGTTCGACCTCCACTTTCGGCTCTTGCTTTCCTTTCAATGCGCGACCGCAGACATTGCAGTTCGCTCGATGAGACGCAGGTCTCGCGTTAGTGGTGGCTAAACGAAAATACTGTGTTGAACAGACCTTGACAATCCACCCAGTAGCAGAGATGATACCGGAACGATGACTCAACTGCGAACTGCGTGATTGCTTGAATAATGATTACTAGGGCAAGTTTTTGTTGCACTAAAATCGCGAGAAAGTTGCACTTAATAGTAATAAAAGTTGCAGTAAAAAGTTGCATTTATAATTTTTGCTGAATTATTAGGGTATGAGATACTCAAAAGGTTCCGTTGTACAACCTAGTTCCTGCAGAACTGTCAATTTGTTATTTTGCCATTTAACAACATTTCTTTCTGGCGCACAGGAAAAAAACTACGTTATGCGGGAATAATTTCCCCCAAAAAAATCAATAGCATAATGATAACCCCTCCCCCTTAAAGGAACCTTGGTAGGTTCTGCAATATGAACCTTTTTCATATATTATATTGTTCATGTTACTATCAAGATATTTGGTGGGAATTATGTCCCTTTAAACTTTGGCCCACACTGGCGGTGGATATGTAAAAGGAAATTTAGCACTAAAGGAACATGCACACTATATCCCTTTTCAAAAACTCGAAAGATGTAGCATATTTTTCTGAATATGTAGTGACTTACTGCTGTGAGCTTGGCCCGTAATGACAATTATTATCATTTATTATTGATAGCAACGAAATTGATATAAACACAGCATCGTTGTCTAATGAAAAAGTATAGCGGGCGTACGGTATCTATCTTTATATGATATGTTTAATATATCATAAAAACCAAATCCGCCCGGGTTATTGGCTACTGTATAACTTAACACAGGAAACATATAGAAACCGTTATTTCACTCTGGTCAATATCAATATAGCAATAGTCCAGAGCCCTAGATTACATTGTCCGGTTTAGCCTCGATCGTTACCGCATAAGCTTATATTACCTTGCAAGTCCTCGACGAAATTGTTGGCAAATATTGATTTACACATTCAAAAACAACGATCCCGATGCGACAATATGGCATGGGTCTTTATAACTCTGAAACCAACCCTATACCTAACATTGACCTTACAACTAACACTTATATATCCTAAGTCACACCTATCCTTAAATATACTTTAAGTCCAACCCAGCCTTAGCCCGAAATTTAACCCATCGGTCAAGTGTTGCATGCTCATTAGGGCTGTTCATAAATAATTTTTTTTCTGGATTCCAGCCATTCAGTCATTAAATTGTCAGGTTACCCTGAAAAACACTGCAAATCAAATTTGGTTGAATTCTAACAAGTATAGATCCAACTAAATTTTTTAATTTAAACAGAGAAATTTAAAAAAAATTCAAATTTTTCTGTCAACCGTATGGAATCATTGAGCTGTCTTCAGAGACGATGCAAAATAAATTTGACTCAATTCCAACATGTAGAAGCGGAGTTATTGGAGTTTTTCGTTGATAATTCTCGGATTATCCTTGATTGGTAGGTAATGGCTTAAATCCAGAAAAAAAGTTATTTTTGAACTGCCCTAATACTCATGCGCCCCAGTGGTCATTTGAACTTACCCTCTACTAGCCTTAAGTCATCTTCTGGCTTCCACTCCTTGAATTTCCAGACATCCCATCCTCCTTCCCAAGATTCAAATTCTTTTTCCATCAGTTCGTTGGATTTCTTAATCTCTGTCCTATCAGCCTGTCGATATTAAAGCATTTTGTTGCTGGTTCTGTCTGTACTAGAATTTGTACAATGCTGTGACTCCGACGTATAGTATTGCGTGTTTTCTATGAATGAGATCAACCTAAAAAGGCCCACATTCCAATAAAGTGTGTGTGCATGTGCATGCGTATGTGTGTGTGTGTGTATGTGTGTGTGAGTGCTGAGTGTATGTGTGTATGTGTGTGTGTATATATATGTGTGTGTTTGCGTGTGTGTGTGTATGTGTATGTGTGTGAATGTATGTATGTGTGTGTGCAAAGTTCTGCTGTATATTTCTGAAACTGTTTGTAGTTACATCGAGCATTGAATGATATATTTATTTTTAAATATACCCGAACATTTACGGCGAACATAGCGTGAGTCTCAGTGGTAATCTTCAACTAGTGGTAAATTCTAAAAAATGTTACATATCAGGAACTGTATCAGAAAATAGGACAATTGGTTACATCTGACGTCTTCCATCCGGATATATTCAGGTTTATTTCCATATAGCCAACTAACATCCAAATACTAACATCCAATTCGTAGATACCAGCTCTCCCAAAGAACCCCTGTATTCCTCCGTATTTGATCCACCCGGTTTCAAACAAGCACACCACCAACCCGCCAATAACCCCAAAGGCCAGGAAGACGTACATGCCGATAAATGCTTTTATATCGAGCTGATTCTCCAGGCTGCTTTCTGTCGTCACCACCTCACAATTCTTTTCAATTGTAAACCTGTGAGTCATATTTAATTGGTATTATTTTGATCTCCAAGTGACAGCATAACATCGGAACAGTTTGAACAACTAGATATTAGTCATATTTACCAAATTAGGTTGGAATTATAATTAGATTTAGAAATAAATATATATAAGTAGGGCATTCGAAGGTGGTCAGAGACTAGCTCCAGTAGTTACAGAAGAATGCTCATAGCCAGACTTGGACAACTAGATAATTCTAGTGTATAATTAGACTAATTGTATACTAATTGGAGCGGAATACTGGTAATTTAATTCCAATCTAATTTGTGAAGCTGGAAATTCTGTAGTTGTTCAACAGTAGCCTACTGAAAACGTACCATTTCTCCTCCAAGTCTGAAAGAATTCCGTCGTCGGCAAGTTTTCGGATTTGGTCGTTGAAAATCGGAATATAGACGGAGCCGCGCGGGAATGGGAGAGCAAACTGGTAATCATAGAATCCTTCGCCTTTCTAAATTCGTAGGGTTCATTGTCAGAAACCACTTTACTGAATCAAACGGTCTTTGCACGGACAGAAAATTGAAAATCGAAGGAACTGTGATTTCTTGTGTCGTCTAATATTATTTTGGAATAATGTCGTTATTAAGGCTTAGCACAATGATTCGAATACTGCAATCGAAATCGAGTATTTATTCCAGTGATTCGAATTGAGTGTTGAGAAATTATTTTTTCGATTACTGAAAGTATACGCCATTTGCTAGGGATGGTCTGAACGTAGTTAGGTTCTGTGTGTGAACCTCGGAGAATTAGAGGTTCACGTTCACAAACGACCCTTGGTAGGTTCTGCACTGTAAACCTTTTTTGATGTATTAAAATTTTTCACATCATTATAACATCTTTGGTTGATTCTTATTGCATTTCAACTGCAGGTAACTCCATGCATGGCGCTGGCAGCATAGAAAAAACATTAAACGAGCCTTGACAATCTCGAAAATCTTACCTGCTTTGTTACAAAAGTTTGTTCGAAATATCCAGCTTTCTGTTTGTGAATATTTAGTGACTCTCTGCTGTGAGCTTGACCCGCAATCACAGAACATCAAGAGAGAAATACGCTACTTGTAGATAATCAGCGAATGATGCTTATTCAACCAATCAATGAAATTGATATCGTTGTCTGACGTCAAAAATCGTACGCGGAGTCCATCTCCGATTTCATATGTTTATTGTACCATAAAAACCAAATCCGTGCGATTGGGGTGCTGGCTACTGCCCTATAACTTGGTAATGGGGTAAAACTCGTTTTACACTCTCCTCAATAACAACGTAGCAACACGCAGACACTGAAAACATGGTCTGGTCTGGCCTAGACCGTTGAGGCGTAAGTTTATATTCCCTTACAAGTCCTCGCCGAAATTGTTGGCAAAGCGACGGAAGATTTTTATGGGAATAATATATCACTTGATTACTCCAGTTGATACATTAGGCGACGTTTAAAAAGTCAGTATGTATTCCAGCATTGTGGCATTATGTGTCCCGAGTCGTCGCTAGGTGACGTGTACATTAATACATATCATTTCACTGAAATGTAGGGTATAAATTTGCAATATGACGTCACGTGACGTAATGAGATTCACGTTCGCGTTCACTCAGAACCTTTCAAAAAGGTTCGCGTTCACACGAATTTGAACCTTTCAGAGGTTCACACCATCTCTACTGTTTGCCACTAAGAGTTAATTTATCAAGGAAAATTATAGTTTCGAAAGTATACTCCACTGTGAACGCCTTAAATTTAAAACATTTAGACCAGGATGTGCAGACCGCGGCTCGCGAGAGACTTAACCTGATTATAACTTTTGAATCATTCTATCACGCATTGTGTTCGTGTTGTTTCTTCACTTGTGGTTTAAGTAATACTTGTAAAATTTAGGGAAATGTGGCACTACAGCAGTGGTTCCCAACCTTTTATTCTAATTCCCCACTTCCGATTTATTCCGAGCCTTCATTCCCCACCTAAAATCTCTCTATCCCTTTATAGTGCTACCTCCAATAAAATTTTGCAAGACTTTGCTTAGTAGTAGTTAAGGAATTGATCAGCACGCAATACAATTAACGCGGCGGTGAACTGGTAACCTTAAACGCACTTCCGTTAATATATGTATCTACCCAGGCGCGCAGCCAACAGAAAAATAGGAGGGGTTGAAAATTTTCCAAATGTTGCGGGGTAGCATCAATTTACCTACGTAAATGCCGAATAATACATAGGTCAGGTAAATTGCTTGATGTTGACGATATATATATACATAAGCCGCCGTAAACTACAGCACTTTCGCACAATACTAAAATAACTTGAAATAACATAAATAGGTAATCTCATTGGTACTGAGTCCGGATGTGCTATCAACTAGCGAGTCCACGAGCTCCCTTGAATGCATGTTCAGCAATATGAGCTCGTATTAAAACGAATCAGAATTTTTCTACCAGGGTTACAACGTTGCAATTGAACTCTCGAAACGAGTTCACATAAACGTTTCTCACGCAACAATGATGCCTGGTCATCAATCAATCATAAATCATTGTGTTCAACAATAAATGTGATAATTAATCATGCCAGCGCAGGTCGGCATCATTTCCAGGCTAGCAATGATGACTACGGCCCTTCCATTTGTATTGTAAAGGCTAGCAATAACTCCAGAGTCGAGCGACGATTGCAAGAAAGGAAAGTATGGACACAAAAATAGAACAGTAGCTTGAAACTTCAATACGAAATTAAACACTCAAACTTTGCCTGGAATTACCTAATGAAGATTATCGAGCAGAAATATTCCTTCAATTCTCATCAGCACGTGAAGGAATTTTTCCGCGCCAGCCTGATTTCAAACACCTTGCAGCCCAGGTGAGAACGCACCGTATAACCCAGGGGTGGCCAACCTTTTTGGCCAAAGGGCCACATTCAATTGACGAACCAGCGCGCGGACCACTAGCCACGCCAGGCGCGAAAATTTTTCGCCGGTAATAGGTCAACAATATTGTTACTTGAGTATATTGTGGGTCTGATGTATATCGCTGGGATAGTTTGGTATATCGCAAGGATTGGACTATTCGGCGCCTGGACATACCGATATCGAAAGCTTCGGCCAGCATGCCACGTCAATGAATTCTTGCCTACAGATTTCATCGTCGACGGTCTTTCTGCGAGCGCAAACAGAAGGTCGCATGTTGGACGGCATTTTCTCTCGTAATTACGAATATAGTTGGACTCAATCTGGTACATTTGGCGTTCTTCCATTTTCAGGAGGGGGAAATAATATATTAAAACAAGATATCAAGTGACATCATATTTCGAGAAGCGTGAACAAAATTTTTACTTTAGATAAATCTGTATCGCCGAATATTCTGCTTTATTGTAATGTACGAAGATCTACCTAAAATGTGACTGCCAAGGATCGGCCAATGCGTCGGAGCTGATATTCTAGTCGTCACATCGTAAGTATTTTGGACTGACTAATCAACCTTTTGGTTGGTCTTGCAAGTTCACAATCTGGGCAATCCATTGGTAATATTATTACTAATTTCAAAAACTACCCCGCGGGCCACTCAAAACCTTCTCGCGGGCCACGGACTGGCCGGCCCTGGTATAACCACACAATAATAAAATTTATTCGATAGCTGGTATTTCCTTGTGGCGTATTAAATTCGTAGTTTTGAATTTTTGTGTTGTGACTCATTTAAAGCTAAGATTTTTTAGATGCGGCTCGCGCATGAAGCAGGTCTGCCGACGCCCGATGCTAAACAATAGCTACTCACTTTAGCAGGAAGAAGATATCGGTGAAATAGTGATCAACCCACAGCGTTGATAAGAAGTGCAATGAAATGATATGACCGGTATATGTCCAGGAGAACTGTCATTATATTCTTTGTGGACGCAGAATAGGTACAGAGGTACAAAGGAACTTTCCAGCAACATATTTTGACTGTGCATAATGAGTGATAATCGTATCTAATCACTCGAGTGCCTGATTTTCGCCAGTCGTACGGCCGTTACGATATGCATTTGATTAAGCTACTCACAACGTCAAATTCGCAGGATGTAGCCATGGCTTCCACGACAGTTTCGAAGTCACCGATGAAAATGAAATTGCTCTCCAGAACTTTTTCAAACACGGCTTTTTGCGTTTGAAAGACGGCCTGGGCGCGATTTTTCTGCAAATACTCCCATATGGTCCTGCGATAAAAAATGAATCTGATTTAATGAGAGTCTTCTGACCTCACATCTTAGGTAATTTCATGTTACGTGAATGGTGTGACTTTGGCCTGGGGAAGGAAAAGGCGATACATTGCGCTTGCCTCCATGATACCGTAAGAAAACTCCTTTTGATTCGCCAGTGCGTCAAGAGTTTCGATTCCGCCATTGTTGACCTGATAATACCGGATAAATGTCCATAATTATGAGCCGCAACAATACCTTGTCGACCTCCAAACAATAATGGTAGCCTATTTTTCCCAATCAACACAACTTCTGGATGGTTTCGCTATCAATTCACACTAACTGCTGCAAAAAATCAGTATGCCTAAATTTACTAGTTGCGTGAATGTTGTTTTTAAAGTTTATTTATGAATTCGGTCAATAATATTGAAACTTCCATAGTCCATATATAGCATAAACGTGATCAGATTTCCTGCAGGAGATGATGGAAATGGCGTCTTCGAAAATTTAGGACACCCATGCCACACAGTTAAGACTATTAATGAAATTTCGGATGGGTCCACATTATACTTTGTTGAAGCATGTTGGAGGTCCGATAAAGATTGTCGCTAGGCTACTCGAAAGATTCCAAATTCGTATTTCTTGATTGGGTGATGTGTTTTCCTCGTCGTGTCGCATTTGAATCGCTTGGCTCAGATTTAAAGGCAGGACTATTCATACCCGCTATTTCCGAGCCGAGCAGTCATATCAATATCGACGGTTTCGGTAAACATTTTTCGGTCATTTCGGATTCCAAGTGTTATCACCGTCTATCTTTCTCGGAGCACACTTTGCGGACTCGATGATTTCGATAAACTTTTATATGACATGGTATATCCTGGCGCGGATATGCATGTGCCACGTTCCTAATGGTTCGCACTAGCCTATACTGCGCAACTCGAGACCGATGCATCCCTACGGCCTCAAGCGAGACTAAACAATTACCATCCTTTCATAATTGCGAACACAGTTTTACTCAATTCTGTAGCTGAAGCGTAATTAATGCGTATTTTACTCATTTTCCGTTTTCTAGTGACACTAAATTGGAGGCATGGTCCCTTTTTTCCTCTGGGTAATAAATATAGCACAAGAAATTACAGTTCGTCACTTTCCGTTTTGGCAACATTGCTTCAGAATTAGCATGTACTGTCACTGCAAATTTCAAATAGCATTTGTACATACTTCCACCAACAAAATAACAGCCAAAATGAACATGCGCTCAGAAATAACTAGTTGACTACTTGACAGTTCGGAAACGAAACATTCGGTAAATCCGCTACAATTCTAAAGCAAATTTCCTCCCTAAAAATTACAAAATTTCCCAAAAAGGGGTATTACTCCCCGGTTGGGAACCACTGGTATAATTAGTTGCAAAGTAGATTTGGTCGTGGAGTCGAAAACATTTAATAGTAAATTTGATGTGAATGATTTGAAATTGACAAGATGTATCTTTGCGACTAAGGCACAATGACTAATTACACTTCAAACAGGTACAATCTGCGGAAACACCTTCAGTTACCGTGATGCAGAGACTCTTTCACACGGTTCTTATTACCATTTCGCTCACAAAACTGTTGCATATTCATTCCAAAACAACTCGTCGAAATTCAAATCCAAACGAATATGAGATTTGTTTAACCTCATATGACAAATGATATTATACTGGAAGAAGAAGCAATAGAGTAGTTATTACGTCCCAACTACATGTATATATGTATGCCAGTGATTCCCGACCTGAGGACCACGAGCCTTTTTCATGGGGGGCTTGTAAAAAGTTTATAAAGATTCAAGGCTACTCCGCTATACCAAAAGAAATAAATTATAATTTAATAAAATACTATAAGAAGCAATAAGCTACTTCTTGATCTTGAGTTTACTTTCCTCCGTCCACCACGTCAGACTACCACCGCACACTCAATACTAAATTAATGTACCATCTTGGTAATTGCTTATTGTATTTATACCGTTTTATCATTCTAACTACCAGTTACATAATAATATTTTGAGAAGGTTAAAAGCCATTCATTTGCAAATTGTTACGCGGTTCACATCAAAAACACAAGCGGGCTACAGGCTTCTGACGACTATAGGGGTGGGCATAATGATTCGAGTTCATATTGCGTAATACTCGAATACTCGACTCGATTGTGTCCACCCTTACCGACGACATGATAACCAGACAGATGATTCACAATACCTGCGTCATAAAAGCCGTCATGTTGGCGGTGTAAGCTGATACAACCAATAGCAGGAAAAGCCACCACGTTCCAGTCAACACGGTGCAGGCTGTAGATCTAAAAATGTTTCATGAGCTAAATATAATACGCAAGCACGATTTAAGTAGTCTGGCTGGCTGAGTGACTTGGAAAGTTCGAATATATAGATTTTACCCCACCACAATTATAATTGTGCCATTCACACTACATAACTAATAATTTGTTATTTTTGACCAAAAACATGTCTAAATAGGCCTACTCAAATAGAATTAGCCCAAAAATAATCGATTAGGATCCCACTACACATATCATTGTGCCCAGTCCTAGTATTAAATCGTATACAATCAAATTTAAAATTATTGACAAATGATAACCGAAATCGTGGTGACAAATTATCGAATCAATGCTAATCCAGTCACGCAGTCAATAAGAGCTTTTTTAGGATCGTGAAGTCACACTTGAACCTTTCGTTCTCACAAATATTTCATCCCAACAAAGCTTCAAATACCCAAAGAACTTTCACGCACGACACTAATCCGACCACAGTGCCGTGAGGATTTTGTAGTAGGCTACTAATGCTTTAGTACAGTGCTCTTCAACCGGGTGTTTCGTACACCCCAGGGTGTATCATGATTTTTAAAGGGTGTACCACTCGGATGGGGTGTACAGGGGTGTACCAGATCCGCATTATAATGAACCGATGAGACGATGACTCTAGCTATCACAATAAATACGCCAGTCTACGGGCTGATCTGATCACGTGAGATGAGAATGAATAAATTTGTGACAGTAATATGTGAAACTACCAACATTCCCGACGAAATCCATTCAAGGGGCAAAATTTTCGCGACTACACACGTAGTTCTATAGCAGTGGTTCTCAGCCGCCGGTCCGCGACGACATTCCTGCCGGTCCGCGAGGTATATTACAATTTTATACCTTAATTTCAAGATGGAATGTTGAAGGCGACAAGTACAGAACATATACGAGCTGACTCATCATTAAAGAGTGCAGTTTGTGCGATCATTCGTTTTTGTTTTATTCATTTAGGGCAGGACCGTAACTGGGACCCCCAAACCGCCCAATTCGAGAGGGCCCGAGCTTGAAAAGATCCCACAAATATTTTGCAAATGAACATAAATCATAGTGTGAATTTTTTTAAACATTTTTCAACTTCTTTTCGCGCTTTGCGCGATTTAGTGTCACTGAATGCCATGCTTATAGGTGCCCTTTTCCGAGAAATACGCATGATTTATATAAATAGGCATTTCGGCGTCAGCCATTACCTCTCCGCGACTTACCAACACAAGTTCAGGCTAACATGGGACTCCGAAAGTTGTGCCAAAAATTCTGCAGCGAGAATACCGATTCAGTCATGAATGATCGGAAATTTTCGCTATTGGCGCGATTAAGGTGCATAAACTTTCTGCTTACACTGAGTAGAATGAATGTGCTCACAAGTACAGGTGAAAACAACCACCTAACTGTAGGGTCTGGGGGCAAAGCCCCCGGAAGTTTGGCTTATCGCCCGATGTGGGCCAAAGACCAGCTTTTTGGGGTGAGCTGACGAGGTAATTTTTCGGTCCGGGTTTGCGCAAGGCCGGTACATCTGCTGCAAGGTGTTGTCTTGCGGCACGCATTGTTTTCGTAGTTGCCAGAGTAGCCTGCGTCTGGTGGCAGTGTGCAATGAGCAAGGTAGCACGACAAGGTGCTTGGTTCTACTCCGAAACGCTTCTTCTCTCTCAAAGAGAAGAATATTATTCGTGTTGGCGTGGACGGTTAAGACCACGGCCTTCGGCGCGAAAGACTGTAAACGACTCTCGGCGGTAGCACGTTTATCTTGACAAGGCAATTTTATCTCGACTCAGCAGACTCACTACTATAAAATCACATGGATAACATCAAGAAGATAACTAATTACGATCAAAACCCTCTAAATGTCACACTCTAGCACCATAAAATTGCCAAAAACGGTTGCATACTTTACATATTGGCTTCATTTCAATTTTGAAAGTTCACCGGTCCGACATACATTTTTGGAAATTTTACCGGTTCGCGAAGTGAAAAAGGTTGAGAACCACTGTTCTATAGTATCTTTTCTCGAGATTTATACACGCGATTCTGGTACATATATTTTATATTGTAAGCCTGCTGGGATGTTTGCTTCTACAAGAGGAAAATTTACGCAAGGCATATCTCAAGAAATAAGTGAGGCACAGAACACCGCAAGGGCTATCCGTGGTTTAAATTCCCAGTATAGAAAATATCATATGAGTATTTGTCCATGGGCCATGGCGACTCCCCGCTTGAATACGGACGTATTGTATATATATTGTATGTCTATTCTATATATATATGTATTCGAAATGCGGCTTTCTGCGTTATCGGTGTATTATAAGGTAAGGGGTGTACGAGTTTTGAGAAAATGTTAAAAGGGTGTACCATGACGAAAAAGGTTGGAGAGCACTGCTTTAGTAGCTTTAGAAACTTACTGAGGCACCAGATCTACTCCTTGACCGCAGATTGGTGCGAAGTTGAACCATAAACTATTCAATATGCCTAAATGATCGCTTGCCGATGAGTTAGGTCCGAACGTGTGCGCGATGGCCTCGTATTCGTTCGGGTTCTTTTTGTTGAAGTATGCCATCAGCAATGATACCTTCAAATCAACAACATATGCGTCGATTTAGCAACACCCACAGATAATCACAAACTAAGTCCTTTCTGGCAAATGAATTAATGGTCAATAACCATTGGTCATCTAGATGTCGTCAGTAAAAAGTACTTTTACTCTTTCGGAGTAGGCAACTCAGGCAGCCTTTGCCTATCTGCACTACATATTCAGATGGTAATGTTGTCGGAAATCTATCACGTCTACTGCCCGCGTAATTCATACCTTTGTTTCCGGTAATCTTATCTACACATTAATCAGTCAGATGTATTAATATTATCGAGTGCAAAAACGAACTAAATGGACCCTGACTTTTTTTCAAACTTCTATTTTTTTATCAGCATTGCCACTTGCAAATATACCCAGTATTATACGCTACCAGGATGAAACTGCTCCAAAACACGATCCAACTCTCTTCGCGGAAAGGCAGCATAAACTGCCAGATGCTCACTGTCTCCGTGCTCTCTACGCGCTTCGTCAGCAGGTACATGGACGGCGATTGGAACGAAGTCGTCAGATAAACCAAATCCGATTTGCCGAGTCGGTTGCCGCGGATGCTCTTGGCGTGCAGAAAAAAATCGACCTGGAATTTTAGAAAATAGCGAAATTAATTTACAGTCCATCAGCTATAGCATTCCGTTTATTCGCAGGCGCTCACTTTCGGATTATGAAGACCTACGCACGGACAAAGGCTTTACCAAATTTGACTAGAATTAGAATTATAGCTACACCGTATATTTCCAAGTAGATTACAATTAAAATTATTGAATTAGCAAAAACTTTAAAATTGAATTAGATTCCGAATCAGAAAGCAAAACGACAAATATGAAGTTCAGTTCATATCAATTCATAGTTCCTTTTCACAGGCATGAGAACAGCAATATCACATATTTGATATCATATTTTATATATAGCTGCATGGGATATCTATAATCCAGATCATCGAATGCAGAGAGGGATTTACCATATTGAACGAGATGTAATTCATATATATACCTCTGTTATGCCCTTTTATCATATTCGAAGTTGACTTGATTGCACTAACCGATATTGAGATTCTACGACAAACGTTGTCAACACAAGATTTCTCACACGATACAAAATCAACGTTACAACCAAAGCTATAAGTCTTTTAGGTAAAATATTATGACAAACGTAAGGATCACGAATTTTTGATTAGTCACTTGGAGAAATCACATTAGTTGACCTTCATAGATGTCGACCTCAATCATTACAATAAATACTCAATTCAAATCCCACCATTCAGGGTTGTTATCAAATCTCAAGATTCTGAGTCACAAATCGATATTACTTTTATAGTTTTGCCTCCAGTTAAATCCAGTAATTTTCAATTCACCACCGATTCAACTCCTAGTCCATGTCAGGAAGAAAACAGCCCAGTCCGAGCCATAGTGTTGAGAATTGAGCTCGAGCCCAAGTCGCAGTGTTCAAGTGTTCAGTCACGATTTCAAGTCATGTTCAACGCGCTATTTGCAGGGTAATATCGAATGCCTGGTATTCATAATAGTCTCATTTTTCTCACTCTTAACATGTTTATTCAAATAGGTAAAATAACCTACAACCGAGGAAATTCACCTAACATTATGATTTGCATCAGGTCATAATGTCTCGAGCCATTTGCAAGAATTTTGAGTGACTCAATACGTGTCGAGTGATTTTCCATATTTAGAAGAATGACTCGAATCAAGTCGAGTCATCGCAAAATTGCGACCGGAACCATTGCAATGTTGCCACCATTACCCCAATATCAACACAGAAGCGTACTATTTGGTTTTTTAGACTTAGTAGACGAAACTTACTGTGTTGTTTGCAAAGTGCGAAAACATGAGTTTCTCGACATCGTCAACGTACATCAGGTCACCACCGAAATCGTATTCCGGTAAAAGCTGATACGTGAATCCCATGGTTTGCGACAGATGTTGAAGAACTTCGTACAGGTATCCTATTAAGAAAAATGCATATCATCATGAAATATGACAACTCACTCTTCAGAGATGAAAGAGGAATATGGAGCTATAAAATTTGTTTTTGAAAAGCTCAACTGGATCACTCATATACGGCTCATCTCCGCTGACTTTTACATGATCAATTTTCTGCTGGGCTCACAAAGTGGTTATACCTAATATCCCCGTTTTCCATGTTTGGAGGACGGCATGGAAGGAATCAAAAACTGGGGCTGGAAACACTGGTCATAATGTACAAGTCTTCAAGTTGGAACCGCTGTGTAATCAATTAGCCAGTGATAGAATTGAATAATCAGAAAGCACCTAACTGTAAACAGGTATGCCAAAATGGTTATCTGCACATGGAATCCTGTGAGCCAAAATGAGCATTAACGTTAGTTTCATGTTCAGTCATTTTGATATTCTTTCGGATCATCTTGGTAATTAAAATGAAGAGCAAGGAGAAATGTTACGGCAAGTCATTAAAACAACAAAAGAAATATATCAGGCCAGATGAGATATTCATATGATGGTGAACCATCGCTGGAACCATTTGAGATACCGCCCTAAATTGCTTACACGCGCATATCGTTTCAGAAAGAAAAGACTTTTATTTAGGATATTCCAAGTGAATATTTTGAACTTACAATATGTGCATTATAATAAAGTTTATGTGAGATTGAAAACTGATTGAATTAATGCAATGTTATTAGAGTATTCGTGTAGATTGTAGATAGTATACTTCTTTATATTACTGGGGTTTATGTACGTGATATCCACGAAAATATTCAACTAAGATAAATCTACTATACCTCAAGTTTAATTATATTGCTTTAATATGATTTAAAATAGTGTTAAGTGTCTAAAGATACCAATTGGATTGACTGTCTAAACTTTATAATATGACTGAGCTGTTTTGTGACCTCTGGCCCATAGCCATATGGAATATCCCCACAACCAGGGCCACTTTGAAAAAATAATTTCATATTCGGTTGCAGTGCCCGTCAGTATCCGTCAACCACTCTTAATTTGTCTGCCCAACAATATGTGTTGGCCAGTGTAATGAATGCAAAATTATAACATACCAGTAAACGCAATTTCGCCAGTAGCTTCGTCCACCTCCCAGCTTAACCATGGCGGATGCTGTAGAACAAGTTACAGAATCAATGAAAGTGGAACAGTTTGTAGAACAGTTGGAACCACTCACTTTTCGAAACTCACAACTATAATTAGCACTAAAACTACTCCTTTTTCAAAACTAACAACTAGAATTAACACAAGAACTACTCATTTAAAAAAAAAACTAGCTACTAGATTTAGCATTGGACCTACTCAGACTTTTCAACACTAGCAAATCGAACTAGGACTAGAGCTAACGAACTTTAAAATTCTGCCACTAGAACTATCTCAAACGTAATTAACTATAGAATCAGTTACACAGCAACTTTTTAATTTTTATTTTATCTGAATCTGATCGACCTGACGATGAGGGTTTTCAACCCCAAAACTCACCTCCTTGTCGCGTCACCGTTATTAGTAATGACTCTGAGCTTGCAATGGCTGCACGAACAAAACATCATACAATAGAATACCGTTATCACGATTCACGCCAAATGACGACACGTGTTTTCTATGGTTGTTCAGCAAGCAAACTATTTTGTAACATACCCAACTAAAACTAGAACTGGAATTGAATTCCACAACTAAAACTGGACTATAAGTTTATAAAAGTCGACCTACAATGTATAGAGGAAACACTCACGTAAATGGCTCCAATTAAAAAGTCCTCTTTCGGCAAATATACGTGATACAAATGAAGCTCTTCATACGTAACTGCTATGAAGGAATCGTTTCGGCGGTTGAACGCGCCCACTACGAGAGGTTTCCTATTCTGATATTTCAAAATCGAATTTAGTTAACAGTTTTATATACGATGCTATATTCGTAGTGACCTTTTCGTCAGCACCTGCATACTCGACAACGTATAAGACGTTTGCATAGCGATCTTCTGAGTTTCGCATCAATTTGTAACTACACGTCCCGTTGGCGTAAGCCTGAAATAACATTTCCGACCAATAAAACAAACCAAGACGAGACGTATGCAGCCATGTGCTCAGCTTTAGATTAGTTGTATATGGGTGGAATTGGGCAATTTATCTTAAAATGACAATGACCTAATTCTAAAAAATTTTGAAATGTTTCTAGGCTCTCATTGTACTTCTTAACTATAACACCTGGTTTTTAAAGTACTACTGGAGAACTGTAATAGGGATCCATACTTATTCCACATGCATTTGCCGTTCTCCAGGTTGTTGTGCTTATGAGAATGAACATCTATTATATATAGGCTGAACTTGATTTTTGTTTCATTTCGTTCAAATTCGGAATTTAATACAATTTCAAAGTTTTTGCGAATCCAGAAATTGTAATTCTATACTCTAATTCGGAAAAGATTCATGTTTTGTTGTTGTCCAACTCTATATATAAGTACCATGCTGCATAGCCAACGGAATTTGATCTTACCCACGAGGTCTTTGATGTATATGCGCACGAATCAAGAATGGTATCCACCTGAGGTATCGTAGATAGACTGCATAAAAAGTTTTAGACATTGAACATTAGACATTGGCCATCTCGATGGTGGGCGATACCATTGACCAACTTGGTAATATTAAATTGTCCATTTAGATGAGCTTACTTCCCATGCTACTCTGTGTTTTCGTTGATCTACGGCAGAGGCGGGCAACTTCTCCAGTCGGCCGGCCGGATATTGGAAAATTAGGTACTTGGCGGGCCGGATTGCTAAATTGATACATTTTCCGCCCATTTATCCACATATACAAGGAATAAATCGTAATAATTGTATGTATTTTAACGACAGCAATGTAACTTCGAAGCCATTTCTCGCCAATAATAACGAAGACAATGTGGAATTCAGAACAGCATTGTCATACAGGCACCGCACCATGTCTGCTTCTCTCTGATCAATATACGCCAGTGGTTCCCAACCTTTTTCATTGGCAGGGCCAAATTTAGAATTTCAGAGTATGGTCGGGGCCGCACAAATACCAGGGCAATGAAAGGAACCCAGAATAGTCACCAAAATATGAAAAATTGCATTGTTCCGATCATTCGCTTGACGCCATTGGCCATTGTGTTGCCGCGTTCCCGTTGTTCAGAACAATCAACCTTTGCTGGCTATTTCGGAGTCGTTGTATTGACCTGGCGAGATTTCAATTCGTATTTTTGGAATCAGAATCTCCTTTCGATAAACACCGTGATATCAAATTATTCGGACGCTTGGGACGCGAGCTATAGGACTACCAATCATGCTGTTTTTTGTCGGCTGAGCAGTACGCATCTCGGCGTATTCAATCGTGAGTCACTTGTTGCACAACTATCCGTAAATTAGACATAAATACCCACTACCCTGGGCCGTAACAGCACTTCGTCAGCCCCCCCCCCCCCCCCCAAACGTTGCTCTTGGCCCCCTCATGCTAGATGGCTGTTTACCGCTATTTATCATCTAAATCGGATGACCGTTTTAGGCAGCTTCTCTCGACTAATCGCGCCAAGCGCGAAAAATTGATATAATACATGATTGAATCGGTCAATATAATCGGGAATTGAAAATATATTAGTATCAATTTTTATCCTCTCTCTCCTTACGTAATCAGATTGACCGGTTGAGTCGAGTGAGTTGTGTTTGAAGAGGTAGGACCACTCAATAATAATTAAACATCTTTGGGCATATACCCGTTGGCAGGAACGAAACAGCACTTCGTCAGGCCCCTCAAAACACTTAGGTCTTGAGCTCCCAAAGGGTGATAAACCGAATCCCCCCCCCCCCCCCATTCCGTCCCGTTGTTCTCTTCTGCCACGAAATCAGGATCACCGTTTAGTGAGCCAGCGTGGAGCGCGAAAATTTTCGATAATTCAAAATAAAATAGGTCAATAAGATCGGAAATTGCATATATATTGCTATCAATTACTTGTCCTCTCTGCTCACGTAATTAGATTTACCGGTAGAGCCGAGTGAGGTGTCTTGGAAACTGTAGGGCCTGTAAATAATAATTAAACATATTCGGGCGGGCGGACCCGTTGGTACGACTTCCTTACATGATGTTATTTCGTGACCTCCAGTCTGCTATATCAAAAAATATAGAATCGCCCAAACGTACCAAACTAAAAGATGCACACGATTTCAAATTGGTAGTTCTTCACTGGCATATAATTCTTCCCTGCGGGATGGTAGCCTATTTGTCTCGTGAGGTTCAGATTGCCAAGACAGGAATATTCGGCGCCAGTCATTTAGGAGCCTATGGTCAATTATACCTATATGTATTTTGTAAGGGCAGTCCTTTTCGGCCAAGGTTTTCTCGCTGTCGATCGTTCTGGCACACTTCTTGGAGTCGCATGTTATATGGCTTAAAACTTTATATGTCTTCGTGCGTCGTGACGCGGTAATGGTCAACGCCGATATGGCCACTTCTATAAATCTTGCGTATTTTATCTTGGTGGAAGAGTAAGCAATAATGAAGGTACTTGGAAACTTGAAATCGCGCCCAGCGCGAAAAAATCTTGAAAAAGTTGCATGAAATTTTATAAAATACTTTATAATTCATGCTAATTCACTACATAATTTTGGGCCCCCTTCGAGCTCGTTCCCCCCAATTGGGGGACTTGGGGTGCGGCAGTTACGGTCCTGTCAATACCTATATATATAGGTACTGCTCGTTCAACTGGAAAGTTAGGGCACATTGCATTGAAACAGCAGTGACGTAATCTTAGCAGTCTACTCACAACTTTCCTGCAATCCTAATTAAAAATTCCAGCCAAGCAAGAGTATTTTATAAATATTTTTTTTTTCTAAATCGATTTCTCAATATTTTTGTGGGGGCCGCGGTTGGGAATCACTGATATACACACTGTGCAATCCTTAATGAAGATTCCAAGGCGTTCGATAAGACCGGTACCCCAAATTTACAAAGATATCAATTCATTAGGGTTTAGTAGGTGACAAGATAGCGTGATTGTTCAACTGTGTGGCCTTTTTTTATCTCGATATTGAATTCAACGCGGCCCGCGGCCTCTAACTTTGAAAGTGGCCCGCGACCCATTTTGAGTTGGCGACCCCCGTCATAAGCGGTGTCTTACAAAAGGCTAGAAACTGTGCCGTGCTACAAGTCGACGGTTACGGAATAAAAAATAAGAAATATCGCCGTGGTGTAAATGACCATTGTAGTCGACAAAAACCATGATTACCACAAATAACATTAGGGTTGAGTACATCGTATATGCCGATAATGCAAGTCTTCTCGCTTCGACGAACTTACGCGTAAGCTCCACCCTCGGTCGCTGCGCATACATGTATAATGTATATAATAACATACAGTCACTAATTTGATGTATGTAAGCAAGTAGTGGGGAATCTCGGAAAACTGTTTGTGGGCCGGACAAAATCCCATCGCGTGCCGGATCCCGCCCACGGGCCGTATGTTGCCCGCCCCTGATCTACGGTATGGGTGTCAAACTAATGGCTCGCATCAGTTCAAATATGCCTCGCTAAGTAATCGAAATACAGTCTACTAATATGAGTAGGCCTATGCAGCAAAGGAGAAGCTATTTTCCAGTAACGGATGTATTGATTGTTGAAGAGTTATCAATGCCAACCCGTTTTTAGATTTAGATGCAACAATCATTTCACTTGGTTACATTTATAGTAATTTGTATGACCTGGATATATATCCTAATTCATCACCCGTCGTGATCGGTAGACAGACGCAATAACCATCGCGTTGAAGTCAAAATCCGTGAATTATATCGTAAAACAGAATCCCAACACAATTGATTTAATTGATACCTCTTTACGTAGGTCTCCGTGGAGCTGTTGGATAGAGATGCATTCCCTGAAATAGAGTGAATATTAAATGCGGCAGGCTTGATATCGTCAAGCGAATTGGGGTAAGCCGGTGGTTCGTCAAAAATCAGTGGTTTCACATCAGAACGCTTTCTCAGCTATAGGTAGGAACAATCAGAATGCATGATAATAAATTTCAATAGTAGCAATATTTGTCATTTGATACTGATTATGAATATCTACTAATCCGAATCCGGGTATTCCTTGGTCGCCAATGGCAACTGGCTAAGCCATGCTAAGCTACACCTGTACGTCGTCATGATACACAAATTGTGAGAGGTTCCACGGGGTGTCAACCTCGGTAAAACCAGATACTTACTAAGAAGACCTTAAGAAGATCTTGGTATCTCTCACACCTTATTTACGAGCCGTCTATGCAGTAACAATTTATGTGTTGATGTTAGTCTAACAAATAAAATTATTACGTTATAGGTGGATATTAACAAATTTGTGAAAGTCAAGACTTGTATTCAAACTACCGATTTAGTTAATTGACTACGTATTTTATTTTAGTAATTCTGGTTCTAGTGGTAGTTGTAGTTCAGTTTTAGTCGCGGATTTCTTTTATAGTGAGCATTGCTAGTTTTAGTTTCAGGTTTGGAAAAGTGAGCCGTCGTAGTTCAGGTTGCGGATATTCAAAAGTGCGTCTTTATAGTTGTAGATAAGATTCTAGTTTCTAGTTCTAGATTCAAAAAAATAGTGGACGAAAAACTATAAGGCACGCGTCTTCGTTTGGCGTGAATAGTGAGACTGGTGTTTTATTGTGACATGTTCTAGCAAGAGTTGCTGGGTCGGAGCCATCACTACCGACGGTTTTACAGGTCGAAAACTACCCCATCCCAAACTGCCTATTGGATGTACGATATTTCCAGCTAAATTTCAAATCAGTAGTTCGTATTAGTTCGGGATTAAATCTAATTGCATGTGTTTTAATTTGTTAGTTTCGTATTATTAAAGGGCGTTAGTTCTCGTTCCAGTTTAAGTTTTAGTCGCGCGTTTAGAAAAAAAAGTGAACAGTTATAGTTTTACATATGTGCATATTTAAACTTCAGTAGCTTTTACAAGTCAGCAGCAGTTGACACATAGGCAATACACTAAATGAACCAGAGTAACATGCATCGCATACCCAACCAGTCGCGATGAAACAGCACAGTGTCTGTGATTGATGCGGCAATCGAAATGAAACTGTCGTCCCAATGGTGGATCAGACAATCCGAATTCGGATTCGACGCAATAGGAGAAACCGCAGCCGTTGGTGAATACGCGGAACCGGCCCTCCCTTTGCGAGCGACTGTAATAAATCTCACGGTATCAATCCTTATATTGATCGAATAATAATTTGATATCGCACAGTCTAATCTGAACTTTCTTTCACTCATTGTTAAACCGCCTGACTTGCGAGCCGAACGAGCCATAAAATTTCGGCTAAAATAGTTTTTGCTTATTGACGACTCATATAGTAGATTTATGTGTGCGCAGAAATGCACTATCGTGGCTAAACAATGTAGGCATTCTAGCCCCGAAGGTTTTACACACTCAAAGAGCCTACTCCGGAATTCAGATACCCTGTTTTTGAGCTGTCGATTGAATATTCCGCCGGACTTGTTAGCTACCGAACAGCATTTTTTGATTTGCGTGTTTCAATTAAGAGCTAATCACAATAACCAATCGGTGTTATTGTGTCCATGAATATATTTAATCGCTGGTGCAGTTCTTTCACTTAATGCGCGGAATCGACTTTTCTGCGTGATTCATCTCCTTTCTACGACCCTATATGCCTACGTTCCTGCGTACTCGATTTGTACTTACGCTAATTTCTTAATCATTGCCTCGATTGTAATTTTGTGTATGCTTCATACGACGCCATAATTCTGATGTAGGTTTTTTCATACACCACCTTTAGGGTGTGAATACACAGTCTTTTCGCCAACAGACTGCACTATGCATTGTACATATATTCACGAGGCAGTAAATGACAGAGAATTGCACCATTACGGATAGAAATCAAAACTTACCAAGGTAAAAACATCGGAAGAGCTGGCTATTCAGCGCGGGTTAACGGAATGATTAGGATTGATCGTTCAAATTAGCAGCTAAAATAAGTTGCCTTTAAGAATATGGGTTATAGTGCATCAATTGATTCAAATTACGAGGAGGTAATGTGAAACTAGAAAAAACGGTATTGTTGTTACTCAAACGACTACAACTTGATGTGAAGAGCTTTTCCGGGGTGCTGAACTTAACTATACGGCTGAATAATATATTCAAATTGAAATAAACCCGAATATTTCCGGCTGACACTCGCCAGGGCCAATCGTCGGCACCAGGTATTAAATTTGTAAAAATATTGTATATGTAATGTATATGTAGGATTACCATATTTTGAGAATCTGAAAAGGGGACACTTTTTTAAAATTTCCAGACCGAGAATACCAGAGTAAAATCCGAAAAAATTGGTAAATTTATTGCGACTTTGTAGTTGGTTGACTAAAAAATGGTCAACTTTCCGACTCGACTCCAGAAATACACACTTCTATTGAATATTCCGCTGGTGGATTAAAAAAAGGTCAACTTGTCTCATCTCTCGAAATAAACGCCGGACCGTTACTTGAGCACTGATTTCCTATACCTCAGTTGAATTTTTACCTAAATTTAACCAAAATATTCAAAAAAGAGGACTTTCTAAAATGTCAAAAGAGGAGAAATCCTCTCAAAAGAGGGCGTATGATAACCCTTTGTATATGTATTACATGATGATACGATTGTTGCTATGCAATGTTCTTTCTAATTCTCTACTAGTTGCTGACGATTGTCAGCCGAACATATTCGGCTTTATTTCAATATCAATGTGTTATTACACATTTAAATGTGTCAAACAAAAGAAACAAGTCATTTACTCAGTACAAATATGTCACTCTATTAATATAATTTGACTTTCAAATGAGCTGTCGCTCATTTGTTATTGCACTCAGCTGATCCTGATACAAAGCTGTGATAACTCACGACTTTCTCCAGCAGCCGAGCCTTCATCAGTTACCGATACCGGAATCTTTGTGTTTCTCGAATGCATACAGTGCTTCTTCGCGCACACGCTCGCCTGGGTACGAAGACAGGTAGGTGTTAACGATTACCGAAGCGTGTTCAATTTGACTGAGTGCAAAAAATGTATTACTTTAGTTTGCGATATAATGACCAACTAATTCTAGCTTATTACCAAAAACGTGACGAAAACCACCAAATAGTAAAAGCGGTACTTTTATGTGGATTATGAGACAATGTGGGGTATGCTTAACCTCAAAACTTGACGTTTCTAAATTCAGCGATCAAAAATTATTCGATCAATAAGAATTGTCAGATCGAAGTCTAACAAAACTTGTGTTGCCCAGTGTAATATTTTAGTGTCAAAAAATCGGCGGCGATATAACCGTGAACCGTGAACCAAAATAAATGTCGCTGGTTATCCCAAACCTTCGATATTGATATGTCCGATCGTTGAAATGGTCGGCACCCTATAGCACAATGCGGCCCGCAAGGAAAATAGTGCACCCCAATTTGCAATCGCGTGCATCAGACATGTTTCATTGAACTGCGTTGTCTACGACTGGCTGTATACACCTTCTAATTCATACATACCCGAGCGTAGCATACTGACATTAAAAATACATCATTACGGTGTATGGGGCTTGGGTCGATACATGCCAATAAAACTCAGATTTCGGTCGCGGTCTAAAACGTTGAGGAGCCCTACTTACAAGATAGGTTTTCCGTCCACAACGTTTGCAGGTCTCGGCGGGTCGTGATGCATTTCTATTGTCGTTGAGACTTGAAGGAATGATCGACCTGCAAAAGTTTGGAGTTAATTAAAGCATGTCGCTGTTAATTTGCAAACGCAATTGCCGAAAATCATATCAACGTTGTCTGAGAATCACACGCCCATTCTCGTTTCCATTTATAGGGGATCTCAACCTTTTTATGAGAATCGCGTAAACCAAGACATGTTGGGAAGCTGATTATGATTTTAAAAAAGTCATAGCTTCCGTGCAGCCTTCGTCACTGCATGATTACTAGTTCGAGTACAACTAATAGTGCTCGTATGGCTATTGTAATGTGTTTTGAGCACTGAAAATGGGCGCACGGTAATAATTAGGAAAAGATCTGATAAATAATGAAAGTGCATTTTCTATGGTTGTAGTTTCAACAATGACATTTCATGAACTCGTTAAAACTTGTCCGTTGACCGACCCCCTGGGCTTATGACCCCAGGGTATTAGCACCCGCTTTTTATCTCTACACTTCATGGCTGTAAAACCATTCTAATAAATGCTCTGAAGTTTTTGACATTCGTCTTCAGCTTGATTCCAGGTCTTTTGAATATCGGCTGATATTCGGATTATCTGTGAATGCGCTAGATATCGGATTTATCCATGAAGGCTAAAAAATCTGAGTCAGTATTGATTAATCATTACTTTATATCGCAAATTTACATGCTTGTATTCTATCATCGGTTGACAAAATAAATCTTTCTTTAAAATGTCCCATACCTTTTTCGGCGTGAACTAGAAATAGTGATGATAGAGCTTGAGGTCTGCGCTTCAGCTATTGTGCTCGTAGCTAAACTTTCAAGATACGATGATACGTCTTCGCGATTTGGTTGACATGTTGTGTTCTAGAAATCAGAAACAGTCGCATACGTAGAGGTGTTCAACGTACCCAGCGCGAGATATCAAGTAGCAGCTGGAGTAGCGCGGAAAATTTCCTCACAACTGCGACTAGTGAATTTATATTCAATTACATGTAGAAGTATAGGAGTATCAGAAACATGTGAAAACTACTTCAAGTGAAAGTATGAAAAACAAAAGGTCTGCAAAGTATTCGAGTGAGCAGTTCAAAAATCAGACTTGATGGTTGGGTCGCATACGTTCAACAGTTAATCGGAGGTGGCTATTTCGAGATTGCAACATGTACCTTTCTCGCTGATGCACTGGCACCAGAGATGAGCATTGGATTGGACAGGATCAGGATTATGGGTTATTCTCCTTGGATCCGAATCGGACTGGATTGTGATTTTGAAAAATAAGGATGGACTTGGACTTTGAGCATGCCAAAATCCGGACTCGGGCACACTGATTTCGCAACCAGAAGTGCGGGTTTATAATTAAATAGCTCAGTGTTTATATAGCTCAGTGCAGGCGGATGGAGAAAAGAATTGTTCCCAGTGCTGCCAATTGACGTTGATAGTTAATGTACGGCGCAGTAGTAGTTGCTCACCTATATATTGTGATTAGGCTGGTTCTTTCGTCTATAATATTTTATGTGCTCATGGAACAAACTACTTCGGCAAGTTTGTTGTGTATTGACCCCGGAAAGTGAATGCATTAGTTATTTGTCTTGTATAGGTAGTAGGCACATTTAGGGTAAGATAGAAATATATTATTTTTTCAAATTTACTTTCTAAATATGCTACTGGTTGAATTCCAACCGGTGTATGTGAATTCACTGCAGTGGAAAATTTTACGTTAAAAAAATAGTGTTGAATAGTGTGTTCATATAGGAATGAACCCGGATATTTCCGGATGACATATTTTCGGCTGTCATATATTGTGATACGATTGTTGATATACACTGTTCTTTCCAATTCTCTACTAGTTGCTTACGATTACCTCTGACAGCCAGTATAATTTGAAAAAAATTGTATACTTTGGTATATTGAAAATTCTCTAGTTGTAATAACTTCGCTTCTACACAGTGGGATTGAGTCGGATTTGACGTGCAGCGTTTGTTCAAACCAACTTAACAATTTTATCAACCAGCCAGTAAAATTTATAAAAACACTATTTTGATCAACCTTGATGTCACTCATTGCTCATGATGTGATGATTTAGGTATTGATAGCCATCTTGCTAGTCTAGTTATTTAGATTCGTGTGGCTAAAATGTGAAATGAAAGTTGCTGTGTCATGCAGACATGGGGTGATTACTTCACGAATGTAATCGATTGCGATTACGATTACTTGTAAATCCCGCGATTACGATTACGATTACGATTACAGCCAAATCAGGAAGTAGTCGATTACGATTACGATTACTTTTCAAAAGTAATCACGATTACTCACGATTACATTTGTTTTGCTTCTTAGAACTAAATTCAGAAGAGATATTGGAAGACAATATAAATAAGGCTCGCGATGAAAAGGTCTAATGAGATAACAACTTTCTTTATAAATCATAAGTCATTTGCTTGTTACGTCATACTGCACCCATTGCCCACCTTTATGCAGGACTATTCGTCGCACCCAACGATTTGCATTCTTGCCAGGTCCGTAACTACCACACCCGAAACTCCCCAATAGGACCGAGAGCGAGCTCTAAGGGGACTCAGAAGTATTTCGTAAATCAACATATTTTCAAGACAGTTAATTAACTTGAAGATTTACTTCGAGCTTCGGGATTTAATGTCTCTAAATAGCTTGATTTTGAAATGCATACCTCTCCCCCTCAGGAAAGAAAGCATGCATAACTTATAGGAATGGGCATTTCGGTGGCGGTCATTACCCCGCATCACATCACACGCCAAAAGACGTATGCAATTTCGGCCAACATGCAACTCCACAAAGTGTTCTACCAAAGAATGACCTTGGCAAAAACGTTGGGTATGTGTCCATTGTCAGTTGCCGCGCTCTGTGGGCGTGGCGAATAGTCCGTCCTTCCAATCTGAGCCCGAACAATGCAAATGCCATCCAGGGCACTTACAGAGGAATGAAGACATGACAATTTGTGTCTGCGTCTCACGAAAGTTTTTCCTTTAGTCTGCTACGTTTTTGCGACTACAGTATCTTTATATTATATTAAAGACGGGAGGTCACGAATTAACAACATACAATAATGAAATTATAACAACATACCAGATGCTATAATTATGAATTACTTGCCCCCAGCTCTACCGGTAAATCAGAATGAATAGCAATATAATGCAATTACCAATATTATTGACGAAATTCAGTCATCAACTTGAAAACTGACCCCCCCTATGGGGCCCCAATACCCAGGGTTGAAATGACTCGAGTCATGATTCGGCTCGAGTCGCGAATTTTTGGTGACTAGACTTGACTCGAGTAATTTTTTGTATTGACTCGACTTGTACTCGAGTCATCTTGCATGACTCGAACCAAGTCATATGACTCGAGACTAGAACGGCCAAGACAGACATTCCATGCAACTTCGAAGAATAGTAAAGTTACCACATTATTTGTATTTCGTCTATCAGTCCTGATACTTGGAAATAGGGCCGTAAACTGTGAAAACTGATGAAAATTACTATATTATGAATACGAGCTATTCTATATCACTCGAGCAGAGTTGAAAAAAGTGGGTTGAAATGGATTGATCAGAATACTAATCCGTGAACATAACGACTTGGAATCGTACCAGAGTAAAAAAATATGACTCGGACTCAACCCTATACCAGCTCACTTGGACTCGGACTTGACTCGGGGGTGAATTGAAAATGACTCGACTTGACTCGAGTCAAAACTATAAAAGTGAGATTGACTTGTGACTCGGAACATTGTAACTTGGTTATACAACCTTACCAATACCAACGTTTGGAGTGGGGGTTGAATTGCTGTTTTAGTCCTGATTGTACCAACAACCCACGCTAACATGGTGTATAAGCGGATGGCTATGGCGACAGGTATAAATGTCGAGTGAAGAATTGTGAAATAACGATTGGCGCCCGTTTCAAGTAGTCATATGAGAATAAGATAAAGTGAACTTAAAATTCTACCTTCCACTTAATACAGATACTGCAAGCTGCCGTTATGCCGTTGCGAGAAACGGCAAAAAAACGGCTCGTTTATGATATGTAAACGCAGCTGTTGATTTTAACCATCGTAATGTTTTATTTGACGAATACAAAACTTCAAATCTTTGTCCGGTGTACGTACAATACATACGTGTACTACATAGATAGGCCTACTGCTCGCCAAGCAGCAACGGTCAAACTGCGTTTAGCTATAAGCATAACCAAACATCAATGCATAAGTTACTATTTGAAACTAGGCAGAGTGGTGATTATTATATTGCTGCGAGGTAGTGGCGTCTGGAGTGTATTGATAACCTGATATACAGCATGGACTGTTTTAACAATCACACAACAATGTACATCGAATATATATTTACTACGTGTTGATACTTCGTACGCAAGGACGAGAAAAGCTAATACTTCAGACGTCATAATGAGCAATGGCGTTTGAAAATCAACCGCTTGCGCTATCAATAACCTGGTATAATATCTCTTCCTTGTTCACGACTGTTCGGTTATGTCATATTCATTCTACAAATAAAAAGTAATCGTTCTTTCACAAAGAAATCGATTAGATATGTGAAGTAGTCGATTACGATTACGATTACTTTGGATTTTTTTCGAATGTAATCGATTGCGATTACGATTACTTGAAAATGCTGTAATCGTCGTAATCGATTACGATTACTAATCGCGATTACCCCATGTCTTGTGTCATGTAGGTCCACTGTAGTTTCGAGTGTAGGCAAACATTGGAATTATACATCATGTAACAGACCAGAATTATATTTCAGAGAGCCTAATTATTCTCTGTGTTCTTCTGTTTTTTCAGTTATAGATCGGAAATTTGCGTTTTGAAAATATTTTTGGATCAGGATGGAGTAGAACTGACTTGAAAATTTTCAGGATCGGACTTGGACCGAAAGTATCATAGTCCGCTCATCACTGACTGGCACATCAAATAGACAGAATCTTCGAAGATATATTCATTCACCGAGATGCAGAGCGTAATTCATGCGGTTCTTATGACAATTTCTCTCATAATATTGGCGTAAAGTTATCGCAAAATAACTACTACTTTTATAAATCCAAACAGCAAAAAGCAAGTATTATGCCTGCAAAGCTGTTCAAGAAGAACGGTTGAAGAGGAACTACGATATTCACGGTCTTGTCTCGTACATAACACTTGCAAGAGCTAACAGGCCGACGCTCACAAACCAGAAATTCGCGATTACTCTTCACGTAACAATGGGCGATTGTTTTGATTAGAAGAATACCCTCGACGTCACCATCGGCGATTGCTTTGATTTCGATTCTCATAGCAGACTCGTCGCTTATTGAAGCGAGCTCTCGAGTTGAAAATTGGCAGCTGTTAGGCAGGCTACAGTAATGTGATTGAACTACTCTGTAGTAGACCCATCACGTTTGATGTGAAGTTTTTGATCTAGTCGCCATGTATGAAATGTTATAGAATGATGCCGTGATTGGCTAATGCTACAGGAACTATATTGTTACTGTAATGGCGTTGCTGTTTGGCTGTCGTTTTGACCGGCTTATAGCACGAGGTAGCGGTAATCGTATAGCTTGCGGCCAGGGCGCAAAATTTAATTAAACCGGTATCAATCGAAATATATTTTTACGCTGATTCTTTTGTGAATAGACGTGATTGGAAGCCAACGAAGAATTCGGTTCCGCTTCAAATCAAAATACATCAAAGACTGTGGCTTGCTAGAAAATCTGCTTTTGGATAGAAAAGTAGTTCCTTCCTTTTGATCCTAGCAGGAGCTGCAGCGGCCTTCATTGACCCCGAATGTGAGTCCTTGCAGAGAACCACCAAAGAGAAGAATATTTCAGAAAGATCTTCACAAAATTTGAGGATGCGATGATAAGCTGATTGATTGATTTCAGGCTGGATTCGAATATACGTGAAGCTCCAAAATTGACATAGCTCATTGCATCCAAGTATTAAGATGCAGAATATCAATTTTGCTATGATGGCTGCAATCCATATATTCCAGTCAACTATTGCAGATTGCAATTAAGTTACTTGTCTCATAGGGATGATACGGCTTCATTCTTGAGCCTTATCAATGCTTGGTGGACAATTGTCAATTGCTGACACGGATTTTCAGCGAACCCCTTGGCCTAAGCAGCGGTTCCACAAGATAGTAAAATCAATATTTTTCGCGATTTCTCTAGTTGCCGTATCAAATGGAACGGATATAATCCCCAGAATTATTACCTGTAATAGCAAACCTTACAAGATCTGATTGAAACCTTACAGTCACTGTTACATCTTATGGCAGACTTGTTTGCAGAGGGGTATATGTTATTCTCAGAAAATTCCAAAGTGGCCCGATTGAACGAAAGTTCTCATGGTATAACCAAGCAAATAAGTGGGGGAGTTTACTGGTGGTTTATGAGAAGTTGCCAATTCTAAAAAGATACTACTGTTCCGCTCCAGCCTAAAAACTGATATAAATTACTGAGAGCGTGATATTTGTGTTTCAAGTTCAACGCATAATCACCTGAATAAGTAGTGCAAGATAGCAAACGTCTTCATCGGCCAGTTATTTAAACATTCTGCTCCTTAGCAGGTGTGGGCATAATGCTTCGGGTATTGGTTTTAAATAATGATTCAATTCGAGCTGTGAAGGATGTTTTTTGAGTACTGAAATGATACGCTTCTTGCTACTAAGAGTTAATTTGTCAATGAGGACTATAGTTTCGATACAATTTTCCACCGTAGAAGCCTTGAAATCTCGACTGGTCGTTTCACAGCATAGGAACCATGTAATACAAATGGCAATGGAAATGACATATCCGTGAAGGCGTCATCAATCCACACCATCGTCATAAAATGAATGATATGGTCATGGTCGAAAAAAGCATCAAATTATGATGTAAAACTTGCATTATCATGTCTGTGGAAGCATAAAATTCCGCATCTTCCATACTGCGGTGACGTTATATAATGCACCACTCTAGTCAATACTCAATTCAGAATCGAATCACTCAGCTACACGATTTTACCAGCCCTAATCCCAAACTTCCATCCTCGACCTAATATACTGTAGTATTAGGAATGTAGCCAACTAGAGTGTTTTAATCATACTCACCGACCCCAAGTCTTCCAAACATTGCTCCGCTAATGCATGTTCACAAGCAGTGAAAGTAAGTTCCAGCGCTAAGAGCGTCAGTGACGACACGACTTCGTTCATCAAAAACGTCTCAGATGCATTGCCGCTTTCCTTCTCCATAATTTTGTGGATCAGGGGCGTTAAGATCGGACTGTAGATGATATTTGCAGGAGCAGTAAGGCACCGAATATTTTTTGAAAACGATGTAAAAGGGCCGACTTGGATAACTAGATTAAATCAGTTGTCTAATCTGGCCCATTGGATCGAATTGCCGGTAATATAATTCTAATCGAATTTGTTCAATTTTTCTGTGTTCTCATTTTACTTCTATTCTAATTTCAGGATTCCCTGAATATGCTGCAAAAGAACAGTATAGTCCGGTGCATAGACATTTTCCATTCTCGTGCTTTTGAGAATGGACTCTGATTTTATGTGACATTATACGTATGATAATCAGAGGTGGTCAGTAACGAAGTACTTCTACTTTTCAGAAGTACTCAAGTAGTTTCCCTCTACTTCTGGTACTTACTCAAGTAGATCTGATTTTATCTACTTCTACTTCTACTTCATAATATTTTTGTGATCTACTTACTTACTTTTCGCTATTTTCAGTTTACCAAGTAGAGGTAGTTTAATCCCCCAATACGAAAGATAGTCTGAGGAATTCCGGGGCTGTTTTCACGGAGTACCAACATTTATTATTCATAAAAGTCAAGTAAAGCCCAGAAATTTTGTTGCGCTTGGCGCACAGTAGTTATGGAATGACAGATGTGTTTTCACGAAAGTATCAGTGAATACTGAATATAATTTAGGTACCGGATTGCTTATGGTTCCACTCACACCGCATTGTCACCCATATCAAATATTTCAGCACAGTAAATATGTCCCACCATAGCGTTTGAAATTACCGTTTCGCAGGGTAGCAATTATCTATCCTATCGTTATCTCGCAGCCGATGACGTGATGTCCTGCTAATCTGGAAAATTCGGCTTTTTGGAACGTTACACCTGTTTTAGCAGATCACCTTTGAGGCTTTATGGACAAGAGACAAGGAATTTATTTTCCGCGTTTTAGAAGTGGTATTTGTATTTCATTTTCAATTCCGAGTATGATACTCGGAGTATCATACTTTTTCTAATTACTTTCGATTCTTTTGTCTGCAGAACAAACATGTTAAAGCATGAAAGCAAGTGTAGTAATGCCTCTATTTTCCGAAAATGAAGCCGCACTAAATATAAATTTTACGATCCACGATATTTTTTATTAACGTATACTAATCGCGTTGTTTCGACGCGACACTCCGATGTCAATGAGTGCCGATTTATCAGGCGTCGAACCCTGTCTGCTTCGCTGAATCTGCTCATGGACTCGCTAACCTTGCGTATCAGTCTTGTATTTGAACAGAATCAAGCAATCCAAATCGAATATTAAACAATGTGATCTTCGGAATTGCTTTAAGAATACCAATATGCTATTACAAGAGAGTGAGATTCGCAATAGTGCTTGCTCGTCCGTTGCTCGATGGAATGGATAAGGATGCAACAGCAACAAGGAAATTATATAGGCAAGCGAATAGGAAATTAGAACAGTAATCAAATAATCAGGATTAAAATCAGACAATTAGAATGATAGAACAGTAGTCAAATAATCAGGATTAAATGAGACAATTAGAATGATAAAGCGAACTAGAAATAAGGACAGTTGAATTAAATACTGATTCCTCTAAAAACATCAAATAGAGAACAAATAACATGCGCAATCGCAAACACTCCCCCATTTGACTGAACCCAGTCAACAGAATCGCACCAATATGTAAACGATCGGATGAGTCAGTACTCAGAAGCGTATACAGATCTGTAACCGCACAAGTACGACGACTGTACAATACAAATGTCAATTCGAAATGGCACGTTCCTTTGGGTCACGTCACAACTTCTGAGAACCATGGGGTTTTTAAAGCGCAAAACAAAAAGGGCCAAGTAATACTTATATCAAATCCAGTCAACGTCGATACAAAATAGTTCGGTGGATCAGCCGATTAAAGACATCAGGATAAGCGACTCGATCCAAGATCGACTAAATTTGGTCTGAAGGGGCGAACAGATGATTCAATTCCCGACTGTTACAGTTACATTTCAATACAATACACATGAGGTTAAATGACAAATGTCCATCGTATTAGAAGCTATACAACCTTCGATCATATCGACGTTCAATAAATCACTTCTGAATGGTAGACAGGCGTTCAACAACTCTACTAGTGATGACAACCAATCACTTTAAAATTGTAGAGAGCCGTTCAGCAAACTCTATACTAGTGATACTAATAAATCACCTGCAATCGTACGGAGGCGTCCAGCAACTCAACAAGTGACGAGAATATACCACCTTAAAATGGTAGAGAGGCGTCCAGCAGATCTGCAAGCGTTGAAAACGTTGTATGACGGGAAATAGAACGTGGGCTCCGACGCGAACGTTTGTCCCAAGTGCTTGATGGCGGTAATCAATGTCAGAAGAATCCTGTCACTGTCGCAAAAACTTCGTTGCCGTTGGAGAAGATGAATCCATCGTCGCAATCGTGGAGGCGGCGCTGACAGCATTCAACTGTGTAACGATCTTGTATATAGCAGTCAATCGAAACGACTGTTCACCAAACGTTGTAAGACGAAAACGAATGAATCTTGATTGTCGCAACGGTAAACGTAGATTGGGGAATTGGTCGCAATCGTCCGTTCCGTTCAAATAGAAAACGACATCATTCAACTGAATGTAACAAAAGATATAGCAGATTCGGCGCCAAGCAGAGAGTCGGCCAATCCTCGATGAGCAGCAGAGTCCTGAATATAGACTAAATACCTGCGCCCGATTCGAAGAGAGTCTTGAAGAGACCGGCTTGAATGAGCTTTAATGCGAATTGCTTCCAGACTCACTATGGATGGCGAATCGATTCCAGACCAGCATTATTGCGAATTGTTTCGACGCGACACTCCGATGTCAATGAGTGCCGATTTATCAGGCGTCGAACCCTGTCTGCTTCGCTGAATCTGCTCATGGACTCGCTAACCTTGCGTATCAGTCTTGTATTTGAACAGAATCAAGAAATCCAAATCGAATATTAAACAATGTGATCTTCGGAATTGCTTTAAGAATACCAACATGCTATTACAAGAGAGTGAGATTCGCAATAGTGCTTGCTCGTCCGTTGCTCGATGGAATGGAGAAGGATGCAACAGCAACAAGGAAAATATATAGGCAAGCGAATAGGAAATTAGGACAGTAATCAAATAATCAGGATTAAAATCAGACAATTAGAATGATAGAACAGTAATCAAATAATCAGGATTAAATGAGACAATTAGAATGATAAAGCGAACTAGAAATAAGGACAGTTGAATTAAATACTGATTCCTCTAAAAACATCAAATAGAGAACAAATAACATGCGCAATCGCAAACACGCGTAAAGTGTTGAAACCCTATCCGATAGAACTTCTCCGTATTGCTCTTCGCCTAAACTTGGGGCCTTATAATATGGGTTAGGGCGCCATGCCATGATATTCACTAAAACGGGGTCTTCTAGTAAGCAAACGCACTTTCATAGCAATACTATAATTCGCATCCCATGTTGCGAATGAATTCTTATTCTGTCGAAAATTGATACCTCCTGGGATGCATCAAAACGAATCAAGCTCTCTGCACCTTCCGCATAGCTCAATTTGCAGCTTTTGACAGTCCATGCGAACGAATTAAGACTGTTTTCAAAACTACTTACTTACTTAAGTAGATTTAAAGTCAGACAATTCTACTTCTACTTCTAGTAGTTTTTGGTGGCTTATGGGAGAAGTACTTCTACTCGTACTTGAGTAGATTTTTTCGTCGCTACTTCTACTTCTGCTTGAGTAGCTTTCTTGACTACTTTGACCACCTCTGATAATAATGCCCCAGCGAGTCTGATGGCGCGTTATTTAAATTGAACGTCCACGAACCTGTATAACAAAGTGAAGGTCATGCCTTTACGTACAAATTCTTCGACCGTTTGAGGCGTCACAAACTGTTAAAATACATTCGATGAAGCTTACGTCCAGAACAGTGCTTCTTGGCCGGTGTTTCGTGTAATACTAGGGGCTCTGTAAGCCAGCAGCCAGCCCAAATCAAACAGAAATTGCGAACGCTTGTTATATATAATGAGATTTCTGACTCAATATGAGAAAACGGACCAGTCAATGGATTACCTGGCTGGTACAAACTACCAATCTAGTTCGTTGATGGTGAGCTAACTGCTGGTGTTCTGGGTAGTTTTAGTTGTAGTTGCGGATTGGAAAAGCGAGTGGTTGTAATTTTAGTTGTAGTTGCGCATTAAAAAAATAGTCGCTGAACAACTTGAAAACCCGCGTTGTTCTTTGGCGTTAATCGTGCTACCAATGTACTGCTATGTGATTTTCTCGCAGCCATTGCTTTCGCAGACTCCTCACTACCGACACCCGAGTTGGGTGTCGAAACCACTCTCACTTCAAAGCCGAAACCACAGCATTTCAAATGCCGATCCGATTCCGATTTAATAAAAACAAATGAGTTGCTTTGGAATTGAATCCAGTTAGCTGGGTTTTAGATACTTATTTGAGAGTTTTTAAAAGTTCGTTAGTTCTATAGTTCTGGTTATAATTGTGAGTTTTGAAAAGCGAGTAGGTCTATTAATAGTTCCAGTGGCGCATTTTGAAAATCCAGCAGTTTGTACAAGTATGGTAGAGACATAAAACCATATTTCTGAGTCTCCGTTTTATGTAACTATTGAAAGTAGCTCACCACATTGGGAATGAACCAATGATAGTTTTTGTCGGTAATCCCGACTTCCTCGGCTGCTGATAAGAAGATGTTGACGTGATGCATTTGACTCATCAATAAAAATGACCTGTAAAAGTATACGATTCTCAATATAAGACGCGTATGCATGAGCACTAGGACAGGCATTTTAGATCAGTGCTGCTCACTCAATGTTACCTTATTATCTACATTGTAACTGTCAGAGTGATTTAATTCCGGTTCGAATTTTAGGCGTCCGATCGAGTCGAATAATAAAGTATAAATAGCTACCCCGTAATAATATGGTGGATGGGAGTGGGAAGTTTAATTATTTACCTTTTATGCTCGTAAAGAAAAAATGCCAGTTGGACTTCACGTAAAGACGAGTTGCGAATATTTCGACCATTCCACTTCGTTACAATCGGGCTTTGGATACGAAGCTGGAGAAAGGAGCCACAGCTCCGGAGCCGTGTGTCTTCTGCGGAGCCGGAGCTCCACATCAAATTCAAGTGGAGCAGGATACGGAGCTCGAACCGGTCGTTCGAAAAGTAGCTCCGGCTCCGATGTACTTCAAAAGATGCTAAACTAGCCTACTACTAATAGCTGAATTAACATAATTTTACGGTAATCGTTCACAAAATTAGGAATTGTTGCCTCGTTGGCACCACCTTTTATTTACAACTAATCATGTTGATACGAAGACGCGCCAAACCTGGTTAGGCTGAATATGCCGCGCTGACCGTATTATTGGTAAGTGCGGAATGTGTTGGAATACGCAGATGATGTCAGCACTGCCAAGCCCTCAAATCGCTCTCCCAAACGACTCCTAGTGAGCTTTCCATCCCAGTGCAATGCAATGCGCTTTGGTGGTTCGTTTGCTATTTTTTTCAAAAATAGACTCAGAAATTTTAAAACGATTTGCAATGCGTCGTCGATAGGTTCCAGATCTTGAAAGATGAAAGTCATTAGGGTCACCATCGCAAGCTTTAATCAGTGCTGCAGTTATCATGGTGGTAGCATTATCGCTGACTTTCAAGCGATCAAAAACCTGGCATAGGTCTTTGTCGTTGAATAGCTTTACAGGCGCTTTTAGAGTCACAATTTTAAAGGAATTACAAGATGTCGACTGCGCTTCGAAATCACTGCAGTGAGAAGTGTCAGCTACATGCGAAGATATAGATGAGCTCTCTGTAAATTTTCCTTCGCTACTTGATCCTGGTGCACTCTCTCGCACTCATGGTCCGTCTATTTTGTTGCATGGTTTTCACTTTCAACACTGTATCTTTGCCACCAATCGTTGCTAATCACGGACCCCTTTGATCCTGATAAAATGTTATGTATCCATGTTTCTTATCGCCGGAAAGAACTGTACTTGCTTCAATTGTCGCCATCGCGTCAGGGGCTCCTATGCCCATCAGACATGGGGTAATCGCGATTAGTAATCGTAATCGATTACGACAATTACAGCATTTTGAAGTAATCGTAATCGCAATCGATTACATTCGAAAAAAATCCGAAGTAATCGTAATCGTAATCGACTACTTCACATATTTAATCGATTTCCTTGTGAAATAACGATTACTTTTTATTTGTACGAGGACTATGACATAAACTGAACATTCGCGAACAAGGAGATATTATACCAGGTTTATTGATAGCATCAATGTCAGATTTCCAAACGCCACTGCTCATTATTACGTCAGAAGTATTGGCTTTGCTGGTTATTGCGTAATAAGTATCCACTCCACACTTAGTAAATAGATACTCGATGAAATTGTACATTGTACATTGTAGTGTAATTATAAGAACACTCGCCATGCTGGGTATCAGGTTATCAATACACTGTAGATGCCACTGCCTCGCAGCAGGATAATATATACCACCCTGCCTAGTTTCAAATAGTAACCCATGTATTGATGTTCCGTTATGTTTAGTTAAAACGCAGTTTGACCGCTGTTGCTTGCCGAGCAGTAGGCGTATGTACGTGCGTAATTACACCGGACAAAAATATAGCCATTCACTTACACAACTAGTTAGCCTGGGTTGTAGCTAGAATCAGTAGCATGACAGCACTTCGTCCCCACCACGTCAATTTTCAGGTTGATGACTGAATCTCGTCAGTAATATTGGTGATCGCATTATATTACTATTCATTTTTAATCCTCTCTCAGTCCCGATGATCACATTTACCGATAGAGCTGGGAGCACGTAATTCATAATTTTCACACCTTGTATGTTTGTTATAATTACTCTATTTTAGTTTCGTGATATCTCGCCTGTTATATAATCAAAAGATGTTGTATAGTCGCCCAAACGTATCAGACCGAAACTTTCGTGAGACGCGCACACAAATTACCATGTCTTCATTCCTCTGTTGGGGTCCCGGGTGACATTTGTATTGTGGGGCTCCGATTGGAAGGACAGGACTATTCGTCACGCCCATCTAGCGTGGCTATTGACAACGGACACATACCTAGCGTTTCGGCCTAGGTATTTCTTTTGTAGCACACTTCGTGAAGTCGCATGTTGGTCGAAACTGCATATGTCTTTTGAAGTGTCGTCACTGTCGTGACGCGGTATTGACCGGCACCGCAATGCCTATTCCTATGAATCAGACATGCTTTTTTCTTTGGGGAGACGTATGCATTTCAAAATCAAGCTACCTAGAGACATTAAATCGCGAACCTCGAAGAAAATTTTTAAAGTCTATTAAGTCTCTCAAAAAATACTCCATAATCTATGTTGATTTACGAAATACTTTTTAGTAGGGATGGCGTGAGCGTTAGGTTCACGTTCGCGTACTGCATGTAAACCTCAGAAATCTAGAGATTTCACGTTCACCAACGAACCTTCGTAGGTTCTGCACTGTGAACCTTTTTCACGTAGACTATTACAATTTTCCACGTCATTATTATATATTTGGTTTAAATTCTTTACATTTCAACTTCAGGCCACTCTATGCAAGGCGCTGGCAGCATGAAAAAATCAACACTAATCAAACAACTTGCCAATCTCTAAAATTTCCCATGCTTTGTTACAATGGTTTGCTCGAAATGTTCAGCTTTCCTATTGTAAATATTTATTAACTCTATGCTGTGAGATTGACCCACAATCACACAACATCACGAACGAAATACAGTATATGTATAGTGTCAGCAAATGATGCGTATTCAACCAATATTGATATTGATATGAAGAATACGACGTCTTCTTATGTAAAAAAGCCATTTGCATAAAAAAAAATCCGTCGATTACGATTAGGGTGTTGGCTACGGCGATATAAATTTTTTTATTAGCTAATATCGGTAGCAAGTATAGAATCCAGTTTTACACTTTTCTCAATATCAATGTCGCAATAGTCGGACACCGAATACATTGTCCGGTCTGTCCTGGTCCATTAAGGCGTAAGCTTATATTCCCTTGCAAGTCCTCGTCCAAATTGACGGCAAAGCGACGGAAGATATGGATTTTATGGGATTATTATAGCATTTGATTGCTCAAGTTGATATATTTTGTGAATTTTGAAAATTCAGCATGTACTTCAGTATTGTGGCATAATGTGGCCGGAGTCGTGTACGTACGTACATTTATATATCGCTTCCCAGATATGTAGAGTTTGAATTACCAATGTGACGACACGTGACGTCATAAGATTAACGTTCGCGTTCGCACAGACAGAACCTTTCAAAAAGGTTCGCGTTCACACGAATCTGAACCTATCAGGGGTTCCCACCATCCCTGCTTTTTAGTCCCCGTCGAGCTCGTTCTCAACATTATTGGGGTGCGGAAGTTACGGTCGTGACAAGAATAGCCTACCAATCGGTGGGTGCTAGAAATCATCCCTCAAGTTGGACAATGGACCCATTATGACGTAACAAGCAAATAACGTATCATATCCAAAGAAAGTTGCTTACACATTTTAGGTCTTCTGTCGCAATCCTTATATTGCCTTCCAAATATCTTCTAAAATTGGTTTTAAGAAGCAAAATTAATGTAATCGTGAGTAATCGTGATTACTTTTCCAATGTAATCGTAATCGACTACTTCCTGATTTTGCTGTAATCGTAATCGTAATCGCGTGATTTATAAGTAATCGTAATCGCAATCGATTGCATTCATGAAGTAATCTCCCCATGTCTGATGCCCATAGCTTACTCAGCTTGGCTTCAAAGTCGCTTTGTTTTTTGATACATATTTCTGGCCTGCTGATTCCTTTAGTGATGGCCATTTGTTTTCTGTTTTAACACTCTGTCTAATCTTTCAATGGCATTGACTTGTGTGATGGTCTTTGTGGCAGCCAGGAACCAAAAACCTATTACTTTATCTCCTACGTCCTTGATGTGTAACTTTACTGGTTCATTTTTCGCGTATGACTGCTCTCTTAGGTGTAACGCATAGGCCTACTGCATAACTTTCCTCAGAGTAGGCAGCTTCGATCCCGTAATATTTCCTCAGATGGCCCAACTAGGAAATTTTGTGTCTGCGACCGTGATCTTCTAATTTTCTTTGAGACTATTTTACTAGATGACAATATTCTTTATTTTAAATACATTTGGCACTAGAGCTAATCCTAGAAAAATAAATATACATCAACTCAGTCAAGCAACAAAGAATAGTTGGAAACATTTCAGTTCTCTTAGGTCAAACACATACTGCACAACTTGAGCAAGAATAGTCGGATTAGATCCAGTTAATGATTCCGGAAGATAATTTAATCCTAAATTGGAAATAGTCCTACCAGCATATTGCTATCTTAGGAAATAACATAAAATTTAGAGCAACCGTTTGGCTGTTTCCACTGTCACTGGAAAAGACATTTAAAAGCTTTGTTTTCTATCCCAGAAGACAGGAAAAGAGTATCAGGTCCATTAGATCGAATAATGCAATACTGCTACAATATTATAATCACTAATCCTGCGCTAGACTTGCTAACAGCATGAGTCAAAAAGCCACCTGCATGGTATGTCCTACACCTCAGTCATAAACACAGTTCCTCAGACTGGTTAGGCTGAATATGCCGCGCTTACCGTATTATTGGTATTTCTCATACCCACAATTTCGTCATCAGCCAATGAAGCCGATTATTGCGTGATTTGAAAAATAATGATCGCCATGCATGTCACAAAACGGGATTGATGCTTTTGTAAGCTGAGCAATTTAACTAATCAATTATGAGACGAATATATAAGCGACGCCGGAGGATAAAAACGGGACCTTGCTGCGCATGTTTATTTGGCGGCCTGAATGCCGCCCGCCGAGAAACATCGACTCCTTTCTGAAATGAATGAGCAAATGCACGTTCTTTGGTGATGGTTATTTAATAGTAGCGCGAAATTAGACAGTGTTGTATTGTGTATGCCTACGAATTGAAATTCTATCCAGCGCATGAATGTTTACTCCAGTAACAATTTTCGAACGTAATCAGGGACATCAAACGAAGCAGCCCAGAACGCCATTATAGTCTGCATACAATTGTCGTGATGCGAGTTAGCAATGTTATGTCCGAACCCTCTGCCCATGGTGTTGGATATAAGAGGGCAATTAGTGATTGGATGCGCGCTTTTCAATTTATAATTATAAATTTTGTGTATTCATTCTTGTCTGCGTATTCTTGAATTGTCGCTCAATGTAACTTGCAAGCTTGTAGTTTAATTGGTCACTGACTTGCACAGTGCTGGCGTTCAATTAAGATTGCAAATATTGACGGAACACCAGATTCTCAGTGACTCGAGTTTATTCGATTCGTCTGTAGGGGAACCTTCTATATTCCACTGACGATGGACGGACAATTAAGGAGCGCACCAATATCAAATTTCAAACTATTGGGTATTTGGTAGAAAGTGGAATTTTACTGATAATGTCGCAACATGCGCTCATTTCAGCAGTTACAATTGAACAAATCGCACCATTTTAAGATCAGATTGTTGCAGTGCTGGTATCAAAACGTCGCGTCACTGTTTCAACGCAGTACAATATACATAGCAATGGCATGGAGTAAAGCGAGTTATCGCGCGGATGTGACGTCATGGATAGACGACACGAATTAATTAACACATCACAGGACTTTGCACACCCACACAAAATTACGGTTCCTTGCGACGGCTACAACCGAACCACTCGATAGCTTTCGAAACCGGGGGTGGAGCCGGAGCCGGCGCAGTGGCATCATTGAGTTCTGGTGCTGGTGCCGGAGATAATTCATGGTAAATAAGAGCTACGAAGCTGGAGCAGTTTAAAATTTTAGAGTGCTCCTAAGCAATGTTCCCTCTGATTTTTGACGAGTCAGCGCACACTCAACAACTCACTGCGCAGACCCTTGGAAAACTGTGCCGAACGACTAAAAAAAGGTCATCACTTCGGATTTTTTGTGCGCAACTTAGATTTTCTGTGCGCAGAGACCGTGTCAGCACTGCGCATTTGCGCACGTGCGCAGCTTAGAGGGAACATTGCTCCTAAGCCCAATGGTGTGAGTCGATCTTCACTTCGCAGAAAAATAATTTCCACTGACGGGCGTAGCTTTTTACTACATGTGATGGACGACCACGACCACGTTCGGAAAAAAGCCTATTGAAGTTGATGCCATAACTCCTACTGACAGGCGGCGCATACTTTCAGTACCCCAATTTGTCGTATTTGACATGAAGCTGTTGTTCACGAATTTACGAATAATACTATATGACTAGCCTTATTCCTTCTCTCTTGGCTGTTAATAGGGTTTCCGTGAGAGCTGCCTTCTCGTACGTGACCTCGAACGCAACCGTGTCAATCTCCCGTTCCCTGGCTTGCTGCATGCTTGCGAAAGTGAAGTCGAACTCTGAGACGTAATATCATCTGGTTGATCCGCTACTTCGATACGAAATGATTAGTGCTACATATCATTATGTCGAAAGCCGCTCGTCGAAGAACAAGGAAAGTACGTGATTGTCTCGGTCAAGCGTGATTACTGCTTGAACAATTGGACTGAACGTTGCGATAAGTTATTCGCTATCAACAGGGATAAGTTATTCGATATTAACAGGTCATAAGAGCTTACCTTTGTTCTTCTCCCCGAGTACGATGGCCGATTTCCACTTGTATTTCTCAGCTGCCATCAACATGGTATTCACAATAGCGTCGTCAGAAGGGTAGAAATAAAACATACTGTTCACGTCGTCGTACTGATCGCAATTCGTGAATGATCTGATTTCGAACACAAATGATTTGCAGTAATACAGACGTACCTATTGGCAAAAACACGTAATCTATTGTGTGAAACGGCTATATATTCCAAATAATCTCTCTCCGCTGTCAATTATCAGCAATATGACTCACGACATAAACATTCTGAGGTGCATTTTTTGGTTGAGGGGATAATGGAGGGATTGAGTATATATATCATTAATTGAATCTGAGCGTGGATACAGTGAGTTCACATAATCCGAAATTTGTAAATGAGTGAGTGAGCCACAAATTTCTCAAAGCTAGCGCCCTGTGTACTATACCTCGGCGGGAGCTCGGAGCATTAACGGAATGATTGGAGCAGTGAGAGTAAAAGGGTATTTTGAACGACATAAATCCATTTTCATAATCCCTATAACAATAGTCATATTTCTGAACTAAAAGCAGTAACATGAATATTTTGTCACGTCGTCTGCGATAATTAACTCGGAAATCCTCACGAACGCTCTCGGCAACTGTTGGTCGTAACGCAGCAATGACTTTTCAAACCAAACATCCAATCAGTCAATCAATAGACGTATTAACGAGCCACCAACGCCTATTGAGTATAAGTTCCGAACTCTCAGGTAAACAGCCGTTCAACGAGCTTCATGACGTTTTAGGCGATAAACGAGGATTTGAAAGGGGAATTTCCAAGCAAGCTAAGTACAGTGGCTTGGTCAGTAGCAAAATTTGTACAGAATCATGACTCTGTAACGAATACCGTATCGACTAGAAATCAGATTAGTCGAAAAGGTCAATTGGCGATACACGTCCGTATTGAAAATAACTACTGGGTTTGGGTGATTGCTACCTTGGGCGTTGGGTACATGGTTCACCACATAGGGGAGTGATGTGCAAAAAAGAATATGAAATACTTACCTAGCGTTATTATTAAAATAAATCGGTATGTCATACTTTACCGAATTGGTTTTCATTTTAATCGCTGTTTACATAGGTTGTTATTGTTTCGTTAACTCTGGATAAGGATCCCACTAAAAGTCGAGTCCAATATTAATATTATATTATTACACTGCACTGAATATAGTCGTGAAAGCAAAATTGAATCATACAAAAATACGAAATCGCTCGTACTTGTCGAATTAAAATAATATATGCTTGTATACAGCCCTATCGAGAACTCTTGTTTTGGATATCCTAGGTACAGTGATACATATAAATGCATATCCGAAATGCACTATAGAAGGCACACAGTGCTGTTATATGCATAGGCCTAGAATTTTGTTGTTACGGTCGATAATGTTCGAAGGTGGGGATATTTCTTTACCACTTTTCCTCTTTACCGAATACGCTGGAGCAAACTCCAGCAAAACATGTTGCCAGCTAACAACAAAACTACTCACCCGGTTACGACGAATATCGGTATTCGATTTTTAACACCGGACAACCTGTCGCAGCTCAGTTTCTTGCCAGCAATGATTACAACCGTCAGGTCGCGGTTAAGTATCTCGTCTAAAGATCGATGTCACATGCTCACAGTGGTTGTATAAATCTGGTTTAACTATTTAAATGGTGGCCATGTTACACTCCTGTTTACATTATTTTGAAGAACATTTCCGTACGGAAAATGTAATCTAATTGGGAAATGATACGTAACTATTATACTAATTCTAATCCAATTCGGAAAATGTGACCAGCTTTTATTCCATTTCTAATCTAAGTTGAAAGAAAACTGTGTAACTATAATTCTAATTGGAGTCTAGCTTGGAAAAAAATTGCTACTAAAATTCTAATCTAATTTGAAAAGTGTTCTTTAACTGCAATGCTCATTATAAAGTAATTAGAATAAAAAGATTGTATAGCTATAGTTCGAATTCTAATATAATTTGAAGAAACGGTAACTATAATTTTCATTCTAATTCTGTCCAAGCATTGGAGGTTTATCGTAGGCTCCTCCTCGCCATCTCATCCGCGTAGTAAGCGATGTCTTACAAAGAACCTAGAAATGGGCGGCTGCGGCTGCAACACCAATGGGTGCGGGTTCGAGTCCGACCGAAGTCGACTACCGAATTCCTAAGTGTTGGAGGTTTACGTAGGCTCCTCCTCGCCACCTCATTCGCGTCAGTGGTGTCTTACAAAAGCCCACAGATGTGCCGTGCTACAAGTCGGCAGTTACGGAAAATAAAAAGAATATTGGCCTGGTGTAAATGACCTTAGTAGTCGACAAACACCATGAATACCACAAAACAAACAAACCTACTGCCACCAAACAACAACAACTCTAATCTAATTTGGAACAACGATAATTGTAATTATAATCTAATTTGGAAGAAAACTATGTAAATATATTTCTAATTCTAATCTAATTCGGAAAAGCTGAGAATTTTCTAGTTGTCCAAGTCTGCTTAGCCGTCGACAATCCTCACCGTAAGCATTCGGGTAGTAATCCAGGTTGAATTCTACCGGATCTATGACCAGATCATTGCCGTGCTCGGCCTTTGCGGCAAATAGTTCGACGGTATAATGAACGATATTGTAGTATTCTTCGGCGTAATGGTCGTAGAAGATTCCTGAAATCAACTCACGCATGAATCGTGTGTTACCAACATCGCAATTAATCGATGGTCAGACTAATCACCATCCAAGATTAGGTCCAGTGAAGGTACACGCTGTAAACATTTCTCAATTTGGCATTACTCTTAACGGTATTTGGAACTATGTAGGACATTACTCAGATATTTTCGTAATTGGTATCTGGCAACCCTGATTAGGCCCTCTCTTGCACCACCCAAACTTGGACATTCCGATGACTCAATTGATTAGATTGGGCTGATTAGAGCGAAATGCCGTTAATGCAATCCTTATCTGGTTTGTGAAAAGTCTCTATGTTCTAATCTTAATCTAATTTCCTATTTTCTGTAAATGCTACAGGATAACTGTATGATGCACAACAAGCCAGGTTTATTGTAGAGCCAGTTGTCACTGTTATGGTTATGATAATGAACTCTGATTTGATATAATCTTAACTTTATTCAATTTCCAAGTTTTCGCGAAGTTATTAATTTTAATTCTAATGCAACTCAAAAAATATTTGAAAAACTGAAATCTTTATTTGTCCAGCTCTATACACTACCAAAAATATTGTTAACCTACATCTGTAATATTACAGTATGGTATATTACAGTAAGACTATACCTCAACTTACTAATACGTCCTGCACAAAGGCGCATTAAACTTGAAAATTCGACTCACCAACTTTCATATGAAATAGGCAACACCCGAAATGTGCACTCAATATGTTCGCAATCGCCATTACACCCAGAAGAATCATATTGAGTATTCAACTCGAACAGTTGCAGCAGAGGACTAATTACTTAATATCTTCACCATCCAAATTAACTGAATATAGCACCTTCAGAACTAAATTCAATTCAACAGTCTATGAAGCGACGCAAAAACGAAATCGCCACCGATAAATTCACAGCTCCTGTTCAACCTTTCCGATATGTCGACTCGTTTCATATTCTTATTTAACGCTAGTAGTCACCAATAGCAACCCTTTCACGGGCAATATTTGCAAGGCATGACACGCCGCGGTATTCATGCGACACTGTCGCTATGGGATGAGAGCGCACGACCTTAGCAGATTAGCCCAATCGCCTAGCGATTCATACTATCAGGTAGTTCAGTAAGCGCTCTGCGTTGATCCACAACAGAACACGGTAATTGTGTAGGCCTATTTGTGTAAGACCTAACGCGAAATCGCGTTTGTAGCCATGATGCCTCTAATGCTAGACTTACCCCGTACTTTTAGCACCGAAAATGAGGATATTTTTTTCTCGGCAAGTAAAATGAAAGTAGAATTGTTGGGTTTGAGTTTGATGATGTCTTATATTTTAAAGCCAACAAATAAAATTTATTTCTCAGATCTGCGATCTCTTGGTTGTTATTGTTTGAGGTATTCATGGTGTTTGTCGACTACTATGATCAGCATTTACACCAAACCAATTTGCTTCATATTATTATTCCGTAGCTGCCGACTTATAGCACGGTCCACTTTTTATAATACACTGCTTTTGCGGATGAGATGGCGAGAAGGAGCTTAGATAAACCTCCAAAACTTCGGTAGGAATTCTGGAGTCGTCCTCGGTCGGACTCGAACCCGCAATCGATTGGTGTTGCAGCTGTGGATTATACCACTACGCTATCTCGCCACACTTGCGGTCCCTCAACTTTTACCAAAAAGAACTGATCTCTATTAACGAGATCGTTAAATTTTTTACTCGAAATATTGAAATTACGGCCGCCAAGCTACTGGAAAATTATCATACTAACAATCTGTATCTTTCTTTGCCCCATTGTGGCTGTTCCAATTAGATGAGCTACACAATTTTTTCAAATTAGATTATGGTTAGAATTACAGTTACACAGCATTTCCCAAATTGGATTAGAATTAGAATTAGAGCTCTACGGTTTTTTTTTTTCAAATTAGATTGGCATTCGAATTACAGAATTCGCAAAAACTTGAAAATTGAATGCATGAGAAATAAATGCAGCAAAATGCAAGCACAGTTCATATCAAATCACAATGCACTCCCATAACCGTGAGAATGGTCAACGTCTGTACGTCAAGCTCGACTCGTTTCGCACTATACCAGGGGTCACCAACATTCGGCCCGCGAGGTCATATTTTGCGATTGGACATCTGATTTGTGATTTGGAAGAACGCGACATGAAGCATTGTGAAATGCTGAAATTGATTTCAGTTTCAAAATATTGTTGTTGTTTGAAAATAAGCTATTCACCTGCGGCCAATAACACTATTTCTCACTGGCTGAAACGGCGTCGCCACAAGATCAATCTTCAGGATGAGATAGTCTTGTGGCTAGCCCCAATATCGATTCATTAGGAGCTGAACAGCGTTGTCGGGTATCGTGCGTAGTTCATAGTTTAAAATAGAAAGAAGTTTATGATAATGATATTTCTTGTAGTATGGGCTTGTAAAATGAAAACACACCATGATTCAACTATCTATTGCCACAAACATTTTTAAGACACGATGAATTACTTTGCGCCATGTTTGTATAAATTATGCAACAACAGTCAACTCAAATGTCTAAATACATTATGTCACACTTTGCACAGGACAACATCTTATCTGTTTCTATATCAGTCCATGGGAAGCCTGGCATTGCATGCTATCAACTAGTGTGCTGTATTCTGATATGTGACTTGACACTGCAACTCTGAGTGAGTCTTCCAGATGTGCACCAGTTAGGCGTGTTCTGTATTTGCTTTTGATGAAGTGCAAGTCGGAAAAGGCTGATTCACAACGATAAGTTGAACCAAACATGCTTGCAACCTTTATAGTTGCTGCGCAGCAGACATGGGGTAATCGCGATTAGTAATCGTAACCGATTACGATGATTACAGCATTTTCAAATAATCGTAATCTCAATCGATTACATTCGAAAAAATCCCGAAGTAATCGTAATCGTAATCGACTACTTTTCATATTTAATCGATTTCTCTGTGAAAGAACGATCACTTTTTATTTTTGCAAGGACTATGACATAAACTGAACATTCGTGAACAAGGAAGATATATTATACCAGGCTCGTGACAGCACAAACGTCTGATTTTCAAACGCCACAGCTCATTATTACGTCAGAAGCAGCCTATTAGCTTTGCGCGTCATTGCGTAAGAAGTATCCACAGTAAATAGATATTCGATGTATACAATTGTACGTACATACGTCGCACATTAGTGTCATTGTAAGAACACCCGTCGTGCTATATATCAGGTTATCAACACGTTCCACACGCCACTACCTCGCAGCAGTGTTGGGATCAAGTCACTACCTTCGAGTCACGAGTCATTTCGAGTCATTGCACATTTTGACTCGAGTCAAGTCAAGTCAATCGATTTTCGAAGGTGACTCGAGTCAAGTCAAGTCACTAGATTTTTGGAGGTGACTCGAGTCAAGTCGAGTCAAGTCAAGTCAAGTCACGAGTCAAGTCACATTTCAAGTCAAGTTGCCTTTTCGAACTATGAGGCATGCTTACGTCATTGCATTTTGCTAGCTGTCTGAAATACAGATTGAGTGATCATTGATTCTGAACCGATGAAAGAATATGAAGTTAAATATAAACACAAGAAAGCGCTGCATCGGTCACATATACGTAGAAATGCTAAACTATACGTAAGTAATAGCATAGCCTCAGCTTATAGTTACCAGCCAAAATAAAGAATAGAGGAACAAATTGATAAGATGCAATACATCACCCATTTACAAATTGATATGATATATAATTCGAGCATGCGTCAATGGTTGAGGACTATATAAACTATATTCGAATTCAATTTTAATAAAACAAGAAGTTTGGTTCAGGTATTAACAGAGAACAGTAATAGACATGCTAGTTTACGACAGCGTAAACAACAGCGATCACTTCGTTATCGGTCAATTTAATTGTGAGAGAACAATGGAGGCTGAGTAAAACGCACGATCACTGGATGATTGGTCGCTCTCCCGGGTTACACCAGCGTTTCGCGAACGATCCGATAGCAAGATACTGTGATTTTTATCGACATCGATTGCTTGATGACTTGAAATTGACTCGTCAATTTTGCTTCGAGTCACGAGTCAATCCACATTTCTGCTACGCCGAGTCAAGTCAAGTCAAGTCATTTTAGCAAAGTGAGTCGAGTCAAGTCAAGTCATACGAAAAAAGTGACTCAAGTCTGACTCGAGTCAAGTCATGACTCGCGTCATCCCAACACTGCCTCGCAGCAGGATAATTTATCTCCGCTCTGCCTAGTTTAAAATAGTAACTTATGGTTGATGTTTGGTTATGCTTATGCTCAGTTAAACGCATTTGACCGTAGCTGCTTGGCGAGCAGTAGGCCTATCTAGTAGGCTACGTACGTACATCAATATTTGAAATTTTGTACTCGTCAAATAAAACATTGCGATTTCCACAACGAAGCAGTAAAAAGCAACAGCTGGTGATATATATATATCAAAACCGAGCCGTTTTTGCCGTTTCTCGTAACGGCAGCTTGCAGTACAATATCTGTATTAAGTTGAAGGCAGAATTTTGTGTTCGCTTCATCTTATTCTCATATGACTCTACTTGAAACGGGCGCCAATCTTTACTCAACATTGGCATGGCCATGGCCATGTGCCTCTATATCATGTCAACATGGGCTGTAGCTGGAATTAAGACCAAAACAGCAGTTCGTCCCCCATAGGGTGGTAATCGCAAACTGAAGACTGAATTTCGTCAATAATTGCATTATATTACTATTGCTTTTTAATCCTCTCTCAGCCCCCGATGGTCAGATTCACCTGTAGAGTTTGTTTGTATAAGGTGATCTTGGTGTTTGTCGACCAGAACGGTCAGTTACACCAGGCCGATTTTCTTCATTTCTGATTCCGTATCTACCGACTTGTAGCACGGCCCACTTCTAGGCTTATTGTAAGACACCGCTTACGCGGATGAGGCGGCGAGGAGTAGCCTAGATAAACCTCCAACACTTAGAAAGGATTTCTGAAGTCGACCTCGGTCGGACACGAACCCGCAACCCAATGGCGTAGCAGCCGCTATCTCGCCACAGAATTCCTACCTGTAGAGCTGGGGCACGTAATTCATAATTATAACCTCTGGTATCTTGTTATAATTTCTTTAGTGTATGTTGTTAATTCGTGACCTCCGGTTTGTTATATAATCAAACGATATTGTATAGTGGCTCAAGCGTAGCAGACTAGTAGAAAAACTTTCGTGAGACGCACAAACAAACGGTCATGTCTTTATATCTGACTGCATATCTAGCAACTCAAGTTGTAAATTAACAGGGTAAGTGGCCACATTAACTACAATAGGACTTGAAAATATTTTCATCATGGGGAAACAAGCATTAATTCCGTCAATGCGGCCGTCGAACTTAACAATCAAGTCAAATAATCCAATGGGTTGATGGTCAGATAGCTTTGTAAAACGTGTTGCAACACCACCTGCACTTAATCAAGTCTGATAATGAGCAGACTTAAATTTGAGTGACGATCCAAACGCATTTGAGTGTGAGCATATACTTTTTGACGTGAGTTGAGTAACGAAATCGTTGCTGAGTAGAGAATCGCTACTCGACAGCAAAGTAATTGGTCTCCACCCTTAATCATAAACTCCAGATTCCAAGCCAGGCAATTGTAATTTTTGAAAATCAATTGTTTTGTTTGTTCTAAATTGATTTTATAATATTTTTGTTGAATTTTCCAACGTCAATGGGAGCCGCAAGTAGGCTAGCTCGGAGCCGCATGTGGCTCTCAGAGCCGCGGTTGGGAATCACTGATCTAGAGAGGATTTTCAGGTTAATTAGATCTCTCAAAAATACTCTATAACAGTGGTTCCCAACCTTTTTCGACTCATCGCCCCCTTTTCAAGCTCAATGCCGATCATCGCCCCCCAGATTTTGCGAACCGAAAAATCGGTATACAATATGTAATCATCGGCGAGTTAACTTTAAAAAAAGGTCAACTTGTCGGATCGTTGTCGAATTTTACACTTTTGCAACTAAATTTCCGTGGGATGACTAAAAAAATGTCATTCCGACGACTTGACTCCAATATAGCCGTTTTAACGCGTCATCGCTCCCCTGTCGCCCCCTTCGTCATTTTCGCCCCCCTAGGCCGCCAAATCGCTCCCTGGGGGGCGATATTGCCCACGTTGGGAACCACAACTTATGTTAGTTTACGAAATACTTTTTGAGTATTGGCCACCATATTGGAAAATTTGGGGTGCGGTAATTATGGCCCTGGCAAGAATGCAAATCATTGGGCGCGATAAATTGACCCCTATAAAAATGGGCAATGGGTACATTATGACGTAACAAGCAAATGACGCATCTCTTTTAAAGGGAGTTTGTTATCTCATTAGGCCTCTTCAGTGCAATCCATATATTGTCTTCCAACATAGCTTCTAAGATGCAAAATAAATGTAATCGTGAGTAATCGTGATTACTTTTGCAATGTAATCGTAATCGTAATCGACTACTTCCTGATATTGCTGTAATCGTAATCATAATCGTAATCGCGTCATTCATAAGTAATCGTAATCGCAATCGATTACAATCATAAAGTAATCACCCCATGTCTGCTGCGCAGTGCCCATACACCACTTTACTTTTCCATGTCAACAAGGAACCAAATGATTGGTGCAGCCTGGTGGGCTATTAGGTGGAGGTCATTTTACAGTGTTGCAACTTCAATCTCCAACTGTTCAGCATACACGCTCAACGAATTTCGTTATACCTGACAGCAGCAACGATTACAGAAAGTTAGACACATGGTACTAAACTGTGTCGAGAGTAAGAGAATCAGACTTTGTCAAAAGATAAAATACGTACTGGGCATACAGACATTGAAATTTGGCTGCTGCTTCGCGGCTATCCAAGTTGTAATGTTCTTTACTCCTTTGGCATTGTCCTGGATGTCCAACTACCATAACGGACCTCCCCCCCGACATTTCTAGAAAACCGGGGATGGGATTCCGTAATATCGCCTGTATAGATGGTGTGTCGTATATCCTCATTCCTCAGTCTTGTAATAAGATTACATGTTGCTATAATACTAAATGTAATTGAGGGTATTTGATATCATAATTTTAAGCCTTTGTATATATATGTATTGTCATTTGTAAGTTACATGTTAGTATGATTTAAACAAGAATAGCTAAATCAATATAAATACATAAACATTCACTGGTAAGTGCTGCTATTAGATCTATTTTTAGAACTGCAGGCTACTCATCTGGTCCTCCTGGGCTACTCGGGGCGAGCGGGCACCGCGTTGGTGTCCCCTGGTATATACCATATTTGGAGTTGATTTACTATGCACAGAGCAAAATCCAATACGAAATCATCGTATCACCATTCGCAGAGGTGCAATAGGGCTATAAACATAGGGCTCGAACTCGGACCCGATGTCTTAACCAGCAACCAATATAGGCCTAGTTGTTATAAAAACTTGATTTGATCTCGAAAACAGCACTTAGTTGGTTGAATTATTATCGGGCGCGATTTTAAGCGAGAATTATTCCCAATAGTTATGTCCGAACCCGACAAGACTTCGACCTGTACCGCACTGTCTTCAGTCCAACCCTTAAGACACGGGGGACACCAGGCCACGACAATATCTGAAAGGGGCGCAAGAACAAAAAGGTCTAGAACCACTGATCTACAGTAACATCTGAACACTATACGTTCGACTTGAAACTGGTGTAAGTCTGGGTCGGAGAATTCCAACAAAGTCCTTGTCGAACCAGGTCAGTATCATTTCCCCCCACTGCGAATACTATTCTGATTCCGACTCCAGGGTGTTACAAATGTTATGTGACTCCGACTACGAATCCGACAGTAGAAATTTGATAGAAACTCCTACTATAAATCCAAACAGTGCTAATTCAAATAGCGTAATCAATCAATCAGGTTTATTAATATTTTCATCGTTTCAAAACATCACAAGACTGCGATACAATGAAAAGATACGAAGCTGTCGAAACAACTTGGAGTAGCCATTAAGATCAGACACCCACCTTAGCCTAGGCGAAGTATTAAGAGGCATGCACATTGAATGAAGCGAGTGGCGCAGTTGGTTAAACACTGCTGTCACGACACCAATGGTTGGTGGTTCGAGTCACGGCTCTGCCATGTTTCTATGTGTCGGAGGTTTATCTGGGCTCCTCATCGCCGATCTCGCTGTATATACAGCGCCTTGAAAAGCCCAGAAGAAGAGAGAGCCGAACTCTGGAAAGATGGCAGCCAATGACCAGAAAGACGAAGCAAGACCGCAAAAAACATTGTGTTAATGCAATTCATATGCTGGGCGCAAATAACCATATGTGCGATAAGCGCCAATGATGTAATAAAACAAACAAACAAACATTGAATGAAAAGTAATGCAGAGAATATAAGACGCAAGCGACAAAATGAGGTGGGATGTGGCGGAGGGCGAGGTCGATGTTAGGTCGTGGTCCGATAATCCTGAAGACTAACTAGTATTGATTTAGAAGAAATTTCTTGTATTTCGACTTGAATACGGACATGCTCGGCGACTGTCGGATAGCCGGCGAGATGCTGTTTCACAATTGGGGTCCAGCATACTTGATAGAGCAATGCGTTTTCTTATATTCAGTCCTGATCATATGGTAGCTGTTCTTCGTAGACGCGCGTGTACTGTACTTGTGCGCTTTTGTCTCCGATGTGAAGTAGTCGTTGAAATTTGAGGGGCACTGACCGCAATGGAACTGATACATAAACTTGGCAATTTCTAGCTTCCTCATATCTTCTAAGTTTAGAACACCAAATCAAGAACTGATCAGTGAATGACATAAACCACAAGCTATTTATTCACTATGGAAGTGTACGGTACAGGTGTATGAAAGTATGGTCCTTATGGCAGCATTTGGATTTCCTGGCACTTCGGAATAGCACCATTGCGGGAGACGTTGTTCGACTGACCATAGAATTCATCGTATCGCTGGAATTACCACGACCATCGGCCGTCATAGCTCTGCGGCAAGAGCAAGACCAGTGGTCGTGAGTTCAATTCTCACTCGTGGCTTCTAGTTGTTGTGGCCGAGTGGTTTAGATGACAGACTAGAAATCTGTTGGGCTCTGCCCGCGTATCTCGGCACGGTGTTTTTCGATACGTTTGTATATTCGTTAGGTCATTCATTGGCTAATCCTAACGTTTTTCATGTAACGTTTACTGTAGCAAGCATGCCCTGGCTATAAGTAGCAGTGGCAATGAACATTTTTTTAATTCGCGGAGCCCTTCTCGTTCGTCGGACCCCTCGACCATTGTTCAAATTCAGCTCAATTTTCCGGCAGCCGTCAATTGTCTCATGCAAATTTTAACTGTTTGCTAGTGTAAACTGCTAAGATTGCGCTTTTCTTGATATGAGCAACATGCTATTGTATGCAGAATTTGTGAAGACTTTGGCTGATTTAAATGGAAATTAATTAATGGGATTTCTGCAGCTGCATTTCAGAAGCAGATCTTCAAATACATGGTCGTAAATCCACGCCCTAGATTTGATATGGACTAGAGTCAAAAATCCCTTTTTCGCAATGATAGGTTTAGACAGAGGTCTCAAACACGCGGCCCGCGGGCCGCATGCGGCCCGTCAGGGCATTTTGTGCGGCCCGCGACGACATTTCAGATTTTTATTAATTAGACAATATACAAGTGTCACATATCTTTTCAGGTTGTAAAGTGAAAATTCCCTCTTAAATTGCTCCGAAAGCCTTACATTATTCATCAAACTTCACTTCCACATCAAATGCAAACGCTACCATGCAGTGGAAGATTCACTATCTCGCCACATTTCCAATTCATGAATTCTTGAATAATTCATGAATTCGTGACTTAAGTTTGTGAGTTGGAATTGGACGCGACCTTTCTTAGAATTACTCAGACTCGGGCTAACTCGAGGGCAAAATGAAAATGACTCGAGTGGATTTGGGGTGACTCAGAATGCCGTGAATTTGTTAGAACCATGGACGCAACCAACTAATCGCGTATCAGGGGAATAGTAATAGATCAGAAGGTCACAGCTTGGTACTTCGCTAGCTAAGCAAGTAGTTATGGCAACCATTGGCAATCTGTTGTTACATCTTGGGTCGCTAAACGATGGCATTAAGGCCACTTAAAGGTGCCGAGTACCGTAGTGGTACGCTCCAACGATGTAATAGCAATGGGCCGTTCGGAGTTCCGACATTTCAATCACTAGGACACATTTATTAATATATTTAGATTATATTTATATTTTTTTCTGTTCCTATATTTGAAGATATTTAGCCATGAGATTAATAGCCTACTTATCAGAAGTATACCCGAATCCTGGATTGGAATTACAATGCTCAACTTAAAAATGTTTTGATATCAGATTAGTCTCTATTATCAATCTGTTAAATTCAAAATATTCATAGTAGCTGAAAAATTATAACCCGATAGCTTTTATGATGGCATCATACATTTGTCCACACATATGTTGACTATATCTTATAATTAATATTTATCAAGTAAGCCTACAACAACAATTATATTCAAATAGTTATAATGTGATGATTCCTCTCGTGCCAGGCCTAAATTGATACAAGAGTAAATCACATCCGCGTCAGCGGTGTCTTACAAAAGTCTAGAGGTAGGCCGTGCTATAAGTCGGCAGTTACGGAAAATAAGCAGAATATCGGCCTGGTGTAAATGACCATAGCAGTCGGCAAACACCATGAATACCCCAAAACAAACAAACAAATCACATTTTGACGATGAGTGTTTACTGTCAGTCTGCTGGATCGGTTCACTAATAATCGGCTACTAATAAGGCCTACTTGGAAAGACATTAGAATACCCCTATAAATGCTGCGGCCCGCGGCGTCGTCAAAACTGGAAAACTGGCCCGCGAGCACATTTGAGTTTGAGACCTCTGGGTTTAGAGGTGAATGTAATAGTAACGCTTTATATCTTCCGACAGCACCTTTGGGATTGAATGTAACATCAGGCACCGAAATAGAGAACACATATTCCAATGAATATATCATATACGGCCTAGGCATTCCTACCAAGCACCACGTCTTCAACTTCAAGTCCTCTGTAATAGTGATTATGTCTAGGTGAAAATTATCCCCGAACAGGTTTCAGCCCTTTATGACAGATTAGGAAAAAAGTTCGATGAATTCTTTTTTCAAGCGATTTGTAATGTTCGCTCTGAGTTCAAGAGATTGACAGCTCTAAAGAAAGATATTTTTGCGAACACTGCAGAATTATCCTGATTGCCGGTTCTATATCTGATTGTTTTGCAGGGATTCTAGTTTGCCGACCCATGCTATAAACAACAATAAATTGGAGGTGGGGTGATTCATCGCGACATCGTAAATAAAAATAGCGTGGTTACATGAGGATCTGTGCGCAAACCGTGCCAGAAACTAATGACTAAGCATCGTTTTTACAAAAAAAATATAATAAAACGAAGTTTATTTATTAGTGAGTATTAGGTAAATCTACCTACATACACGGAAAACACCGCGAAAGAGTTTTTGTTTATTCGAAAATTGCAACGCCATATAATGTAACAGTACCAAAAATGCGATAGGTGGACGAGCATGCTATCACAAATACTAAAGCCTACGGATATACATTTGTAAATGTAAATGACGAAACTTAAGATATGTCCTATATAAAGAATTTTCAGTATAATGTCGATAATTAAAATATAGCGCAAGACCACATCACTTAAACATTTTTGTCAACCGTAGCGCATTCGGAATATACTAGTGGTAGGTGTCACCTTCATCGTTGACCGACAGGCCGGCTTTTTGTCGTCGAGATCGAATTTTCAATCTCGGCGGATGGAATAGGTGTTACGTAAGTAGGCCTATAGTTCATCGTTTGAAGAATTTTCTAAACATTGTAAACACGCTTTTTTTCTTCTTGGCTTCAGACTCATCAGAATCGGCGTGCAGCCACGGGTGCGCCAAAACAGTCTTGATAGAGGGACGCCGCTCTTGGTCCTTTTGCAACAACGATTTGATAAACTTTTGGTAGGATTTCGAAAACACTTTGCCCCGACTGTGGTGAATTTTACATTTTACGATATCGTCTTCGTCGCTGAATGGCACCCGATTTTCTACCAACATATACAATAATACACCCAGACACCACACGTCAAGGCGATCTCCGTAGTAGCAGTTCTCTGTATACCATTCCGGGAGATAGAAAATCGGGGTTCCCGATAGCCGCAGTTCAGGAATGTTCTGGAAATAATATAGAATGCCCGATAATTTCATTCTTGTTAAATAAAGTAATATTTTCAGACGGTATTTCGATAATGACGGCCGTTACATGCATGTATATATATATATCGACTTTTCAATTAGATAAACTAAAAAGGGCAAAAGAAAACAGGAAACAAAAGAACATCGAGATAATCAGTTTTGGGCTCGTGTTAAGCGTCTCCATCGTAGGCGTTCGTGGGCGTCTTACATGCACGTGTTCATCATGAGTATCACAAACGGTACACGGGTGCCTTGGAACATATAAATTGGAATAATCATCTTAATTATGCGATACCTATATGTCGGGACTATTTGTATTAAAGGCGTGGGGTGCGAAATATTCCCTGACTGTCATGCGGATTTTGTTATGTCACGTCTCTATAATTGATGAGTTGGTATGATTTGGATTTGATAGTATAGTACGATATGAGAAATACATGATCAGGTACAAACCTTGTGCCTGGTTCCGCATCCAAAGTCGATAACCTTCACTTCGCGAGTAAGTGGATTTATGAGAACGTTTTCGACTTTAATGTCACGGTGAACGATTTCATTTTCGTGACAATGTTGAATTGCCTTTGCCACCTGACGGACAATGTGTCGGCATACGTCTTCTTCGAACGGACCATGGTCGCCTAGCAAATCATCTAAATCCATAGCGCGAGGTATACTCTCCATCACGAGTATGTATTCGTCATTATCTCTGAACCAGTCTAACATCTGGATGACTCCTGTAAAGTAATCAATCGTCGCGTAAGCATACACATTCGAGTTATATTCTGACAATGGTTATTCGTACCTGGGCTCTTAGACAGTATGTGCAAATACAAAAATTCAACGGGCACACAGCAGCCGTTCAATACGCCCCATTTATTGACCATATCTTCACGAATGCATTTCATGGCTACTTGCCGTCCATCGGCTATCCGTGTTCCTGTTGATAAGAAGCGCCTGCGTTATCATCATCGTTTCTAAATAGGCTTCTCCGTTTAATTCAATGCTAACTTGTAGATAGTATGACGCATTGTTGAGTCTGAACTTCATCGACAACCGTGAAGGCAGTGACTAAGAAATTTTGCGTAGGATGTACTAAAATAGACATTCTATTGATTATAAATATACGCTATAAAGCATGGAAATGCATTTGAAGCAGATCATGAATTTAATTTGTAGCGTTTTCAATTTTTTTGCCGAATCGACAGCGCAATTGAACATTCTTCATCATCATTCTCATTGTCGAGCTTCGAATCATGTAGGTCTATGTTACATTCGCGAAAATGGAACGAACTTAGTGCGTCGCCACACATTGGCATGTGCGGATGGGTTCAGGTATTTCAGCTGCTTACATCTTCAGGGATGGCAGTGGTTTGCATTATTGCGGAGTCGGGTATATATTTTGCCGTGCAAATATCATTTTCTGATGTAGTTGGTAGGTATCAAAAGCCATTACATGATACAGGTAAAATACAAGAAGTGCGTGTTCATCAGTTTCCCAATGTTGCAGCGACTTCCAGCGTCCATACGGTAACTATATTCTTAGATATTTCGACTTACCGGAGTAAACAGTGCCGCCACCCCCGATTCCAATGACGCCCTGGATCTCATACAGTTCACTATATGGTGCGGGCTTGTTGGGAACAGCGCAACCGGTTGGATTTTCAATGTCGTAGCTGTAGCATTTTCCTTCGACTTGAACAAATTCTTCCGCCATTGCTGTCGTATCTGTTTTGACGGCGGATCACTTGGGATTTATATAGATTTATAGGCGTGGAGCCAACAATAACATAGACAGTATTCACAAACAATAGCGCGTTTCTGAAATTTACAAAACTCGTTTGATTAATTATTCGCCGTTCGTGACCCGGTAAAGTCCTATAAACATGTTTGAAGAATAGACATGATCTAACAATATATGGACATGGTGAATCGACCACAGACGCGACAGCACAGCATTCCGATAGTGCTTATCCTAGCGGTAGCCTATCCCAAACATTATCATTTTGTAGCCATGTGTCTGCAGTAATTCTAGCACCATTTTCGACTTATGCAATTCGATTTTTTAATCATACTAGGCCCTGTCATCGACATTGATCAGAAAGGCCGATAAACGATAAGCACCAAACGTATTTCTACGTAAAAAAGACCTACAATTAGTTATGTGAACTTATAGTTGCTGTAAGTCCTTCGAGGAAAATAAGAAACACTTGGTATACATAGTAACTCTACTTTCCGTACTATCTGCCATCTCATGCGTTTTGAAAATGAAACTTCATCTCAACTAGCCTACGACCGACCTTTTATACATCGCTACACGCGCTTGCTGGGAAATGGTTTGGGATATCTTTGGTAGTTCAGGTAAGCTTTTGTGTATCAACAGCTTCCCATTATCTCTCAATCGAATGTATAGGACAATTGAATATAATCTGTTACACTGCCGTTTCCCTATATTTGATTAACAGATAAGGCCACGGAAAGCTTACCCCTAAGTTCCATAAACAAATAATTTTAGTTTTCCGACAATGACAAAGATAGTGATTATCAGAAATCGAAGGAAGTGGTTATTTGCAAAAGGATAGCGCGATGAATAGACGGGAATTAACTGATAAATCGTTGTAGAAATCTCTATGCTAACGGTCGGCATCAAGCGCCTTGGTGGAGATAAGAAAGGGAGTGAAGAATCTCCTCATATGTAACGGATGATAGTATGATAAGAATTAAATACTGCTTCTACACCGCAGGTTAGAAATTTATTTCAGATAGTAGATCCGAAATTCATTGCGACTTTGCTACATCTATAGAACTGTAACCTCATGCTAGAACTGATATCAAATTAATTCAAATTTCCCTGGAACTCCATGTTCTTTTATACAAGTTTTGATGCCTTCCACTCACTTTAGACGACAACATAATCATGATGCATAAACGAATATATAGACTTGTTTGAAGTCATATGACCACCTAGTAGAGCAGTGTAGGGATGACTCGAGTCACCTTTTTAGTAGGACTTGACTTGACTCGAGTCACTTTGCTTGACTTGACTTGACTTGACTCGGCGTATAACAAAATGTGGATTCACTGGTGACTCGGTGCAAAATTCACGAGTCAATTTCAAGTCATCAAGTAATCGGTGTCGATAAAAATCACTGTATCTTGCAAATGTTCGGATCTTTCGCGGAACGCTATAGTAGGTTCCGTGAGAGCGACCAATCATTCAATGATTGTGCGTTTTACTGAGCCTCCATTGTTCTCTCCCAAATATATTGACCGCAAACGAAGTGATCGTAGCTTACAGCTTACGTTGTCGTAAATTAGTAGTAAAGTAATATAGCAGCGAAATGTATATTTCTGTTCTCTGTTCTTACCTCAACCAAACCTCTTATTTTATTGAAATTAAATTCGAATATAGTTCATATAGGCGTCAACCATTAGCACAGGCTTGGATTGTATCATATCAATTTGTAACTGGGTAATGTATTGCATCTTATCACTTCATTTCTCTATTCTCTATTTGGCTGGTAACTATAATCTATGAGGCTATGCAATTACTTACGTATAGTTCAGCGCCTTCTTGCGTTCTACATTTAACACTTTATTCGTTCATCGTTTCGGAATCAATGGCCAATGAAACATTCAATGACGTAATCATACCTCGTACTTTGAAAAGGCAACTTGACTTGACTTGACTCGACTTGACTCGAGTCACCTCCAAAAATCGATTGACTTGACTTTTCTCGAGTCAAAATGTGCAATGACTCGTGACTCGAAGGTAGTGACTTGATCCCAACACTGCAATATGTACTTCAGCATTGTGGTCTTATGTGTTCCGAGTCGTCACTTGGTGGTTTCGTGTACATTAATATAGGCTATCACTTCACTGAAATCCTACGTGATAAATGATTTGACTGCTTCAAGTAATTGGGCCTTGGCATTACTTCGCAACGAAGCAGATATTTTTTCTCACAAAAGATGACATCGAACATTGCCCCGAGGCTCTATCTTAGGATACAATACATATATATATATATATAATATGGGTATGAATAAATGTGGCGTGCCATCGAGCTTTCCGGATGTTTGAATGTGACAATGCAAAACAAATCCAGACTCCAGAGTATTTACCCTCACCAGTGCGATTGAGCAAAGTAAAATTGTTCCATACTACACTTTTATTGCCCTTGATATCCTCGACTCTCAGTTTATCTTCTGCGTAAAGAGCTTTTGTTTTCTTTGACGACGGTAAAACATAATACAAGCCATTCCACAGCACAACGAAACCGGAATATTAGGAGGAAAATGTCTAGTCATGAAAAATAGTGATGTGATAACTTGACATAAATTCGGTTGGTGGTTCCGTGAATTTACAAATTTTTCTCGTTTATTTACGCACTGGTATGGCGAACTAGTGGCGTGGGATTCGTGGTTATTTAGTTAAAACAGTCATGCATATGAATAAAGATTCTGCCCGTATAAAAAAGTAACGATCCGGCTGCGGCCAAAAATGGTAAGTCCGACCGGATATCCAATCTGGCTCCGGTCCATGATTCGCCTTGCCACTTGGGGGAGTCAGAATTCGTGATATCATCAAAACGTAACCAAACCAATGCCGAATGCCGAGCTCTTTGAAATGAAGCTATATCGTCGTTACCGATTGCATGCTGGTTTATCTGAGAGAATCCATCCTGCAATATTCACGAAATCTCTTGCGATCGCTTTATATATACACTCTAAATCGAAAGCATCGACTTAGACACAAAATTGTGCATTCAAAGATGCAATATGGGACAAACACATAAAGTCGACCCAAATCTTTCGCCGAAGTGGTGTCATAATATGTGCAAGTCCACACTTCATCAGATAAAGTTACGAAATATGTTCTTCTGCTCTCATCTTATCTTCTGTCGCCGGCTTTGATCACTATGAAAGAGTTTACGTATACATTTTAATAGTCCGGTAAGTCGCCGCACGAGTAGTGAGATCAGTTAGATTGAGAGGGATTGTGAGGTCGACGCTGGAAACACTGCTGAAACTTATCGTAATGTCACTGGTAAATGACCAGATCATCCAGGGTAAGGTACGGTACACTCGTGTGCCGATCATGACGTCATCGGTAAACCCAATGACCCTGGGGTCCGTTTGCTCCCGCTGGGTTATTTGCAGGTGAGGAATTAAGCTGCAAGATATAGATTCTCAAATGATGCAGCGTTTCTATAATAGATGTTGAACGGTAATAACGACTCTCGTGTAAGCCTAATGCGTGCTTTTAGCCCCGTTTACATATAGCTCAAAAGCAATGTTACCTCTAATTTTGACGAGTCTGCAGCAAGCGCTCACCTATTCACTGCGCGGTCCCTTGGACAACATTGCGTAACCACTAAAAAAAGGTGATCTCTTCGGATTTTTTGTGCGCAACTTATAATATATGTGAGCAGAGACCGTGTCAGCTCATATCAATTGCACACATGCGTACCTAAAAGGGCACATTGCTCAGGAGCCATGAAGCGGACTGCTGTTTCATCAATGTCGCTCCATTATTTTAGTGTGTCGCTTTCTTGCATTTACTAGGTTTTGTGAACGTTTCTCTTCTCATTTTATTTGCCTACCAAACTCGCAGAATAAATTGATCATTTCAACCCAATTATATATATCATTGTTACAACCACATGATTGTCTGACTTGACTACGACTTCCATTATATTGCGTTTCCCCATTATTGATCATTGATATATCTATCAGCAGTATAGCAATGAAGAAATCAATCAATCAATCAATCATTGTCATCACCATGTAATTTTGAAGCACGTTGTTTAGTAATCGTTAGTGTTACCTGGCTATTATCAGTGCATTCTGCTTTTGACTGTTGACTGAATAAACATCTCTATATTTCTCTATTGCTATCCCTATCTCTCTCTCTCTCTCTCTCTCATTCACGCTTCACATCTCTCGGTAACGGCGGGAACTCAGTCAGGGTCAAAGGGTCAAATTTAAATGGAGCGACGGGTCGCAGTACAGTGACTTTGTGGATGTGGATGAACGTGTCGCTTATCTCATCATAGCGGAAGGAATAAAGAAGATGTTGATTGCGTACGGCATTACGAGAGAACACATTGCTTTAATAATTGAAGGTAATTCGTTCAAGAATATCAACATGCGATATGTTATGATTACCGGTATGTTGTCAAGAGGGTTCTTACAGCAAGCAGCAGTATGAGAAACATTGAGATTGCCTTTTAGATCAACTTGCAGTAGCGTCGAAACTGAGTTTCAGAATGTCAGTTAATCCTCTAACTTGATGCAATGTGGGTTTACAACTAGAATTCTTGACCAAGTTATATAGATCTTGCTTTGCAGTTGACTCACTTGTTTTTCCAATTACATGACATTTTTATTGGTTGAAAACATGACATTTCATTCATGAACCTATTATAATAATTATTGTTAATATTATCCTGTGAACTAAATCTTATTATATTCATATCAAGTTCCCTCTATATAACACATAGAAGTGTGTGTGCAATGTGCATGCTTAGCTCACTACATAGCTGCTTTTATAGTAACACTTTGCCTTTGTAATAGATCAGAGCGTGGTTTCAAATGTTCGGTCCGAGGAGTGTCGAAGCGAAATACTTACTACTCATGACGAAATATTTGGAGTAGAGCTAGAGACAGATGAAGAGGTTAGTATTATTTAACTATTCTAGAATGAATTTATTAATTAGGATAATCCTGTTTATTTTTGTTGCAATTTTATATATTAAATATTGTTGTGTCAGAACTCTTGCCTTCATATCAACCGGATTGCAATAAGTGGAATGTCCTTCAACCAAATCTTCTACATTATTTATATTTATTATTATATTTATTTGTAGGGAAAAGAACCCGCTGCGGTTATACTCCTGATGGAGTTACGAAATGCAGTAACTGAAAAGAGAATCACAACAGGATTTGAGGGCGATAACGCTTTATCAGAATAGTTGTAGGATTTGCTGCTTGCTTAACCTGGAACTGTGTGAACAATGAACATAGAAGTACCATAACGTCCTGATTTGTCAGATGTGTACTGATTTCGACTCTTGTCCTGATTTTTCGGCAAACATTGTTTGGCGTATTCCGTAACACCTTGGACGTTTTGCATGCCGCTATCTGGCACAAGTTCGAACTGAACAGACCGTCACAAAAGTACAGCTAGTTGTTTGAAAAGTGTTAAGTTGCGCATGTTAAGTTGGTTCTAATTCGGGGGTCTGTTAATTTCCAAGTTGCGCCACAAACATGTGTTCTAATTCAGGGTCTGTTGAGCTCAGATGTGTGCCGCCAAAATGTGGCACAATTGTTTTTGGGTGCTGAAAATATGGTAGGCCTATGTTTTGATTGACGCTGTTTACGTTATGACGGTGCAATAAACACTCGAACTGAAAAAGGCCTCCAAAAATAAATGTTTATTAAATGCTTTTCAATTACATCATTCTTTTTGATAAGGCTAAATCTAAGTTAGAATGAGCTGGTGCAAATTCGTTTTCGTCCCAAACCATGGAAAATCATTTCTGCTGCTGATGTAATTTTTGGTTTTCCTGACTTCGAGACCATGAGGATGGCTACCATGGATATAGTGCATAGAATCAGTGAATGTGAACATAATACTTGTGCCGTTCCAAAAGGAACCTGTATGATAGTATACCAGGGGTGGGCAAACTACGGCCCGCAACACCGTTCTGTGCGGCCCGCGGGAGTCTAAAAAAACTTATTAAATATATTGATAAAATGTGCACTAAAAATCGAATTAATGCAGGGACTTGATTAAACTTTTTCTTGGTATATATCACCATGATAATTCTAACGCAGTGGTTATCAAACTGGGGTGTGTGCCCCACTTGGGGGCGTGAAAGCATCTGGAGAGGGCGCGAAGCTGAGCTAAACTTGAAAAAATTTCGCGCCCCGTGCGATTTACTTCCAATTCATAGCTATTGCGCTGTATTTAGTATGAATTTCATTTTTAAAAATCACTCATCTACAGTCGTAACCTTTCATGCCATCACACTATCCATTAGGTTTGCTAGCATCTTGGTTGAGTTTTGCGATAAGACGATAAGGAGGCGCGAAATCTTTCACCATCAGAAGGGGGGGTGTCCTAAAAAGTTTGATAACCACTGTTCCCAGGTAAAAACTTCCTATTTTATTTTTTATGTTCACTTTCTCGCGCGACAGCCCGATCTGAGGGCCCACGCAGTTTGAAAGGTTTCAACTGCTAAACATCACAGCAATCCTAAACGAGATTTACATAATTCGGATCACGAGAGTGATTTCAGATTGACCACTCCAGTTTTAATTATTTTAGTGATGTGCTAATAAAATAAGATTCGTGCGTGTCTTAGGAAGATTCGTTCTCTGTATCCGTAGAATTTGGGTATATATATTTTATCTACACACAGTAGAAGCGTGTTAGAAGCTAACATGGGGATGATGCTGTCAGCATTCTGTGGCCTGGAACTGAACCAAAAGTGGAATTAGTAAATCTATGAACAGATCGCTGCTCACAGATTTAAATTTCAATCCTGTTCTAAGAGTCGGGGAAACCGACTGGCATCTCTATAGTTTTGACAAATTGGTTATTGAGGTTGACCAGCCTATGAAATCTCGCCACTGTTTCTGACGCTGTACGATATCATCAAACCAATGTTTGGTTTGTTTTAAATAAGCATATACATTATATCTATGTCCTAGCTATATAATCAAATACCAATATTGCATTTTCGTTTATAATCCCAATTTTATATAGTGCGGCCCGCTGGCTCAAAAGTTTGCCCACCCCTGTGGTATACTGATCAAATCTGAGTGGGTCATTAAAGGTTAGTAAACTTATGATTATGTGGAAAAAACCCATGATACATGTCAACGACTAGACAGCATATCGTGACGACAGAATTTGCTATCACTTGTTTCCATGAGTTAAGCTTGTTAAACCATATTGACCTATTCAGCTCTATTTTTATTCAATATTCATTATGCAGAAGTCCCATAAAGGCATTTCTACATAATCTAAATCTTGTGCTTTCAATTCACACATGGATTATTGGCAATATAATTTTACTTAACATATTTCTTTCAATTCCAGGCCCATTCAGTCCAATTAACGGCCACAAAGCTGAGTCCTCGACATCCCGTACTAGCACACCATGAAAATGTTGACCTGCAGTCATGGATCGTGGCGAATGGCTTCCGCATAAAGGGATCGTCTCACAATAAAGCGACACCATTTGAGATGGTGCTGGATCTTCTCTATTATGTTTGTGACCCCACGTATCCAAAAGTTTTCCAGATACTCTCAATTTTACAGCATGTCCTGATTGAAGACAAAAATTTGGGTTTCAATCAAACAAGCTTCTCTGTTTTATGAGTAGATTTCAGAAATCCCAGTAATGATTTTGATTTCGTTTGCTGACTTTGACAACTATACAATTCTAGTACTAGTCTAGTTGTCTAATTAGAGGGAAAAAAATGTGTAGCTAAAATTCTGATTATACTCTAATTTTGAAAAAAAACTAGCTATAATTATAATTCTACTTTGATACGTGAAGTGCTTTGTCTCTCTCGTTCGAATCTAATTTGTGAAAACAACTCAAGCTATAATTCTAATTGTACTCTAATTTGGAAAAACAGTGTAGCTATACTTCTAATTGGTTGCCCGACATATGAGCATGCGACACAATGGAAAACGACAGTTCAGCATGGAACACATCAGCATGCGTCACTTCAGCATGTGACTGTATAACCCAAAAACTTACCCTAACCCGAAACATATCCTAACCTAACCTAAACCCTAACCCAACCATAAACCTAACATAACCTACCCCTAACCCGTAATTTAACCCACATGCTCATGTGTCGCATGCCAAATTGTCGCATGCCGAAGTGTCGCATGCTGTAATGTCGCATGCTCATATGTCCACGGACCCTTCTAATTCTACTCTATAATTTGAAAAAAAAATTTACTATAATTCTGATCCCACTCTAACTTCGAAAAAAAACGAGCTACAAATCTAATTCTACTCTAATTGGGAAAAAGCTGTGTAGCTATAAATTCTGATGCTACTCTAATTTGTGAAATGTTTCTTTGCTCTCAATCGAATCTAATTTAGAAAACAACTACCGTATAGCTATATTTCTAATTCTACTCTAATTTGAAATAAAAACTACCTCCAATTCGGATTCTAGTCTAATTCAGAAAATATACTGTAGTAATTATTCTAATTCTACTCCAATTTTTCAAATGTTTCTTTGCTCTGATTCGAATCTAATTTGTGATAACAACTGTGTCGCTATAATTCTAATTCTACTCCAATTTGGGAATTTTTTTTTGATCTAATTAGAATCTAATTTGTGAAAACAACTGTGTTCCATAATTCTAATTCTACTCCAATTTTTTAAATGTTTTTTTGCTCTAATTAGAATCTAATTTGTGATAACAACTGTGTCGCTATGATTCTAATACTACTCCAATTTGGGAAATACTTTTTGCGTTAATTAAGAGTCTAATTTGTGATAACATCTGTGTTGCTATGATCGTAATTCTACCCCAATTTTTGAAATGTTTTTTGCTCTAATTAGAATCTAATTTGTGATAACAACTGTGTTACTATGATTGTAATTCTACCCCAATTTGTGAAATGTCTCTTTGCTCTAATTTGAATCTAATTTGTGAAAATAACTGTATCGCTATGGTTCCAATTCTACTCCAATTTGGGAAATGTATTTTGCACTTATTAGAATCTAATTTGTGACTACAACTGTGTCGCTAGGATTGTAATTCCACTCCAATTTTCGAAATGTTTTTTGCTGTAATTAGAATCCAATTTGTGATAACAACTGTGTTGCTATGATTGTAATTCTACCCCAATTTGTGAAATGTCTCTTTGCTCTAATTCAGTGGTTCTTAACCTGGGGGTAATTACCCCCAAAGGGGTAATTTATCAATTTTGGGGGGTAATTCGAATTGACATTTCTTATAAACTTAAAACGCTGCACTCAAATATTTTCAAACGTAAATATGAATATATGACTAGCGGTACTTAACTTACATAAATATGAATGCAGGCTAACATATATATTTTGCGAGTTTGCAGGCTATATATTTTGTTTCACTTAACACATCATGCCTGCTGTGATATCATAGTAACCAGAATCAATAGTGATAATAAATAACAGGGTCGAATGTAGTTTAGTATAGTGCTAGGTAAGTCCAATTTATTTTCAAGTAGTGCGGATCATATATTGTTACGCATGCTGGCAAATTGAAAGACAGCAAGGAGCGTCTAATTTTAGCTTTACACCTATAATGCAGTAACAATATCGTAGAAATATAGTTGTTGGTATTGAAAAGAGTAGTGGTCTAGTCTAGTCAAAAAAATTAAGTCTGACATCATCAAAATGCCTTCATAGAAACGAGAGGAAGATATTGGAACCTTTTGGGTTCGCCTTCAAAATGAATAAGCACTCTTCGTCATAATGGCATTGAAATTTCTGATTGAATTCCTTCAACTTATTGCTATGAAATAGGATTTTATACAATGGTGTCTATCAAATTCAAATGGAAATATCGGAATGAGATTGCGATTGACAATTGCATGAGATGCTGTCGATTATCTTTCCCTTGATGTGACCACCGGATAACACAAAAACAACATCAGCCTTCCCATTGACTTGATATTTTTACAGGCATTTCAGTGTACATTATGACGTCACTTTGTGTTGTTTTAAAATAATTGAGTGCAAGCTGTAATTTGTCATTTTTTAAAAAGGGGTAATTGCATCCTGTCAATTTCTTCTTGGGGGTAATGGTATGAAAAAGGTTAAGAACCACTGCTCTAATTTGAATCTAATTTGTGAAAATAACTGTGTCGCTATGGTTCTAATTCTACTCCAATTTGGGAAATGAATTTTGCACTTATTGCCATCTAATTTGTGACTACAACTGTGTTGCTATGATTCTAATTCTACTCCAATTTGGGAAATGTTTTTTGCAGTAATTAAAATCTCATTTGTGAAAACAACTGTGTTACCATAATTCTAATTCTACTCCAATTTTTGAAATGTTTTTGCTCTAATTAGAATCTAATTTGTGATAACAACTCTGTCGCTAGGATTGTAATTATATTCCAATTTGTGAAATGTTTCTTTGCTCTGATTCAAATGTAATTTGTGGTTGCAACTGTGTTGCTATAATTCTAATTCTACGCCAATTTGTGAAATGCTTCTTTGCTCTAATTAGAATCAAATTTGTGGTTGCAAAACTGTGTCGCTATAATTCTAATTCTACACCAATATGTGAAGTGCTTCTTTGCTCTAATTAGAATCTGATTTGTGAAAACAATTGTGTCGCTATAATTCTAATTCTACACCAATTAGTAAAACGTTTCTTTGCTCTAATTAGAATCTACTTTATGATAACTTTGTAGCTGTAGTTCTTATTTCTATTTGTAAAAGCTTAAATTTTTCAATTGTGCAAGCTAGAAATTCACACATTTTCTTCTGCAAATGAATGTTCTGTATTCATCTTTCGTTGCAATAAAATATTTTTTGAGCCTAAGCTGAGTAAAAATTCATGGATGGCTGGTATTAATTTCGAGCTCTGCACGAGTCAGCATAAACACACCACCACTAAACACAGGATAGCCAGGCACACATCGACTCCAGCACGTTGTGTGGTAGTTAAAAAAAAAACCGGATTTGGCGTGTAAGTTTGCGTTGCTCTGCACGCATTCGAATTTAGAGTGTACCATTTGTTCTCTTTGTATGTTATACAGATCAATGGACGGGCGAAAATGGATATCTGCAGTTCAGACATATAGGCGCAGAGTGGGAAGCACTACATACGACTCGCCTTCGTGTCTTCATTTTATGGTTTTCATTTATTAATCCGGCGGCGTTGGGCTCACAGGCAAGATTGGATGATCTACACTGCTCGTTACAAAGCACTGATTGTAAGCTGCAACTAATTAGCTTATAGAAGAATGTCAATTCATCATAAACTTTGAGTTAACCACTGTGTGGTGTGTTACAGTGCCTATGACAGTGTTTCCCTTTTTAGTGCAGGATCCATATCTGAGTTTTACTGACATTTCTATAGACCCAACGAAATGCATTTTTAATATGAGCATGTTGCGTTATCCGACAAGATAGCGTAATGGTTAAGCGTCCGGCTTCTTGATCGGTAGGTCGTGGGTTCGATTCCCGACCGGGTCAGACCAAAGACCTGATTAGTAACACTGGTATCCATGGCTTCCCTGCTTGGCGCTCATGCATTACTGGGATAGCATGGAGGGGTGGTGCATGACTTAGAAAGCCGTAAAGGCTATATATGCACTTCCTTGTCCAGCGGCATATGCACATCATGCACTCATGGTACGCATGTGCGCAGATCGTGTGTATGTGTATCATGAGTCGGTGTATCATGAGTCGGTGTATATGCCGCAAAAACATCAAGGACAGAAATAAACTACGTCCTTCCTTATACGGGCCTGTATTAAATAGAGAAGGCGCATACAGTTATTCGTAGTTAGCTAAACAGTTTTTATGAAAAAATAACAAAGAAAGTCAACGCTGCAGTGTGATTGATGTCACTAAAATCGATTCTTTTTGATGGTTTAATGTAGGGTTGCCATACGTCCGGAATTTCCCGGACACGTCCGGAATTTCACTGTTCAAAGTAGCGTCCGGGAGGAATTTCTAAAATATGCCAAATGTCCGGAATTTTGAAGACTTCGCGTAGGTTCATAATATTTTCGTAAATCAGCATAAAAACAATTTTTTGGGAATATTTATGCTGATGCATGAAATTTTTCTTCGCGCTGCGCGCCATTTGCTATCACGTTTATTGGTTTTAATATGGAGACTACCACCCACGCAAAAACTACAATAAAATATAAATAAAAACAACCTTCATTCATTGGAATAAGCCTAATTGTAATCGCAATTATAGGAGAACGGTGTATTTCTAGAGATCGTTAAGTCCGCTTAAATGCTTTATTCAAATATAGTGGTTCCAAACGGGGGTCGTTTACCATTATTCTGGGGTTTGCGAATATGTTGAACGTAATCAGTTTCCGAAATAGTCAGTCAGTTTGCGCAAAGGTGCTGACTTATTTTAGTAATCAGCTCGTCAAATTTTGATCTGGGCCTCGGAACATTTCAAATTGGAGATGGAGTCGCGACCATAAAAGGTTGGAAACCACTGGATGTGGGGTGTTTATAAATCTCCGTGGCGCGCACCGGCATAAGGTTGATAAACAATCTTATCGGTAGGACATGAACATGACGTAACCATGTGCAATTACGCTCCAAGTATTTTCGAACTTATCATTCTCCACCAGCTCTACCGCTAACTCTGATCATGTCGGCGGAGAGTAGTATTCAAATAGTAATATATGGAACAACCAATATTATTGACAGACTTCATTCGAATAATTTAACGATCAGATGCATATAGAAACCAGATTCATATAGCAAGCACCCCCCGCCCAGAAATTGCATCGATTACCGTATAGTGTGGGCTCAAAATCATTGTTTATTTGGGTGGGAAGGGGCTGAAAACATGTGCTTTCGGTCCCGGTTATAGAACATACAGCCACATATTCCTGAACCGGATCGTGACCACCTCTGGTCTATGAGCAAAATTTGGCTAGTGTGACGTCATAACTCATTTTGAAATCCACTAGTGGGCGCTAAAGAGTGTCCGGAATTTGGGTTGCAGAAATATGGTAACCCTAGTTTAATGTACAACACTACTTTGTGCTATACTATGCGTAAATTAGTGGTTTCCAACGTTTTCCTAGTCACGGACTCACCGCATGATATTGTCAAGCTCAAGGACTCCTGAATGATTGGAGTTCGCGCTAAACAATTTCGCAAAGTCAAGCAATGAACAACACTGTGCTCCGTTGGCATGCGAAAATCAGTACAATCTGAAGGCAAGGACAGGCTGGCGCCATTTAGGCGCTTATGGACAATTAAACACATATGTATTGTACATATATCGAGGTTTTCGGTCAGCACAAGGGCAGGCCTTTTCGGCCAAGGTCTTCTTGCTGCTAATCATTCTGGCCCACTACTCGGAGTCACATGTTACATGGCCTATATCAGTGGTCGGGAACCTTTTCAGTCCGAAGAGCCATATTGACCCTATATTTTCCATTTGAACTACCAAAGAGCCATACATGTCAATCAACTATTACGTCACAATTGAAAAATCGTGACGTCATGGTAGCAAAATTCGAAATCACTACATGGGATTGGTCGTTTGCACCGTATTTTCTATGTAAAAACTAGTACTAATCATGGGGGTTGCCTTCAGCTGACTAATGAGTATGCAAAACTTGAGTTACATATATATTTTGCAAAGTTATATATTTTTAATTGTATTGCAGTGAGAGGCATATCCTATTTTTCGAAGCTTCAACACTATTACCATTTAGATTTCCAACAGAAGTAGACAACAGTAAAAGTATGAATCTACTTTTTACTTGGTTTTACAGTTAATGCGTGTTTTGGTGTTGCATGGCATTCCTTATAACTTTGTAGTGTGGTTGATAACAGTGTTGGGATGACTCGAGTCATGACTTGACTCGAGTCAGACTCGAGTCAACTTTTTCGTATGACTTGACTTGACTCGAGTCACTTAGGAAAAATGACTTGACTTGACTTGACTCGGAGCTTCAAAAATGTGCATTGACTTGTGACTCGGAGCAAAATTTACGAGTCAATTTCAAGTCATTAAGTAAACAGTGTCGAATAAATCACTGCATCTTGTGTATGCTCGGATTGTTTTGTCAGATGACAAATAAATTGACCGCAAACTAAACGATCACGGCTTACGTTGTCGTAGTAGTAGTAGAAGATCAATCTAAATAACAACATGTCTCTGTTTCTTAGACGGCTTACGTTGCGCAGTGCTCACCTTTACCAACCCTCTTGTATGATTTAAGTCGACTAATATAGTTTGTGAGTTAATGTTCTCACGGATGTGTAGGCTATTGTACCATATCAATTTGTTTCAACTTCTGGAAGCTTCGTATTAGGTTCTATATTTTGGCTGATAATATCTGACTGTAGCATGTAGCTGTACAGTTACTCACGTATTTTATTATCAGTTCTACTTGTGCGTGACGGACACAACGTCATTTTGCATGTATAGTTAACTATATATTCGTTATTTGATTCAAAATAAATTATCAATTAATCTGTGTTTCACACAGCTAGCAAAATTTAATGACTTTGAATCATCAATCATACTTCAAAAATTCAATTTGACTCGAATTTTGACTTGACTCGTGACTTGACTTGACTTGACTTGACTCGAGTCACCACCAAAAAACGAGTGACTTGACTTGACTCGAGTCACGTTTGAAAACCGATTGACTTGACTTGACTCGAGTCAAAATCCGCAATGACTCGAGATGACTCGTGACTCGAAGGTAGTGACTTGATCCCAACACTGGTTGATAATTGTTGAGGTTAAACCTCATACAACATTTGAGACTTTCTTCATTCATTACTAGAACTTAAGTTCGTCTTGATGCTTATCTTAATGTGAGGACCCATGATTCGTAGGTGGAGCCATCACGGTCACTATGCAGCAGTATAGGCTACATACCCACTATAATGTGTGAATTGTCAGTGACGTGGGGGTAGGGGAGACAGGTAACGCAGCGCCTCACCTGTCTATTAGATTTTGAACATTTTTACTACCAATATCACGCAAATTGTCTATTTAGTGTGAATGAATAGGTGGGGCATAGGTGAGGCACGAACTGGCGATTACTTACCTGTGATTGCGCAATTAATCTCAAATGTCATAAACTTTATAACTGATATTAATCGAATGTAATTGTCGCACTGATTCCGATTCGACTTCTCAATTCTCAAAGTATTCGGCGCTAACATAACGTTGCGCCACACGCCTACATTTTACCACAGAATACAAAAGCTATACGTTATCAATCAAGAAAGTGGATAGCTATGGCGTTGTTTGTAATTTGAATTTGTAATTGTGAATGTCATTTCAACGGTAGTTAATTTCTCGTCGTAGTCCAGGAAGACAATGTGTTTCTGAAAACTGCATTGCGATACAGATGCGGCCACGTATCCTACTCTCGTTGATCAATCAACGTATATCGTGCAATCCGATTTCGTGGCGGGTACATCGAATTCGAGAATGATAATGGCCGCGGGTGCGACAGCAACTTGAATTTGAAGATTATTAAAAGGGTGTCCGAGTCCCTAACCCCGAATACGCCACTGTATTAACCTCTCAAATACCTGTTTGTCTAACCTTTCAAATACCTGGTCGTGCTGAAGATTTAATAACAAGTTGCTGCAATATAGATAAATTAAGCACAGAAATAAAAATGTCGCGAAGAGCCATATCTTATGGCCAAAAGAGCCATATATGGCTCGCGAGCCATAGGTTCCCGATCACTGGGCCCTATATCTTCATATGTCTTGATGCGTTGTCGCAGGACAATGGCCGACACCGAAGCTCCCATTTAGTTCGAGTCCGACCGAGGTCGACTTCCGAATTCCGATACCTAAGTGTTGGAGGTTTACCTAGGCTCCTCCTCGCCACCTCATCCGCGTCAGCGGTGACTTACAAAAGCCTAGAGGTGGGCCGTGCTATAAGTCGGCAGTTGCGGAAAACAAAAGAAGAATATTGGCCTGGTGTAAATGACCATAGTAGTCGACAAACACCATGAATACCCCAAAACAAACAAACAAACAAACAAGCTCCCATTTCTATAAATCATGCGTATTTTTTGTTGGAAGGAGGGTATACCGAATAAACAAGATATTCGACAACACTAAATCGCGCGAATCGAAAACAAAATTGAAAAAGTTGCATAAATCTTTGAAGAAATACTTCAATATTTGTGTTAATTCCCGAAATAATTTTGGGCCCCCTTCGAGCGCATCCCCTCAATTAGGGGGTTTGGGGTGCATCAGTTACGGTCATGCGCCTTGTAGTCAACGGAAAACTCTTTTAGGTAGGATTTTATGTCGCTTTTAACGCTGTTACATTTCACAAATTCATGCTTCCTTTATCAGAATCGCAACATGAGTCGAGACAAGCCGGGTTAGAATCCTCTTTTTAATCGGGCCTCCTCTAATATGACCCGATTTATGTCTGAAAATAACTGAGCTTCACTTTTGGCAGTTTTTTCGACAAACGATGGTCAATGATCGACAGACAGCGGCTCTAAGTTAGTTCCGAAAAGGTTCCATTGCCACGAAATCATTGCGTCACTTCTCTCTGAGGAAATCACGATTCAATCCAGGACCGGCGAGAAACAAGAATACATGCGTGAAATCATGCAATTTCTCACGACGTGTAGTGATGTTAGTCGCGACGATATTTACAAACTCGTCGATTATTTCAGAGATATCGAATATCTCGTACGGGCTCTGGCACTGTCCCACGCAGAATGCACTTTGACGCCAATGCGACATTCAACCCGATAGAGGCTGTCCAATGGCTGTCCAGAGGCCGTCCAATGGCGAAATCGCTGTTAAATACTGCACTCAAAATCTGGAAGATTTGCTGACAGACTGTCGCCAAATATCGGGCGTTTATCTCAGTATCCGAGCTCATATTTATATTTCTTGGCTCAACAACTTGACACACCTTCACGACGGAATCGAGCAGGAAAACGTTTCGCGCCGAGTAAGTCAAAATGCGCTCATGATCATCGAGAATAAATTCAAAAGTGTGACTGTGTTCAAACCAACAGTTTTTAGGCAAAATCATTTTCGTAATTTGAAAACTGGATATGGGAAACTTTTGCATCACTTTGAGTGAAATGGTTATAATAAGCACCGCATGACCTAACCTCCGCATACCCGTAACTGAACATATAATATGAGATTCTACCTATTTATAGCGTCTTATGATCATTTACACCAGGCCCATTTTCTTCATTTTTATTCCGTAGCTGCCGACTTGTAGCAGGGCCCACTTCTACGATTTTTATAAGACACCGCTCACACGGATGATATGGCGAGGAGGAGCCTATATAAACCTCCAACACCTAGGTAGGATTTCTGGAGTCGAATTTGGTCGGACTCGATCCCGTAACCCATTACACTGGAAATAAATGCTGCTCAGTGGATGTGTTGATAGTAGGGAACGAGAAAGTGACGGTTAATCACTAAAAATGATACTTATTTTCATTTATATTTCGAAACAATGTTAAACGTGATACATTTTGAACTCTCTTTAAATTCCTATACGCGTCTATCAAGACATTAAAATGTATGTAACTTTGTGATAATAAAAAGTTCATTGCATTGGTGGCTGCCTTCCGAGCAGTGTGCATTGTCCACGTGAGTCTGGCTTGCCTTGTTTTTGAGCGAAGCTTGTATTTCTTCCGAGATTCGCCCGACCTTTACCGAGTGCATGTCTTCATGTTTTTTCATAAGACCGAATCACAGTATACTCATTAAACCTGCTCAGCATTAACTACTAAACAGAAGGGTTTACCCCTGACCAATGTTCCCTCTATGCAGCGGCGCAATTTCACTGTCCTGAATAGTACGAATTCGATTCTGACCGACATACAACCTCCGCATAAGTTGGGAGCTTCATGTCTTCAACTGAATAAAACAAATAAGTCTGATCCGTCGAAATAACAAACCCGCGTGAAACGAAAACGCTCACAGCAATGCATTCTACTGTAGGGGTTGCGACGTATCCTATATGTGCCCTGACCTGCATGCATAGTTTATTGATCAACTACAGTGCGGTACAGACTCCGCGCCAGTTCAAGGTTAGTGAAAAAAATAGATGTAAAATCTAAATAACAATAGATCAGTGCCTTGCAACCATTTTGAGCACCACCCGCACATTTTTTGCGAAAAAATTTCATCCGCATAAACCAACCGGAAAGTGTAATACAGAAAGGACATCAAGAAGTAGTGTCGTGTGGTATTGCGTGTGACCCCAGCTCCGTCAGGTTATGTAACGCTAATTTTAAAATGGGCGACAGCAAAGGTGTAACGTTTGTAGCCCTTAAGCGCACAGTTGACGCACTGCAAAGGGCAAACTGAATGAATGACATTCCGCAAACACCGTAAAAATGTTGCTTACTATTGTAGCAATTCACGCCTGGCGCGAAAAAAAATCACAATTATACATAGGCTACCTAAATAGAGTTGCTGATGAAGCCGACTTGGTAATGACTGAGTAAGCAAAGTATATGTTAAAATTATGAGATAAATGCACCATGCAAGATAAAAAAATCATAATGTCACCATAAAAGCAGTCGCATTGTAATTTGGATGTGGCATTTAATTTATTTATTTATATCACGGGTCGGGAACCTTTTGCTAGTCACGGACCGAACATCCGGCGGGCGGGCCGGAATTTTCATTTTTACTTTAATTCACTCTCAATTTAGTAAATTACGCCACATTGCTGTAATCGCTATCATACAAATCACAAAAAGAGCAAAATGTATGTAGTCACACTTCAACAATACTGCATTTACTGACACTTGATGCTTCTTGCTTTGTGAAAGTTTTGAACATGTGGCAACAAGTGAGATAAAGCAACCAACAGAACATTTACTAAATGGGCGTCGCAAATGCGTGATCTTAACTTTTTCTTCATGAATTTCATTGTTGGAAACATTTGTTCACTTCATCTGTATCTGCTACCGAACATAGTTCCTATTTATTTTGCATGTTTGGTCAAGCCGGAATAAAGACCACTTTCTCTGAGTAGATGTCAAGCCGCGATATTCTCTTTGTATAAAAAATTGCCTTCCATTCGTCGTTGCATTGCGTTTCAATAAGTTCCATTTGAAATAGTCTGGGAATGGTATTAGCGGCCACATCAAAGGGAGTACCGAATAGCCTGAATTTTGCAGAGAATGAATGTCGAAAAAACTTGACGAAAGTTCGGTGAATAAATTTCGTATCACAGTGACAATGCAGTATTGCTACTAGTTTTGCTCTATTTCAACATAGGAAAGTGGGCATAAATTAAGCATGATTTTATGTGTCCAGTTGACATTCTCACAGTCGCAGTTTTGTTTCAAATGTATAGTAATGTGGTATATGGTATAGTGGTACAGCCTTAAAGAACTATGGCACACTTTTGGGTGTACCATACACCAGGATGAAGAACGCTCTATCTAGTCTACGAGTTTAGTCTACAGACAATCTCGTAATTACTAAGTACGGGATACTAATCTACCGCTTTCGAAACAGTTTGATAGCGTAACAATAGTTTATCATGAAGGCTTTAGATCGTAAACACGCCAGACTATTTCCAAACAGTGTCAACATTGCAGTTTGGTACTCGAAAAGATACGGCGGGCCATACATTCTCTTGATAACTAATTATTATGTCGCGGGCCGGACGATTTCGCTTGGCGGGCCGTAGGTTGCCGACCCTTGTATTATATGATTTGAAAATATTCCGATATGTACAAACCATGATATGTACATACCAGACGACAGAAAGCAGCAAGCCTGTCTCTTATAAGCCGTGGAAAATATTCCTCAAAGTTTTCAAAATTTCGGAAAATCAACACGTCGATCTGATTGGTATTGGATTTTTGTCAAATAAATCCATTTCTTTCTTCTGTTGTTTCGCTTCGTTATCCATTTTACCGTTATTTTCTTACGTTTCATTGAATAACAAGATATTTACAATGTCGCTGTGCGATTGAAAGGCGCATTTACAGTTGTATTCGTTCATATGGCGAATCGTGCAAAATGTAGCTCAGTTTAGGTGAGTTTGAGGATTTCCGAGGCAGTGTGCAATATGAAAATGGGTTCCTGAACTCGGAAGAATATCTACAGTTAGGTTTTACATCACCTCAAACGACAACAGCTGCTTAAACGGTGATATATATGGCATTTTAGTAGGCTAGGGGTTCGATACCCGGCCGGGTCATACCAAAGACTCGAAAAATGGTATCCGCAGCTATCCTGCTAGGCGCTCAGCAATCACGGATAGCATGGAGGAGAAAAAAAAACGGGGGCGCAGACTAGATGACCTCATGGGGCCGTATCGCAACTCCGTCGCCAAAGCATCTCGATGGTGCAGGCGAGAAAGAATATCATATCTCTCTAGGTACAATCACGCCAATCATATTTCAGGGGAATCCCCCATGTTCAGCCGATATTATTCCAGTTCGACATGTGTGCATGTGTGCGACAATGTACAATGTACATATACTGCGTTTCCATGCGCGGCCGATGGGCCCATTTTCGAGAGACTTGGCCGACAAACGAGAGAATTTTGTTGCGCAAGCACACCCACGTCGGCCGACTCGTCGGCCATCGAGTGAATACTTCGACTTAGCCGTTCGGCCATGCTTGCGCTGTGTCTTCGATTAGCAAATTGCTATTTCCTACTTACAATACACTTTTCGTATCAAATTAACCATGGCTGCACTCCGGACGGATCTGGGACGTGTTCAAGGTCAAAGCGGGTTGTTTGATTGAATGACCGGTACAAGTCATCTCGGCTCATTCCTACCGAGTCATTTATCGCAATCTTGTGATTATTATGAAATTATTACTGAGTAAGTAAGCCAAAAACGTCATCGCGATCGCTGCACCCACTTAGTTCGGCCAAGTCACGGTCGGATTACGCCTTGTCATGGAAACACGGCCGACATGTACAACGCATGCGACATGGCCTTTCGGTCGTCCGTCGGCCGTGCATGGAAACGAAGTAATAGAGTCGTAGATGCAAGGGTCCAGTTACAGAAGAAAAAAAAGTAGCTACAATACGTTTTAAGGCATAAGGCATGGAAAACGGACTGAAAACCACGACTTTTTGAAAGTCGACGAATTCTGAACAACCCCAACCTATACCTACATGCGTAGTGTATTTCGTTGCCGATGTTGTGTGATTGTGGGTCAAGCTCACAGCAGAGTCACTAAATATTCACAAACGGAAAGCTGAATATTTCGACCAAACTTTTGTATCAATGCAAGTAAAACTTTTGAGAGTAAGAAGGAGCATGCTCGTTTAGTCTTGAATTTTTTATGCTGCCAACGCCATGCATAGAGTGGTACGTAGTTGAAATGCAAAGAATTTTAACAAAAGATGTGAAAAATTGTAATATATGAAAAAGGTTCACAGTGCAGAATTTACCAAGATTCGTTTGTGAACGTGAACCTCTGACTTTCTGAGGTTCACTCACACACAACGCGAACGTGAACTTCACGTTCTCACCATCGCTAGTTACATGTTTAGGAAATCAACATCGCGGAATCTATTTTTTCGTGTTTCGCGACAAACTGTCACCGATAATGCTTTGATGCTTTGGTCAAGTTCCTTTTCCGCTATTTTCTGGCGAATGATATCACTCCCTTCATATAAAGCTATATGATCTGGTACATCTCGAGACGGCTTCGTGACACAGGCTCATATACTATTTTATACTTTACTTTTTATCGTATGTGGAAACTTCGTATTGATATTTAACGGCTACTTACCGTAGTAAGCTATAGGTTACACGAGAGGCGTGAGAATACGGACAGCACTACACCACAGCATCGTGGTTTCTGTGCGCAGGTTATACCAAGCTTCTTTCTTTGTTTGTTTATGACATCATTTCTTACTCAATCCTATTCATATCATGCGCGAAGTAAATTACTAATGCCATTCCATGCACTTGAAATACGAGAGCCTACTCAATTTTCTTCACAACGGCAACAGGAATATTTGGCGTCGTTCATGGGGAAATGTTGTTCGGAACATGAAGATTGTGCGCTGGAAAAAATACTTTTTATACCAATACTATTCTCCGGTAAAACTTATCATATATCTATCCATAACTGTGTATTTCCGAGTAGCAATTCATTGGATAAAAGTAAGTTTACTAGAACTGATTAGGTTGAAAAGTGCCAGGTATGGAAAATATGACTCTATGTCTTCATCATAGTTTGTTGAAGCATAATTCAACAAACTATGATGAAGACTTAGAGTTATACCTGAGGTCAAGAATTCCGGAACAAACACTTTGCATGTTGAAATTTATGCGACTATGCGGGTGTTACAGTTACACTTTATTTCTAGAATGTGCCTTTTTACACCCGCAGAACCACGAGAAAAATGTTCTTAAATTAGGATATATCGAACGGTATAACATCATGATGTACGGAGACACTCAAAGTAACTGGTAAATGTTTTATCGTACTCGATAGATGGATTTTGGTTTCAAGTATTTTATTCATCCATGTATCATGGGAAAGGAAACATGAAATTGAAAATAAATACATTCGCGACTTAGGTCACCTCGAATATAAATGAATACACTAGAAACACAGCCAATGTACTATTGCCGATCTATTTAAGGCAGGGCCGGCCAACCCGTGGCCCGCGAGAAGGTTTTGAGTTGCCCGCGAGGTCATTTCCGAAATTTCTAACATTATCAAAAATGGATTGTACAGATTGTGAATAGTCTGGCCGCAGCACTTGGGATGTGATGACTGAAATATCAGTTCCGACGCATTGGCAGATACATGAGCCAGTCACATATCTCATCATACATGTTCGTACAGTATAATAAAGCAGGATAATTTGCGATAGGTTCATCAAAAGTAAAAATGTTCTAAACCAGTGGTTCTCAACCTTTTTTGACACGCGCCCCCGTTGGAGATGATCAAAAAACTCGGGCCCCCTGACCCCCCTTGCATTTATCGTCATGTCAAAAAGAGCACATCATCTAATACAGAGGTGGGCAACGTTATTGATAATCATGGCCGCATTTCGATTGCTTATGTAGCGTAAGGCCGCATTCCAGGGCATAGCCGCAATGAACGATCTGGACGCAAAATTCCTATGGTAAACTGTCCATATCCATTCCCGGTGAACTCCGGACTATACTTTTCACAATGGCCTATTGTACGCACCGAAATCGCGAGTGGCAATGTTATGAATAGTTGCCGGGAGGTACATATTGTCGCGCGGAGCACGCCGCGAACGAATTGGTATTTCTTGCCAATTCCCATTCCGGCTCAGATTAAGAAGGGCGCTGCTGCATTAAAATCGAAAAATGAAGTCTTGTTGAATTGCGCGGCGGGCGAAGAAAATTTCAAGATTAATTAAAATCTCTCGAAAATGCGGGAGTGAATTCGTAATTGCAATTTGCTTGTCTACGGCCGCCAACACATACTAATTGAATTAGGCGTCGACGGCCGCTCAAATTCCCTTCTACGGCAGCAGGCTGCCCACCCCTGATCTAATAGTATACATAAGGTATATCTTACGCCAATTTTGAATCTGCATTCCAGTTGTTGAGTCTTTTACATTGCTGACAAATTTCTCCAAACTTGTTTGAAAATAACAAAAAAACATTGAACAAGACATCCATTAATTATTTTCAAGGTAGGTCACCCTGAGACTATAATCCTGATGCTGGTAGTGAGTACAGAGAGCAATGCGTCGTTCTGTCCTGCCAGGCTAAATTTGATCAATTTTGGAAATAATTAAATTGTGTTGATTTATAGCCTAATTAAGGGCGAAACCGGGCAAGTTCGGCCTATAGCCTTATGGGGGGCCCAAGACCAAAGTTTTTTGGGGGGCCTGACGAAGTTCTGTTACGGCCCTGGATGGATAGCAGGTATTATATTCTTTGTGGCGGCATATAAGGTACATATTTGAACTTCGACATCATGCATATTGTTATTACGTCATAATGAGTAATACTCGAATACTCCACTCGTAGCATAATACGTGTTTCGAATTCGAATCACTCGGGTACTCGATTTTGCCCACCACCACTTATGTGTATAGCCTACATGTCTGTTTGAAGAGAAATCTCGAATACAGATCACACCGTGAAATTTTCTGAATAAAATCAGTATCGGATCAGTTAAGTGGACAATAATTTACTTAATCTAGTATGAAGGTTTAGTAGGGATACAAAATGCATATTCAAACACCTGGTTATAACGATACCTTTTTTTGCGGAGAATCGTTACGGCCTTGCCGAACGTAAGTAGAGTTGTCACGCGAGGGCTGATATTACAATTATTATTACAGCTATATATATGGCATGCGGATCGGTATAATTCATTCTTCTGGCAATGTCAGATTTGGCGATGTTCAAGCGGCGCGTAATAATACCATCTCGCGTGTCGATTCGTTACGGCTTGTATTGGCTAGGTGCGCTTCCAACATTTCAGCGAAATTACCATGCGTGTCACTTTTGAATTTTGCTCATCTAGGTGGATAAATGCGCGTATATTACCACGGGTTGGTTCGAAATATCGTCTGAGTCTGTCGACCTGTCGAATGGTATTATATATATTCAAATGCTTCTTCCTTTCCTAGAGATAATGTACTCGCTACGTGTTTTCTTATTGCTGATTGTGGCCGCCACCACACGTGGAAGTGTCTTCTACGGCCAGTCCCAGTCTGTAGGGATTACAGGCTTTCGATGGGCTTCAAAAAATAAAGGTAAGGTATACATGTTTCGCAGGATAAGTACGTAACTTGTACCAGAAATTGGTAAAACATTTGAAAGCACGGTAAATGCCGTCAAACCGCTGTTTTTGAGCCCGGCAAACTCCAGGATTCCTCTTATCGCGAATTTCTCTCTGATGAAGTAAATATCGCATTAAATTTATTACAGTTGTGCTTAACCAGTGTTTCACGGAACAAAGCACGCCCCGACGCATACATAAGGTTTGAGATCACACGCTCGTCTTGGCCAGTATCAGTATCAGTTTATTAATATTTTCATCATTTCAAAACACCACAAAACTGCGATACAATGAAAACATAGCATGGTGTCGAAACGACTTGGAGTAGATTTTTGAGATCCGACACCCACCTTGGCCTAGGCAAAGTATAGAAGAGGCAGGCACACTGAATCAATAGTAAATCATATAATATAAAATGCAAGCGACAAATGCGGTGGCACGTGGCGGAAGGCGAGGTCAAAATGTTAGGTCGTGGTCCGGTAATACTCTACGGAAGTAGTATTCATTTAGAAGAAATTATTTGTATTTGAATACGGACACGCTCGATGACTGTCGGACAGCCCGGGAAATGTTGTTCCACAATTATGGTCCGGCATACTTGAAATTGCAATGCGTTTTCTAGTATTCCGTCCTGATCATATGGTAGTTGTTGGTGGCAAGATAATGCAGTGGTATAATCCGCGGCTGCAACACCAATGGGTGCGGGTTCGCGTCCGACCGAGGTCGACTTCAGAATACCGATATCTAAGGGTTGGAGGTTTACCTAGGCTCCTCCTCGCCACCTCATCCGTGTGAGCGGTGTCTTACAGAAAGCCTAGAGGTGAGCCGTGCTATAAGTCGGCTGTTACGGAAAATAATGAACAATATCGGCCAGGTGAAAACGACCATAGTAGTCGACAAACACCATGAATACCACAAACACACAAACACACATATGGTGGTCGTTCTTCATTGACGCGCGTGCGCCATACTTATGAGCTTTTGTACTCCGAGGTGAAGTAGTCATTGAAATTTGAGAGACATTGACCGCAATAGAACTCATACTTCGAGTTGGCAATTTCTAGCTTCCTCATATCTTCTGTGTTTAGAACACCAAATCTTTTGAGTAGTGATTTATCAGTCGCACATCCAGGCCCCCGTGGAGCTCTGGCAATGATACGGATGATCCAATGTTGTGGTTTTTGCAGTGGGTCAATCGTATTCTTGCAGGCAGCACCTCAGCAAAGAATTCCGTACAGTAACTTTGATAGGAATAGAGTGTTGAAGAGTATCAACAGAACCCTGACTGATGCGGCGGAACGGAATAGACCACATGCCCTCGATAGATATGGTTTGAGTGATTGTACGGGTCTTTTCCTAGACATGTTCGAATCCAGTAAAGGACAAAGGTACTTGACATTTTTAGCGCTGGAAATTGGTTGGCCAGCGATGACAACGGTTAGGTTATCGCACGAGCTCACGACCAATAGCTGGGCAGCGTTAACCCGAAAGCTGTTATGGGACGTCCACTCATCCACTCATGACCAACATTGTAGCAGGCAATTAGGCAGTCGAATTAAGTAGTCGGATCGTGACTGCAATAGTAATATCCCGTTCTCAGTAGCGTACGTTGATTGTTCGAAATCGAAATTTCGTCCTTATGAAATATTGATTTAATATCCAATATTTATAAGTTCACCAGTAATTAAACAATCGGTATCGCGCTGTTGCATTACAACTGGACAATACGATATAGTGTAGTAGACTTGATGTGTAGATACACGTGCAATTTGGTAGATATGCGTTTATAGCACTCAGTGAAAATTTGGTTTTCTTGGAAGGTTTGCAGATTGCAGTGCTCGTTCTCCGGGTTAGTAAAGGTTACGAACCACTGATTTATTACGGAAAAAGTGAGGCAGTGGGTATTGCCAACCAACAATTCCACATGTTGATAATCAAACCATGACTTATATTCCTTCATCCCAGGCACTCTCTTATGCTCTTGTCCTATCGAACCTACCATATGTCTCGTTTTCTGTTCTCCCAACTATTGTCAAGATATAGGGTTACCATATGTCCTCAGGAGGATTTGTCCTCCTATTTAATGAAGTTGACAATAACCTGTAAGGACGAGAAAATGAGCTCATTTATGTCACTTTGTCCTCCGTTATAGCTTGTACAGCTAGGCTAATCGACAGTGTCAACTGAAAATCGGCATAAATGAAATAGGTAATGCGGACGTTCGAGCGGGTCATTCGGGAGTCGAATGATATAGTGATGAGATTCTTTTTTTTAGTCAACACCACAAATGTAACGAACAATAGTGGGTAATTCGGGAGTCGAGTCAACGTGATGACATTTTTAGTCAATACAACAATATGTCCTGTAAATATGGCAAAATAAGCTTTTTTTCAATTTCGGTGAACTAACTTTTACGATTTTTAGAAGGCGTGCTTCGTTCCGGATTCCAAATATGGTAATCCTACAATAGAGGACATAGAATGCTCCAACCAAAACGGTTTTGCACGATATGTAGGCCTACTTTATGTCGCCAATATCTATAAATACCTGGGGCGGCGTGGGTTTTCCAAACGTTCTTCCGAAATTGATCGTTCGAAAAGTTTTAGATTGTGGGCAAAATTTGATTTTAAATTCTAAATGGAATATTTTGACTGAATTTATTTTACGAAAGTAAAAGAGAAGTAATAATAAGCTGCATTGAAGATAACAATTAGAGGGAATTTGAAATTCGATTAATGACCGAGAAGAAGGCGAAGGCGTGTTTGCGACCTGCTGGCGTTAGTTTGTTGAATGTCCAGATCTCTTTTACTCTAAGTGATGTTACTCTGCTGCTGCTATCAGAAGGTGAACTGTAGCAGTATGTCGAAATGCGAGCAATGAGCATGCGACGCTTGGACACGTGACAACTGTTGATGTGGATTAAAGATATGATTAGATTCTGGAGTAGTGAAAGGGTTATTCTTGAGTTTTCAAGTAACGTGCCCAATTATCGTATGATGAATCCTCGGTGTTCATTGTGGCGATATTAATAGGATGCATTCATTAGTCATTGCAGCAGATCCAAGGCGTTACTACTATGAATCAACGTTAACCTGGGAGAGCAGCGAAGGATTTTGCAATATCGTCGATCGCTCACTCTGCAGTTATGAGGATCTGTGCCCCACAAAAAATGACGGGACACAATTCGTCCATGACGTGATTCCCGGTGAACACTGGGTAGCGATTAAAGATCATGACTGGTTGGAAATTGGAACTGCCCATGGTTCGTATACTACACTGCATGAAACCATGTACAACTATAGAATGTCTGACTTCAACTGTTCCCTGTCAAAGTCATCATGACAATATCTACAGTTTTGTATCCTTTACCCGATATCCAGAGGTTATCACCAGCGTCGTACTTTTACTTTTACGACGTTACCAAGTAGTTTCCTCTAATTGCGGTACTTACGTAAATCTAATTTTCCGCTATTTCTACTTCGTCCTATTTTGTGACTTACTTACTTTTCGCTAGTTACAGATGGTCAATCAAAAGTAATATGTTCTTTCGATAAAATAATGAAATGAGACCAAGACGGCGAAACTTAACGAGCTATATTCGCGGAGGCTAATTCTCATAAATTTCGGTCAGATTATATATACAGTGACCACTATGTCCCCACGAGGATCTCAGTCAAAATAACTAATTTCCGTGTGTGATAAAGTCCAGGCCGCATAGTCGGACATATGATTGTTTCATCGCAGTAAATAGAGCTCAGCAAAAATTGGAATTATGCGAATTACCATGTTTCAATTGCCTTCCCAATCTCACAAATTCTTTATGTAATGTTCGATACAGTTTATCCGCATCGGTCGTATGGTCATACTATATGCGTCTATACTTGGATTTTATTACAGGAGCGGGGCCATATACCGCCACATCTTCTGAAAAGGGGTAGTGTGGTTGAAAAGGGGCATATTCGTCGCAGTAGAATCAAAGTGACGTATGCCAATTTTACACATTTTGGGAAAATTGACTTTACGTAAAGTTTTCATCTTCTTTCAGTCATATATTGGCCCTGATTAACTTTGAATTAATGAAACCTACATAACCATGGCCAAGATATGGCCGGAAAAATTGAAGATCTTTTAAAAACTTGATTTTTTTCAAGTTTTAAAAATGGACCTTCAAAATTTGAAAACTGGACATAAGTCACTTTGATTCCACTGTGAAGAATAATATATTGAAGTATCAATTCTTGTGGTCGAATCCTTATGCTGTAGAAAATATAAATCTCCTTCGTGTTATGTAGCAGCACAAACCGAGCTGTTTACGCCGGCTGCATATATCCGTTTCCGGCTTCCATGAGAGCGTATGTTTAATTGCTTTTAACGACTACTTTTTACTTGAGTGACATTGGGTTCTGCGTCGCTACTTGTACTTGAGTAGCCGCCTTTACATCTTTCACTACCACTGCTAATACTACGTGACATACATTATATTTAGATGTTCTGGAACACCGTAGCCGTATCATATAAATTTATAGAGAATATGGATTATTCAGCACCGTAACTGCCGCACCCCAAACCCCCCAATTGGGGGGGGGCCCGAGCTCGAAGGGGGCCCAAAATTATTTCGTGGATTAGCATAAATCATAGCGTATTTTTTGAAAATTTAGGCAAATTTTCCAAAATTTTTGCGCGCTGCGCGCGAATTCAAGCAGCCATTTTTCTATATTATTGGATATTGGGCCATTACCGCGCCACGCCCCACCAAGACATACAATCAAGTTTTAGGCCATATAACATGCGACTCCAAGAAGTGTGCCAGAACGATCGGTAGAGAGAAAAGCTTGGCCGAAAAGGTCTGTGCCCTTATGCAGACCGAAAACTTCGTTATATAGGCTATACAAAATACATATAGGTTTAATTGTCCATAGGCTCCTGAATGACTGGCGCCGAATGTTCCTGTCTTTGCAATCTGAACCTCACGAGACAATTACCATCCCGCTGGGGAAAATTTTATGCCAGTGAAGAAATACCAATTTGAAATCGTGTGCGTCTCTTAGTTTAGAAGCCTATATACGTTTGGGCGATTCTATATTTTTTGATATAGCAGACTGGAAGTCACGAAATAACACCATAACGAAGTCATATCAACGGGTCCGCCCGCCCGAAGATGTTTAATCAATATTTACGGGCCCTCCCGTTTTCAAGACACTTCACTCAGCTCAACCGGTAAATCTAATTAAGTGAGCAGAGAGGACAATAAATTGATAGCATAATATGTATGCAATCACCGATCTGATTGACCGATTTTATCGTAAATTATCGAAAATTTTCGCGCCTCGCTTTCGCTCGGCTCACAATACAGTACAGATAATTTCGTGACAAACGCGAACAACGTGATGGGTGCCTGACGAGGTGCTGTTTAATTATTATTGAGTGGTCCTACCTTTTCAAACACACCTCACTCAGCTCTACCGGCAAATCTGATTACGTCAGCAGAGAGAAGATAAAAATTGATAACAAATACGCAATTCCCGATCATACCGACTGATGAAATCATAAATTTTCCGCGCTTCGCGCGCTTAGGCGACAAAAACTGATGCAGTAAACAAAGTCCCAAAGAATAATATGAATAGTGGTAAACAGTGTATCGCCGGAGGGGGGTCTGGGGGGCGAAGCCCCCCAGAAGTTCGGTCTATAACCCTATGGGCGGGCCTGACGAAGTGCTGTTACGGCCCTGGGATTATTATGAACTACGCTAAACTAGTGAAGCGAAGTTGACGTTTATTTAATCGTATTTGCAGACACGCCATGCATCTCACTGAAAGCGGTGTCGCTACCCCCTACGTGGAGTGTCCGTCCTGACTCATATCCATTCAAGGGATACGTGTATTGTTGCAAAAAAAGGTCAACAGGAGACGATAAGGGTAATCATACAGCTCTGCGTGGCATTACAACTAGGGATGAGCACAAGGATTCCAATACTCGGATCCGAGTCGAGTATTCATTTCAATGATTCGAATCGAGTAACAAAAGACGATTATTTTCGATTACTGAAATTATACGCTCCTCGCAACTGAGAGTTAATTTACTAACGAGAATTATAGTTTTGATAATATTTTCCACTGAGGAAGCCTTGAAACCGTGATTGACCGTCTCGCAGCATACAAAACATAGTACAAAGCTCCGAAGGTTACTGAAAAAAAATATTCCGAAGTCATAATCATCCCGGAACATTGTCAAGAAGTGCAACGAAATCGGTATGGTCGAAAAATACCACCAAAGTATCGTATTGTGACGGATAACAGGCATTATGTTTTTTGTGGTGGCATGAAAGGTACATCTTTGAACTGTTGTGACGTCATAAAAAGTGGTACTCGAATACTCGACTCTGAATGGAATCACTCAGGTACTCGATTTTGCCCTGCCCTAATTACGACCCAACTGACAAGTGACGACCACTAATTATGGCAACGGTGAGTGATAGTAGCCTAGTCGAAAATTATAACAGGAATTTATCAGCTTTTCGGGAATACATCAACGAAGGTTCTGGCCCGCGTGCTTCAAAAATATCACAAAACTTAAAAAAGATACGTGTGGCATGGTAACTACGGGTCATATGGCGTGGCGGACTAATCGGACCGTCAACACCCGTAATAAAACCTGAAGTATCGTTTCATATTACTGATGACCTACTCAGTCCTCTACTTTGTTATTAGACCGGAGTCGTGCCTTGTTAACGATGTGTAAGTGGTCGAAATCGCTTGAGCGTGAGAAATGTTACTTGATATTTTGGGTCACTCGCCGAAATGCCCACGACATGTTCTGAACAATTCAGCACGTCACGATTCAATAACCAGTCGAGATTAGTTGTCTACGCGTACGTAAGTCCGACCATGTTAATGCGATTAGTTATTACGCTGAGAGAAAAGCAGGGGTATCTAAAACTACGGAATGAGTCACTCTCGAATTTTCACACTCGGCGCCGAGCGTTAGGAGTGTCACGTGTTCTTTGTTCAAAGTTCACCCTCGCTGAGCTCTTGATTCGGGCGGCTCTCTTGGTTAGATACGTATTGCAGTGTTTATTTGACCATGGTTTAGATGAATTTTAAGTATGTAGACTAATATATTGTAACGGAGGAGTTTTAGATATCCCTGGAGAAAAGATTCATTGTGGAGAAGGCTTGATAAAATAGCGTATCTGACTGATTCAATTCCGTGCGGGGTCTAGCCGAGTATTCGAGTATTGTTCATTATGAGACCATATGAGTACTTATGACTTTAGAAGTTCAAATATATGTGCAATTGTGTGACCACACAGAAACAATCAAATATAATTTCATATTTCATAAACATGATAGTCTCGTTGTCCTTTTTGACTATGATTCGGGTCGGTCACTGAAATATCGTGTTCTTGAGTATTTGAGTCACCTGTTAAAACTCTGTAACACGGCCAATCAAGGTTTCGAGGATCCAATACGGCGAGAAAATATGGAACGTTTCTTGGTGATAGAATCAAAGTACTACTGCCAAGACCTATCAATTGGATACTCGCAAATAATCGGACTTCATCCCTCGACAACAATCATTACATTTACCATTAACCTCGGATTCGAGTAGGCTATACTCGATTCGTTGTCCAAGCCCTAATTATACACGCCAACAATTTCTATCTCAATCAACTTGAAATATGGTTAGCTATCGTTTTGTAAGTCAACTGGGTGTACAATTAAAAGTGAGTGACCTGCCTCGTTAGAGGCACTAGTAGTGTAGCTGGTATCGTTATACGCAGACCAATCCCAGAAGGCCACGTCGCCTTAATTGCCACGCCTATATGACACCCATTGTCACGCCTACAGGATGCCCATTGCCACGTCACCTGCCAGTGCCACATCGTGTGTATTTATGAGCAAATTTCATTGTTTTGTGAATTTCAATACCGGTTTTCCATGTATATTTAGCAATATGTATTGAATAACTTGAAATGTATCATCACTAATTAATTAATATAAAATGCGATTTTAAGCGCTGCGACTTGAAAATATTAATATAATAACTTACTTTTTTGGGTATAAATAACATTCAGATTACACATAAATTTCGAAAACTATGATGTCAATAGAATACTATATTTGGCAGATATTCACAGATAACACTCATCAACGTTGAACTAGGCGCGGGGTTCTATGATGATATATCAAAATTCTACACATCCTCACTAATTAATTAATTCATATAAAATGCGATTTTGAGCGCAGACAGATCGCGGTTTCGATTGCCGAGGTCTCCGCATTTCATGACGTAATATGAGCGCACACTACAACTGAATTCATTCCAATACCTGCAAATTTACTTTGCATGTCGAGTATAAGGATAATTTAATCAGCGCTAAACGCCAGCGGACTAGCCGTAGGCGCACAATTCTCGGCGTTACAATTAAACAAACTTTTCGCGGTAGGTACGCGATTCCTAACGGTTTCTACAGTTTCCACATTTCACGACTTATTTTCTTTGGACGCATACAAGCGATTCCCAAGGTCGAGGCTATGGAAACAAATCAAGCATGAGTACGTAAATCTTGAGCTTAGATCTCCGAGATTCTTGTATGCAACTAACATTATAGACAACCATTCGACAATATTCAACCAGCAATAATGTTTTCGATATAGTGCATCATGTACAGCGACACGCCGATCAATTTAAATTCAACAATGGGATCCCCCGCACAATTATGAAGCCCGATTTGCGTTGAATATTAACGATACCAACAAATCGGAAGATCTCTTTTCCCTCTACATCTATGATAGAGGTACCATTCCATTGACCACGAATAACTTGAGATTCTGTGGGATCGAAATCGCAATCAAATAATATGAGAGTATCTTTTCCAGCTTTCAGAACTTGGACAATCGTGTCAGGACTATATCGCAACACCGCAGTATGTGTGCGTACAAAACGATACACAGTTATTTTTAGCGCCATCCGTACGACTTATGTTCAACTTGCAGTGCAACTGATGATTTAAAGACGGTAATATCTTTTTCGAGTGTGACAATGGCACTCGTAAAGGTTATACAAACATTACCTTAAACTACTATTTACTTCATTGCAGAATTGATCGAAGTTACGATTGCAGCTGAAAAGAGTAAAGAGGTGGAAGCTAGTGATGATGACCTAACAATTACTGCTTGGGGCTGTCTATCCTTATTAAGGTACTTGGTAAGAACGTGGTAAAGCCATTGAACAGCAATTTTACACTCGCGGTTTTATTGTTATATATTAAAATTATACGTACATTTCGCGCGATCAAATCACTATGTTTTGATAATGACGTGCTTCCGAGAAATAAATAACATTCATTATACGTTAGATGATACTTTTCCTTGATATTCTATCATGTGTGTTTAGGACTAATGCAACATCACTATGTTTACGACATGTCTGATTTGAACACACTAATTTTGCGTATCACACCACAAACTGCGCAAGCCTTCAAAGTTGATAAGTAAACAAGTATTTGCACTCCATCAGAATACTAAAGTAGCTTTTCGCGTATATGTACCTGTAGCTAATACTAAAGTGCTTATGATTTCAGATTGCTTCAACTTCATGACATTTTCAGTATTAAACAGAAATATAGAACTAGAATACTAACTTTTATTCGTTAATAGCTACTTCTACCTTAATTTAATGGATTTATCTGAGATCATTGCTTTACTTAATCTCTCCAAAATGTGCATTGTACAAGTACCTCAGCATCGAAACCCTCTGGCTATAACTATCTGGGGGGGGGGGGGTATAATTGCGTATGCAAACTCGTTAAATAGAAGTAAAAGTAGCCTTGAAACATAACTACTTACTGAAAAATCGTTACGTAGAAGTGGGGTTAGTCTACGAACATAAACACCTACTTACTTTTAAATCTCAACTTGTACTTGTATTCGTACTTTACCTTTACACGGCGTTTTTGTATAATGTATACTAATTTTATTAAAAATAAACCAAAAGGACAAATATAATTGATCAAATTCATTCATTTATGCAAAAAATTGAGAGTCTTGTCGTGATGCTCCGTTTCGAAATGCAAGCGGATGAACTAGACCAAAAGTTTCGAAGATGCGTTTTATAATTGCTCTAGGTGGGAAATAGACATCGCACTCTTGCGGGGGAAACAACATGAATTCAGTCTTCACACCACAGAAACACAGCCGCTTGGTTAACATCACAAAACCGCAATTGAACTCAAGATTGCCATACACGGAATCGCTGTTAACGATGTCTGACTGCGGCGTTTCGACGAGTAACGAATTCTCGTATTTAGTATTGATTGTGACACATAGTCAAAACAGCGACAGTTTTCACAACCCGGTACATACATTGAACCAACTGATGTAAGGTGAAACACTACGTTCGCAGCAAAAAAAGTTTGCAGGGTATGACCACCACCAACATATAGAGTAGTGAGTGAGTAATTAAACTACATACCCCGATTTTACTATATTCCGAGATCCGGATCACGATTCAAGTCTACCTGAGAATCCGAACTACCCTGTGAAGTTGATACATCAAGTTGTGAACCGTGAAAGGGTTGTAATCTCGGTGAAATAGTGTGCGACACATTTTTCCACAAGTCGAATGCATGTCGGTTCATACTAAGACCATTAGGAATTTGCACAATGACAGGTTATTGAAACCGATGCCAAAACTCAGTATAATAGATTGATATTGACCGCGTGTATGTTTGACATATATGCAGCATCTTGGATCGGCGGTGGAGCACTGAATGGCACTGCAGAAGTCATCTACTCTCCTAAGCTTGGACTGATCTGGGCTATTGCGCCACTGTGTTACGGGTTTAGTGTTCAAGTACTTTATCTTTACACGACGTTTTTTTGTAAAATGAATACTAATTTTATTGAAAAAATAAAAAATAAAAAAAGAGCGAAAAATTACATTATATCCCGGAACGCAACAAGAAAAATCGTATGAATTTGTAAACTACTTGTTCATGACATAATAATTCTACTTGTACACTTTTTCACATTTTATAACACTTTAAGTAATACTTAACAGTTTCAGTTTTAAATAAAATACGGAATATAAACTAATCGAAAAATTCGGTAACCAATTTCGCGTAGGCTATGCATGCATACAGATGAGGAAAGTTACATCAACGCGTGTTAAAGTAGCTGTATCGAGTTATCGAATGATTTTCTCCTTACATCAAAACAACTAGAATGTATAACTAAATTAAAAAACGTATCTAAATGAGCTCCAGGGCATTGTGATTATGCTGCATACCAAATTTCATCACACATTTCATGATGGAACAACTTTAAAACTAGTCAAAACAGCGACAGTTTTCACAACCCGATACATACATTGAACCAACTGATGTAAGGTGAAACACTACGTTCGCAGCAAAAAAGTTTGCAGGGTATGACCACCACCAACATATAGAGTAGTGAGTGAGTAATTATCCTACATACCCCGATTTTACTATATTCCGAGATCCGGATCACGATTCAAGTCTACCTGAGAATCCGAACCACCCTGTGAAGTTGATATATCAAGTTGTGAACCGTGAAAGGGTTGTAATCTCGGTGAAATAGTGTGCGACACATTTTTCCACAAGTCGAATGCATGTCGGTTCATACTAAGACCATGTCACGGTCAAATATGTGTGTTTTTCTGTCTCCAAGTCAGCTACCCCCACATTGAATGTACAGAGTCGGTGCATGTATGAGACTTCAGAACATGAATTTGTAATCCATGATGCTTGTAGTGCCGACCATGATGTTATCCATGATGTATGTAATGTCACACACCTCGTTTACGCGAATACTTGGTATCTATGAACAATCGTGAAGTATACTGGATGTGTAATGTCTTGTTATTTTCACGGAAACATGGGGGGTGTAACATGTTTGAATATTGTTCATTGGTTTGTCGATTCAGAGTTGATATCCGGATCCGGGTCCTAGTTTAAGTTTTAGAAAATATGATACCGACATCCCGACATCTTTCGAAAACAAAACCGTGGTCAATGCTTAAGAGACCATTTTTACTATTTTTCATCGCCATAAGTCATTCTGGACCGCGAAAACGCATTGTACGATATAGATGAAACTTATGCAAATCCTAGGATACTCATTTTCAAAGTAGCTTAGATCTCGAAATAAGCTCTGACTCGCTATTCTCCTCAAAGCATGGAATTATCACGAGTATCACCTTCGGTCACTGAAGAAAAGTATGAAATTATATCCGAAGCATATTCCTTGACCAGGAATTTTATCATGTACGAACTCGACGGCTCATGCGTTAAGGTAAATACGAAAGCAGAGAGAACCTTACGTCGAGTTGGGGATGAAATGTTCGAGCGACATCGAACTGTCCTAAACGCAGTCTCCAAACGTCTCCGCTATGGTGATGTCGAAGTCAATGAAAAATATAAAGAATATTTACCCGATGAGCGAATGTTCCTGATGATAGCTGATGAAATTTACAAAGATACCAAAGAAAATTGGGGTAGGATTGTCTCCCTTTTTGTGGTCGGTAGCATTCTTGCTCGCAAGAACGAGGATGAACATCACGGGGACCATATAGAAGCTATCATACAGACAGTCGGAAATTACATTGCTAGCAGAAGACTAAAGTGGATTATGAAAAATGGAGGATGGGTAGGTGATTTACATGCTTTGCTTAGGAATTATAAATTATCTTTTAGCATGGATATATAGTGTATCTGCTCTCCAGAGCCCATATCATCTCTCGATGATGAAACTCAGCTTTACCCTCCAATTCGGTTCCCGACACGATAACTTTCCTCCGTACGATCATTAGGGCTTCTATTTTTGTTGCAGGATGGCTTTGTAGGATTCTTTGATAATACCGCTCTCGACTACAATAAAGTTTGGAAGGGACTCGTGTTTGTCGGAATCGGACTGACATCTATAGCAATGGCATTATCAAGATAATGGATGTTCGTATGTTTTGTCTCATGTAATATTTTAAGAATAAAATTCTTCATCGTTTAATCGCATCCATTTTACTGTAGGATGTATACAGTTTCTTCTGAGAATACTCGAAGGATTGCGCCATATGGAAAGCTTCTTTATACTTTTAATTTTTTCAAATTTCTACAGATAACGCAGTCGAATACCGACTTTTACGCAAATCTGTTTTGCGTGAACATAACAGAGACCTACACATAGTCAATTTTATTTAAATGCATTGCGACGCTGTCACTTGGCTCTTAATTGGGTTGTTTCATCTGAAAGAACTAATTTTGTCTGTTATAATACTTTATTAGACTTGTATGGCGAGGCGTCTGGTATCGAGAAGTGAGATCGCAAGCAATCATTGAGTCAGTCGTGATGTCTGATTGGGAGTGTCGGGCTCTTATATCCAGCAAGTGTAATGTGCCATATTAGGCCATAAGTATCGTAGGCCCCGCGTGAAGTGTACAAATTTCGATGTTGCGCAAATACCACAAACTTTGCTTGCTTTCAGAGCCGGCAACTAAATGCAAGACAGACTTTACGCAAAAGTTGCTATTCTGAAAATTTTGTCAAGGTAATGGTTTGAAAACTTATACTTGAGCACTCGTACTTCTTGAGAATACCCAAGTAGGTTTTTTGCCTAGATGCACCACATAGTCTCAAGTCCTTATGATATTGGAGTACATCAACTTCATGATAGCTAGAGTATTAAACAGTAATATACCTAGAGTACTAACGTTTTACTTACTCGGAAATGACTACTTCTACCTTATTTTAAAGGATACCTCGTTCGAAGCGAAATTGTATGTGGTTTTGGATAACATCCAAGATGTAGGCTCACTTTGAAGGTTACTTCGTAAAACTCAAATATTGCGCAGTGAGAGTTCGCAAATTCTCGAAGTATTTTTGTTATTTTTATTGCGATAAGTCATTCTGCAGCGCGAAAATGCGTCGTAGGATATAGATGAAACTAGCACCACTCATCAAGACCGCTGAAAACAGTACGTTTCAACATTTAGTAGCAGTAAATTTCTAGTAAAGTACAAGACGTGGTGATTTCTGAGTGAGTTAAAAAGTATTGCAGGTATAGTTTAGCTGAAAACCGAATACTCTGAAATAGAAGTAGATGCAGTGTAAATAGTTAATCACTTGATTAAGTTTAGCGCAAGCAGATAAAACCTATACTTGAGTAGTACAAAATGCACGAGTACTTCGCTATCGCCTCCCTGCACGTAATAAGTGCTTTTACCGATACTCGTCGGTTTCAGTTTAGATAGAATTCAGAAACCAAATAATTTCATAAACATAAGCTAATTTAATGAATTTACTCGAATGTACTATGCCGCGCTGATAAGATTAATTATAATAAACTTATCATGTTACAGCGATTTTTTCTAGCGTAGAAAATCTTTAAAATGTAGTAAGCAGGCCAAATGAAGATATTCGTTGAGTTGAATAAACATAAAAAATACTCTAGACCACTTTATCGATACTTTACAGTTTCAGTTTTAGATAAAATTTGTCCCTTTCACCTATAATTACAACTCCTCGCTATCTAAACATGTTTAGAATATATTATTTGCGATGATACGAACCCGTGAAGTACTCAAGTAGCTTTTCGTATGATATAGATGAAACTGACAACACTCACCAAGACCGCTGGTCCACTGAAAAAAGTACATTGTAGCAGTAAAGTCCTACTAAAGTACAAGAAGTAATGATTTCCCAGTTAGTTGAAAAGTAAGTATTGAAGGTATAGTTTGCTGGAAAAAGCGAAAAACTCTGAAATCGAAGTAGATGCAGTGTAAATAGGTAATCACTTCATTAAGTATAGCGCAAGCAGGCCAAACCTATACTTGAGTAGGCCTACTGCAACATGTACAAGTACTTCGCTATGTTCTCCCTCCACGTAAAAAGTGACTAGGTTTTAGACTACTTTATCGGTACTCGACAGTTTTAGATAAAATTTGGTAAGACTTTAAATTTTAAAGTAGTTTGAGCTTACGATTGTATCACCTTGACAAGTAACATTATCAGACATGAAAATGATACTATCACCTAATATAGAAGTTAACACGCGTCAATGTGCTTCAGAATTCACGAGAAATTGCTTACTAAGAGAAGTATATTCTTGTATACACAATAGTGAAGAGAATCTTTAAAATGTAGTAAGCAGGCCGATGGGTATTCGTTTAGTTGTATAGGCATAAAAAACATTCCCGCGCGCTCCTAAATCTGACACTTCCTAACCCTACCACCTAATACTAAGGCGCGCGGGAATGTTTTTTATGCCTATACAACTAAACGAATACCCATCGGCCTGCTTACTACATTTTAAAGATTCTCTTCACTATTGTGTATACAAGAATATACTTCTCTTAGTAAGCAATTTCTCGTGAATTCTGAAGCACATTGACGCGTGTTAACTTCTATATTAGGTGATAGTATCATTTTCATGTCTGATAATGTTACTTGTCAAGGTGATACAATCGTAAGCTCAAACTACTTTAAAATTTAAAGTCTTACCAAATTTTATCTAAAACTGTCGAGTACCGATAAAGTAGTCTAAAACCTAGTCACTTTTTACGTGGAGGGAGAACATAGCGAAGTACTTGTACATGTTGCAGTAGGCCTACTCAAGTATAGGTTTGGCCTGCTTGCGCTATACTTAATGAAGTGATTACCTATTTACACTGCATCTACTTCGATTTCAGAGTTTTTCGCTTTTTCCAGCAAACTATACCTTCAATACTTACTTTTCAACTAACTGGGAAATCATTACTTCTTGTACTTTAGTAGGACTTTACTGCTACAATGTACTTTTTTCAGTGGACCAGCGGTCTTGGTGAGTGTTGTCAGTTTCATCTATATCCTACGAAAAGCTACTTGAGTACTTCACGGGTTCGTATCATCGCAAATAATATATTCTAAACATGTTTAGATAGCGAGGAGTTGTAATTATAGGTGAAAGGGACAAATTTTATCTAAAACTGAAACTGTAAAGTATCGATAAAGTGGTCTAGAGTATTTTTTATGTTTATTCAACTCAACGAATATCTTCATTTGGCCTGCTTACTACATTTTAAAGATTTTCTACGCTAGAAAAAATCGCTGTAACATGATAAGTTTATTATAATTAATCTTATCAGCGCGGCATAGTGCATTCGAGTAAATTCATTAAATTAGCTTATGTTTATGAAATTATTTGGTTTCTGAATTCTATCTAAACTGAAACCGACGAGTATCGGTAAAAGCACTTATTACGTGCAGGGAGGCGATAGCGAAGTACTCGTGCATTTTGTACTACTCAAGTATAGGTTTTATCTGCTTGCGCTAAACTTAATCAAGTGATTAACTATTTACACTGCATCTACTTCTATTTCAGAGTATTCGGTTTTCAGCTAAACTATACCTGCAATACTTTTTAACTCACTCAGAAATCACCACGTCTTGTACTTTACTAGAAATTTACTGCTACTAAATGTTGAAACGTACTGTTTTCAGCGGTCTTGATGAGTGGTGCTAGTTTCATCTATATCCTACGACGCATTTTCGCGCTGCAGAATGACTTATCGCAATAAAAATAACAAAAATACTTCGAGAATTTGCGAACTCTCACTGCGCAATATTTGAGTTTTACGAAGTAACCTTCAAAGTGAGCCTACATCTTGGATGTTATCCAAAACCACATACAATTTCGCTTCGAACGAGGTATCCTTTAAAATAAGGTAGAAGTAGTCATTTCCGAGTAAGTAAAACGTTAGTACTCTAGGTATATTACTGTTTAATACTCTAGCTATCATGAAGTTGATGTACTCCAATATCATAAGGACTTGAGACTATGTGGTGCATCTAGGCAAAAAACCTACTTGGGTATTCTCAAGAAGTACGAGTGCTCAAGTATAAGTTTTCAAACCATTACCTTGACAAAATTTTCAGAATAGCAACTTTTGCGTAAAGTCTGTCTTGCATTTAGTTGCCGGCTCTGAAAGCAAGCAAAGTTTGTGGTATTTGCGCAACATCGAAATTTGTACACTTCACGCGGGGCCTACGATACTTATGGCCTAATATGGCACATTACACTTGCTGGATATAAGAGGCCGACACTCCCAATCAGACATCACGACTGACTCAATGATTGCTTGCGATCTCACTTCTCGATACCAGACGCCTCGCCATACAAGTCTAATAAAGTATTATAACAGACAAAATTAGTTCTTTCAGATGAAACAACCCAATTAAGAGCCAAGTGACAGCGTCGCAATGCATTTAAATAAAATTGACTATGTGTAGGTCTCTGTTATGTTCACGCAAAACAGATTTGCGTAAAAGTCGGTATTCGACTGCGTTATCTGTAGAAATTTGAAAAAATTAAAAGTATAAAGAAGCTTTCCATATGGCGCAATCCTTCGAGTATTCTCAGAAGAAACTGTATACATCCTACAGTAAAATGGATGCGATTAAACGATGAAGAATTTTATTCTTAAAATATTACATGAGACAAAACATACGAACATCCATTATCTTGATAATGCCATTGCTATAGATGTCAGTCCGATTCCGACAAACACGAGTCCCTTCCAAACTTTATTGTAGTCGAGAGCGGTATTATCAAAGAATCCTACAAAGCCATCCTGCAACAAAAATAGAAGCCCTAATGATCGTACGGAGGAAAGTTATCGTGTCGGGAACCGAATTGGAGGGTAAAGCTGAGTTTCATCATCGAGAGATGATATGGGCTCTGGAGAGCAGATACACTATATATCCATGCTAAAAGATAATTTATAATTCCTAAGCAAAGCATGTAAATCACCTACCCATCCTCCATTTTTCATAATCCACTTTAGTCTTCTGCTAGCAATGTAATTTCCGACTGTCTGTATGATAGCTTCTATATGGTCCCCGTGATGTTCATCCTCGTTCTTGCGAGCAAGAATGCTACCGACCACAAAAAGGGAGACAATCCTACCCCAATTTTCTTTGGTATCTTTGTAAATTTCATCAGCTATCATCAGGAACATTCGCTCATCGGGTAAATATTCTTTATATTTTTCATTGACTTCGACATCACCATAGCGGAGACGTTTGGAGACTGCGTTTAGGACAGTTCGATGTCGCTCGAACATTTCATCCCCAACTCGACGTAAGGTTCTCTCTGCTTTCGTATTTACCTTAACGCATGAGCCGTCGAGTTCGTACATGATAAAATTCCTGGTCAAGGAATATGCTTCGGATATAATTTCATACTTTTCTTCAGTGACCGAAGGTGATACTCGTGATAATTCCATGCTTTGAGGAGAATAGCGAGTCAGAGCTTATTTCGAGATCTAAGCTACTTTGAAAATGAGTATCCTAGGATTTGCATAAGTTTCATCTATATCGTACAATGCGTTTTCGCGGTCCAGAATGACTTATGGCGATGAAAAATAGTAAAAATGGTCTCTTAAGCATTGACCACGGTTTTGTTTTCGAAAGATGTCGGGATGTCGGTATCATATTTTCTAAAACTTAAACTAGGACCCGGATCCGGATATCAACTCTGAATCGACAAACCAATGAACAATATT